>NC_137071.1:47160231-47760231 GCF_951640355.1 Cnephaeus nilssonii
AATTTTCTCTCTCCACTTTCCCTAACTATTCTATTTCTGATAATGCTACTGTCATTCTGGAGTCTGGGCACCATGAAGACATTTTAATATGTTCTCATTCCTTGCTCTGTTCATTCTATCAGTTACCCGGTTACATGAAGTATGATTCTTCAGTATCCCTTGTTTATCTCATTTTGTTTTTCCTGAATTCATTAATTTATTCAACAAATATGTATTGAGAACTACTATATGCCAGGCACTATTTAAGGTACTGAGGATATAGGAGTAAACACAACAAACAAAAATCCTGGCCATTATGAAGCTGATATTCTGTTGGATGAAGACATACAAGGAGCTAAGTAAAATATATAAATGTCAGGTAATGAAAAGTTATATGGAGAAAAATTGGCAAAGTTGGATAGAGAAGATTGGGATAAAGTGTGTATATGTGTACAATTTTAAATGGTATACTCCAGAAAAGCTAACTGAGAATGTGACATTTGAGCAGAGATTTGAAGGTTAGGAGAGAGTCAGGCAGACATGAACAGGGACAAGCAAGTGTAAAGACCCTAATATGGGGAGAACATAAGTGTTCCAGAAAGAGCACAGTGGCAGTATGACTGAAGCATAGTCAGTGAAAGAAAAAGTAGTAGGAAGTGAGTTCAGATTGGTGAAGGGAAGAGGACCAGATCATGTAGGGCTTTGTAGGCTGTTGTAAGACTTTAGCTTTTTACTGTGAATAAAATGGGGAGCCATTGGAGAGTTTTGAGCAAAGGAACAACCTGGCTTGTCTTTTTTTTCTATTTTTATTTATTTATTAGCAAGATGGATCTGGCTACTGGTTTGAGAATAAGATTGTAGCAGGTGGGGCAAGGGTAGAAGCAGTGAGTAAGAAGGCTATTACAGTAAGTTGGCCAAGAGTTTTGATGGCTTGGACTAGGGTAGTGGTAGTAAAAGTGGTGAAAGATTGTTGGATTCTGGATTTGCTATTGATTGGATGTAGAATGTGAGAGGAAACAGAGAAGTCAAGGGTGACTTAAAAGTTTTGTACTGAACTGGAGAATGAGTTTTTCAGTTATTGGTGTGTGTGTGTGTGTGTGTGTGTGTGTGTGTGTGTGTGTGTGAGAGAGAGAGAGAGAGAGAGAGAGAGAGAGAGAGAGAGAGATCTCATTTCTTGGAACTGCCATAATTTAAATTATATTTTATCATATATCATATCATATATATAATAGGGTGAGGAAAAAGTAGGTCTACAGTTGTGAGTACATGAAATACAGAGTTTATTCATGTATTATTATTTGTTAATTATTGTATTATTTTTCATATGAACAACTGTAAACCTACTTTTGCGCCACCCTATATTATATCACTTAATTACTTATTACCTGGGCTGTGTCAATATTCTTAACAAATATTCAGTAGTAAATCTCATTTCCTCTCCTGGCCTCTCTCTTCACTCCTGTTCATCCTTTATAAAGGGAGGCGTTAATCATATGATCATCTTTGATGGCTTCCAATTGCACTTAATTCAGCAGGCACTCCTCTGTTTTACATTGAAATCCACCCATAATATAAGCTCATCCTATTTCTTTAGCTCTATCCTTTACTATTTGCTTATACATTTCAAATAAATGGGATTACTGCTCCCTGAATATAGAGTACAAATTAACATCTAATATGTTATAGATCATGCTTATTTATAATAGCATAATGTTTAAGAACACAGACAACAGGGGGGTGAGGGCATGAGTGGGGGGGATGGGGGGTAATGGGGGAATAAGGACACATATGTAACACCTTAATTAATAAAGAAATTTTTAAAAAAAGAACACAGAGTCTATAGCTTGAATACCCCAGGTTTGGATCGTGATTCCATTTTTCATTTTGTGCTTTTGAGCAGTTTATCTAACCTCTACTCAGTTTTCTATCTGTAAAATAGAATAATAGTAATCTATTTCATAGAGATGTTTTGAGGATGAAAGGAATTTATATGTAAAGCACTTAAACAGTGATTGACACATGTTAACTATTTTTTGTCTTCTCCCTCTCCCTCTCCCTCCCCCTCCACCCCCCCTACCCCGTGCCCTCCCAACCCCCTCAACCCCGCCACTATAAGTTCTATGAGGACAGGAGTTTTTGTCTGTTTTGTTTGCTACTCTAGCCCCAGTAACTACAACAGTATTTGACACATAATAAACACTTAGTAAATATTTGTGGAATGAATGAATGCAGTATCCTTAGCCTGAGTTGCCTACTACTGCTGCCTCTTCCTCCTACTTCTCATCAAGAACCCATCCAACCATAAGGCTCACTCATTTATTCCATGACGGAACACTGTGATTTTCTGATCCTTCTCCCCAAACTAAATTTAATCTCATTTCTTTGAACTCCCATGGTACCTTGTTTATGCTTTTGTTACATCCCTTACCTTTCTTTGCTTTTCCTCTTAGTCATTTGTATCATGTAATCTTGCTTACTAGATATTAATTTCCTAAAGCAAGAACTGTATGTTATTCATTTTTATATCCCCTGTGGTATCTAGTATAATGCCCAATAAACATTTCCTGATTGAATTGAACTTGTTCTCCTATTTATATACTTCATTTTATATGAACTTTAAGAATTCTTAGCCAGGCTTCTGGAGTATTAAATCTCTATGCAATTTATTTCTTAGGTATTCTAAATGTTCAAGCTTAGAAAACTATACTTTTTTTAAATCTGTAGTTGCAGAAGAAGTAAATTTGTCTTAATCAACTTTTGTTTTAATTGCCTAAGGACTTTGTATGAGGTCATAAATTATTCTGATAGTAAAGAAACAGTATCATATAGCTGGAAGTCAGTGGTCTGGTAGCCTGATATAAGAACTAGAAAAGAGAAAAAAGGTTTGTGAAGGTAAAGTATGTGTCACAAAATCCATGCCCATAAGTTCATGTACTTTATAGGGTAAGCTTCTCAAATCCTCATTCATAATTTATTTACTTGTCATGTTTAAATCATGATTATTGGATTTTCCAGCCAATAGCTGTAGAGGCAATTTAGAAATGTTAGAAAGGCTCATAGAAGATAGTAGGAGGGTGGGACACTCACTGTAAGGAAGGAATTGGAAAACCAATAAAAAACCAAGGACTCAGAGCAGTGTGGAATGAATAGCTCTACCTTGATTAAATAGGCTTTGAGGGCATCAGTGCATTATAACATAGTGCAGTAAATGCTGTTCATAATAATGACACAAATCCATCAAAAAACAATTAAATTGTGGGTATTCACCATATTCTACTTATGAAGATATGCAATGAGTGTTTTGTGTAGATTTCTGTCTAACAGATTAAATTAAAAGTGTTTGTTTTTGAAGTATTAAGCTCTTATGTAACTAGCTGGGCAACTTGGATAACCCATTCCTGAATGGTATGGATAATAAGCTTTTCTTGCATTTAGCATATACTTTCTTGTTCAGGTCCCTATAACTAGAATTGAAATACAATGATGAGGCAGCATGAGGCAGTAAATTCATAAAAATGAATTGTCCATTCACACTACATTTATAACATAGGAAATATGTTTATACAACAGATGTTGACTGATTGAAATGCTGTATGCTCAATCATGTTAGTGTTTGTTTGATAAGAAATACCATTTGTTTAGCTTTGCCTGTTTACTCAGTGACTGTGGCCTGGAATTTTATTAGATGCTGTATAGCTGTACATCTCTACTCACCAGAATGTTGAGAGAATCTGAGCTTGAGTGAGATTGGATAAGAACTTGGAACTTTTTTTTTTAATATCTTTATTGATTTCAGAGAGGAAGGGAGATGGACAGAGAGAAACATCAATGATGACAGAGAATCATTGATTGGCTGCTTCCTGCGCCTCCCCCAATGGGGATCAAGCCTGCAAACCCAGGCACGTGCTCTTGACTGGAATCGAACCAGAGACCCCTCTGTCCACAGGCTGATGCTCTATCCACTGAGCCAAACCAGCCAAGGCGGAACTTGGAACTTTTTAAATTGGGGGAGTGAAGGTGGAAAGAAGACTTTATTTTGGAAGGTTTTCAATTTTAAACCTCTTTGTTTTGTTTTATTTTATTTATATACTAGAGGCCCGGTGCACAAAATTTATACACGGGGCGGGGGGTGGTCCCTCAGCCTGACCTGTACCCTCTCCAATCTGGGATTGGGCCTAAACGGGCAGTCGCACATCACTTGAGGGGTCCCAGATTGGAGAGGGTACAGGCTGGGCTGAGGGACAACCCCCCTCCGTGCACGAATTTTGTGCACCAGGCCTCTAGTCTAATAATAGAGGAATATGCAAATTTGTCCATAACAGAATCACGGATCATGATCAGATCACCAGGCTGCGTCCCCGCCCTCTGCTCAGGAAGCTGCAAGGCCCAGGGTAGGATAGGATACAATAGAAGGGGAAGGAAACTGCATGCGGAAGGAGGTAGCAAGCGCAGGCGGCGGATCAGGTACACCCAGCGAGAGGTGGGGTGCAGGCAGTGCAGAGCAGGGAGCCCCACCCAGACGCGGGAGGAGAGCAGTGGCGGCCGTTGGCTGGGAGGCGCCCACGGGTCCGGGATGGAGTGGAGGATGATCCGAGGCCTTCTGGGCGGGAGCGTTCCTGCTTCACAGCAGCAGCAGTGCCCAGGCCACACAGGTCTCAGCCACCCTCACTGGGATCAGGACTAAACGGGCAGTCGGACATCCCTCTCACAATCCAGGACTGCTGGCTCCCAACTGCTTGCCTGCCTGCCTTCCTGATTGCCCCTAACTGCTTCTGCCTGCCAGCCTGATCACCCCCTAACCACTCTGCTGCCAGCCTGTTTGCCCCCAACTTCCCTCTGCTGGCCTGGTTACCCCTAACTGCCCTCTCCTGCAGGGTTGATCACTTCCAACTGCCCTCCCTTGCAGGCCTGGTCCTTCGCAACTGCCCTCCCTTACAGGCCGGGTGCCTCCCAACTGCCCTCTCCTGCTGGCCATCTTGTGGTGGCCATCTTGTGTTCACATGGGGGCAGGATCTTTGACCACATGGGGGCAGCTATATTGTGTGTTGCAATGATGATCAATCTGCATAGTACTCTTTTATTAGATAGGATAGAGGCCTGGTACAGGGGTGGGGGCCAGCTGGTTTGCCCTGAAGGGTGTCCCTAATCAGGGTGGGGTTCTCTTGGGGTGTGGGCGGCCTGAGCAAGGGGCCTGTGGTGGTTTGCAGGCGGGCCACGCCCCCTAGCAATGCAAGCAGAGGCCTTGGTATCTGGAATTTATATTCCTTCTACAATTGAAACTTTGTAGCCTGGAGCGGAGCCAAGCCTGGGGCTCCCTCCGAGGCCCACAGCCATTTGTGTTGGGGTTATAATTGAAACTTTGTTGCCTTAAGCGGGTGGGCCCGGCCAGGGTGTGTGGAAAGCTTTGCTTCCCCTGTTGCTGGCGGCAACCCTGGCCTGCTCTCTCAAGCTCCATTCTGCCGCCATTTGTTTGAATTTGTTTACCTTCTATAATTGAAACTTTGTAGCTTGAGTGGAGGCTTAGGCCTGCAACGGCTGGCAGAAAGCTTGGCTTCCTCTGTTACCTAGGAAACCTTGCTCTCTGTGGCTGTAGCCATCTTGGTTTGGGTTAATTTGCATACTCGCTCTGATGGGATGATGGGCGTGGCTTGTGGGTGTGTCGGAGGTATGGTCAATTTGCATATTTGTCTATTATTAGATTAGATTAGATGGATGCCAAATACTTAAGTGATTAATAGTCTGACAATATTCATTACTTGTTTAACTTTTTTTGCTTGCATCTTCATAAAAGTCTTTTCAGTAACTGCTCAGGGAGAAAGAGAACCAAGAAAATTTCCTGAAATGGAACCATGTACAACTGATATGTTTCTGCATAATGGAGAAAACTAAAATTCAGTTTTAAAAGTACTGCAGTACTAAACAGCTCTTATATTTGAAATAAGTTATTCAACTAGTTTTTTATTTTCACTTAAAGCCAGTTAGCAAATAACTTTTGTGTTGTAGCAAGATTACAGCAAATGAATTCATGGGATCATTTATTCAAATGTTGTACTTTATCAGTTGATAATATCTGGGCCTTTGTGATATAGAAACAAGTACACTAAGTATTTGAATGAGTAGATTTAGAACCTAGATAATTTGGAAGAATCATTTTAAAACGTGGATTAACTATGACATTTAAAGCTAGCATTTTAGGCCATCTTGCAATATATTATATAATTCAAGATATAGAGAAACATATTTTAAAAATTGAGAATTTAATCAATGTATTTTAGAACTTTCTGCCCTGACTGGTGTGTCTTAGTTGGTTGGAATGTTGTCCTATATACTAGAAGGTGGCAGGTTTGATTCCTGGTCAGGAAACATACCCACATTGTGGGTTTGGGGTGCATGCAGAGGCAACTAATGGGTGTTTCTCTGTCTCTCTCTCTCTCCCTCTCTTCCTTTCTCTTCCTCTCCCTTCTCCCCCTCCTTCTCTCTTAAAGAACTTTTTTTATTGTGACGAATAATACAAATAGGTTTCTAGAATCCTCACCCAAATATTTTGTGTATATTTTACCCTCTCGAAAAAAAAGAGGATATTTATTTTTGCCAATATAAATCAAGATTTATTAACCTCTAGAAACTAAACAACCTAACTTAAGTAAGTTTAGAATGGTATGGTATCCTACCTAATAAAAGGGTAATATGCAAATTGACCGCACATTCGCTACACCTAAGCCGTGCCCACCAGCCAATCAGGGCGAGTATGCAAATAAACCAAACCAAGATGGTAACAGACACAGAGAGCAAGGTTTCCCAGGCAACGGAGGAAGACAAGCTTTCCGCCTGACCTTGCTAGGCCTAAGCCTCCACTCAAGCTACAAAGTTTCAATTATAGAAGGTAAACAAATCTTAACAGAAATGGCGGCAGCCACGGAGCTGGAGAGTGCAGGCCAGGGTTGCCCCCAGCAATGGAGAAAACAAAGCTTTCAGCATACCCTGGCCAGGCCCAGGCCTTCGTTTAAGGCTACAAAGTTTCAATTATAGAAGGTGAATTAAGCCCAACAGAAATGGCTGCTGGCCATAGAGCGAGCAGGAGGCTTGGCTCCGCTCCAGGCTACAAAGTTTCAATTGTAGAAGGTAAATAAATTCCAGATACCAGGGCCTCCTCTTGGGTCACCAGGGGGCGTGGCTGGCCTGCAAACCACCACAGGCCCCTTGCTCAGGCCGCCCCACACCCCAAGGGAACCCCCATCCTGATCCGGGACACCCTTCAGAGCAAACCAGCTGGCCCCCACCCGTGCACCAGGCCTCTATCCTATCTAATAAAAGAGTAATATGCAGATTGACCATCACTCCAACACACAATATAGATGCTCCCATTTGGTCAAAGATCCTGCCCCCATGTGGACACAAGATGGCCACCACAAGATGGCCATCAAGGGAGGGCAGTTGGGAGGCACCAGGCTTGCAAGCAAGGGCAGTTGAGAGAGACCCAGGCCTGCAAGGGAGGGAAGTTGGAGGCGATCAACCCTGCAGGGGAGGGCAGTTAGGGGTGACCAGGCCAGCAGAGGAGGGAAGTTGGGGGCAAACAGGCTGGCAGGGGAGCAGTTAGGCATCAATCAGGCTGGCAGTGGAGTGGTTAGGGGGTGATCAGGCTGGCAGGCAGAAGCGGTTAGGGGCAATCAGGAAGGCAGGCAGGCAAGCAGTTGGGAGCCAGCAGTCCTGGATTGTGAGAGGGATGTCCGACTGCCTGTTTAGGCCCGATCCTGGTGGGACAGTCGGACATCCCTCGAGGAGTCCCAGACTGGAGAGGGTACAGGCTGGGCTGAGGGACACCCCCCCTCTCCGTGCACGAATTTCGTGCAACAGGCCTCTAGTGTTATATAAATGTAGTATGTTATGCAGCACTACAACTTTCTTAGAATCTCTATAAATAGACTTTAAAATTTTTATAAATAGATTTATAAATAAAAATAAACACAGTATACATTAGCATAAATATAATTTTTAATGAAAACTAACTATAATTTCTACTGGTTCATCGAGAACATTCTTCTATTGGAATCATTTTTAATTTTTAAATACAAAAGTGAGTGGTGAAATGGTTTCTTTTTCCACAAGTGCATGGTTGTAAAAAATACAATGGCCACTAATATAGTTTGGTGCCCTGACTTAATCCATGCCAAGGTGCCAGCAATTTTATCCAGAACTTCTTTTATTTTAAACAGCTTTATTGAGATATGTTTCACATATCATACACTTCATCCATTTAAAATGTGCAATTCAATGGTTTTTAATATAGTTACAGAATTATGCAACCATTATGAAAATGGACTTTAGAGTCACAAAAAGAAGCCCAGTCTCTATAAGCAGTCAGTCCCCATTCCCTGCTAAATGTTCCCCTAGAAAACATTACTCTACTTAATCTCTATAGATTCAACTATTCTGGACATCTACATAATAAAAGCCTAAGCAACTGTTATGGCAGAATGACCAGAATGACCGGTCACTATGATGCTCACTGACCACCAGGGGAAGACACTCAATGCAGGAGCTGCCCCCTGGTGGTCAGTGCGCTCCCACAGGGGGAGCAGCTGCTCAGCCAGAAGCCAGGCTCACAGCTGGCAAGTGCAGCGGAGGTGGCGGGAGCCTTTCCTGCCTCCTCAGCAGCATTAAGGAGCAGCGAGCCAAGCTGTAAGGAGCCTGCCACTAAGGAGCAGCAAGCCGACTGTAAGGAGTGAGGGATCCTGGATTGCGAGAGGGATGTCTGACTGCCGGCTTAGGCCTGATCCCTGGCAGGTGGACATCCCCCGAGGGGTCCCAGACTGTAAGAGGGAGCAGGCTGGGCTGAGGGTCCCCCCACCCAGTGTAGGAATTTTGTGCACCAGGCCTCTAGTTTCATATAAATGGAATCATATAATGTGTGGTGAGGTTTTTTTTCACTGAGCATATTTCAAAGTTCATTCATGGTATAGCATAAATCAGTATTTTATTCTTTTTATGGTTAAAGAATATTCCATTGTATAGACTCCAGATTTTATGTGTAGACATTTGGGTTGTTTCTACCTTTTGGCTCATATGACTAATGCTGCTTTGAACATTTGTGTACATGCTTTTGTGTGGACATTTTTTTAACTCTCGTCAATATATACCTAGGAGTGGAATTTCTGGGTCACATGGTAATTCTATGATTAACATTTTGAGGAGCTGCCAGAGTGTTTCCAAGAGACTATACTGTTTTACATTCCTACAAGGAACATAATAGGATTTCAATTTTTCCATGTCATCACCTACACTTGTTATTATTTGTCTTTTTGTGAAATATTACATATATTCTACTGAGTCTCAAGAGGTATTTCACTTGTGATTTTGGTTTGATTTTGTTCATTGGCTAATTGTATCTCTCCTTTAGAGAAATGCCTGTGCAAATTCTTTGCCTATTTTTAATTGAGTTATTATATATTTATTGTTGAGCTATAAGATTTCTTTATATAGTCCAGTTAAGACTCCCTTATCAGATATACATGACTTGCAAATATTCTTTCCAATTATGTGGGTTTTTCCCCGACTTTCTTGAATTATGTCTTTCGTAACATAAAAGGTTTTAATTTTGATAATATCCAAGTTATCTATTTTTTTGCTTTTGTGGCTTGTGTTGTTGGTGTTATTTCTAAGAAACTTTTGCCTAACCCAGTGATTTTCAACCGGTATGCTGCAAGAATTTTTAAAACATGCAATACCTGACCACTTAGTCAGGGACAAAGACCTCTTTTCCTTTAGATTGTTAAATTAAAAAATGACAACAACCAACATAACAATAGCTGTTCAGTGTGAATGAATCCAAATCATACTTTTTTTTTTAGATCTGTAAAAAAATGTAACTTTTTTTGGTGTGCTGAAGAATTTTAGTAATTAGTTTATGTATGCCATGAGCAGAAAAAGGTTGAAAATCACTGGCCTTTCCAAAATTAACAAGGATTTACTCCAATGTTTCTTCTAAGGATTTTATTTATTTATTTATTTATTTATTTATTTATTTATTTTTAAAATTTTATTTTATTGTTTAAAGTATTACATATAGTAGTACATATATCTCCTTTTTTTTTGGCCCATTTACCTTCCCACAGCCTCCCCTACCCCCTGTCGCATGCTCCCATCCCACCCCCGCCCAGTGTCTTGTGTCCATTGGTTGTGCTTATATGCATGCATACAAGTCCTTCAGTTAATCTCTTTCCCCACACTCCCCAGCCTTTCCGCTGTAATTTAAGTCTGTTCGATGCTTTACTGCCTCTGCATCTATCTTTTTGTTCATCAGGTTATAATGTTCTTTATTTTCCATAAATGAGTGAGATCATGTGGTATTTTTCTTTCATTGCCTGGCTTATTTCACTTACCATTATGCTCTCCAGTTCCATCCATGCTGCTGCAAATGGTAGGAATTCCTTCTTTTTTATAGCAGTGTAATATTCCATTGTGTCGATGTACCATAGTTTTCTAATCCACTCATCTGCTGATGAGAATTTAGGATGTTTCCAAATCTTAGCTATGGTGAATTATGCTGCTATGAACATATGGGTGCATATATCCTTTCTGATTGTTGATATATCTTGGGATATATTCCTAGAAGTGGGATTACTGGGTCAAATGGGAGTTCCATTGTTAGCTTTTTGAGTAAACTCCATACTGTTCTCCACAGTGGCTGCACCAGTCTGCAATCCTACCAGCAGTGCAAAAGGGTTCCTTTTTCTCTGCATCCTCGCCCAACACTTCTCATTTGTTTATTTGTTGATGATAGCCATTCTGACAGGTGTGAGATGGTACCCCATTGCCGTTTTGATTCGCATCTCTCGCATAATTAGTGACTTTGAGCATGTTTTCATATGACTCTTGGCCTTTCTTCTGTCTTCTTTCGAAAAGATTCTATTTAGGTCCATTGCCCATTTTTCTATTGGATCATTTATCTTCCTTTTATTAAGTTGTATGAGTTTCCTGTAAATGTTGGAGGTTCAACCCTTATCTGTAATAACATTGGCAAATATGTTCTCCCATACAGTGGGCTTTCCTGTTGTTTTGTTGATGGTTTATTTTGCTGTGCAGAAGCTTTTTATTTTGATGTAGTCCAATTTGTTTATTTTCTCTTTAGTTTCCATTGACCTAGGAGTGGTATCGGTGAAGAAATTGCTTCGGCAAATGTATGAGATTTCTCTGGCTGTGGATTCCTCTAGTATTTTTATGGTTTCCTGTCTTACGTTTAAGTCCTTTTCCCATTTTGAGTTTATTTTTGTGTATGGTGTAACTTGGTGGTCTAGTTTCATTTTTTTGGCATGTATCTGTCCAATTTTCCCAACACTATTTATTGAAGAGACTATTTTGACTCCATTGTATGTTCATGTCTCCTTTGTCAAATATTAATTGAGCATAGTGGTTTGGGTTGATTTCTGGGTGCTCTATTCTATTCCATTGATCTATATGTCTGTTCTTGTGCCAGTACCAGGCTGTTTTGAGAACAGTGGCTTTGTAATACAGCTTGAAATCTGGTATTGAGATCCCACCTACTTTATTCTTCTTTCTCAGGATTGTTGTGGCTATTTGGGGTCTTTTGTTTTTCTGGATGAATTTTTGGAGAGTTCTTTCTAGGTCTGTGAAATATGCCATTGGTATTTTAATGGGGAGTGCATTGAATCTATAGATTGCTTTGGGTAGTATGGACATTTTAATGATGTTGATTCTACCAATCCATGAACATGGTATGTTTTTCCATCTGTTTATGTCTTCCTCTATCTCTTTTTTCAGTGTCCTGTAGTTTTCTGCGTATACTTCTTTTACCTCCTTAGTTAAGTTTATGCCTACGTATCTTAACTTTTTGGTGTGATGGTAAATGGGATAGCTTTTTTAGTCTCTCTTTCTGTAAGTTCACTATTCTGTATAGAAATGCCATTGATTTCTTGGCGTTAATTTTGTATCCTGCTACTTTGCCGAATTCATTTATTAAGTCTAATAGTTTTTTGATGGAGTCTTTAGGGTTTTTTTATGTACAATATCATGTCATCTGCAAATAAGGAAAGTTTTACTTCTTCTTTTCCAATTTGGATGCCTTTTATTTCTTCTTCTTTCTAATCGCAATGGCTAATACTTCCAGTACCATGTCGAACAGGAGTGGTGAGAATGGGCATCCCTGTCTTGTTCCTGTTCTTAGGGGAAATGGTTTAGTTTTTGCCCATTGAGTATGATGTTGTCTGTGGGTTTGTCATATATGGCTTTTATTATGTTGAGGTATGATCCTTCTATGCCCACCTTGCTGAGAGTTTATAAAAAATGGTGTTGGATTTTGTCAAATGCTTTTTATGCATTAATTGATATGACTATGTGATTTTTATCTCTCAATTTGTTTATGTGATGTACCACATTTATTGATTTGCAGATATTGTTCCATCCTTGCATCCCTGGGATAAATCCAACTTGGTCATGGTATTTGATCTTTTTGATGTACTGCTGGAACCGATTTGCTAGAATTTTGTTGAGGATTTTGGCATCTATGTTCATGAGGGATATTGGCCTGTAATTCTCTTTCATTGTGTTGTCTTTATCTGGTTTTGGTATTAGGGTGATTTTGGCTTCATAGAATGAGCTTGGAAGTGTTCCTTCCTCTTGAATTTTTTGGAATAGTCTGAGGAGGATAGGTTTTAGTTCTTCCTTGAATGTTTTGTAAAACTCCCCTGTGAAGCCTTCTGGCCCCGGGCTTTTGTTTGCTGGAAGCTTTTTGATGACTGTTTCAATTTCTTCCATAGTTTTTTGCCTATTGAGATTTTTAGATTCTTCCCGATTGAGTTTTGGACGGTTGTATTTTTCTAGAAATATGTCAATTTCCTCCAGGTTGTCCAGTTTGTTGGAATAGAGTCGTTCGTAGTATTTTTTAACAATCCTTTGTATTTCTGTTATTTCTCCTCTTTCATTTCTGATTTTGTTTATTTGGGTCCTCTCTCTTTGCTTCTTGGTGAGCCTGGCTAGAGGTTAATCAATCTTGTTTATCCTTTCAAAGATCCAGCTCTTGGTTTTGTTGATCTTTTGTATTGTTTTTTTGGTTTCTATGTCGTTTATCTCCACTCTGATCTTTATTATTTCCTTCCTTCTGCTTACACTGGGCTTTTCGTGTTGCTCTCTCTCTAACTCTTTGAGTTGTAAGGTTAGGTAATTTATTACCATTGTTTCTTGTTTTTTGCAGTAGGCTTGTAGAGCCTCAAGACTGCTTTCACTGTGTCCCTCTGATTTTGGATTGTTGTGTTTTCATTGTCGTTTGTTGCAATGATGTTTTTTATTTCTTCTTTGATCTCTCTGGTAACCCAGTCATTGTTTAATAGCATGCCATTTAGTCTTCATGTGTTTGACTTTTTTGGATATTTTTTATTGTAGTTGATTTCCAGTTTTATGCCATTGTGATCTGAGAAGATGCTTGATATGACTTCTTTCTTCTTGAATTTGAAGAGACTTTGCCTGTGACCTAATATATGGTCTGTCTTTGTAAATGACCCATGTGCACTTGAGAAGAATGTATATTGTGTGGCTTTGGGGTGAAATGTTTTGAAGATGTCAATTAATTCCATCTGGTCTAGTGAGTCATTTAGGATTGATGTTTCTTTGCTGATTTTTTGTTTAGAGGATTTGTCCAATGGTGATAGTGGGGTATTACAGTCCCCTACTATGATTGTATTGCTGTCAATCTCTCCCTTGATATCCTCCAGGAGATTTTTTTTTAATGTATTTGGGTGCTCCTGTATTGGGTGTGTATATATTTACCAGAGTTATTTCTTCTTGTTGGATTGCTCCCTTTTTTAGTATGAAGTGGCCTTGCTTATCTCTTGTATGTCCTTCACTTTGAGATCTAATTTGTCAGATATAATTATTGCTGCCCCAGCCTGTTTTTTTTTTTCATTTCCATTCTCCTAAAAAACCTTTTTCCATCCCTTCTCCATCAGTCTGTGTGCATATCTTTTTCCCAGGTGGGTTTCCTGTGGAAAGCAGATATATGGGTCATGTTTTCTTTTTTTGTTTTTAAATAAATCTTTATTGTTCAGATTATTACAATTGTTTCTCCTTCCCCCCCCCATATCTCCCCATCACCCGGTTCCCTCCCCGCCCCCCCATTGTCTTTATCCATAGGTGTATGATTTTTGTCCAGTCTCTTCCCATACCCCACACAGACACCCCTTCCCCCCTGATAATTATTAGTCCACTCCCATTCTATGCCTCTGATTCTATTATGTTCACCAGTTTATTCTGTTCCCCAGATTTTGAATTCACTTGATTTTTAGAATCACTTGTTGATAGATATGTATTTGTTGTTCATAATTTTTATCTTTACTTTTTTCTTCTTTTTCCTCTTTTTAAAGAATACCTTTCAGCATTTCATATAAGACTGGTTTGGTGGTGATGAACTCCTTTATCTTTTTCTTATCTGTGAAGCTCTTTATCTGCCCTTCAATTCTGAATGATAACTTTGCTGGGTAGAGTAGTCTTGGTTGTAGGTTCTTGCTATTCATCACTTTGAATATTTCTTGCCATTCCCGTCTGGCCTGCATAGTTTCTGTTGAGAAATCAGCTGACAATCGTATGGGTGCTCCCTTGTAGGTAACTAACTAACTGTTTTTCTCTTGCTGCTTGTAAGATTCTCTCTTTGTCTTTTGTCCTTGGCATTTTAATTATGATGTGTCTTGGTGTGGTCCTCTTTGGATTCCTCTTGTTTGGGGTTCTATGCGCTTCCTGAACTTGTAAGTCTATTTCTTTCACCAGGTGGGGGAAGTTTTCTGTCATTATTTCTTCAAGTAGCTTTTCAGTATCTTGCTCTCTCTCTTCTGGCACCCCAAAAATTCGGATATTGGTACGCTTAAAGCCATCCCAGAGGCTCCTTATGCTATCCTCACACTTTTGGATTCTTCTTTCTTTCCACCTCTCTGGTTGGGTGTTTTTTTCTTCCTCATATTCCAGATCTTTGGTTTGACTCTTCGGGTGCGGTGGTCTACTCTGTATATTCTTTATTTCAGACAGTGTATGCATAATTTCTGACTGGTCCTTTTCCATTTTTTTGGTATTCTCATTTAGGTCCTTGAAGGTCCCTTCAAGTTTCTCAGCGGTTTTTAGAAGATTCTTGAGTAACCTTATAAATATGGTTCTGAACACTGTGTCATCCATTAGTTTGCTTTCATCTATCTCTCCTACTTGTGACATACTTGGCTGCCTCCCTGTGTTGATGGAGTGGCTTTGTGTGGTCGGTGACCTATAGGGGCCGGTAGCTTAGCTTCCCCAATCACCCTAGGTGGTCGCTCTTGGTACTTCCCTTTGTGGGCTGAGTGGAAAGTCTTGGTGTAGTTAAAAGCCCTGATTGCTGTTGGTACACTGGGAGGAATTGACCTCCGGTCCAATTGGTTGTGAGGGCCTGCTGTGTCTATAACGGAAGAATTGCTGTGCTGGAGACACAGTAGGGCTTTGGTGCTCACTGAGTCTGCCTCTTGAATGTGTCCCTTATGAGAGTGGTTGAAATCTGGTGTCGTCCACACCGACAGAAAAGTCACTCTCACTCTCCGACCGATGGCCGAGAGTCCCGTAGGCGTCTGGGTCCCCCACGTGTCCCCAGAAACTGGAGTTCAGAGTGGTTGGGATTGTTGGTATCACTGGCAGGAGTTGATCTCCAAGCCAGTTGGCTGTGAGGATCAGCAGTGTCTCCGCTGGGAGAGCTTCTGTGCTCAGCTTGGATGGGGCGGAGTCTCAGGGTGGCGCAGACAAGCTTTGGTTTCCCGTCTGCTCCGCCCTTAGAGGGGTGGGTTCTCCGTGCCCGAATTAATGGCTGCGCGCCTCTGAGAGAAGGCAGCTTTCGAGCCTCGCCCGCTGCCAAACAGACCAGTTTCTCCCCAACCACAGCTGGATTTTAGTGCAGTCGGGAGGTTTTGTTTTTCTCCCAAACGAGAAAGCTAGCCACGCAGCATCTGCTGCCCTCCCTCTCCGTGCACTGCGAGCAAGCCTGCCGTGTATTCAGCCTCCCGCCCTTTCCGCGCTCACGGATCTCCGCACCTCCACAGCTCCTGAGGCTCAGCGTCCCCCTCTCTTTTTTTCTCTAGTTGTATGTTTTCCACTCTGCCAGCTTTCCAGTGGTTCTGGACGGTGTGCGCTCTGTTTTCCAGTTGTAGTTTCAAAATTGTTGTGGTAGGCAACAGTTAGGTGTTTACCTTATGCCGCCATCTTGGTTTCTCCCTGGGTCATGTTTTCTTATCCACTCAGCTACCCTATGTCTTTTGATTGGGGCATTTAATCCATTTACATTTAATGTTATTATTGTAAGGTACTTGTTTGTTGCCATTTTTATTCTTTACCCCTGTGTTCCTTCTTTGCTTCCTATTTCTTCTTTTTACAGCAGTCCCTTCAGCATTTCTTGCATTGCTGGTTTGGTGGTAATAAACTCCCTTAGTCCTTTTTTGTCTGTGAATCTCCTGATTCTACCTTCAATTTTGAATGATTGTCTTGCTGGGTATAGTATTTTTGGATTCAGTCCCTTGCTTTGCATCACTTTCTATATTTCATTCCATTCCCTTCTGGCCTTCTCTGTTTCTGTTGAGAAATCAGTTGATATTCTAATAGGAGATCCCTTGTAGGTAACTTTCTGACTCTCTCTAGCAGCCTTTAAGATTCTTACTTTGTCGTTGGTGTTTGCCAATTTAATTATGCTGTGTCTTGGTGTCTGTCTTTTTGGGTTCAACTTTTTTGGGACTCTATGTACTTCTTGGACTTGCATAGTTTTTTGCTTACCAATATCAAGGAAGTTTTCTGTCATTATTTCTTCAAACATGTTTTCTATTCCTTGCTTCTCTTCCTCTCCTTCTGGTACCCCTATTATGCGAATATTGTTTCACTTTGTGTTGTCCCAAAGCTCTCTTATGCTCTCCTCTTGCTTTTTAAGTCTTCTTTCTAGCTGCTGCTGTGTTTGTGTGTTTTTTCTTACCTTGTCTTCTAATTCGCTGATGCGGTCCTCAGCCTCTTCTAGTCTACTGTTTAAGCCTTCAATTGTGTTCTTTATTGCAGCTATGTTGTTCTGCATCTCCTCTTGGTTCCTTTTCATGTTGATGACATTCTCATTCAGCTCCTTATAATTCTCATTGAGTTATGTGTATTTGTCATTGAGTTGTGTGTATTTGTCATCCAGCTGTTTAAACATAACCATTACTCTGAATTCTTTCTCTGATATGCTGCTATCCTCAATTTAATTTAACTTTCTTTCTGGTGATTCCTCTTTTTCTTTCCTTTGGGTATTGCTTTTTGTTTTCCCATGTTTTGCTGTAAAGTTTTAATTGTAGGTCCGATTGGTTTGATACTTGGGTTCTTTTGGGGATGGTGCTACTGGTGTGATCTCTTAGGTCTCCTGGGCTTGATAATCTGGTGTAGCTCCCTACTTGAGCTATTTGGGTCTCTTGATGTAGGTCTGTGCGCTGTAAAGGTACAACTGCGGTGTCTAGAAGTCAGCAGCCATAGAGGGGTGTGTCCCAATTTTTGGTGTCATGTGCCCTTGACTGAAATCACGCATGCCCAGCAGAGACTCACAGTGGCACCCTGGAATTGTCTGTTGAGGTGATGGGCCTCAAGAGGCCAGCGCTCTGGAAAGGTGTAACTGTGGTGTCCAGAGTTCTGTAGTTGTGGGGTGGGCAGACTCAGCTTTGGCTGCTGCACCTGTAGTGGTTATGCGCATGCTCCCAGTAGTGGCTCACGGGCACCCACGGTGTGTTTGCCAGTGAGGGTCGCTGAAGCACTCTAAAGAGCCCTGGCACTGAAGCTGTGTAATTGAGGCGTCTGTGGGCAGGTATCCAGGATGAGTGAATTCAGAATTTCTACTGCCGGGGGCAGTGTGTCCCTGTTTGTTCAAGATCATACCTGTGAAGGACTCACAGCAGCTCCCACAAGATAGATGGGCTCAGGGTGCCTGCCCTTTGGAAATGCGTGCATGGACTGTGGTGGTGCGTTTGCTGGCACAGAGTTCTGACGCACTTGGAGGGGCCCTGGTGCTGAAGTTAAGCAGCTGGGGTGTATGTGAGCAGTTATTCAGTAGGAGGGAATTCAGAATTTCTACTGCGGGGCAGCACGTCCTTGTCTGTACAGAATCAAACTCAGCAGGGGCTCACAGTGGCTCCCAGGCACTGCCTAAACAGTGGTGTGCCCTGGATGCCTGCGTGCTGGAAATGCGCGAATGTGGTGTCCAGAGGTCTTCCGCTGGGGAGGGGGGAAGATGCACTTACTGCTGCGGGAATGGTGCACCTTTGGAGGTGTAGGTCCCAGGGTCCGCAGGTCTGGGGCTGGGGTAGCAGGATTTTGGCTGTAGTGGCTGATGGGTCACGGGCAATGTCAAAGTCCTGACTGTGTGGTGGTGCTGATGAGTTTCTAGAAAAGGCCGCTGTCCCCTTTAAGATGGTGTGGGCTCCTTGCCAGAGTCCTGCAGTCCAGGGAGTGCCCATAGTGGTAGTAGTCTCGCCTTGTCCAAGAGAGCCTTCTCTGCCAGCCCCTGCTGCTCCTGCGGGATTCAACTGTCCCTTACTCACTCACACACAGCACACACATCCACACACTCTCCTTTCATCCCCTCACTCACTCACTTCCTCTCCCTCATCTCTGTCCTGCCAGCCGCCATCTTTTTCCCCCTAAGGATTTTATATTACATTGAAGTTTGTGATCCATTTTGAGTTAATATTGATTTTTAAAGAAGGAGTCCAACTTCACGTTTTTTGCACCTGGGTACACAGTTGTCTCAGCACATTTATTAAAGACTCTCTCCCTCCTCACCCCACCCCCAACACTGAATTGAATTTTCTTGCCATCCTTGTGAAAAATTGATTGGTAAATTAAGGGTTTATTTTTTAACTTCCAATTTTACTCCATTAATCTGTATGTCTATCCTTCTACCAGTACTATCTCTTGATTACATTGCAGACTTGTAGTAAGTTTGTAATCAGGAAGTATGAACCCTCTATTTTTGTTCTTTTTTGATATTGTTTTTGCTATTCTGTGTCCCATATGAATTTTAAGATCAGCTTATCAATTTCTGAAAAGATTTTGTTGGGATTTTGATAGGGATTAAGTTGAATATGTAGATCAATTTGGGAAGTACTGCCATCTTAACAATATTAAGTCTTTTGATATATGACCATGGAATGTCTTTCTAGTTATTTAGGTCTTTATTTTCTTTCAACAATATTTTGTAGTTCTTGGTATAAGTTTTGTACTTCTTTTGGAAAATATATTCCTAAGTATTTTCTTTTATTTTAATTTTTCTAGCTTTATAGTGATATAATTGACATATAACATTATGTCAGTTTATGGTATATAACAGATGATACAATATTGCAAAATGATTACCACAGTGATGTTAGTTAATACATTTATCACCTCACATACTTGCCATTCTTTTGGTGTATGAGGTGAGAACTTTAAAGATTTACTTTCTTAGTAACTTCTAAATATACAATTTATTATTGTTAACTATAGTCAACATAAAGTATAGTATAGCTCCAGAACTTATGTTATAACTAGAAGTTTGTAACCCTTGACCATCTTCACACATTCCTATATCCCACCACCCCTGAAAATCTACTCTTGGTTTCTATAAGTTTAAGTATTTTTAGATTCCATATATAGGAGAGATCATTCAATGTTTGTCTTTCTTTGTCTGACTTATTTCACTTAGGATAATGCCTTCTGGTGCATTCATGTTGTCATAAAAGGCAGGATTTCCTTCTTTTTATGGCTGAAAAACATATCACATTTTCTTTATCCATTGAGGGATACTTAGGTTCTTTCCATGACTTGTCTATTGTAAATAATGCTACTATAACCATGGGAGTTGTAGATATTTCTTTGAGATAGTGATTTAATTTCTATTAGATATATACCCAGCAGTGGAATTGCTGGATCGTAGGGTAGTTCTATTTTTAATTTCTTGAGAAACCTCTATATTGATTTTTAAAATGGCTGCAATAATTTACATCCCCATTAACAGTGTACAAGGATTCCATTTTCTCCACATTTTTATTTTTTCCCTTAGGAAGGGAGAGGGAGAGAGAGAGATAGAAACATCATTGATGAGAGAGAATTATTGGTCATCCCCCCCACCCCCTACTATGGATGGAGCCCGCAACCTGGGCACATGCCCTGAGCAAGAATTGAGCCATGCCAGCTGGGCTTCTTCTCCACATTTTCACCAGTGTTTGGTCTCTTTCTTTTTGATGATAGCCATTCTAACAGTTGTGAGTTGATATCTCATTGTGGTTTTGATTTGCTTTTCCCTGATGATTAATGATGTTGAGTACCTTTTCATGTACCTCTTGAACATTTGTATATCTTCTTTATTTTGCTTTATTTTTAAAATCAACTTGGAAATTAATTGAACAAGATGGCCCATTGGCCAAGTACATGGTCATCTGGGTTTAAGACAATGAAAAAGCTGCCAACTAAGCCATTCCTTTGTGAGCTAAGGTTGTAGCTCATACTTTTTGAAAAAATTTATTGTTGCAGAGCTGGCGTGGTCCAGTGCTTGAGTGTTGACCTATGAACCAGGAGGTCATAGTTTGATTCCTGGTCAGGGCACATGCCCGGATTGTGTGGGGCACGCAGGAGGCAGCCAATCAATGATTCTCTCTCACCATTGATGTTTCTATCTCTCTCCCTCTCCCTTCCTCTCTGAAATCAATAAAATTATATATTAAAAAAGAAAGTAAGATTAAAATATATATTGTTGACAGTATTACAGATCTCCCCCATTTTCCCCAACATTGCTCATCTCTACTCAGCCCCTGACCTACACCAGGCCTTTACCAGACTATTGTCTGTGTCCTTGGGCTATGGATATATGTTCCTTGGTTAATATCTTCCCTCCCCCTACACCCTGAGATCTCAATCTGTTCCATGCACCCATGCCTCTGGACCTATTTCGTTCATCCTTTTATTTTGTTCATTAGATTCCACATATAAATGAGATCATATGATACTTGTCTTTCTCTGACTGGCTTATTCACTTAGCATAATGCTCTCCAGGTCCATCCATGCTGTCTCAAAGGGCAATAGATCTTTCTTTTTTACAGTTGGATCCTTTTTTTTTTTTTTTTTTTTACAGCTGGATCCTTCTTTTTTACAGTATGGTGATTGTGTAAATGTACCACAGTGGTTTTTTTTTAATCCATTCATCTACTGATGGGCACTTGGGCTGTTTCCAGATCTTAGCTATCTATCTATATAAAAGGCTAATATTCTAAGTGTCCGACCGTCAGGGTAGTGACAACCTGGCTACCTCTCCCTAGCGACAACTAGCCTCAAGTGGAAACACTTTACACTGTAACCAAATGTCTGTGAAGCGTTTTCCCGTGCCTCATCTCATTTGATCCTCACAGAAGTCCTGAAGTAGTTAGATAGGAAACTCGATGGAATCCTATTTTCTTTTTATTAGTCAGAAAACATAGATTTAGAAAGCTTAGAAACTTGACCTGACTGAAAAGCGGTAAGAAGTGGTGGACCTTGAAAATGTCTTCAGGTATTCTCACTGCACAGAATATAGTCAAACACTGCTGCAGTTAAATATTTTACCCATTGTTTTCCCTGTGTGATATACAATAACTAGTGACCCGCTGCACAAAATTCGTGCACATTAAAAAGGGATTAATTAGAGGAAATAATTTAATATTGCTATTTGCCCTTTCTCTATAATAGAAGTGTCAGAGATGAAAAATAATTAGTAAAATGTATATGAAAACCTTCCTCCTGTCAGAGTCTGGGGCTCACCACGGGACCCAGAATCAAGTCCCCCGCCCACCCACATGTACCTCAAAATCGCGTGAGACACAGACCCCGTGCCCCCCCCCCGCCCCATTGGGCTAGATCTAGACCCAGCCAGTCCCACCCTTGTCAAGCCCGGCCGGGCAGGGGGCGTAGCCTCAAGTTCCCTGGCCCGGCGCCAGGATGGGGTGCATGGCCTGAGGTCCCCCAGCCTAGACCAGGGCGGGGGGCATGCCTTGACATCCTCCATCAAGCCCCACCAGGTTGGGGACACCGCCTGAGATCCCCTATCAAGTCCTGTTGGGTGGGGGGCATGGCCTGAGGTCCCCCATGAAGCCCTGCCAGTCAGAGGGGCACAGCCTCAGGTCCCCAAGCCCAGCACCGGGAAGGGGGCACAGCCTCAGGTCCCCCGTCAAGCCCCGCTGGGCAGGGGCATGGCCTGAGTTCCCCCAAACCAGCACTAGGGTTACACCTTGAGGTCCCGCGTCAAGCCCCGCTGGGTGGGGGGCATGGCCTGAGGTCCCCTGTCAAGCCCAGCCAGGCAGGGGGGTGCGGTCTGAGGTCCCCCGGCCTGGTGCCACGTCGGAGGCACAGCCTGAAGTCTCCTGTCAAGCCCCACCTTGTGGGGGGGCGCAGCCTGAGGTCCCCCGGCCTGGAACTGGGGCATGGGGAGCAGCCTGAGGTCCCCTAGCCCAGCACCAGGACGGGAAGCGCACCTTGAGGTCCCCTGTCAAGCCCTGCCAGGTGGGGGACACAGCCTGTGGTCCCCTGTCAAGCCCCATGGGGGTGGGGGAGGGCGTAGCCTCAGGTCCCTGCTGATTGCTCGTTAAGGCTCCTTATGGGAACTTGGCCTTGGCTGTGGGTGCAGCCATGTTTGTGAGAGAGTGATGGTCAATTAGCATATTCCATCTTTATTAGATAGGATAATCTGCTTCGTGTTGATATTTACTGCTGTGTTGCTGACAATTACCTGAAAGAGAAGTTGGGGTGCTTCACTGGGCTGGAAAGAGTTTAGCTACATCAGAAAGCAGGTCTAATTAAGCAAGTTTGTTCTATATAAAAGGCTATGTTGACTCGCACATGCATGATACATATAAAGCTCTTGCTGGCACCAATCACACACATGTGTTTCCATCTGTCATTGTTGATTGTGAATTTGGTTGTTTTTGTTGACATTCTGAAGCTGAAAGAAAGCTGCAGCATTGCATGGAAGTAACAATGGCGATTAAATATGATTGTAATAGTGATCCGGGTAGATATAATTATCCCCATGTAACCGAGTTGCTGTCTTATTCAGAAACGAAGATGGAGGACCTCCTTTTGAAAGGGATTTGCTCATTCGTTGTAAACCAGATCCCAATAATCCAGATGCCACTAAAATGAAACAAATCAGTATTCTGTTTCCTACATTAGATGCAATTATGAATCCTATTCTTTTTCTACATGGTGAAAAAAGGCAGGGGAATGGATATTGCATTAAGACTCCGAGACAACAGTGTAATTGACAATAACACTAGATTCAATGGATAATGCCAAATAAAATTTTTCCCCATCGTATTTCTTAAAAGTATTACTCCTTTGGGAATGCAGTGTCATAAATTAGAATTGGAAGTATGTGCAATCATCATGCTACTGAGAAATCTTAATAATAAATGGGGTCTTTGTAATGGTACTAGATTTATTATCAAAAGACTGCGATCTAGCCCTGACTGGTTTGGCTTAGTGGATAGAGCATCGGCCTGCGACCGAAGGGTCCCGGGTTCGATTCCAGTCAAGGGCATGTACCTTGGTTGTGGGTACATCCCCAGTAGGGGGTGTGCAAGAGGCAACTGATCCATGTTTCTCTCTCATCGATGTTTCTAACTCTATCCCTCTCCCTTCTTCTCTGTAAAAAATCAATAAAATATATATTTTTTAAAAAGATTGTGACCTAACATAATCGAAGCTGAAATATTAACAGGATCTGCGGAGGAGAGGTTGTTCTGATTCCATGAATTGATTTGTCTCCATCTGATACTGGCTTCAGTGGTAGAATAAGTTTAATCAATTTATCAGTCGTTTTTATCAATGTTGTTTTTATATGATGTTTTTATATTGTGTCTTTGTTGTTATTATTATCATGTTATTGTTTATTTATTAATGAATTTATATATTATTTTCATATACATTTTACTAATTTTCTTTCATCTCTGACACTTCTATTATAGAGAAAGGGCGAATAGCGATATTAAAATATTTATTCTAATTAATTTCCTTTCAATGTGCATGGATTCGTGCACTGGGCCACTAGTTCTAAATAATGCTGCTATTGGCATAGGGGTGCATATATTCTTTCTGATTGGTGTTTCGGGGTTTTTAGATTTATATTCCTAGAAATGGGATCACTGGGTAAAACAGAAGTTCCATTTTTAATTTTTTTAGGAAACTTCATACTGTTTTCCATAGTGGCTACACCAGTCTGCATTCCCACTATTAGTGCACTAGGGTTTCCTTTTTTCCACATCCTTGCCAGCACTTGTTTGTTGATTTATTCATAGTAGCCATTCTGACAGATGTGAGGTGATACATCATTGTAGTGTTAATTTGCATTTCTCTGATGATTAATGAAGTTAAGCATTTTTTTCATGTCAATTGGCTATTGTATGTCCTCTTTAGAGAAGTGTCTATTCAGGTCCTTTACCCATTTTTAATTGGATTGTTTGTCATCCTGGTCTTGAATTGTATAAGTTCTTTGTATATTTTGGAAATTGCCCCTATCAGATGTATCATTGGCAAATATGTCCTTCCATACAGTGGGTTCCCTTTTAATTTTGTTGATGGTTCCTTTTGCTGTGTAGAATCTTTTTAGTTTGATTGTAGTTCTATTTATTTTTTTTCCTTGTTTTTTTTTTGTTGCACTAAGAGATGTATTAGGGAAGATACTGCTATGTGAGATATCTGAGATTTTACTGCCTATGTTTTCTTCTAGGGTTTTTATGGATTCCTGACTTACATTTAAGTCTTTTATCCATCTTGTGTATGGTGTAAGTTGGTGGCCTAGTTTCAGGTTTTTGCATGTACTTACCCAATTTTCCCAACACCACTTATTAAAGAGACTGTCTTTACTCCATTGTATGCTCTTGCCTCCTTTGTCAAATATTACTTGACCACAATGTCATAGGTGGATTTCTGGGGTCTATGTTCTCTTCCATTGATCTATATGACTATTATTGTGCCAGTACCAGGATGTTTTGATTACAGTGGTTTTGTAGTATAAGTTGATTGTGATCCCTTCAACTTTGTTCTTTCTCAAGATTGCTGCGGCTATTTGGGGTCTTTTATGGCTCCATATAAATTTTTGGAGTATTTGTTCTAGCTCTGTGAAATATGCTGTTGGTATTTTAATAGGGATTGCATTGAATCTGTAGATTGCTTTGGGTAGTATGGACATTTTAATGATCTTAATTCTTCCTATCCACAAAAACAGTAGATGCTTGTAGGTGTTTGTATCCTCCTTTGCCCATTTTAAAATCAGGTTGTTTGTTTTTATTTTATTTTTAATGCTATTGTCAATGAAATTGTTTAAATTTTATTTCCAATAGTTTATTATAAGTATAGACCTACAACTAATTTTTTAAAAATGTTTTTATTTATTTTAGAGAGAAAGGAAGGGAGAGGGGGAGAGAGATAGAAACATCAATGAGAGAGAAACATTGATTAGCAGTCCCCCCCTCCTGTCCCCAACCTGGGAGGGGGCCTGCAACCCGGGCATGCACCCTTACTGGGGAAAGGAGCCTGCAACCTTTTGGTGCATGGGTTGACGCTCAACCACTGATCCACACTGGATGGGCTACAACTAATTTTTTAAATATTGTTGTTGTGTCCTGCAAAGTTCCTTAACTCATTTATTAGCTCGAATAATTTTTTGTATGTGTGTGTGTTTCTTAGGATTTTTAAAATATACTATGTCATCTGCAGGTTAAGATAGTTTTATTTCTTTCTTTCCTATCTTGATGCTTTTTATTTATTTTTATTGCCTAATTTCATAGTTGGAACCTCTAGTAAAATATGGGATAGAAATATTGAGAGCAAATAACCTTGGCTTGTTCCAGTCATTTAGCATTGAGTATTATATTAACTCTGGGTCTTTCTGAAGTACAGTGTATTGAGTTGAGGAATTCCCTTACATTCCTAATTTATTGATTTTTTATCATGAAAGGGTTTTGAATTTTGTCAACATGGTTTTATGTCTTTTGAAATATTCGTATTATTCCCTTTTTTCATATGGTGTATTTCATTATTGGTAAATCTTATATTGCTGGGGTAAGTCCAACTTGGTCATGGTGTATAATCCTTTCTATATGTTACTGAATTCAGTTTGTTAGTGTTTTGTTGGGGGTTTTATGCTATATCCATGAGATATTGGTCTGTACTTTCTTTTCTTGTGATGTCTTTGTCTGGTTTCGGTATCAGGCTAATATTGACCTCATAGAATAAGTGGGGAAGTTTTCTTTGCTGTTCTGTTTCATGGAAGAGTTTGTGAAGAATGGGTGTTAATTGTTCCTTAAATGCTCATTAAAATTCACCAGTAGAGTCATTTGAGCTTAGGCATTTCTTTTTTTGTTGTTGTTGGGGTTTTATTTTATTTCATTACTAATTTAATCTCTTTACATGTTACAGTTCTGTAAAGATTTTCAATTTCTTCTTCAATCAGTTTTGGTATTTTTGTCTTTCTAAGGGTTTGAACATTTCAGCTAAGTTATCTACTTTGTATATATGCAGCTGTTTCTTTATAATGCTTTTTTATATCTATACAGTCAGTAGTAATGTCCCTTCTTTCATTCTTAATTTTAGTAATTTGAGTCTTATTTATTTTTTGCTTCATCAGTCTAGCTAAAGTTTTGCCAATTTTGTTTATCTTTTCAAATAATATAAAATATCCTTTGAAAAGTAAAGTATCGAATTAATAATTAGAAGGCAGCTACAAAACCCCTATATAATTGGCAGTATGTTTTGAGCCATATGTTTCTTAACATTTTGGAGCCTCAGGTGGCTCATTTTATAAATAGGGTAATGAGATGCCTCACAGATTTTTCTCTAAGATTAGATAAAATAACATGTAAAATCTCTAGCACAATACCTATTTATGGTAGATTTTCAATAAATGTTCGTATCCTTTTCTTTTGCCCCATTATACTAACCCTAGTTTTCCTGCATTGTTCTTTGGTTGTCAGGTCTAATGTAATATAGTAAGCATTTAAAATGACTTCTCATATATTTTTCTGCACTGTCTGCCTGCCATGAACCAAGATGATACTCATTTTCACTAAGACTTAGATACATACCAAGTTCTGAATATAATCAGATAAAACAATGATAGTTTAATATTAATCACAGATGAGTCTAAAAGCAACTGAGATCCTATATAATAAATCATTATGCTCTATGTTATTTTCATCTTTTTCTCATTTTATCATGATTCTAACCCTGATGATAGGAAAGCATTTCACCCCCAGGGTTTCATGTCAGTAGAGTTTCCAGGAGCAACTTCTCATCTCAATAGGTATCCCCAACTCCAACTAGAATATTTTTTCCCCCTATTGGATAGACAGTATAGACTCCTGAATGGAGAGACGAATTCATTCTTAAGAAACCTGCCTTAGCTAGCTCCTGTACTTTACTAGCAATGTGATCTTAGGCAAATTATCCAATTTCTCTGAGCTTCCATTTCCATGTGTAAATATGTGGGTGGTGATAACAGGGTGGTTCTAAAATTGTATAATATAATGTATGTACAGTACTTAACACAGTACTCAGCTAACTGTAAAGAATCTTTGTCAAGGTAACTTCTTTTCTATGACCCACCTGGGCATTGCACAGGTTCATTAAAGCTTTCTCTGACTGCATTTAAAATTTTAGATTTTGGAGTATTTGACCTTAAATGTGGTTTAATTTTTTAAAGATTTGTACAAGCTAAGTTACTATTGGTAGCAAACTATGCTTGTTTACCCTGTCCTATAATTGTAACTAGCTCTGCCATTGCTGGTCTCTTATTTTGGTTTCTGCTCAGCCCATACTTGTGCTAACTTATATATTGCCACCAGCTCTTATAATCCTGCCGTGTCCCAGCTAGTGTTCCATACTTGTCTGGGATGGATCAGGCCCCCAACTCAGCTAGGCCAAATGATATCTTACCAGGAAAAGTAGACCCTGTTTGCTGGCACGTTGTTATAATGACATTAAGTGAATCTCAATAGATGAAGAGACTCTTGCATTATAATAGGCAGGAGACATATATCTGCTTTGGTGATATTACCAAAGAATGATTGTGGACCCATAGGCTCTTTTTTTAAAAGAATTTTTATAGATTGATTTAGAGAGAGAGAGAGAGAGAGAGAGAGAGAGAGAGAGAGAGAGAGAGAGATGGCTTTGTTGTTCAACTTATTTATGCACTCATTAGTTGCTTCTTGTATGTGCACTGACCAGGGATTGAACCCACAACCTTGGTGTATTGGGACAGCACTCTAACCAACTGAACTACCTAGACAAGGCCCCATAGACTCTCATAATTGAAAGATACTTCAAAGATTATCTAGTTCCATACAATAATAGTGATAGCAGACATTTATTGAGTTTTTATTGTATACCCAGCACAATGATAAGGGTTTACCTTTATCATTTTTTTAATCCTCACAACATCCCTAGAAGTATCCTATTGTTATCTGCATTTTTATAAATGAAGAAACAGATTGGTTTAACTTGTCTAAGAATCAACAGATCCGGGTTTCAAACTCAAGTCTGAGTTTTCCAGAACTATATTCCTCAATACACTATATAGTTCCTCGCCTGTACTGTAAGTATCCCTTGTACAGTATTCCTGAAAGATTATTTTATATTCTTCTTGAATATCTTCAAGATTGGTCAGTTTACTGTTCTCTTGAGGCAGCTCTTTCCATTTTTTGACAAATTTATTGGCAAAGGGGAAAGATGTTGGCCTAAAATCTGATTTTTTGTAACAACAAAATCATGGACTGTTAGAGGAGGGACTAGAAGATTGTCTCATCCATTCCCTTCTTTTTGCAGTTGAGAAAATTCCACCTAATGAAGGCCCATAAACAAGATCTCATAGGACTTTCAGAAATTTTGTCCTCTGGAGCCTGACAGAGTACCTCTGTTCTATACTCTTCAGATCAGTGTTTTTAATATTTAAGATAGGTTTTATGATTCCTCTTAATTTTACCTTTATGCCAAATGTCTCTAGTTTTTTCATTCCTTCCTTGTATAAATGATTTGCAGGGTTTTCATAATTCTGGAACCTATTGGAACATGCTCTCAGTTTTTTTATTTTCTCTTTCAAAATGGAGCACACAGAAGTGGACCTAATACTTTGGAGATTATTTGTTCAGCCAAGAGTACAGTGAAATTATGCCTTCCTTTAATCCAGTTATTAGATTTCTGTTAGTATAGACTATGATTTCTGTAGACATTTCTTTTTGGCAGCTATGTCATGAACTTATAAACAGGTCAAAGGAACAATTTTTGAGACAAGAGGCATTTCTGAAATCATAGTTCTGAATCACTGATTCAAAGAGAATCTATATACATGCCGGTTTCATCAGTAATCTATTTGCTTAAAAATTGATTTACTGGAAAAATGAAATGGCATTTATAATTGTGTATTAGACCTTTTATTTTTATACCTATATACCTATGTTTGGTCAATTTATAAGCATGAACATTTTCCACATTTGCTTTTAGATCCTTATTTAGATAGACTAGCTTATAAGATCACCAATTTTGAATGGAACTGTGAAGCCAATCCTTCTGAAGCCTCGGTGATGAAATATTGTCTTTCCCAAGCAAAACTAATGACACCCAGAGTTAAATTAAAATAGCCTAGCTGAAAACTGAGAGTGTGTTACCTCCTCAGTGTTCTCTTTCTCTGCCGTCTAGGAGGAAAGGAGGGGTTGCAGGAGTCTGAGCAGCCGACCTGAATGATACTGCTAAAAGAAAAAGAAATTGCAGAACAAAGAGAGGATCAGTTTTGATTGGAATTTAGATACCTTTACTAGTCCTTGGATGATTCAGGACAGACTTTTAAAGGAGAAATCTTGAACAGGAGGAAAGCACTAAGGATTGAACCCCCTTTTAACATATTTTAGGTGATATCTGAGTTATTTTGTTACATTAATGTTTTAAGATACAAAAGCTTACCTATAGTAGTATATAGAAGGACTGTCATTTACAAATATTTAAAATATTTTTATTGATTTTTAGAGAGAGGGAGAGCGAGGGAGAGGCAGAGAGACAGAGAGACAAAGAGAGAGGGAAATATTGATGTGAGAATGAAATATTGATTGGCTGCCTCCTGCACACCCCCTACTGGGGATCAAGCTTGAAACCCCATGCATGTACCCTGATTGAGAATTGAACTGGAGACCTTTTGGTGCACAGAATCATGCCCAACAAACTAAGCAACACCGGCCAGGGCTATTTAAATATTGTTTGTTTGTTTTAAAATATATTTTTATTGATTTCAGAGAGGAAGAGAGAGATATATAGGCATATATATATATATGTCAGTGATGAGAATCATTGATCGGCTGCCTCCTGCACTCCCTCTACTGGTGATTGAGCCCACAACCCAGGCATATGCCCTGATGGGGAATCAAACTGTGTCCTCCTGTTTCATAGGTTGATGCTCAACAGTTGAGCTAAATATGTTTGCCTTTGAGAAACCTCAGTTCCCTAGATTACACTCTCTGTACCTTGATTTCCTTATCTATAAAATGAGGATAATAGTACTTAGAATGCTCCCTAGCTTCCCTGTCACCTCATACAGAAAGTTCTCTGTTTTTCCACTTTTTGGGTACTTTAAAAGTATGCTTAGGACCTCATATATAATCATATAAATTGTGGTTTCATGTATAGACATGTTTTATGTCTCCTATTAAATTATAATCTTCTTGAGGTCAGGGGTTGAGTTTTCATTGTGTTTGACCTTTATTTTTATTGTCTTATTTTTTTAATTCCTTTATTGATTAAGGTGTTACATATGTGTCCTTATTCCCCCATTACCCCCCCCCATCCTCCCCACTTATGCCCTCACTCTCCTGTTGTCTGTGTCCATTGGTTAGGCTTATATGCACGCATACAAGTCCTTTGGTTGATCTCTCCCCCTTATCCCCACCCTCCCCTACCTTCCCTCTGAGGTTTGATGGTCTGATCGATGTTTCTCTGTCTCTGGATCAATTTTTGTTCATCAGTTTATGTTGTTCATTATATTCCACAAATGAGTGAGATCATGTGATATTTATCTTTCTCTGACTGGCTTATTTTACTTAGCATAATGCTCTCCAGTTCCATCCATGCTGTTGCAAGTGGTAAGAACTCCTTTTTTACCACAGCATAGTATTCCATTGTGTAGCTGTACCACAGTTTTTAATCCACTCATCTGCTTATGGACACTTAGGCTGTTTCCAAATCTTAGCTATTGTAAATTGTGCTGCTATGAACATAGGGGTGCATATATCCGTTCTAATTGCTGTTTTTAGTTTCTTGGGATATATTCCTAGAAGTGGGATCACTGGGTCAAATGGGAGTTCTATTTTTAGTTTTTTGAGGAAACTCCATACTGTTGTCCACAGTGGCTGCACTAGTCTGCATTCCCACCAGCAGTGCACGAGGGTTCCTTTTTCTCTGCATCCTCACCAGCACTTGTCATTTGTTGATTTGTTGATGATAGCCATTCTGACAGGTGTGAGATGGTACCTCATTGTTGTTTTGATTTGCATCTCTCAGATGATTAGTGACTTTGAGCATGTTTTCATATGTCTCTTGGCCTTCCTTCTGTCTTCTTTTGAAAAGTATCTATTTAGGTCCGTTGCCCATTTTTTGATTGGGTTGTTTATCTTCCTTTTATTAAGTTGTATGAGTTCCCTGTAAATGTTGGAGATTAAGTGTTTGACCTTTATAATTCCTGGTCTAGTGATTATATATTTAATATAATGAAATATTTATTATAATAATTTGGTTGCCTTTTTTAAGTCATGATTTTTTCTCATCTTTTTTTCTGATAGAATAGTGGGAATTTATTTAGGCATGTGGAGCAACACGAATAAGCAATTAAAAAAAAAGAAAGTAGAACAAAATAAGTGTACCTGACCTAAGAGAAGAGCCAAGTTAGTAAGCACACAGGGGATGAAAGATTATGTGAATGGTATAAATTTAAGCTGAAAAACATCAATGACTATTTAGAGAAGTCTGAAAGAGAGGTCTCAGTGACATTATTCTTAGTGATAAGTGAAAATTGACTTGATTATCTATGGTCACAGTGTTGGAGAGTAGCAAAATTAGAAGAGATGGGGCAATGAGAAGTCAATCATCAATGTGAGAGAGCAGTCAAGTCATAGATGTTTTTATCCCTAATAGTTAATTAGTGATAATTCTCAGTCCTCTGAATATGGAGGAATTTAAGGAAAGCAAGTGCTTTGTAATCAAACACACTGGCTCTGTCACTTATGAGCTGTTACTGCATGAAATTGGCGAAATTATTTACTTTTGTTTAGCTTCAGTTTCCCTTTCTGATAAATAAGTTTTTTAAATATATATTTTATTGATTTTTTTACAGAGAGAAAGGGAGAGGGATAGAGAGTTAGAAACATCAATGAGAGAGAATCATCAATCAGCTGCCTCCTGCACACCCCCCACCAGGGATGTGCCCGCAACCAAGGTACATGCCCTTGACCGGAATTGAACCTGGGACCCCACATTTCGCAAGCCGACGCTCTGTCCACTGAGCTAAACCGGTCAGGGCAGTGAAATAAGTTTTATAGTATCTACTGCAGAGGATTGTCGTAAAGATCAGATAAGGAAGTGTGTGTCAGTGAAATGGTATAAGCATTATTTAAACATTAGTAGTTGCTGGTTGTGTCTTCATGAAGTTTACAGTGGGAAAGCAAAAAGGTGTAAGAAAGCTGACTGATAATGGAAGAGAATGAACATGGGGAGGAATTAGGTGGAATTATCATTTTATTATTATTATTATTATTATTATCATTATTATTGTATGTTTAGCACTTAATTTATAAAATGTTTCCCAGCACAGTATGTCATTTGGTCCACACTTCAACCCACCTACACCATCCTCTGGAGATCTGATTGATTTTGGCATGTGTGCAGAATTGTTGTTAGTGAGGATGGTTATGCAGCCAGAGAAAACAGAGCAGTGATTGTCAACCCTGTCACCTTCTCCCCTCCTCATCCCCCTTTCCCCAATCTGTTGGGTTGGAAGAGGCTTGACATTAGTCAGTTTACTTACCAGAGGATGTGACACACATTCACCTTTTTTCTTACTTCTATTGTCACCCATGCAATCTTTACACTTTTGAGCAGCATGTAAAAGGAGCAATGTTTCAGAGGTTATTTGTCTTTGAGGTTTGGATTAAAAACTTCAATGACACCAGGAGAAAGTAATCGGGAGCATAATTGAGCAGGTGGAACAAATGTGTTAAATCTATTTGGGGAAAATAATAACCAGTTTTATAGTAATAAATTAGCCTCAGGTTCATTGTTCCAGAATCGGGTAGGAACAAGGAAGAAGAGAATGAATGGGTTTTCTGAAAACACCTGAGAATACAAGTGCTTCCTTTAATGTGGCTGATTCTAATGGGGGAATGGAGGAACCTCTTCCTAGTCACATCCAGAAAAATTGGGAAGCTTGTCATTAGCTCCACAGTGATGCAGAAGGGACTTCAAAGAGCCCATTCACTTCATCTTGTATATGTTGTGGTAGATACCAATATTTCAAAATCTCACAAACAAGCAATTTGGGGGATGAGATTAAAGTCTAATATGTACTACATAGACATAATTTCTATTAAGTATCGATTGTTTTCTTAAAACAGAGCTGGACAGATATATTTAGTATAGAATTCTTGTTAGAAAAGATTGATGCTTTCCCCTCTCTCTATCTAAAGCAGAGACCAAAAGTGTCAGAAAATATTTGGGTTAGAATGGACATAAAGGTCATCCAGTGTAAGTCCCCATCTCCTTTACAATGTCTCTACCAAGTGGTTGTCATCCTAGGCTTGAAATGTACTAGTAATGGAGAATTTGCTCTCACCAGAGACAGCCCATGAGATTTGCAGGCTGATCTTTATAATAGTCAAAGAGACCGGCATACACCTCAACTTCATGGAACTTAAAATCTAATGTGAGATACAGAGGACGGAATGGGCAGTACAAAACAAGGTAATAAGGCTGTAATACTGGAAGGACATAGTACATGGTTTGCAATCATGGCTTTTGGGATCAGAGAAGACTTTTGTTTCCTATTGTTAAAACAGAAAAAAATGTTCTAGATGTGGTCTAAGCAGGCCTCATAATCACATTCTTCATCTGGACATATGTCTGTTATAGCTTCAGGTGATATTAACCTTTTAATGCCACTACATATTGTTCACTTATTCAATTCAATAAATTTTTAGTGAACACCTAACATGCACAAGGAGCTGTACTAGGAACATGGTCTACAACTGTGAATAGGAGTAGATTTACTATCAAGCTTAGTAGATTTACTAAGTAGATTTACTATGAAGCTTTAGTTCAAGGCTTCTCACTTGCAGGGGTCCCTTCCAAGGCCCTATAGCTAATTTTGTATTCTTTTTCTTAAAGATGATCTTGCGATTTGTATGTTCTTCAAGTCCACCAAAACCTGTATCTGCCTCTGGCTAGTATTCCATGGTATGGATGTACCATAGTTTGTTTAACCATTCATCTGTTGAAGGATATCAAGGCTGACTTCAGTTTGGGCAATTGAAAATAAAGCTGCTATGAATATTTATAGAGTTATATGAACATAAGTTTTCATTTTTCTGGGATAGATGCCCAGGAGTACAGTTGCTAGGTGATATGGTAGTTGTGTGTTTAGTGGTATGTTTTTTTAAGAAATTGCCAAACTGTTTTCTAGAGTGGCTATGCTATTTTACATTCCCATCAGCAATATATGAGTTATTCTCTTTATCCATATCCTTGCTAGAATTTGGTATTGTCATTATATTTTACTAGAGGCCTGGTGCACGAAATTCGTGCACGGAGGGGTTTGTCCCTCAGCCCAGCCTATACCCTCTCCAATATGGGACCCCTCAAGGGATGTCCGACTGCCCGCTTAGGCCCGATCCCAAACGGGCAGTCGGACATCCCTCTCACAATCCAGGACTGCTGGCTCCCAACTGCTTGCCTGTCTGCCTTCCTGATTGCCCCTAACTGCTTCTGCCTGCCAGCCTGATCACCCCCTAACCACTCTGCTGCCAGCCTGTTTGCCCCCAACTTCCCTCCTCTGCTGGCCTGGTCACCCCTAACTGCCCTCTCCTGCAGGGTTGATCACTTCCAACTGCCCTCCCTTGCAGGCCTGGTCCTTCTCAACTGCCCTCCCTTGCAGGCTGGGTACCTCCCAACTGCCCTCTCCTGCTGGCCATCTTGTGGTGGCCATCTTGTGTTCACATGGGGGCAGGATCTTTGACCACATGGGGACAGCTATATTGTGTGTTGCGGTGATGATCAATCTGTATATTACTCTTTTATTAGATAGGATAGAGGCCTGGTACAGGGGTGGGGGCCAGCTGGTTTGCCCTGAAGGGTGTCCCGGATCAGATGGGGGTTCCCTTGGGGCATGGGGCGGCTTGAGCGAGGGGCCTGTGGTGGTTTGCAGGCCGGCCACGCCCCCTGGCAACCCAAGCGGAGGCCCTGGTATCTGGAATATATTTTCCTTCTACAATTGAAACTTTGTAGCCTGGAGTGGAGCTAAGCCTGGGGCTCCCTCCGAGGCCCGCAGCCATTTGTGTTGGGGTTATAATTGAAACTTTGTTGCCTTTAGCGGGTGGGCCCTGCCAGGGTGTGCGGAAAGCTTTGCTTCGCCTGTTGCCGGCGGCATCCCTGGCCTGCTCTCTCAAACTCCATTCTGCCGCTATGAATTTGTTTACCTTCTATAATTGAAACTTTGTAGCTTGAGTGGAGGCTTAGGCCTGGCAAGGGCAGGCCGAAAGCTTGGCTTCCTCTGTTACCTAGGAAACCTTGCTCTCTGTGGCTGTAGCCATCTTGGTTTGGGTTAATTTGCATGCTCGCTCTGATTGGATGGTGGGCGTGGCTTGTGGGTGTGTCTGAGGTGTGGTCAATTTGCATATTTGTCTATTATTAGGTAGGATTTTAGCTATTTAGATAGGTGTATATTGATATCTTAGTGGTTTTAATTTTCACTTTCTTAATGGCTAATGATATTAAATATATTTTCATGTACTATTGGCCATCTTATATCCTCTTCGGTTAAATGTCTCTTCATGTCTTTGTCCATTATCTAATAGTATTATTCTTTTTATTTTATTGAGTTTCAATAATTATTTATATATTCTAGATAAAAGTCCTTTTTAAAATATGTGGTTTACAAATATTTTGTCCTAGTCTGTAATCTTATCTGGGTACATAGGTTTTCACAGAGCAACAGTTTTTAATTTTGGTGAGGGTCAATTAATCAATTTTTTTTTTATGGGACATGCTTTTGGTGTCTTGTGTAAGAACTCTTTACCTAGCCCTAGCGCCCGAAGTATTTTCTCCTATGTTGTTATCTAAAGTTTTTATAATTTTACTTTTTTAAGTGCATGATCTATTTTGAGTTAACTTTTATATAAGGAGAGAAGATTAGGTTGAGGTTACTTTTCTTAACTGTGGATATTCATTGCTCCAGCACCACTTGTTGAAAAGACTATGCTTCCTCCATTGAGTTGACATTGGACCTTCCTCAAATACCAGTTGAACCTATTTATGTGTTTCTACTAGAGGCCCAGTGCATGAAATTAGTGCACCGGGGAGGGGGGGTGTCCCTCAGCCCAGCCTGCACTCTTTCACAACCGGGACCCCTCAGGGGAGGTCCAACTGCCAGTTTAGGCCCTGCGGGATCAGGCCTAAACTGGGAGTCGGACATACCTCTCACAATTTGGGACCGCTGGCTCCTAACCGCTCTCCTGCCTACCTGATAGCCCCTAACAGCCTCTTCCTGCCTGCCTGATAGCCCCTAACCAGTTGCCTGCCTGCCTGATCTCCCCTAACCACTCTGCCTGCCTGCCTGATCGCCCCTAACTGCTCACCTGCCTGCCTGATCACCCCTAACTGCCTCTGCCTCGGCCCCTCGCCACTGCAGCTTCTTCTGGAAGGATGTCCAGAATGACATCCGGAAGGTCATTCGGCTGTCCAGTCTAATTAGCATATTACACTTTTGTTATTATAGATTTCTGGGACGTGGTATATATATAAACATATAGTGGATCTCTGCTTTTACCCCTCCAACAATACCACACTCTTTTGATTATGATAGCTATATAGTAAGTCTTAATATGTGGGAGAATGATTCTGCTCACCTTTTTGTTCTATTCCAACATTGTTATTGATATTCTAGGGCCTGTGATTTTCCATATAACTTTAGAGTAAATTTTCCCATGTTTACAAACATACATGCTAGGATTTTGATAGGAATTAGAATAAACTTGTGGATCAACAGGGGGAGAATTGACATCTTTACTTTATTATCTTCCAATCCATGAATACAGTATATCTATTTATTTTATTCCTTTTATCAGCATGCAATTTTTAACATATATGTCCTGTCCTGTACATTTTTTGTTAAATGTATACCTAAGGTGTTTTTTTTCTTAAGAGCAATTGTAAGTGGTATTGTGTTTTTAATTTTGTTTCTTTGTGTTTTAATTTTGGTATTGTATTAATTATTTTAGTATATAGAAAAACAATTTAATATTTGTTTGTTGATCTTCTACCCTGCAACTTTGGTGACTTATTGGTTCTAGGATTATTTCTGTAGTTTCATTGAGAATTTCTACATACCCATAGCATCTGCAAGCATGAATAGTTTTCTTTCTTCTAATCTATGTCCTTTTATTTTCAACTTCCAGTACTATGTTGCATAAGAGTATTGAGAGCAGATATGCTTGCTTTATTTATATCTTAGGGGAAAATATTCAGACTTCCACCTTTAAGTATGATGTTAGCTGTTGGATTTCTGTAGATGATTTTATGAAGTTGAGGTACATCCCCTCGATTCTAAATTGCTGCGAGTTTTGTTTTCATTTTCTTGAATGAGTGTTGGATTTTGTCAAATATTTTTTTCTGCATCAATTGATATGATCATATGTTTCTTCTTCAGCATGTTGATTATGGTGGATTACATTGATTGATTCTTTTAATGTTGAACAAGACTTGGTCATGGTGTATAATTCCTTTTATGTATTATGTTCAACTCAATTTGTTCACATTTTGATGAGAAGTTTTGCATCTAAGTTCATAAGCAATATTGGTCCTTAGTTTTCTTTTTTTGTATTACCTTTTGCCTGGTTTTAGTATCAAGTTAGTATTGGCCTCATGAAGTGAGTTTGGTAGTGTCACTTCCTCTTTCTATGTTCTGAAATAGATTTTGTAAAATTGGCATTAAATAATTTTTCAAATGTCTGACAGAATTCTCCATTGAATTCAGGTGAGCATAGAGATTTCTTTTTCAGGAACCTTAAATTACAAATTGAATTTTTCTGTTGGTTATAAGGCTACTTCATATTGGTTGAAGCTAGTAGTTTGGGGGTTTTAAGGAATTGTCCTATTTCTTCTTAGTTGTCAAATTTATGATCATAAAGTTATTTGTAACATTCCCTTATTATCTTTTCCATGGCTGTAGGATTTAGTGATATAATCTGTTTCATTCTTGACAATGGTAACTTGTGTCTTCTATTTTTATACTTTTGTCAGTCTTCTAGAGTTTTGTCAATTTTATTGCTTTTTGTTTCTTGGTTTGTTTTTTTAATTTATCATTATTGTTCAAAGTATTGCAGATGTTCCCTTCTTTCCCCCATTGACTTCTTCCTCCCCATTCCCGCCCCCTCCCCAGGCCTTTACCGAACTATAGTCTGTGTCCATGGGTTATGTATATATGTATATAAATTTTTTGATTAAATTCTTCCCACCTCGTTCCCCACTCCCTTCCCTCAGAGAATTGTTAGTCTGTTGCATACTTCCATGTCTCTGGGTCTATTTTGTTTGACAACATACTTTGTTCATTAGATTCCACATATAGGTGAAATCATGTGATTTAGGTCTTTCTGTGGCTGGCTTATTTTGTGTAGCATAATAATCTCCAGGTCCCTCCATGTTGTCTCAAAGGGTAAGAGATCCTTTTTTACAGCTGCATAGTATTCCATCATGTAAATGTACCACAGCTTTTGTATTCACTCATCTACTGATGGACAACTGGGCTGTTTCTAGATTTTAGCTATTGTAAATAATGCTAGTATGAACATAGGGTACATATATTATTTCTTATTGGTGTTTTGGGATTCTTAGGATATATTCCTCCTAGAAGTGGGATCAGTGGGTCAAATGGCAGTTCCATTTTTAATTTAAAAAAATCTTTATTGTTGAAGATAACACATATGTCCGCCTTTTCCACCATTGACACCTTCTAGTCCACCCCCACCGCCGGCCCAGGCCTTCACCACACTATTGTCTGTGTCCATGGGTTATGCATATATACATACACATATTTTGGTTGATTTCTTACCACCCACCGACTGAATCCCGTCTTCCCTCTGAGATTTGACAGTCTGTCCCATGCTTTTATGTCTCTGGATCTATTTTGTTCATCAGTTTATTTTGTTCATTAGATTCCACATATGAGTGAGATCATGTGATACTTGTCTTTCTCTGACTGGCTTATTTCACTTACCATGATACTCTCCAGGTCCCTTCATGCTGTCTCAAAGGGTAAGAGATTCTTCTTTTTTACTGCTCTATTGTATTCCATGGTATAAATGTACCACAGCTTTTTTTATCCACTCATATACTAATGCGAACTTGGGCTGTTCCCAGATCATAGCTATTATAAATTGTGCTGATATGAACATAGGGGTGCATACATTCTTTCTGATAGATGTTTTGGGTTTCTTAGGCTATATTCCTAGAAGTGCGATCACTGGATTAAATGCTAGTTCCATATTTAATTTTTTTAAAACATTCTATACTGTTTTCCATAATGGCTGCACCAGACTTCATTTCCACCAGCAGTGTACTAGAGTACCCTTTTCTCCACATCCTTGCCAGCACTTGCCATTTGTTGATTTGTTGTTGGTAGCCATTCTGACAGGTGTGAGGTGATACCTCATTGTCATTTTAATTTGCATTTCTCTAGTGATTGGTGACTTTTCATATGTCTCTTGGCCATCTGTATCTAGTCTTTGGAGAAGTGTCTATTTAGATCCTTTGCCAATTTTTTAATTGGATTGTTTGTCTTCCTTTTGTTAAGTTGTATGAGTTCCTTATAGATTTAGGATATTAACCCTTTATCAGATGTATCATTGGCAAATATGTTTGTTCTCCCATGCAGTGGGCTTTGTTGATGGTTTCTTTTGCTGTGCAGAAGCTTTTTATTTTGATGTAGTTCCATTTGTTTATTTTCTCCTTTGTTTCCCTTGCCCTAGGAGATGTATTCACAAATATATTGCTATGAGAGATGTCTGAGATTTTGCTGTCTATGGTTTCTTCTAGGATTTTTATGGTTTCATGACTTACATTTAACTCTTTTATACATTTTGAGTTTATTCTAGTGTATGGTGTAAGTTGGTAAGTTTCTTTTTTTGCATATTTCTCCAATTTTCCCAGTACCATTTATTGAAGAGACTACCAGTATTTGACACCATTGAATGCTCTTGCCTCCGTTGTCAAATATTAATTGAGCATAGTGTCTTAGGTCAATTTCTGGAATCTCTGTTCTGTTTCATTGATCTACATGACTGTTCTTGAGCCTGTGCCAGGCAGTATGGATTACACTGGCTTTGTAGTATAACTTGAAATCTGGTATTGTGATCTCTCCAACTTTATTCTTTCTGAGGCTTGCTGCGGCTATTCGGGGTCTTTTTCGATTCCTTATAAATTTTTGAAGTATTTGTTCTAGCTCTGTGATATATGCCGTTGATATTTTAATAGGGATTGCATTGAATCTATAGATTGCTTGGGTAGTATGGATATTTTACTTTGTTAATACTGCCAGTCCATGAACAAGGTATTTTCTCCCACTTGTTTATATCTTCCTCTATCATTTTATTCAATGTCCTGTAGTTTTCTGAGTACAAGTCTCTTACCTCCTTTGTTAAGTTTATTTCTAAGTATCTTAATTTTTTTGTTGCAATGATAAATGTGATTTTTTTTTTTTAGTTTCTCTTTCTGGATATTCATTATTGGTCTATAAAAATGCCATTGATTTCTGGATGTTAATTTTGTATCCTGCTACGTTGCCAAATTCATTTATTAAGTCGAATAATTTTTTTAGTGGAGACTTTAGAGATTTCTATGTAAGATATCATGTCATCTGAAAATAATGAGAGTTTTACTTCCTCCTTTCCAATTTTGATGCGTTTTATGTTTTCTTGTCTGATTGCTGTGGCTATCTCTTCCTGTACTATGTTGAGTAAGAGTGGTGAAAGTGGACATCCCTGTCTTGTTCCTGTTATTACGGGAAATGATTTTAGTTTTTGCCCATTGAACATGATATTGGCTGTAAGTTTGTCACATATGGTCTTTATTATGTTGATACTAGAGATCCGGTGTATGAAATTTGTGCACGGGGCGGTGGGGGGTTCCCCTCAGCCCAGCCTGCATCCTCTCCAATCAGGGACTCCTTGGGGAATGTCCAACTGCCAGCAGTTGGATCACAATCTGAGACTGCTGGCTCCTAATCGCTCACCTGCCTGCCTGCTTGCCTGCCTGATCGCCCCTAACCACTCTGCCTGCCTGCCTGATCACCCCTAACCTCTCTGCCTGCCTGATCGCCCCTAACTGCCTCTGCCTGCCTGCCTGATTGCTCCTAATCACCTCTGCCTGCCTGCCTGATTGCCCCTAGTCACCTCTGCCTGCCTGCCTGATTACCCCTAACAGCTCCCCTGCTGGCCTGATTTCGCCCCCAACTGCCCTCCCCTGCCAGCCTCATTCCCCCTAACTACCTCTGCCTCCACCCCCACCACCCTGGCTTTGTCTGGAAGGAAGTCAGACGTCCAGAAGATGGCTGGGCAACCCGGGCTAATTAGCATATTACCCTTTTAGTAGTATAGATAGATTATATAGGATAGGATTGCTTAAATGAGGGGGGGAGCCTTTTTCAGCTGGAGGAGGTGCTCTTGGCCAACAAAAATACATAATCCCTACATCTGAACTGATAGCCAGCCATATGCACTATACTGCCAAACCGGTCATGAAAAAATTGAACCGCTTTCTTACACCTTACACCAAACAGCTGTTGCCCTTAAAACCCCTCCTCAGCCCCCACCTTAGGTTCTGCCTTCGCAGTTCACCCAGATTAGGTTCTGATTGGTCGGTTTCTATGCCAGTCAGCGTCAAAAGCTCCGCCTCCTAGGCAGCCATTGGCTCCTCCCACTTCACCCAGATGTGGTTCTGATTGGTTGGTTTCTATGCCAGTCAGTGTCTCCGGGCCTCTCGGTGGCAGCTGCTGATCAGGCCCTGCTTCTCTCTCCAGGCCTCTCTCCAGGCTTGATCCGCAGCCACCACGGCAGCTGGGAGGTGGTTAGGCCTCCCGCCTGGCCTTGAGCTGTAGGCTAACAACCTCACTGTGCCCGCCTCATCCTGCCCACCCCCCCTGCCGCCCCACCCGCCGGCCACCAGTCTTGCTGTGATAGTAGCCTGTGGGCCGTGGGGGGGGGGGCCGAGAGGTGCTCCATGCACTTCCTGGTGACCGGTCGTCCATTCCTGCTTTGCTGAGAGTTTTTAATCAAAAATGGGTGTTTGATTTTGTTGAATGCTTTTTCTGCATCTATTGATATAATCATGTGATTTTTGTCTTTTAATTTGTTTATGTGATAATATCATGTTTCTTGGTTTGTGGATATTGTACCAGTCTTGAATGCCTAGAATGAATCCCACTTGGTCATGGTGTATGATCTTTTCAATATATTGCTGGATCTGATTTGAAAATATTTTGTTGAGGATTTTAGCATATATGTTCACTGGGCATATTGGCCTGTAATTTTCTTTCTTTGTACTGTGTTTATCTGGTTTTGGAATTAGGATAATGCTGGCCTCATAAAAAGAGATTGGATGTGTTCTTCCTCTTGGATTTTTTTGAATCATTTGAGGAGGATAGGTGTTAATTCTTCTGTGAATGTTTGGTGAAACTCCCCTGTAAGCTGTCCAGGCCAGAACTTGTTTTCTGTGAGTTTTTTTTATTACTACTTCTATTTTACTAGAGGCCCAGTGCATGAAATTCATGCATGGGTGGGGTCCCTAGGCCTGGCCGGCAATCAGGGCTGATCTGTGGGGTGACCAGTGGGGCAATCGGGGGACCCCCGCGTTGGCTGGCTGGGGCCTGTGTTGAACATCTGCCCCTGGTATTCAGTGTGCATCTTAGCGACCGGTTGTTCTGCAGTTCGGTCTATTTGCATATTAGGCTTTTATTATATAAGATTAGTTGTTATTGGCCTATTCAGGTTTTCTGATTTGGTCTGATTCAGTTTTAGAAGATTGTGTTTTTCTAGGAATTTTTCTATTTCATCCACATTGTTCAGCTTTTGGCATTTAGTTATTTACAGTATTTTCTTACAGTCCTTTGTATTTTTGTGATGTCAGTTGTTACTTCACTGATTTTGTTTCTGATTTTATTTGTTGGGTCCTCTCTCTTGGTTTCCTCATGAGTCTGGCTCAAGGTGCATCAATCTTGTTTATCTTTTCAAAGAACCTGCTCTTGGTTTCATTGATCTTTTGTGTTGATTTCTTTTTTTTAGTCTGTATGTCATTTATTTCTGCTCTAATCATTATTATTTCCTTCCTTCTACTTACTCTGGGCATTTCTTGTTGTTCTCTTTCTAATACTTTAAGTTGTATAATTAAATATTTTATTTTTAATTTTTCTTATTTTTTTGAGGTAAGCCTGTAATGCTATGAACTTCCCTTTCAGGGCTGCTTTTGCTGTGTCCCAGAGATTTGGGATTGTTGTATGTTCATTTTCATTTGTTTCTAGGAAGTTTTTTATTTCTTTCTTGATCTCATTGGTAACATATTCATTGTTTAGAAACATTCTATTTAGTCTACATGTGTTTGAATGTCTTTGGAGTGTTTTTACTGTAGTTGATTTCTAATTTCATTCCACTGTGATCTGAGAAGTTGCTTGATATGAATTCAGTCTTCTTGAATTTGTAGAGGCTTAGCCTGTGTCTTAACATGTGGTGTATCTTTGTAAATGTCCCATGTGCACTTGAGAAGAATGTATATTCCATAGCTTTAGGGTGAAATGTTCTGAAGATGTCAATTAGATCCATATGATCTACTGAGTTGTTTAGGGTTTCTATTTCCTGGTTGAATTTTTGTCTAGCAGATTTATCCAGTGATGTCAGTATTCAACCCCCTACTATGATTGTATTGTTGTCTAGCTCTCCCTTTAAATCCTCCATAACTTTTTTAAAAATATATTTTGGTATTCCTCTATTGGGTGCATACATGTTTACTGGGTTTATTTTCTCTTGTTGGATAGATCCCTTTAGTATTATGTAGTGACCATTGTTGTCTCTTGTGATGACCTTCATTTTGAAGTCTATTTTGTCATATATCAGTATTGCCACCCCAGCTTTATTTTTGTTTCCATTTGCATGGAAAATTTTTTTCCATCTCCTCATTCTCATATTGTGTGAGTCTTTTGTTCTGTGGTGGTTCTCTTTTAGTCAGAATATATGTGGATCATGTTTTCAAATCCACTCAGCTACCCTTTATCTTTTGATTGAAGCATTTAATTCATTTATGTTTAAGGTTATTGATAGGTATTTATTTATTGCCATTTTAATTCTTTATATCTATGTTTCTTTCTCTTTATTTCTTCTTCTCATTACAGCAGTGCCTTTAGCATTTCTTTCAGTGCTGGTTTGGTGGTGATAAATTGCTTTAATCTCTTTATTTTGTCTCAGAAACTCTTTATTTCGCCATCTATTGTGAATTATAGCCTTGTAGGATATAGTAATCTTATTTCAGATCCTTGCTTTCCATTACCTTGAATACCTCATGCCATTCCCTTCTAGCCTGTTGTGTTTCTGCTGAAAAATCAGCTTACAGCCTCTTAGAGCTTTTTTGTGGGTAACAAATTGCTTTTTTCTTGCTGCCTTTAAGATTCTTTTTTTGTCTTTAATTTTTGGCATTTTTATTATGATGTGTGTAGGTATGGGCATGGTTGGGTTTTTCCCTCTGGGAACTCTCTGTGCCTCCTAGAATTGTGTGACATTTCCCTTCACCAGGTCAGCGAAGTTTTCTGCCATTATTTCTTTAAACAGGTTCTCTATGCCTAGCTCACTTTCTTCTCCTTTTGGTACTCCTATGAAGTTAATATTATTATGTTTCATTTTGTCCCACAGCTCCCTTAAGCTGTCCTTCAGCTTTTTATTTGTCTTTTTTTTTTATGGCTCTGTGAGTGAGGGATTTTTTTCTACCATGTCTTCCAATTCACTGATCTGATCCTCCGCTACCCCTGGTCTGCTGTGTATTCTTTCCAATGTGTTCTTTATTAGTGCTATGCCATTCTTCATTTCCGACTTATCTTTTTTTCATATTTACTATATCTTTTCTCTTGCTGTTGAGCATCTTTGCCATAATTTTTATGTGCTCTATCTGATAAATTTCTTGTCTTTATTTTATTTATCTGTTCTTCTGGAGAATTATCTTGTTCTTTCACTTTGAGGCTTTCACCCCCCATTTTGGCTGCCTGTTTGGGTTTGTGTCTATGTATTAGGTAAATCTGCTTCGATTCTCAATCTGTAGTGCAGGTCAATGTCAGACGCTGTTTGTGACTGGCCCTGAAAACCCTGTTTGGAGCTCTCTGCAATGCACAGCTTCTTGCTTCCTCTGCTGTGGCTGGATGCCTTTGGAAAGGACCAAGATGTGCACAGAGGTTTGCTTTTCCTAGACCCAGGCCCTGAATTATATCAGGCAAAGGCTCAAAGCCTCCAGAGACCCACCTCTGCCTGCAGTATGATTGACATAGTCTTAATTAGCCTCGGGATATCAACCACAGGGTGGAGAGAAAGGTTTTCCAACAGGGTGAGGCAATTGCTTCTGCCTGCAGTCTGATTTTTATTCACAGTCTCTTAATGGGCTTCAGAAACTGCACAGGGTGGGGCAAGGTATTTTCCAACAGGGTGGTACAATTGCTCCCCCTCCCTCCAGGAAAAAGTTGCCTGGATGGTATAAGTCTACTGGATATAGATGTCTTCTGCAGTATGAGAGTGTGACTCAACACAGGAAACGGGTAGCAGCTTTCTGAGCTCTATCCCCAGAGCCCCCAATGCTTGTTTCTGTTCACACAGCTCAATTCCACTCTGCCGGAGGCCAAGGTGAATAGCTGCACATGAAATTTTGTGCATTGGCCTTTAAGAGGGTGCCTGAATTTCCAGATGTCTCTCCCTGTGAGACAGCAACCATGCTGCTTTTCACAGCCAGGTGTTATGTGGGCACCTTTCTCAGTTCTGGTGCTTTGGCCTTCTGGCCCCAGCTTGGGGTTTATATCCCAGAGTTCATAGTGGGAACCCCCAGATAGCTGAGATATCACTCTGGAACTTGAGCTGCTGCCTGTTGGAGTCTTGCCATCCCTCTTGCACCTCAGCTCTCTACCAGTCTTTATGCAGTCTCCACTGTCCATTCTTGGTTATCAGAGTTTTCTCCAGCTAGTCTTCAATTTACTAACCAGGATTTTTCCCCCTGCATTTTAGTTGTAATTCCAGTTTTGTCCTCAGAGCATGTCAGTGTAGTTTCCACTTACTCTTCTGTCATTTGGAATTATCTCATATTTAATTTTTTTGAGAAAACTCCACACCATTTTCCATAGTGGTTTTACCAATCTGCTTTCCCACCAGCAGTGTACTAGGGTTCCTTTTTCATTCTCAAAGATAGACCCCATGTTAGGACACAAAATAAGTCTCTAAACATTCAAGAAGATTGAAATCACATCAAACATCTTTTTGGATAACAGTGACATGAAAGTAGAAATCAACTACAATAAAAACACTCTAAGACATTCAAACACATGTAGGCTAAATAGCATGTTAATAGACAATGAATGGGTTATCAATGAGATCATGTAAAAATAACCCTGGAAACCAATTAAAATGAGCACACAACAACCCAAAATCTATGGGACATAATAAAAGCAGTCCTGAGATGGAAGTTCATAGCACTATAGGCCTACCTCAAGAATCAAGAAAAATTCCCAATAAACTATCAAGCCCTACAACTTAAAGAATTATAAAGATAACAAGAAGAACCCAGAACCTAGCCTGTATGGTTCAGTGATTGAGTATCGACCTATGAACCAGGCAGTCACTGTTTGATTACCAGTGAGAGGATGAACCAGGTTGCAGGCTCAATCTCCAGTCAGGGGCATGCAGGAGGCAGCTGATCAATGATTCTCTCTCATCGATATTTCTATCTCTCTCTCCTTCTCCCTTCCCCTCTGAAATCAATGAAAAATATATATCCTAATATATAAAAACCCAGGGTTCGTAACATCCACAACAACTGGAGGCTCAACCAACTGTAAGTCAGTGCTGGGTTGCTGTGGCGACCCAGCACTGATTGCCTCGGCTGCAGGAGCCCAGACCCAGCACTGACTGCCGAGGGGACTGTGGATCAGGCCTGGAGAGAGAGAAGCAGGGTCTGATCCATAGCCTCTGTGGCAGCTATTGATCAGCACTTGCCTCTCTCTTTCGCTCTGGGTCTGGCCAGCAGCCACACCTCTCTTTCTCTCTGGCCTCTGCTGGGGTTGCTGATCAGCCCCGCCTCTCTGATCAGGCCCATTTATAGGCTCAGAGATGCTGACTGGCATAGGAACTGACCAATCAGAACCAAATCTGGGTGATGTGGGAGGATCCCATGGCTGCCTAGGAGGCGGAGCTTTTGACACTGACTGGCATAGAAATCAACCAATCAGAACCTAATCTGGGTGAACTGTGAAGGCAGAACCTATGGTGGGAGCTGAGGAGGGGTTTTAAGGGCAACAGCTGTTTGGTGTAAGGTGTAAGAAAGCGGTTCAATTTTTTCATGACTGGTTTGGCAGTATAGTGCATATGGCTGGCTATCAGTCCAGATATATTTTTGTTGGCCAAGAGCATCTCCTCCTGCTGAAAAAGGCTTCCCCCTCCAATCTAAGCAATTATCTCCTATATAATCTATACTACTAAAAGGGTAATATGCTAATTAGACCGGGTCAACCAGCCATCTTCTGGGCATCCAACTTCCTTCCAGACAAAGCCATGGTGGTGGGGGCCAAGGCAGAGGCCTTTAGGGTTGATCAGGCTGGCAGGGGAGGGCAGTTGGGTGCGAGATCAGGCCAGCAGGTTAGGGCAGTTGGGAACAACCAGGCCAGCACACGAGGGCAGTTGGGGGTGAGATCAGGCTGGCAAGGGAGGGCAGTTAAGGGTGATCAGGCATGCAGAGGCAGTTGGGGGCGAGATCAGGCAGGCAGGGGAGAGCAGTTGGGGGTGAGATCAGGCCAGCAGGGAGGGCAGTTAGGGGCAATCAGGCAGGCAGGCAAAGGCAATTAGGAGCAATCAGGCAGGCAGACAGAGGCAGTTAGGGTGATCAGGCAGGCAGGCAGGTGAGTGGTTAGGAGCCAGCGGTCCCAGATTGCAAGAGGATGTCCAACCACCGGTTCCACAGGGATCGGGCCTAAATTGGTGGTCGGACATCCCCCAAGGGGTCCCCAATTGGAGAGGGTGCAGGCTGGGCTGAGGGAACCCTCCCCCTCCCCCCCGTGCACGAATTTTGTGCACTGGGCCACTAGTTTATATATATAAAAGAAGAGCCCAAAGTGAGTAGAAGGAAGGAAATAATAGAGATCATATTGGAAATAAATGACGTAGAGACTAAAAAAACACACACAAAAGATCAATGAAACCAAGAGCTGGTCTTTGAAAAGATAAACAATATTGATGAAACTTTAGCTAGACTCATCCAGAAACACAGAAAGAGGACCCAAATAAATAATATCAGAAAAGAAAGAGGTGAAATAACAACTGACACCACAAAAATACATAGGATTGTAAGAAAAAACTATGAACAACTAAATGCCAATAAGCTGCACCACCTGGACAAAATGGAGAAATTCTTAGAAAAATACAACCTTTCAAAACTAATTCAGTAAGAATCAGAAAACCTGAATAGGCCAATATCAACTGATGAAATTGAAGCAGTAATAACAATAAATAAATAAATAAAAACTCCCAGGAAACAAAAGTTTTGCCGGGTGGCTCCACAGGGGAGTTTTTCTAAATATTCAAAGAACTAATACCTATCCTTCTCAAACTATTCCAAAAAATCCAAGAGGAAGGAACACATCCAACCTCTTTTCATAATGCCACCATTACCCTAATTCCAAAACCAGATAAAGACACTACAAAGAAAGAGAATTACAGGCTAATATTGTATACATACTAATAACTTCAACAAAATATTAGCAAGTCAGATCCAGCAATACATTAAAAAGACCATACCCCATGACCAAGTGGGATTGATTCCAGGGATACAAGGCTGATACAATATTCAGAAGCCCTAGATGGTTTGGATCAGTGGATAGAGTATCAGCCTGTGGACTGAAGGGTCCCAGATTCAATTCTGGTCAAGGGCACATGCCGGGTTGTGGGTTCGATACCCAGTGGGGGGAGCATGCAGGAGGCAGCTGACCAATGATTCTCTCTCATCATTGATGATTCCGTCTCTTCCTCTCCTCTCCTCTCTGAAATCACTAAAAATGTGTGTGTGTGTGTGTGTGTGTGTGTGTGTGTGTTTGTGTGTGTGTGTGTATTCACAAATCAATAAACGTGATATATCACATAAACAAATTTAAAGACAAAAATCACATGATCATATCAATAGATGTAGAAAAAGCATTCAAGAAAACTCAACACCCATTTTTTATTAAAGCTCTCAACAAAGTGGGAATAGAGGGATCATTTCTCAACCTAATAAAGGCTATATATGACAAACCTACAGCCAACATCATGCTCAATGGACAGAAACTTTATTGCTTTTTGAAAGAATCAATCTTTCATTTCATTAATTTTTTATTTTGTTTTCTATTTTCAATTTCATTGATTTTTGCTCTCATCTTTATTTCCTTCCTTCTGCTTCCCCTGGGTTTATTTTCCTCTCTTCCCACCCCATGGTTTCTTGAGTTTGGAACTTAGGTTATTGCTTTGAGACGTTTTCTTCTACTTTTTCTTTCTTTTGATTGATTTCAGAGAGAGATAGAACCATCAATGGATATGCAAGAGAATCATTGATTGGCTGATTCCTGCATGCCCCCTACTTGGGATGGAGCCCATAATCTGGCCATGTACCCTGACTGGGAATCAAACCATGTCCTCCTGGCTCATGGGTTGATGCTCAACCACTGACCCACACCAGACTGACAAGACCGTTTTGTATTTCTCACTACAACATTTAGTGCTATAAATTTGCTGCTCAGCATTACTTTAACAACATAGCAGATACTTTTCTATGTTGTATTTTCATTTTCATTCAGTTCTATGTTATTTTTATTTCTTTTCATACTTCCTCTTTTATTCATGGATTATGAATAAGTGTGTTTTCTAATTTTTCTGTGTTTAGAGATTTCCTGTTGCCTTATTGATTTCTAATTTAATTCAATTATGATCAGACTAGAGGCCTCATGCACTGGTGGGGGCCCTTGGCCTGGCCTGTGCCCTCTCACAATTCAGGAAACCTCGGAGGATATCAGAGGCCCGGTGCACGGATTCGGCCCGATCCCCACAGGCCAGGCCGAAGGACCCCACTTGTGCATGAATTCTTGCACTGGGCCTCTAGTATGCATATAAGATTTTTGGTTAATCTCTACTTGCCCTCCCTCCTCCCTGTTTCCCTCTGAGATTCATCAGTCTGTTCCATGTTTCCATGCCTGCGCATTGAGCATCTGTCCCCTGGTGGATAGTGTGCATCATAGCTACCAAACGGTCCAATGGTCGAATGGTTGAACGGTAGCTTAGGCTTTAAAAAAATTTTTTTATTGATTAAGGTATTACATATGTGTCCTCATCCCCATATTATCCCCGACTCCCCCTCTCATGTCCTCACCCCCTGGTGTCTGTGTCTATTGGTTAGGCTTATATGCATGCATACAAGTCCTATGGTTGATCTCTCCCCCTTGTCCCCACCCTCCCCTATCTTCCCTCTGAGGTTTGATGGTCAGATCGATGCTTCTCTGTCTCTGGATCTGTTTTAGTTCATCAGTTTATTTTATTCATTATATTCCATAAATGAGTGAGATCATATGATATTTATCTTTCTCTCACTGGCTTATTTCACTTAGCATAATGCTCTCCAGTTCCATCCATGCTGTTGCAAATGGTAAGAATTCCTTCATTTTTTACGACAGCATAGTATTCCATTTTGTAGATGTACCACAGTTTTTTAATCCACTCATCTGCTGATGGGCACTTAGGCTGTTTCCAAATCTTAGCTATTGTAAATTGTGCTGCTATGAACATAGAGGTACATATATCCTTTCTGAGTGGTGTTTCTAGCTTCTTGGGATATATTCCTAGAAGTAGGATCACTGGGTCAAATGGGAGTTCCATTTTTAGTTTTTTGAGGAAATTCCATACTGTTCTCCACAGTGGCTGCACCAGTCTGCATTCCCACCAGCAGTGCAGAAGGGTTCCTTTTTTTTCCACATCCTCGCCAATACTTGTCATTTCTTGATTTTTTGATGATAGCCATTCTGATAGGTGTGAGATGATACCGCATTGTCGTTTTGATTTGCATCTCTCGGATAATTAGTGACTTTGAGCATGTTTTCATATGTCTCTTGGACTTCCTTCTGCCTTCTTTTGAAAAGTATCTATTTAGGTCCGTTGCCCATTATTTGATTGGATTGTTTATCTTCCTTTTATTAAGTTCTATGAGTTCCCTGTAAATGTTGGAGATTAAACCCTTATCGGTGATAACATTTGCAAATATGTTCTCCCATGCAGTGGGCTTTCTTATTGTTTTGTTGATGGTTTCCTTTGCTGTCCTAAAGCTTTTTATTTTGATGTAGTTCCAATTGTTTATCTTCTCTTTAGTTTCCATTGCCCTAGGAACAGTATCAATGAAGAAATTGCTTCGGCATATGTCTGAGTTTTCGCTGCCTGTGGATTCCTCTAGTATGTTTATGGTTTCTTATCATATGTTTAAGTCCTTTATCCATTTTGACTTTATTTTTGTGTATGGTGTAAATTGGTGGTCTAGTTTCATTTTTGTGCATGCATCTGTCCAATTTTCCCAACACCATTTATTGAAGAGACTGTCTTGACTCCATTGTATGTTCATGCCTCCTTTGCCAAATATTAATTGTGCATAGTGGTTTGGATTGATATCTGGGTTCTCTATCCTACTCCATTGATCTATATGTCTGTTCTTGTGCCAGTACCAGGCTGTTTTAAGAACAGAGGCTTTGTATTACAGCTTGATATCTGGTATTGTGATCCCTTCTACTTTGTCCTTCTTTCTCAGGATTGCTGCAGCTATTTGGGGTCTTTTTTTATTCCAGATGAATTTTTGGAAAGTTCGTTTTAGGTCTGTGAAATATGCCGTTGATATTTTAATGGGGAGTGCATTGAATCTATAGATTGCTTTGGGTAGTATGGACATTTTAATGATGTTGATTCTACCAATCCATGAACACAGTATGTTCTTCCATCTGTTTATGTCTTCCTCTATCTCATTTTTCAATGTCCTGTAGTTTTCCTAGGTATCTTAATTTTTTTTGGTGGAATGGTAAATGGGATTGTTTTATTAGTCTCTCTTTCTGTTAGTTGACTATTGGTGTAAAGAAATGCCATAGATTTCTTGGCATTAATTTTGTATTCTGCTACATTGCCGAATTCTTTTATTAAGTCTGTTGGTTTTCTGATGGAGTCTTTAGGGTTTTCTATGTACAGTATCATGTTATCTGCGAATAAGAACAGTTTTACTTCCTCTTTCCAATTTGGATGCCTTTTATTTTTTCTTCTTGTCTCATCGCAATGTTGAACAGGAGTGATGAGAGTGGGCATCCCTGTCTTGTTCCTGTTCATAGGGGAAACAGTATTAGTTTTTGCCCATTGAGTATGATGTTGGCTGTGGGTTTGTCATATATGGCTTTTATTATGTTGAGGTATGATCCTTCTATTCCCACCTTGCTGAGAGTTTTTATCAAGAATTGGTGTTGGATTTTGTCAAATGCTTTCTCTGCATCAATAGATATGACTATGTATTTTTTATCTCTCAGTTTGTTTATGTGATATATCACGTTTATTGAATTGTGGATATTGTACCATCCTTGCATCCTTGGAATAAATCCTACTTAGTCATAGTGTATGATCTTTCTAATGTACTGCTGGATCTGATTTGCTAGAATTTTTTTGAGGATTTTGGCATCTCTCTTTATGAGGTATATTGGCCTATAGTTCTCTTTCATTGTGTTGTCTTTATCTGGTTTTGGTATTAGGGTAATGCTGACTTCATAGAATGAGCTTGGAAGTGTTCCTTCCTCTTGAATTTTTTGGAATAGTCTGAGAAGATAGGTTTTAGTTCTTCCTTGAATGTTTGGTATAACTCCTCTGTGAAGCCATCTGGCCCATGGCTTTTCTTTTTGGGAGCTTTTTTATGACTGCTTCAATTTCTTCCATAGTTATTGGCCTATTGAGATTTTTAGAATCTTCCTGATTGAGTTTTGGAAGGTTGTATTTTTCTAGGAATATGTCCATTTCCTCCAGGTTGTCTAGTTGGTTAGAGTAGAGTTGTTCATAGTATTTTTAACAATCCTTTGTATCTCTGTGAGGTCTGTTGTTATTTAGCCTCTTCCATTTCTGATTTTGTTTATTTGGGGCCTCTCTCTTTGCTTCTTGGTGGGCTAGAGGTTCATCAATCTTGTTTATCCTTTCAAAGAACCAGCTCTTTGTTTCATTGATCTTTTGTATTTTTATTTTTGGTCTCTATATAGTTTATTTCTGCTGTGATCTTTATCATCTCCTTCCTTCTGCTCACCCTGGGCTTTTCTTGTTGCTCTCTTTCTAATTCTTTGAGTTATAGAGTTTAGATGATTTACTACCATTTTTTCTTGTTTATTGAGGTAAGCCTCTAGAGCTATAAACTTCCCTCTAAGGACTGCTTTCATTGTGTCCCATAGATTTTGGATTGTTGTATTTTAATTTTCATTAGTGTCTTGGATGTTTTAAATTTCTTCTTTGATCTCATTGGTAACCCAATCATTATTTAATAGCATGCTATTCAGCTTCCATGTGTTTGAGTTTTTGGATTGTTTTTATTGTAGTTTATATCTAATATTATGCCATTGTGGTCTGAGAAGATGCTTGGTATGATTTCAGTCATCTTGAATTTGGAGAGACTTTGCTTGTGACCCAATATGTGGTCTATTTTTGAAAATGTCCCATGTGTACTTGAGAAGAACTTATATTGTGTGGCTTTGGGGTAAAATGTTCTGAAGATGTCAATTAAGTCCATCTGATCTTGTGAGTCATTTGGGATTGCTGTTTCTTTGCTGATTTTTTGTCTAGAGGATTTATCCAGTGATGTCACTGGTGTATTAAAGTCCCCTACTGTGATTGTATTGTTGTCGATCTCTCTCTTGATATCTTCCAGGAGTTATTTTATTTATTTGGGTGCTCCGGCATTGGGTGCATATATGTTTATCAGGGTTATAGCCTCTTGTTGTATTGATCCCTTTAGCATTATGAAGTGGCCTTCCTTATCTCCTGTTATGGCCTTCCCTTTGAGGTCTATTTTGTCAGATATAAGTATTGCTACCCCAGCTTTTTGTTTTTTCATTTCCATTTGCCTGAAAGATATTTTTCCATCTCTTCACTTTCAGTCTGTGTGATTCCCTTCTTCTGAGGTGGGTCTCTTGTACACAGCATATATATGAGTCGTATTTTTTCATCCATTCAGCCACTCAATGTCTTTAGATTGGAGTATTTAGTCCGTTTACGTTTAAGATTATTATTTAAAGGTGCTTGTTTGTAGTCATTTCTATTTTTGTCCCTGTGTTCCTTCTTACCTTTTTATTTCTTCTTTTTACAGCATTCCCTTTAGCATTTCTTGCATTGCTGGCTTGTTAGTGATAAACTCCCTTAGCCTTTTTTTGTCTGCGAATCTCCTGATTTCCCCTTCAATTTTGATTGATAGTCTTGCTGGATAGAGTATTCTTGGATTCAGTCCTTTGCTTTGCAACACTTTGTATACCTCCTTCCATTACCTTCTAGCTTGATGTGTTTCTGTTGAGAAATCATTTGATAATCTGATGGGGGATCCTTTGTAGGTAACTCTCTGTCTCTCTCTTGCAGCCTTTAAGATTCTCTCTTTGTCATTAACATTTGCCATTGTAATTATGCTGTGTCTTCGTGTGGGTCTTTTGGGATTGATCTTGCTTGGGACTCTGTGCTTGTATAACGTTTTTCTCCCCCATATCCGGGAAGTTTTCTGTCATTATTTCTTCAAATAGATTTCCTAACCCTTGCTGCTCTTCTTGTCCTTCTGGCATCCCATTATACATATGTTACTTTGTTTTGTGTTGTCCCAAAGCTCCCTTTGGCTCTCCTCCTGCTTTTCAATTTTTTCTCCAGTTGCTATTCAGATTGAGCTTGTTTCTCTACCTTATCTTCTAACTCACTAATTCGGTCCTCTGCTTCTTCTAGTCTACTGTTGAAACCTTCCATGTTGTTTTTGATTGTAGCTATATCACTTTTCATTTCTTCCTGATTCTTCCATAAGTTATTGATTTTCTCATCCATCCGGTGTATGAATTGTACGGCAATTACTCTGAATTCTTTTTCTGTCATGTTGCATGCTTCAATTTCACTAATTTCCTTTCTTTGAGACTCCTCATTTTCTTTCCTCTGGGGATTGTGTCATCTGCCCATTCTATCACCAGATGGATGAAACATCAAGTTGTGTGGGCCTGGGCCTTGTGTAGTGGGTGCTTTGCACCACCCGAGTGTCACTGAAGAGCTCTGACACCAAGACATGTGGCTGCCATGGGTTGGTGGGAACCAGGCTCACCCAGGGTCAGCGTTACCGATGCTCAGTGTGGCCTCGTGTGCGCACCTAGAATCAGGGACCCTGCCTGCACCACGCTAAAACAGAGACCCCACTGGCGTATGCCAAAAATCAGAGTCCTCTATCGCATGCCAGGAGTCAGAGTTCCTCTGTGCCTGCACCAAGAATCAAGTATCAGATTCTCTGTTGCTTTATGTGGCCTCGCGCTGAGAATCAGGGTCCCTGTGTGCGCATGCACCAAGAATTAGAGTCAATGGCTCTTAGTGTGAATGCACTGGGAGTCAGGGATCCCAGTTGCACACGATAAGAAATAGAGTCAAGTCACTGGTGCTCTGTGCTGCCTCCTGCCTGGATAATTGAGGTCCCGGTCAGGTTGAGGGTCCGGGTTGCACAGTTGCACTGTGTCAGTTGGAGGTCCACTCCTGCACTGTGGAAAACAGACTTCCATGTGCGCTTGCCCAGAATCGAAGTCAGGTGGCACTGCCACCCTGCGTGGGCTTCAGGTTTGGTTGCCTGATTGCGTTGCGGGGAACAGATTCCCAGTGTCCGCAGGCTCCCAGACTCAAATTCCCATAGCAGCCGTGTGGCCCGCTTGAGGGGCGGGTCTATCAGTTACTATGGCGCTGCCCACGATCCTTCTGGGAAGGGGATAGGCTTTGTGACTCACAGAAATCTGCGGCCGGGATGTCTGGATTCTTGGTGTCTGTGGGTCTGCAGCTGTGGTCACAAGTCTCTGTCCCCAGTGGCTGCAGGGTCCTTGTTTACGTCTGAGACCAGACTGGGTGGTGCTGAGGCCAGGATCCTAGTCTCAAGCAGCTCTGTTTCCTAAGATGGCATAGTCTCTGTGCCCGCGCTGGCCGCACCAGATTGTCTGTGTTGGGAGTGGGGCTCCGCCATCGAAGACTGCCTGGGTTGGCAGCCCCTTGGGAGACCTGCAGAATCTAACTGTCCCTAGCTCATACACACACACCACACACGTCCACACCCTCCTCTATCGCTCCCTCACTCTCTTACACTGTCTCCCTCCCTACCTTCCTGCCAGTCACCATCTTCCTCTGTATATACACTTTAACAGCTCCGCTTAGGCTTTTATATGTATGGTTTTAATTTTTTTAAACTTGTTGATGTTTTTTTCATGGTCCAGGATATGCCCTGTTACATAAGCACTTGCAAAAAATGTGTATTCTGTTGTTAAATGGAGAGTTCTATGTATGGAAATTAGATCATATTGGTTGTATTTTTCTGATTTTCTATATCATTGTTAACTTTCTTGCAGATCTATCAGTTGCTGAGGGTGGGATGTTTAAGTCCCTAAGTTTAATCCTGAATTTTTTACATTTCTACATTTAGTTATATTAGTATTTTTTTATGTGTTTTGAGGTTGTATTGTTTGTTGTACAGTCATTCATCCCTTAATGACAAGAATAGATTCTCAGAAATGCCTTGTTAGGCAGTTTCATTGTTGTGCAAACATTACAGAGTGCATTTACACAAACCTTGATGGTATAACCTACTACAAACCTAGACTAGATTGTATATACTATTGCTGCTAGGCAATAAACAGGTACAGCATGTTAATATAATTAATATAGTAGGCAATAGTAACATATTGGTATTTGAGTATCTAAATATCTCTAAACATAGAAAAGGTACAGTAAAGATACAATCCTATATAATAAAATGGTAATATGCAAGTTGACCCTAATGGCAGAATGACCAGAACGACCTCTCCACCAGTCACTATGAGTAGCACTGACCACCTCTTGGTCCCTTTCCCCACCGGTAGGCTCCCATTGCCCGATGGTGAATGGGGAACCGGGGGTGGGTGGCGGGGGACGAGTTGGTGCCAGGCCAAGGCCCCCACCTTGCTGGTTGCCCCCACACAGAGGGGACCCATGGTGGGGGTGGTGCCTGCAAGTGGACGGGAACAGACTTCCTCTTGGTCCCTCCCCCCCGGCCATCAGGCTTTGATTGCCCGATGGCGAATGGGGAACCGGGGGTGGGTGGGGGTGGGGGCGGGGCTGGGAGCAGGTGGGAATGGCCAACCTCTTGGTTCCTCCCCACAGCCGGCAGGCTCTGATCACCCGATGGTGAATGGGGAACCGGGGGTGGGTGGTGGGGTGGGGGCTGGGCCGACTGCTGGCAGCCAGGGAAGATGGCCCTGATCACAGGTCAGGCCTAGGGACTGTACCCGTGCACAAATTTTGTGCACCAGGCCTCTAGTACAAAAGATAAAAATGGTAACCTGTATTGAGCACTTAACATGAATGGAGCTTGTAGGACTGGAAGTTGGTTTGGGTGAGTCAGTGAGTAAGTAGTGAGTGAATGGGAAGGCCTAGTAGACTAATGTAGACTTTATAAACACTGTCCCACAAGTCCTCCCCCTGCTTCCTTTCAACAGGGTCAGAAATAGAACATCGAAGCTGTCAATGCTGCTCCATGAACAGGGATGTGGGCTGGATTGATTGGAAATATCAAGGAGAAACTGGCTGGGTAAGGCGTAGATCATTATTATAGTGACTTGTCAGGAGCAAGTGAAAGGTGGCTTGAGGATTAGTAGGAATAAGTAATCAAGATGGAGATATTAAGAAACATAGGGGATTATCATGGAAATGTAGTTTTGGCTATTCCATGTTGGAGCAGTTGGTCATGTTAAGGAACTTTGCAGTATTTATATTTTAAAAAGAGGGTATTGAACATTGAGAGGGTGTAGAAATGAGGACTCAGTTTTTTACTTTGGAAATTTGTGTTTGGTTTCATTGACTGTATCTGGCACAAAGGGTTCTCTCTGGCATTGAATTGATAGAAGAAATAAAACTTATCTATGCTTTACATCATTACAACCTAAAAATATTTCCAAAATGTAGGGACAGGCTGGCCCCACACTACCACAGAAATCAAACTGGTAGTGGTACTGAATACTTGTTAAGATAGCTCCTGTGGACTTCTGTCCTTGCACAGGATTTCAGGTTCTCAACAAAGAATTAATAGAAATGTACTCTGAAAACCATCAGGCTAGATCTGGATGGGCTGTAGTGTCCTCTAAATATGTAGTGCTGTGGGGACAGGCTCCTCTGTGATGAAACAGGTCAGTGGCTGACTGATTGGGATGTTATCTGTGCTCTCAAATCTGAGGTGCTATGAGTGAGGTCGATCTATTGCTAAGCCCCTCCAGATATTGCTCCCATTAGAGAAAATAAATTCCTCCTGAACCACATTCCTTCCTTTCTTACAGGAAATATAGATCTTTTATATAATCTTATGGGACCACCTAACAGTCCCATAAGGTCCATAGTTCACCGACATATCATTATGCAGTACATGACTATACACACATTTAGAATCACTGCATCTTCCTGGTGGATTGATCTTTTATCATTGTGTAATATCTGTATTTGTAGTAGTTTTCCTTGCTCTGAAGTCTACTTTATCTGATATTAATATAGTCACTCTTGCTTTTTCTTTTAAAAAAGTGATGTGTGTATGGTATATCTTTTTCAATCATTTTACTTTCAACTTACCTATGTTGTTGAATCTGAAGTGAGTTTCTTACAAAGAATATATTATTGGGTCATATATTTTTATTCAATCTGTAAATCTTGGTATTTTGATTATTATATTTAGAACATTTACATTTAAGGATATATACACACAGATGGTGCTCAAGTCCATCATTTTATTATTCATTTTATCTGTTTTCACTGCTTTGCCTTCTTCTATTTCTCTTTTCTTGTATTCCCATGGGTTAGTAGGACATTTTTAGCTTGATTTATTAATAATGTCTTTGAGCCTGGCCGCATGTCTCAGTGGTTGAGCATTGACCTATGAACCAGAAGGTTACTGTTCGATTCCTGATCAGGGCACATGCCTGGGTTGTGGGCTTGATTCCCAGTAGGGGGCGTACAGGAGGCAGCTGATCAATGATTCTCATCATTGATGTTTCTAACTCTCTCTCCTTCTCCCTTCCTCTCTGAAATCAATAAAAAATATTTTTAAAAGAGGTATTTCCTTTAAAACATGTCTTTGAATGCATCTTTTATATAATTTTTATAATGGTTGTTTTGGGTATTACAATATACAGTACTTAAGTAAGAGTCTACTGGTAACATTTTACCACTTGAATGAAGTTTGGAAACTTCACTTGTATTTAGGACTCTTTACATTCTTCCTCACATTTAAGTACACATCATTGTCTTTTATATCAGATGTTATTATAATTTTTGTTTGAATCATCAAATAAGATTTATGCAACTCATGATAAAAAGGATAGTCTATTGTGTTACCTATATTTCTGTTCTTCCTATTGTTTCTATTTTCTTCCTGATGTTCCTTCTTTTATCATTTCCTTTGTGTTTGAAGAACATCTTTTAACTAGTCTTTCAGGGTAGGTCTGATAGCAACAAATTCTTTCAGTTTTTCTTTATCTGAGAATGTGTTTATTTCTCTTTCATTCCTGAAGGATTTTTTTCATCAGATATAGAATTCATGATTCACAGTCCTTTTCTTTCATAACTTAAAAAAATGTTGTCACGTTTTCTACTGTCCTCCATTGTTTCAGAATAGAAATTCTGTGTCTTTTGAATTGGCGTTCTCCTATAGGTAACGTGTCATTTACTTTTGTCGGCTTTTAAACTTTTTTTTTATCTTCAGTTTCCAAATTTTAATTATGATGTGTCCTGGCATGAATTTCTTTTGAGTTCATTCTGATTGGAGTTGACTGAGCTTCCTAGATGTTTGTCTTTTACCAAATTTTGGAAGTTTCAACCATTATTTCTTGAAATATTCTTCTATCTCTACATCCTTTCACCTTTCTTTCTGGGACTCCAATGATATAAGTATTGTATCTTTTATTATTGTCCCACAGTACCTGAGGCCCTGTTTATGTTTTTTCAGTCTATGTTTTCTCTGTTCAGATTAGGTGAACTCTACTGTTCTGTCCTCAAGTTCACTACACTATGTCCTTGGGTTACATCAGAGATCTGTTTGCTACGTAACGTGATTCTCACCGTAAGTTGGAACCCACCTACATAAGCACCTACCTCACTCACATGGAGCATATACACAGCAGTAATGAAGTGAAAAGTAAAAAAAAATTAAAAGAAAGATAACAATTCCTGACCTTTACTTGTGGTAAATAAATAATAAAAAACATAAAGCACATATGTACATATGTCGAAATGACGGAACTTTTTTTTAATAAATAAATGGGAGATGACGACGTAACCATAAACCGATGTTAACCTGAGGACTGCCTGTAGTTCTACCTTTGTCATCTCCATTATACTATTGAGCCCTCCAGCAATCTTTTTTTCTGTCATATATTTTATTTCTATAGTTTCTACTTGTTTTTTTTTAAATAAATTCTATTTCTATTCATAATTGATTTTTGAAGCATTTTTATGATGGCTGCTTTAAAAGCTTGTCATATAATTCTAATATCTGATTCATACTAGTGCTGGCCTCAAATGATTATCTTTTCTCCTTCAGGTTGTTATTTTCTTGTTTCTTGGTATGATGGGTAATTTTTTACTGTACGGTAGATGTATATCTATCATGTTAGGAGACTCTGGGTCCTATTTAAATCTTTATTTTAGCAGACAGCTTCATAAACGGTTTAACATGTGAGTCTTGGCCTACTTTTGTTGGTTGTGGTTCAAATGAAAGTTCGATTTTTATAGATTTTGTTTGGTTTATCTGCTGAGGTCCCACTGTTCTCTGCTGATGTGTCTTATAAGTCAGAAAGGATTTGCTCAGACCTGCCACTGTCTCTGAGTGAAGGAGGGTCACAGTGAGATTCTCCACCAGTGTCCGGCGGGGCCAACCCACACTGGCCCGTTGTCTCTGGGAAGGAGGAGTGTGTTGGGTCTGTGAGACAAACAAACTTCCTGAAACTGAATGTTTGTGGTGACTTGAGTCCCATTTGTGGTTCTATCTTCCACTACCAGTGTCTTTGGGTAAGAGTGGGGCCCATAGGGACAAAGAAGCTTTTTAGACCAGGCTGCATGATGTAGCAGGGTCTCTTTTGTATGCTCTGCCTGCCAACTTCAGTATTTCTAGGTGGTCAAGGAGAGTCTCAGGCCGGGTGGGGAAGGATAGTACCTCCCTTGGCTCCTTATTTTTATCTTGGCTACTATGATATTGTGAGAGCTTTCAGATTGGCGAACACATGGAGATTTGGGAAGAGAGTAGAACATTCAGAGAGGGTATTGAAGCTCTGTGTTCTTTCCTAATACTTTGCCCTATTTATCTCTTCCATCTGGCTGTTCCTGAGGCATATATATATATAACTTATAGGAAGTAAGCCTATAAGTAAAATGTTTCTCTGAGTTCTGTGAGTCACTTTAGCAAATTAATCAAATCCAAGGAGAGGGTCATTGAAACCTCTGATCTATAGCTGGTTGGTCAGAAGCACAGAATATAAACCTAGACCTGGAATTGACCTGCAACTGATGTCTGAAGTCAGGGGAGGGTAGTCTTGTAAAACTGAGCCCTTAACCTGTGGAATCTGAAGGTCTATCCATGTAGATAGTGTCAGAATTATGTTGAATTCTTTGAGACCCAGCTGGTGTTGGAGAATTGTTGGTGTGGAAACAACCCCCCAAACCACACATTGAAATTGGGTCCAAAATCCTTTTAGTCCCAATTGATCCTATGTACTGATGTTGCTCTGCTTGCCTAATGTTATCAGAGGGCCTTCTGTTTGATTCTGGAGAGGAATGAGTCTACTTGGACTGCTGATCTCTCTTTCTAGGGTGGAGGATCTAGAAACACTGGGTCTGGGTGATGTTTCTCTATTGGGTACAGGGAGACAAAACATCCAGTTATTGAGTAGTTCTTCTAGTTCTGGGGTCCCAAAACAGCTCAGATTCTTCTTACCACTCTTCAGAGATCTCCTTTGGTTGTCTGTTGTGCCATTTCCAGGTTTTATAGTTGTGGTTAGCTGGAAGGAGAAGGGAAAAGTATCATTCTGCTCAGACCAGAAGTTTTCCATTCTCTTTAATACTATGTTCTATACCACTTGCTGAGAATTGAGATTAAATTCACCTGCTTGCAAACATGACTTTCTTATTTTTGAAAATCAGAACTCCATTTGTCTCTCTCCAGACTTCTGTCCCTCTCTCATTATTCATAATTCTGTCTAGACAACAGTTTGGAAATTTTAGCCCAAGATCTTTCCAGTATCCTGAAATGTGATTATTCCAGGACAATTGTTTCTTTATCTCTTCTTGTGTCTCTGTGATACTGTTGTAATAACCTGGTTATTATTTAACAGGAAAGGAGTAAAGGAAAGACTAGATAATATAGGCATGCCATTTACACATCTTTGCTAATTTAGCACTCTTCAAGTCTGTTCCCCGCTGATTGGCTCTTGGCTCCATTGCTTACTGTTTGCGCTTGACTCCTGTTGCAGGGGCCACATTCTCCTGCATTCTCCCATGTGGCCCACATCCATGTGGGCTCCACACTATGGACTAATGTACTTTAATTAACCTGAAGCTGAACTGGACCCGGCTACAACATGAAAGGGAAGCTGTGGACACTGGCCCTCCTTTTGGCTCTACTGGAACCTCAGCTATACCTTTTGCAGGATTGGATTAAGGGACACAGGACTTTGGAATGTGAGGAATGTAACTCCATACAAATAAAGTCTTCTATCACATCTTATTCTCCCATGGGGGCTTCTGAAAGTGTTCATTTCAGCAGCGCCCCAAGAACCTCTCTCATGCTTGCAACAGAGGAATCCGATAACATCTGTTTTCTGTTTCCTTCTACTAATGTTTGTTGTACCCTTTCTTGTTTCTTAACAGGACACATGAAAATAAAGTAGGACTTGGGTTATTTTTCTTTGTCACCTAACAATATATTTTCTCTTATTGCTGATGGCGATTAGATATCCCCTTCTGTTATCTTCAGAATATATATCTTTCTAAGTCTCAGGTCATTCTGAATCTTGGCTGTTTTAGTGTTTCACAGGTACATGTCACTCTCTTGTAGTTATCACTGGTTATATTGTTGCAGAAGACCAAAGAAAACCAAGCGACGCTTTAAAGAAAAGGAGGGACACTGTTTAATATGCCAGCGGACTCAGGGAATAGCTTTCCAAATCTGAGTGAAGAAATATGCAGGGGGCTTCTCTTTATATCTCCCTGTGGTCTTTGTCCCACAAATATGGATTATGCTTCCTGTCCTTTTTGCAGGCCTTGCAAGTAGGCCCCCAGGTGTTGGGGGTATCCAGGCCATATCTGATGGTTTGGCCTGGCGCCAGCGTTAATAACCCTCCCTCTGGGGCAGAACACTGTTCACAGTTTTATTGCCTCTGTAACAGGTTCTGCAAGACCAGTGTCTGGGAAGGAGCTAGTGACTTAATTATAGGTTATCAAGAATGTACACTGAGCTTGCTGGCATGGATTCAGATTGCTAGTCCCCAAATATCAGGGTTACATTGGAATTAGCCCTTTTTAGCCTTCTCAATATCTCCTTTGTTACATCAGTAGAGTGATGTATACCAACTTGAGAGTCAGGCAGACATGTGTTTGAATCTCACCTTTATCTCTTTCTAGATGTCTGATTTTGGATTGGTTATTTAACCCCTGGCTGAGGAAATGGAAGCTCAGAAGATTAAATAACCAATCCCATAAAATGGAAATAATAATATTACTACTAATAGGAACACTTCATAGGGTTGTTATAAGGATTAATTAAATGAGATAATAAGCATTAACCCTTTGCACTCGCTTGCTTTTTTCTCGATTCCTTTATTCTAATGCTAACTGTGTCGAGTCATACTCGACATTCAAGTGCAGAAGGTTAAGCATGTAGCATAGTTCCTGACAGAGTAAGTACTCAATAAATGCTATTAATTTTAAAAATCTGATATTATACAAAACTTTTTACAAGTATTTCTTGATACCTATCCTATTCTCCTTTATTGTAATTTTATAGTCAGAATTTTATTTTTGAGAGCCTTCCAGTCAGCTTATATAAATTAAGGTTCTCAGGGAAAGAGATTGCATATCTTTTAAACTGTGAAATTTCATGTAATTTAATTGTGACTGGCATTCTTTTTTTTTTTCTTTATTAAAGAGACTTTACTTCTTGAGAGCAATTTACAGTCTTTTTTTATTGTTTCAAGTATTACATGTAGTAGTACATATATCTCCTTTTTTTTCCTCCCCCATTGACCTTCCCCCAGCCTCCCCTACCCCCTGTCGCATGCCCTCATCTTGTGTCTTGTGTCTTGTGTCCATTTGTTGTGCTTATATGCATGCATACAAGTCCTTTGGTTGATCTCTTTCCCCCCCCTCCCCAACACGCCCCTGCCTTCCAGCTGTAATGTGACTGGCATTCTTATGCTAGTGTTGGTGATGGTCCTCTCACTGAGCAGTAAATGCAAATGTTTCACAGCTCTGTCTCCATGCAATTGATGTGTAGGTGTTAAATTAGCCTTTCTGGTTAACCATCCATAAATATTTCAAAATACATACCTCATGTGGTACTCAGCTTGCTTCTACATGCTACAAAAATTCTAGCTTGTTAGACATTTCACATTATCATATATCCTACCTATATTTCTTGCTGTGTTGTAAAATAAGTTCATGGTTTATAGAACATCAATATATTTTTCTGGTGAAAAATGCAGTTTATTAGGTACTTGATTTGAACTTTTTGAACAAGAATCATATCTAATTTAATGTTTTGTACAGTGCCCAAACCATTGTCATTCAGATGTTTATCACTAATGATTGTACCTAAAATGATGTAGCAATTGTATGAAAGTCAGCAAATTGACATCATTATGAGTGTGTTCTAAATAACCTGTTTCTTCCAGTTTATTTTCCTCTGAGTTAGAGTTGGTAATCTTTTTAATCTTGGTGAATTCTTTAGGTTTCATGTTTGATACCTATAATTCTGGAACTCCCAAAACTATCTTAATCAGAGGCATGTTGGAATGTGTTTGAAATTTTTCTGCTGTAGTTCAGTTAGTTCTGGGCAGTGTTATGTAATCTTAAGGATGTGAGTTTTCTTCAGAGATTCAACCTTTCCTCCTTTCCTCCACCTATTTTTTGTTGTTTTTCTTAGCTCTTCACCTCCTCCCCTGGGGAGAATAAGAATCCTAATTGTTGTTATTCTTTTGGAGATGTTTGGAACTAAGGTCTTGCTAACTCTAACTTCTTGAATGTTTTAGATTATTTTTGAGGGCCAACACTGGCATTATGAACAATTTCTAACTTGGGTAATTTGGATTCCATTATCAGGAATATAATTGAAATGGCACAAGATCTAGTTTTTTTCTTGTTGGTATCATGAAATGGTGGTGTGCAGTGTCTAGGTAGGTACTGTACTTTCTCAATGATGTTTCATTGGTAAATTTATTTCCAGATGTGGCTTGTTTATATGCTTGTAGAATGGTCTTCAGTCCTTTGCGGGAATAAGGGATTGATTTGTGGTGGTTGGGGATGGATTTTGTTCAATTACATAACTATAATTTGCCAGAGAAAAGTAGATTTAAGGGACTGAGCCCTTGGGCCTTAATTACAGATGACTCCTCTCTAGGCTTTCGTAGCCCACTGCTCTTTCCTTGTCTCTTCCTTTAGCTCAATCCATGACTTCGCTTTTCTTAGGGAAACATATTCGGGCTTCTTCTTTGTGAAGGAGCCTCTTGCTTAGACTGTTGGCACATTGTACCATGTGTCTGGAATAATATTCTCTCCTTTGTCTGCCAAACCCTTACTCTGATGTCAGACTGAGAGAGCTAGAAATCTCATCTCCTTCATTAAACTCTGCTGACCTGAGTGTCACAGAAGTGACAGCTCCATGAGGCATAGATCATGTAAACACTTTTTCTTGTCAGTTTATGTAGATGTTCAATGTGTTTATACTGCTTTCTTGGTATCTTTGTGGGATAGTTATGTATTGTTTGCCATTTTATATTTTAAATCCACAAAAGGGAGAAATCCTATCAGACTTACTGGATATTCAGTCTCACAAGTAAGTAGGCACTTCATACATTGCTCTTTGATGGCAATGTAATTGAGGGCAAACATGGACAAAAAGCTTCAGAATAATTAGAACTTTTTTGCTGCTATTGAACTTTATAATAGACTAGAGGCCCGGTGCATGAAATTCGTGCACAGAGGGGGGTTGTCCCTCAGCCCAGCCTGTACCCCTTCAAGGGATCGTGCCTAAACGGGCAGTCGGACATCCCTTTCACAATCCAGGACTGCTGGCTCCCAACTGCTTGCCTGCCTGCCTTCCTGATTGCCCCTAACCACTTCTACCTGCCAGCCTGATCACCCCCTAACCACTCTGCTGCCAGCCTGTTTGCCCCCAACTTCCCTCCTCTGCCGGCCTGGTCACCCCTAACTGCCCTCTCCTGCAGGGTTGATCACTTCCAACTGCCCTCCCTTGCAGGCCTGGTCCTTCTCAACTGCCCTCCCTTGCAGGCCGGGTGCCTCCCAACTGCCCTCTCCTGCTGGCCATCTTGTGGTGGCCATCTTGTGTCCACATGGGGGCAGGATCTTTGACCACATGGGGGCAGCTATATTGTGTGTTGCAGTGATGATCAATCTGCATAGTACTCTTTTATTAGATAGGATAGAGGCCTGGTACAGGAGTGGGGGCCAGCTGGTTTGCCCTGAAGGGTGTCCCTGATCAGGGTGGGGTTCCCTTGGGGCATGGGGCGGCCTGAGCGAGGGGCCTGTGGTGGTTTGCAGGCTGGCCATGCCCCCTGGCAATGCAAGCAGAGGCCCTGGTATCTGGAATTTATTTTCCTTCTACAATTGAAACTTTGTAGCCTGGAGCAGAGCCAAGCCTGGGGCTCCGAGGCCCGAAGCCATTTGTGTTGGGGTTATAATTGAAACTTTGTTGCCTTTAGCGGGTGGGCCCGGCCAGGGTGTGCAGAAAGCTTTGCTTCCCCTGTTGCCAGCAGCAACCCTGGCCTGCTCTCTCAAGCTCCATTCTGCTGCCATTTGTTTGAATTTGTTTACCTTCTATAATTGAAACTTTGTAGCTTGAGTGGAGGCTTAGGCCTGCAATGGCTGGCAGAAAGCTTGGCTTCCTCTGTTACCTAGGAAACCTTGCTCTCTGTGGCTGTAGCCATCTTGGTTTGGGTTAATTTGCATACTCGCTCTGATGGGATGGTGGGCGTGGCTTGTGGTGTGTCGGGGTATGGTCAATTTGCATATTTGTCTATTATTAGATAGGATAGCTGAGTTTATAAGCTTAAGAAATGAGACTCAAATAATTTTAATTCTTGACCACACAATATCTACTACAGAATGTTAGAAGTTTCATTTCTTTCCCCTATAAACCAGCCAGGTGAACCAAAGATTTTACTTCATTGCTTTGTATCCTACTACATTGCTTCGTAAGTATCATAATGTTGCCTTCGAATTTACACGCCATTGGCTGAAGAAGTCTTAAATTTCTGTTGTTAAATTCTCCATGAATCTGACTGAACATGTAGTAGACTTCTACCCCTGAGAATATCATTATCCATTCACTACATGATCAATAACTTTTAGGACAGAGACAGAACCCTCTTCAATCAGAACTTCGTTTGCATTTTCTTCTTTATGTCCTAGCACACTCTATCACTCATCTAGCTCCAGCAGTACCAAACTAATCATAATTTTCCATGGTTACTGCCATATATTTACTCACATAATGTTATATCCTCTTGCAGTCCTTTTCTTCTATTTCTCCAACTTCTTATTTATCTGGCATATTCTTATTGACTTAACCTCAAATGTCTTCTATCATGTGATCACTTTAAAAAATTTTCTTTTTCTGTCCTCACCTGAGAATATATTTTTATTGATTTGAGAGAGAGGAAGGCAGAGGGGCGGAGAGAGAGAGAGAGAGAGAGAGAGAGAGAGAGAGAGAGAGAGAGAGAGAACATTGATGTGAGAGAAACAATGATCAGTTGCCTCCTGTACACACCCCAACTGGGGATGGAACCCAGAACCTGGATATGTTTGCTGACCGTGTATTGGTCTTGCAAGCTTTCCATATATGGGACAACACTCCAACCAACTTAGCCACACCAGCCAGGACCCCGTGATCAGTTTTTGACCCCTGCACCAGACAAAGTTAGTTCCATTTTTTCCATATCACATTTTCTACATACCTTTAGTTTTAAACACATCAGCATTGTATTTTCACCATTTGTGTTTGTGGTCCTACCCCCAACAATTCCACTGTGAGTTTCTTAATAATGGGGACTTTTTGTTTCTCAGTCTTATAGAGTTATTGACACATACCATGTGCTCAATACATGCTGAAACTAATGAATGAATGAATTCATGAATGAATGAATTCATGAATGAATGAACCAAGAGCAGGCATGTCAATGGAATTAGAAACCATGACTGTGGGGACTTATGCTTCTGAGTTTGACATATTAACTTGTATTACAATTATCCCTCAAGAAGAACTAAAAGAGCTAAATAAAATTACAAAATACTTGTTTGAAAGCACCAGAGAGCAACCACAACAACTAGGAGTCAAAATTCTAGAGAGGAAGTCATGTTTTGAGGTGAGCCTGACATTCTGTACTACATTTCTTTTCAAGGCATTTTCCAATGAAACTGCTATGGGTAGAGAGACTAAAAAGCCAAAATGAAAATAGTAACTAAGAGACAAATTGAAAAGAGATTTCAGCAGTCTGATAGGGCTATAGAGACAAAAGTTAGAGTTCAGGAATACCATTATAATCAGGATTTCAGAGCACAAGATACCAATAAATAAATAAATAAATAAGGAAAAAACAATGACTTTAGTCCAGTATTTTATGCTACATTTCTCCCCTTGCATGATTTGCTGATTTGTAAGTGGTATAGGTAAAGAGGTTGAGCAGTTAAGCAGAAAGTGGCAGGTACAAATCTGAGTAGCTAAGCAATAGCTTTCTGCAATTTCACAATGCTAGAGAGACAGAAATTGGAATTTAGAGCCTGCCAAAAAGGAGGGACCCTGGTAATTACCCCAGGTTTTCAGTTGGGATCCCCAAAGGGCTAAACTCTAAGAGTAATGATGAACTAGAAAAATACCATTCCTCATAAAGACTAAAACACAGCTTTGAATCAGCTCAATCTCAGGTAGAATTAAAGTGATCTGTCCTTCATCACCTGGCAGAAGCAAAAGTAAATCTTCTCTGAAGGAAGATAATATCATACAGAGCTCCTCTAACTTTTAATATGTAGTATCTGGCATTTAATCAAAAGTTACTAGGCTTACAAGTATGAGTTTGCTAGGACTAACATAACAAAGTACCACAGACTTTGTAGCTTAAACAATCAAAATTTATTGTCTCATGGTTTTGGATGCTAGAAGTAAAAAATAAATGTATTGACAAGGTCTGTTGCTTTCTGAATGCTGTGAGAGAAGGACCTGTCCCAGGTCTCTCTCCTTGGCTTGTAGACATGTTTTCCCTATGTCTCTTCACATTGTCTTTCTTCTGTGTATATTTCTTTGTCTAAACGCATCCCTTTTTATTAGGATACCAGTTATACTGGATTAGATACCACCCTAATTAACTCAGTTTAACTTGATTACTTCTGTAAAGACCCTATTTCCAAATAAGATAATATTCTGAGATAATAGGGGTTAGGACTTCAACATCTGAATTTTGGGGGAAGACACAGTTCAACCAATAATACTAAGTCATAGGACTACAAGAAAAAACAGACAATAGAAGGGCCTTGACATGTGGTTGAGACATTAGATTTAAGAAACTCAGCCTAACGGTGATTATTATAGAGAATTTCAGCAGAGAACTAGATTTTCCATGAAAGAAAGGAAATTCTGGAACTGAACATTGTAACAACTAAAATAAAAAAAAATTGGATCGTTGAGTTGAACAGCAGATTAGATATAGTTCAAGAGAACATTGGTCAAGTGAAAGATAATTCAATAGAAAATATTCTATTCAGAGTGAAGGACCAAGGGGAAAAGATAGAAGAGACAAAAACAAATACAACCATGTCAATAATTTATTGGCTTCATTTATTGTACCTGTTGAAAAACCATGAAAAACCCCCCCATAAAATTAGCCTCTGTAGTGAACAGTATATTTACAGTCATACAGACCCAGATTAGAACCCCAGCTCTGTCTCTTAGTCTCTTACTGACTATGTGATATTAGATTAGTGATTCCCTGAAACGTAGTTCCTCATGTCTAAAAGGAGGACATAACACCTATCTAACAGGGTTGTTGTGGGAATGAAATGAGATAATACATGTGAAAGTGCTTTATGTATTGCAGATTCACACACATTATAGCATTTGTTCTTTATTGTATAGAACATATAGTAACTTGGGATATATCTACTATTATGATCAGAGATCTGCAGATATTTGTCTTCTAGAGTCAATATCTGCCTTAAAAACACTTCAGACTAAAAGCGTGTTCTATCTGTTGCTGTATGTACTTGATTGAAAGAGAGGGGTGTTTGCTATGCTGTGCATTATCCTGTCAGGTCTCATTTTACCATATTTGTTAAAAGTTAAATCTGCTTCATTAAGATTACTGAGATATCCTGTTTTTTCCCCTATTCCTAAAACATTTCATAGAAATATATCTTGTTTAGGTACATTAATAAATTTTTGTTTTGTTTCATCTGTAAATTTACATTTTTGTTGTATTATTATTTTTAATCGCATCATTCCTATGCATCAACTCATTTAATAAACATTTGTCAATAGACTATGTGCCCGGCATTGCACTGACTGCTCATGATAAAGAATGAGTAATAGAGCTAGTGGGGAAGTTAGATAGCTAAATACATTTGAAATAGCAAAATAAGTGCTATAGGGGAGGCATAAGAGCACAAAAGAGAGATTGCATCTGCCTGTGGTGCTACTGAATAGGTGACATTTGAGCTAAGTGTATAATGATTAATAAAAAATACTTGTGGAGAAAGGACAGATGTACATTTCAGATAGAGGAAACAGGAATTGAAGTATTTGATGTACTAGTATTCAGGGATCAAATGTAATTTGGCATGGTTAGAGTGTAGGATGCTGAGACAAGAGAAGGGGATGGAGTGACAGATTCAGCTGGAAAATGAAGGAGCCAGAGAAAATACAGAGCATAGATGAACATAAGGAAAATGAATCTAGCTGGGTGGAAATCGATGTGGAGGTGCTTAGGGTTTAGTGAAGTGAACAAATGGATCTGAGTGAGTGTGGTTAGAGTGGTATCCTTGGATGGCTATATTTCCTGGACTCTTCTCTCTTTAAATCTCCATCACATCTTTCCTCTTCAGTTCCATTTTAAGAGAAAGCAATCCATTGTGAAACCTCCAAAAGTTTTTACTCCCACACCTACTCATCTACTTGTATCTGTGCCTATTTTTTCTATCTTCTTTCTCTCCTGTTACTATTGATACACTGCCTATGTTTTTCATCTAAAGTCAGCCCTTTCACCTATGCACTAGATTACAGTTCTTGCCTACAAAAGGACATTGCTCTAACAATTAAACCCTAGTTCTTCTCTTTCTCTCACATCTCTCAGACAATCCCCTAGCAATTATATCATCTAAACAGTCTAATTTTATCCAAACTACTTCACATCCTCTCCACTGCTACCACCCTGATATCTCTGAACTAGATGGTTTCAATAGCCTCCTAAGTGTCTCTGTTTCACCTTTGCACCTTATTTTATTCTAATCTCCACACATGGTCCTTTTAAAACACACATCAAATCATGTTGCTCTTCTGCTCCAATTGGCTTCTGAGCTCAACAGTCCTTAATATGGCCTACACAAAGCTACCTCTTTGACCACACTTTCTGCCACTTCACCCCTTATTCTTAGTACCAGTTAAGCATACCAAGCCTGCCAAGGGACCTTTGCACTTTCTGATCCCTCTGTGTGGAATGTCTCTCTCCAGCCTCCACAGATCCACACCATCTGGTTTGCTTCTTTACTTCTTTCAAGTCTTTCTTCAAGTCACAGCTATCCTTCCCAGACCACACAAGACTCTTCTGCCTACTCTCTTTGTTTGACATCTGCTTTATTTTTATTTGTATCATTTATCCTCTACTTTAAATAGTTTTCATTTATTTACTTGTTTATGTTCTCCCCTTAGAATGACAGTATTATTTTAGGATTAGGATTTTGTTTTGCTCACTGCTATATCCATAGTACCTAGATGAATTAGGTGCTTGATAAATATTTCTTTTTTAAATTTATTTATAATTTTTACTAAGGTATTATATGTGTACATATCTTACCATTGCCCCCCCACTCCCATACAAGCCCTCGCCCGCCAGGGTTTTGCATCCATTGGTTATGCTTACATGCATGCATAAAAGTCCTTCGGTTGATCTCTTATCTCCCCCACCTCTCCCTAAACTTCCCGCTATAATTTGACAGTCTGTTTGATGTTTTACTGCCTCTGTATCTATCTTTTTGTTCATCAGTTTATAATGTTCTTTATTATCCACAAATGAGTGAGATCATGTGATATTTTTTTTCATTGACTGGCTTATTTCACTTAGCATAATGCTCTCCAGTTCCATCCAGGTTGCTGCAAATGGTAAGAATTCCTTTTTTATGGCAGCATAGTATTCCATTGTGTAGATGTACCATAGTTTTCTGATCCAGTCATCTGTTGACGGACACCTAGGCTGTTTCCAAATCTCAGCTATTGTAAATTGTGCTGCTATGAACATAGGGGTGCATATATCCTTTCTGATTGGTGGTTCTAGTTTCTTAGGATATATTCCTAGGAGAGGGATTACTGGGTCAAATGGGAGTTCCATTTTTAGTTTTTAGAGGAAACTCCATACTGTTCTTCACAGTGGCTGCACTAGTCTGCATTCCCACAAGCAGTGCATGAGGGTTCCTTTTTCTCCGAATCCTCGCCAACACTTGTCGTTTGTTGATTTTTTGATGATAGCCATTCTGACAGGTGTGAGATGGTACTGCATTGTCGTGGTTTTTTTTAAATATATTTTATTGATTTTTTACAGAGAGGAAGGGAGAGGGATAGAGAGTCATAAACATCGATGAGAGAGAAACATCGATCAGCTGCCTCCTGCACACCCCCCACTGGGGATGTGCCCGCAACCAAGGTACATGCCCTTAACTGGAATCGAACCTGGGACCCTTGAGTCCAAAGGCCGACGCTCTATCCACTGAGCCAAAAAGGTCAGGGTTGCATTGTCGTTTTGATTTGCATCTCTCGGATAATTAGTGACTTTGAGCATGTTTTCATGTGTGTCTTGGCCTTCCATCTGTCTTCTTTCAAAAAGTTTCTATTTAGGTCCGTTGCCCATTTTTTTATTGGATCATTTATCTTACTTTTATTAAGTTGTATAAGTTGCCTGTAGATGTTGGAGATTAATACTTTATCAGTGATAACATTTGCAAATATGTTCTCCCATACAGTGGGCTTTCTTGTTGTTTTGTTGATGGTTTCTTTTGCTGTGAAAAAGCTTTTTATTTTGATGTAGTCCCATTTGTTTATTTTCTCTTTAGCTTCCATTGCCCTAGGAGGAGTATTAGTAAAGTTCTTTCGGCATATGTCTGAGATTTTGTGCCTGTGGAGTCCTCTAGTATTTTTATGGTTTCCCGTCTTATGTTTAGGTCCTGTATCCATTTTTTTTAGTTTATTTTTGTGTATGTTGTAAGTTGGTGGTCTAGTTTCATTTTTTTGCATGTATCTGTCCAATTTTCCCAACACCATTTGTTGAAGAGACTGTCTTGACTCCATTGTATGTTCATGCCTCCTTTGTCAAATATTAATTGAGCATAGTGGTTTGGGTTGATATCTGGATTCTCTATTCTATTCCATTGGTCTATTGTCTGTTCTTGTGCCACTACCAGGCTGTTTTGAGAACAGTGGCTTTGTAATACAGCTTGAAATCTGGTATTGAGATCCCACCTACTTTTTTCTTCTTTCTCAGGATTGCTGTGGCTATTCAGGGTCTTTTTTTATTCGAGATGAATTTCTGCAGAGTTCTTTCTAGGTCTGTGAAACAACTGGTATTTTAATGGGGAGTGCATTGAATCTATAGATTGCTTTGGGTAGTATGGACATTTTAATGATGTCGATTCTACCAATCCATGAACATGGTATGTTCTTCCATCTGTTTACGTCTTCTATCTCTTTTTTCAGTGTCCTGTAGTTTTCCATGTATAGGTCTTTTACCTCCTTAGTTAAGTTTATTCCTAGGTATCCTAATTTTTTTGGTGTGATGGTAAATGGGATTGCTTTTTTAGTCTCTCTTTCTGTAAGTTCACTATTGGTGTATAGAAATGTCATAGATTTCTTGGTGTTAATTTTGTAGCCTGCTACATTGCCAAATGCATTTATTAAGTGTATTAGTTTTTTTATGGAGTCTTTCGGGTTTTTTATGTACAATATCATGTCATCTGCAAATAAGGAGAGTTTTACTTCTTCTTTTTCAATTTGGATGCCTTTTATTTCTTCTTCTTGTCTAATTGCAATGGATAATAATTCCAGTACTATGTCGAACAGGAGTGCTGAGAGTGGGCATCCCTGTCTTGTTTCTGTTCTTAGGGGAAATGGTTTTAGTTTTTGCCCATTGAGTATGATGTTAGCTGTGGGTTTATCATATATAGCTTTTATTATGTTGAGGTATGATCCTTCTATTCCCACCTTGTTGGGAGTTTTTATCAAGAAAGGGTGTTGGATTTTGTCAAATGCTTTTTCTGCATCAATTGTTATGACTATGTGATTTTTATCTCTCAGTTTTTTTTATGTGATGTATAACATTTATTGATTTGTGGACATTGTACCATCCTTGCATTCCTGGGATAAATCCTACTTGGTCATGGTATATGATCTTTCTGATGTACTGCTGGAGCCGATTTGCTAGAATTTTGTTGAGGATTTTGGCATCTATGTTCATGAGGGATATTGGCCTGTAATTCTCTTTCATTGTGTTGTCTTTATCTGGTTTTGGTATTAGGGTGATTTTGGCTTCATAGAAGGAGCTTAGAAGTGTTCCTTCCTCTCGAATTTTTTGGAATAGTCTGTGGAAGATAGGTTTTAGTTCTTCCTTGAATGTTTGGTTAAAATTCCCCTGTGAAGCCGTCTGGCCCCGGGCATTTGTTTGCTGGAAGCTTTTTGATGACTGCTTAAATTTCTTCCATAGTTATTGGCCTATTGAGATGTTTAGATTATTTCTGATTGAGTCTAGGAATATGTCCATTTTCTCCAGGTTGTTCAGTTTGTTGGAATAGAGTTTTTCATAGTATTTTTTAACAATCCTTAGTATTTCAGTGGGGTCTGTTGTTATGACTCCTCTTTCATTTCTGATTTTGTTTATTTGGGTCCTCTCTCTTTGCTTCTTGGTGAGACTGGCTAAAGGTTCATCAATCTTGTTTATCTTTTCAAAGAACCATCTCTTGGTTTTGTTGATCTTATATATTGTTTCTTTGGTCTCTATGTCGTTTATCTCCACTCTGATCTTTATTATTTCCTTCCTTCTGCTTACACTGGGCTTTTCTTGTTGCTTTCTTTCTAACTCTTTGAGTTGTAGGGTTAGGTAATTTATTACCATTGTTTCTTGTTTTTTTGCAGTAGGCTTGAAGAGCTATGAAATTTCCTCTAAAGACTGCTTTCACTGTGTCCCATAGATTTTGGTTTGTTGTGTTTTCGTTGTCATTTTTTGCCATGATGTTTTTTATTTCTTCCTTGATCTCTCTCATAAACCAGTCTTTGTTTAATAGCATGCTGTTTAGTCTCCATGTGTTTGATTTTTTTTGGATTGTTTTTATTGTAGTTGATTTCCAGTTTTATGCCACTCTGATCTGAGAAGATGCTTGATATGATTTCTATCTTCTTAAATTTGAAGAGACTTTGCCTATGACCCAACATATGGTTTATCTTTGAAAATGACCCATGTGCACTTGAGAAGAATGTATATTCTGTGGCGTTGGTGTGAAACATTCTGAAGATGTCAATTAATTCCATCTGGCCTAGTGAGTCATTTAGGATTGATGTTTCTTTGCTGATTTTTTGTTTAGAGGATTTGTCCAATGGTGATAGTGCGGTATTAAAGTCTCCTACTATGATTGTATTGCTGTCAGTCTCTCCCTTGATATCCTCCAGGATTTTTTGTATGTATTTAGGTGCTCCTGTATTGAGTGTGTATATGTTTACTAGAGTTATTTCTTCTTGTTGGAATGCTCCTTTTAGTATTATGAAGTGGCCTTCCTTATCTCTTGTTATGTCCTTCACTTTGAGATCTAATTTGTCAGTTGTAAGTCTTGCTACCCCAGCTTTTTTTTCATTTCTATTCGCCTAGAAAACCTTTTTCCATCCCGTCACCCTCAGTCTGTGTGCATCTTTTTTTTCTGAGGTTGGTTTCTTATAGACAGCAGATATATGGGTCTTGTTTTCTTATCCAATCCGTTACCCTAAATATTTTGATTGGGGCATTTAATCCATTTACATTTAAAGTTTTTATTGATAGGTACTTATTTGTTGCCATTTTTATTCTTTACCCCTGTGCTCCTTCTTTGCTTCCTATTTCTTTTTTTTACAGCAGACCCTTTAGCATTTCTTGCATTGCTGGTTTCGTGGTAATAAATTCCCTTAGTCCTTTTTTGTCTGTGAAGCTCCTGATTTCACCTTCAATTTTGATTGATAGCCTTGCTGGGTACAGTATTCTTGGATTCAGACCCTTCCTTTGCATGACTTTGTATATTTCATTCCATTCCCTTCTGGCCTGATGAGTTTCTGTTGAGAAATCAGTTGCTAGTCTGATGGGGGTTCCTTTGTAGGTAACTTTCTGTCTCTCTCTGGCCGCTTTTAAGATTCTTACTTTGTCATTGGTGTTTGCCAACTTCATTATAATATGCCTTGGCGTTGGTCTTTTGGGGTTCATTTTGCTTGGGACTCTGTGAGATTCTTGGATTTGTGTTGGTTTTTTCTTCCCTATATCAGGGAAGTTTTCTGTCATTATTTCTTCAAACAGGTTTTCAATTCCTTGCTCAGTTTCCTCTCCTTCTGGAACCCCTACTATGCGGATGTTGTTTTGTTTCGCGTTGTTCCAAAGTTCCCTTAGGCTCTCCTCCTGGTTTTTAGTGTTTTTCTTCTAGAAGCTACTCTACTTGGGTATTTTTTCTCACCTTCTCTTCTAGCTCACTGATGTGGTCCTTTGCTTCTTCTAGTCTACTCTTGATGCTCTCTATTGAGTTCTTTACAGCAGCGATGTCATTTTCATTTCTTCTTGGTTCTTATTCATTTTCTCTTAGTCTTACTCATATTGTTGAATTTGTCTTCCATTCTTTTCAGCCACCTTATGACTGACCATTTCTCTGAATTCTTTCTCTGACAGGTTGCTTGCCTCCATTTCATTTACTTCCTTTTCTGGTGATGCTTCTTTTCTTTCATATGCAGGCTGTTTCTTTGTCTCCCCATGGTCTCTCTTCTCCGGATGTCTGGTTATGTAGTTCTTTCTCTCCTTGTCCCAGGTGAAATCTGACCATTCTGTAGGGGAGTGTAGAGCTCCTCTGAATCCGCGTGTTTGCGCCAATTGGGGACTGGTGTTCTGGGGTTCGCAGCTGTTCATTGGGTGCCACAATTGTAGATTTTCAGGCTTCTGATAACACCCACTTTCCCCTTCAAAATGGCGCGTTCTTCACGTCCGAGGCCGGTGGCTCTGGTTGGGAACCCAGCAGCAGTGGGGGCTGCCCAGTCAGGGGAACCCCTTCCAGCAGTCCCCTACCTTTTCCTGGAGTATAGCTGTCCCTTAACTCACCCACAAACACTCCCCGTGCGACCCTCAGCTATTCTTTCTTTCTGCTCCAGGACAAGGCTCAGGACACGTCTGTCTATTCCGCCGCCATTTTTTCTGTCCCCTGATAAATATTTCTGAATGAACAAATGAATTAATCAATCAGTTAATCCATCCTCAAGGAGATGAGTGTTCATGAGGGTTTTCAAAACTTGAGGAGATATGACTTGGTGGAAAAGATGGGGGAAGGACATTCCAGACAGAGGCAGTGTCATTTACCATGACTAGATTGTAAGAATTGAGCTCCTGAGGTTTGGGGGACAGCAAGCATTATGCCTTACTACTATGAAATGGCTTCTAAGATGTAAATGAAAGTGGTAGCCTTATTTTCTTGCATTTTATATCATATATAGCCTTCAAACCCTCAAACCATATCTCTCTGGAGCCTCATTTAACATTGCCAGTTTAGCTTTTGCAGCTAGACTGTTACTTTCTTAGTTCAGTTTTGTGTACCCAAGAGATGCTAAAAAGTGTATGTGATGTTGGAAAGGGAAATTGCCCAGTGCTGTGAGTGCTTTAGTAAGGTAGTTTCTATATTTTGTGACTTTTCTTCAAAGAGTGGACCATAATGAAAAATATTTATGACCGCTATCCTATCCCCTTCATTGTTTTATGTAAGTTAGTGCTAGTGAGTATTAACTCCCAGACCTCAAGTTTCTACTTTTTTCCTGAGAAGATAATCATATATGTCAAACTTCATCAAATTGTTCACTTAAAATTGGTGAGTTTTATTATACTTTACTAGAGGCCTGATGCACGAAATTTGTGCATGGGTAGGGTCCCTAGGCCTGGCTGGCAATCTGGGCCAATCTGTGGGGCGATCAGTGGGGATTTCAGGGGGGCCCCCACTGGCACCCACCTTGGCCAGCCTGGGGCCTGCAGTCTGGGGGCAACTCCTTCATTGAGTGTCTTCCCCCTTGTCGTCAGTGCATATCATAGTGACCGGTCGTTCAGCGGTCATTTCACCATTTGGTCAATTTGCATATTAGGCTTTTAATATAGGATTTCTTCATTAAAGATTTAGTAGAATTCTCCAATGAAATCATGTCTACCTGGAGTTTTCTTTGATGGAAAGTTTATAACTATATATTCAATTTATTTAGAAGGTATATAACTGTTCAGGTTGTCTCTTTCTTCTTGAATGAGTTTTCTTATTTTGTATCTGTCAAAGGATTGGTCTGTTTCAACTAAGTGTTGAATTTATGGGTATAGAGTTTTTCGTAGTATCCTCTTTTTGTCTTTTTTAAAAAATATATATTTTATTGATTTTTTTTGTAGAGAGGAAGGGAGAGGGATAGAGAGTTAGAAACATTGATGAGAGAGAAACATCGATCATCTGCCTCCTGCACATTCCCTACTGGGTATGTGCCCGCAACCAAGGTACATGCCATTGACCGTAATTGAACCTGGACCCTTCAGTCCGCAGGCTGATGCTCTATCCACTGAGCCAAACTGGTTAAGGCCTCTTTTTGTCTTCTTAATGCCTGCAGGGTGTGTTGTGTTAACCCCACTTTTATACCCTATATTGGTAATTTGTGTCTTCTTTCCCTTTTTTTCTTGGTTTGTATAGCTAGAGATTTATCAGTTGTATTTATCTTTTTTTTAATTTTTTAAATTGACTTTAGACAGGGAGAGAGAAGCATCGATTTTTTTGTTCCAATGCACTCATTGATATATATATTTCAGAGAGGAGAGAGAGAGATAGAAACATCAATGATCAGAAAGAATAATTGATTGGCTGCCTCCTGCATGCCCCCAACTGGGGATCAAGCCAGCAACCCAGGCATGTGCCCTTGACCGGAATTGAACCCAGGACCCCTCAGTCCATAGGCCGACACTCTATCCACTGATCCAAACCAGCCAGGGCATATTTATCTTTTTAAAGAGCCAGCTTTTGGTTTCATTGATTTTTCTCAATTAAAAAACCATTTACTTTTTGTTCTTATATCACTTATTCCATTTTGCTTATTTTGAGCTTAATTTGCTATTTTTCTAGCTTTATTGAGTTGAATGCTTAGATTATTGAATTGAGAACCTTTTCCTGTACTAACATAAGCATTTAATACTATAAATTTTTCTGAATACTGCTATAGCAATTGAATGGGAATGGCAAGAATAGACATTTTTGTTTTGTTCTTAACCTTGGGGGAAATATTAAATCTTTCACCATTATCTTGTTAACACTAGATTTTTATAGATGATTTTTAGCAGACTGAAGGTTTTTTTGTCTATTCCTCGTTTGCTTGAAATTTTTGCAAAGAATAGATGTTGAATTTTGTTAAATGCTTTTTGGGTACCTATTGAGATGATCATTTGCTTTTTTTATTTTGTTGATATGGTGAATTATGTTGATTAGTTTTTGATATGTTATTGATTTTTACATCTATGTTTATGAGAGATATTGATCTATATTTTCTTTTTGTAATGTTTTATTTGGCTTTGGTATCAGGATAGTACTAGCCTCATATTAAATAATTTGGGAAGTTCTCCCTTCTCTGTATTTCCCAGAAGTTTGTGTGAAATCGGTATTGTGTGTACCTTAAATGTTCGGTAGAATTTAATAGTGAAGCCATCTGGGCTAGAAGTTTTTCTTGCTGGGAGGTTTTTAGCAACAAATCAGTGTTTAAAATATATGTGCAACTATTTGGGTTATCTATTTATTATCCAGTGAGCTTTAACCTTTTGCACTCGGATGTCGAGTGTGACTCGACACGGTTAGCATCGGTAGCAGCTCTTTTTACACTCTTTGAATGTATCAATAATTTGAAATATTAAAAAATCCAAATAAATAAGTTTGTATGAAAAGAAACTGCAGTTTTTTATTCTACTGCCACACTTTGTAAAATCTGGGGTATTAAAAAAATTAAATCCCGAGTAGAATAAAGGAATCGAGAAAAAAGCAAGCGAGTGCAAAGGGTTAATATTTTCTATTTTTAACAGATTCATAGATACAGTGAACAAACTGAGGGTTGCTGGAAAGAAGAGAAAGATGGGATGGGTGAAAAATGTGAAAGAAGTAAAAAGTTACAAAATAGTCATGGGGATGTACAACACAGCATATAGAATACTAGAGGCCCGGTGCACGAAATTCGTGCACGGGGGCGGGGGAGTGTCCTTCAGCCCAGCCTGCACTCTCTCCAATCTGGTACCCCTCTCACAATGCAGGACTGCTGGCTCCCAACCGCTCACCTGCCTGCCTGATTTCCCCTAACCACTTCTACCTGCCAGCCTAATCACCCCCTAACCACTCCCCTGCCAACCCAATTGCCCCTAACTGCCCTCCCCTGCTGGCCTGGTCCCCCCAACTTCCCTCCCCTGCAGGTCTGGGTCCCCCCAACTGTCCTCCCTTGTAGGCCTGATCCCTCCCAACTGCCCTCCCCTGCTGGCCTGATTGCCCACAACTGCTCTCCCTTGCCAGCCATCTTGTGGCAGCCATCTTGTGTCCACATGGCGGCGGCCATCTTTGACCGCATGGGGGTGGCCATCTTGTGTGTTGGAGTGATGGTAAATTTGCATATTACCTCTTTATTATATAGGATAGTCGGTAATATTGTAATAACTATGTATAGTGCCAGGTGGGTACTAGAATTATTAGGGGGAATCACGATAAATTATATAATTGTCTGACCACTATCCTGTACACCTGAAACAAATATAAAATAAAAAAGTTTCTATTTTTCAAAGAATTGACCCATTTTGTCTAAGTTATCAAATTTATGGCCAAAGAGTTATTTGTAGTTTTCCCTTATTATCCTTTACTGTTTGTGTCAAGAGTGATGCCCCCTTTTTATGTCTAAAACTAGAGGTCCGGTGCACAAAATTCGTACACGGCGGGGAGGGGGGGTTAGGGGGTGTTGTCCCTTAGCCCAGCCTGCAGTCTCTCCAATCTGGGACCCCTCAAGGGACCTTCATTTTTTCCTTCAAGAGTGTGGTGGAAAAACCCTAGATTACCTTCTTGGATTCTTATAACCAAAATTACAAAGAACACTGCAATTGGTGGCCTACAGGGAGATTAGCCAATGAGTTGTCAGAAAAGGTATTTACTCTCAAAATGGTTTGGCTCAGTGGATAGACCATGGGCCTGCAGACTGAAGGGTCCCAGGTTTGATTCCTGTTAAGGGCACGTACCTTGGTTGGAGGCATATCCCCAGTGGGGAGTGTGCAGGAGACAGCTAATGGATGTTTCTCTCTCATTGATATTTCTGACTGTCTATCCCTCTCCCCTCTTCTCTGTAAAAAAAAAAATCAATAAAAATATTTTTAAAAAGGTGTATCCTCTGCAGCTCATGCAGCCCCTGGGTTGTGTCCACTGGGCTATGGGCATGTCCCTTCCACCCGGTGGTGGCTGCTGGGGTCTCTGCACACCCCAGAGGCCAGCAGCCATCCCCTGTGGAGGGCACTAGGCTTGGGGCATGGACACAATCTGCCACTTGGTGCTGGAGCTTGGAAAGCCTCTGGGGCTGGGCGGGAACATCCCCGTCTCCAAACGCCCCAAGGCCAGCAGCCAGCCCCACCATGGGCCCCAGGCTTGAGGCTTGCAGGGACCCTGGGCAGCAAGCAGCGGTGGCCGCCAGGGTCTCGGCAAACCCAGGATGCCAGCAGCAGCCCCTGGTCCTAGGCGCCTAGCTGGGGGCGTGGCCCCAAACCGCCGCTTTGTGCAGGAGCCTTTGCAAGCGGCTTGGGGAGGCCAGCAGCCAGCCTGACCATGGGCCTCAGGCTGGGGGCTTGCAGGGACCCCGGGCAGCACACAGCAGTGGCCGCCAGGGTCTCGGCACACCCCGGAGGCCAGCGGCAGCCCCCGGTCCTGGGCTCCTGGCTGGGGGCGTGGCCCCAAACTGCTTGCAAAGGCTCCTGCACAAAGCAGCGGTTTGGGGCCACGCCCCCAGCCAGGCGCTCAGGCTCAGGGCTTGCAGGGACCCCGGGCAGCACACAGCAGTGGCCGCCAGGGTCTCGGCACACCCTGGAGGCCAGCGGCAGCCCCAGGTCCTGGGTGCCTGGCTGGGGGCGTGGCCCCAAACCGCCGCTTTGTGCAGGAGCCTTGCAAGCTGCTGGGGGTGGGGCAGATGTTCCACGCGCCAGGTTGCTTGGCGCCCATAGGCTCTGAGTGGCCAGGGGGTGTTCTGGGACCCCTGCCGCTCAGGACCTAAGCACGGGCCTACAGGCTAGGAGCTGCCTGGGTCCGGAGGAAACAGCGACCCAGGCCGCTCAGTGCCTGCATATGCAAATTAACCGCCATCTTGTTCGCTCTGATTGGCTGTGGGCGTAGCGAAGGTGCGGTCAATTTGCATGTTTCTCTATTAGTCTAAAATTGGTAATTTGTATCTTCTCTTCTGTTTTCTTGGTTGGTATGGCTGAAGGTTTAACAATTTTATTGATCTTTTTAAAGGTCCAGATTTGGGGTTGATTAAAAATATAAACATAACAGAGACAAATAATTTCATTGATTTCTATTCTTATCTATATCTTTTCTTCTCATTGCTTTGGGTTTAATTTGCTTTCTTTAGTGTTTAAATTGGGAGCTTAGATTACTAATTTCAATTTTTCTTTATCTTCTAATATAAGAATTTAATGGTGGAATTTTCCCTGTCCACAGTGTTGTAGCTACATTCAAGAAATTTTAATATGTTGAATTTTCATTTAGTTCAAAATATTTTAAAATTCCCTTGAGAATTCGCCTTTGAATCATGGCTTATTTTGATGTGTGTTGTTTAATTTCCAGATATGTGGGGGATTTTTTTAATATAGCTTTATGTTATTTCTAGTTATTTCCATTGTGGTTAGTGAACATACTTTGTATGATTTTAATTTCTATAAAACTTTTTGTTACACCTATTTCCATGGCTAATATCAGAAAACAATAAGTATTTGTGAGAATATGGAGAAATTGGAACTCTTATGCATTGTCAGTTGTATTGTAAAGTAATAAAACCATTATGGAAAACACTATGGAATTTCCTAAACAAATTAAGAATGGAACTCAGAGGGTTTGGGGAGGGCAGGGAGAGAAGGAGATTAACTAAAGAACTAATATGCATAGCCCATGGACACAGACAATAGTGGGGTGAAGGCCTGGGATGGGCTGGGGCTGGGTGGAGGGGAGCAAAGGCAGGGGGGCGATGCGGGACATCTGTAATACTGTCAACTACATGTATAGAACACTACCATATGATTCAGCAATCCCATCCTATATAATAAAAGCCTAATATGCTAAATGTCCGACCATTTGTTCAACTGTTCAACCAGTCGCTATGATGTGCACTGACCACCAGGGGGAAGATGCTCCAACCAGTAGGTTAGCTTGCTGCTGGGGTCCAGCTGATTGGGACTGGGCGAGACGGGCTGGACACACCCTAGAACCCTCCAGCGGTCCCTCCCTAACCCCAGTCGTGCACTGGTGGGGTCCCTTGGCCTGGCCTGCACCCTCACGCAATCCAGGTCCCCTCAGGGGATGTCGGAGAGCCAGTTTTGGCCCAATCCCCGCAGGCCAGTCCGAGGGACCATACCGGTGCATGAATCCATGCACCAGGCCTCTAGTATGCACATTAAAAGGGAATTAATTAGAGGAAATATTTTAATATTGCTATTTGCCCTTTTGCTATAATAGAAGTGTGAGAGGTGAAAGGAAATTAGTAAAATGTATATGAAAATAATATATAAATTTATTAATAAATAAACAGTAACAAAAGAATATAACAACAACAGAGGCATGATATGAAAACAACAAAAACATGATATGAAAACAACAAAAACATGATATAAAAACAACAGTGAAGCTGAGACTGGTTTGGCTCAGTGGATAGAGCGTCGGCCTGCAGACTGAAGGGTCCCAGGTTCGATTCCGGTCAAGGGCATGTACCTTGGTTGCGGGCACATCCCCAGTGGGAGGTGTGCAGGAGGCAGCTGATCGATGTCTCTCTCATCGATGTTTCTAACTCTCTATCCCTCTTCCTTCCTCTCTGTAAAAAAATCAATAAAATGTATTTTAAAAAAAAAAACAACAGTGATGCAAACAATGACTGATAAAGTGATTAAACTTATTCTAATATCTCACTGTATACCACATTAAGAGTGAAAACACTTTCAGAGTGCTTGACTAATTTCCCTTGTGATGAAGTATTTAGAACTTGAACGTCACATGCTCTTCGAACTTGAGAGAAAGCAACTTATAACTGACCATGTGCGAAAACGGGTGAATGGGGTTCCTGGCTGTCAGGCCACTGGCAGCAAGCTATCCAACAGTGGATTCTGTGAGGAATGGGGCTCCCCCCTCCCTCCTGTCAGGGTCTGGTTTGAAGGCCGGTCACGCCCCCTGTTGGGCCAGACCCAGAGTTCTACCTAGGCAACCCAGGACTGACTGCCACTGGGTGTTCTGAGGGTGGGTTCTTCTCTCAGGCCTCGAGGGAAACAGCTCAGGGAAGGCGCAGCCTTTGCCAAGGTGACCCAGGACCCAGTGCCTCCATGCTCCAAGGGCGGTTCCTGCCTCAAACCTCGCCCTTAGCGGGAACAGCCTAAGACCATCGGAAAACACAGATATTTACATTACGATTCATAACAGTAGCAAAATTACAGTTATGAAGTAGCAACGAAAATAATATTATGGTTGGGGGTCACCACAACATGAGGAACTGTATTAACGAGTTGCGGCATTAGGAAAGTTGAGAACCACTGATCTAGGGCTTGAGTGTAACTTTTAATATTCACCAGATAGTAACTGTTTCTGTTGTTCTTTTATCATTTTGAACAGCTAAGTTTCCATCTGATATTATTTTTCTTCCTGAGAGGAATTTCCTTTAGAACAGATAAGCTGGGGATAAATTCTTAGTTTTCCTTCATCTGAAATTATATTTATTTTGCTTTTATTTCTGAAGATTATTTCACTGTATATAGAAGTCTTAGTTTACAGTTCTATTTGTTTAATACTTTAAATATGCTTTTCTACTATCTTCTGACCTCCATGATTTCTTATATGAAATCTATGGCTTTTTTTGAATCTTTATTTTAATTTTTCCCATCACCATTTATCCCCACTATGCCCTCTTCCACTTCCTTGAATCTTTGTTTTACTGTATGTGATGTGTAATTAAAAAAAAAAACAAAACTGATTTTAAGATTTAATAAAACCAACTTTGGTTTCAGTACTTTAGTTATGATGTACCTGGGCATAGTTTTCTTTGAGTTTATCATGTTTGGGATTAGATGAGCTTCTTGAATCTTGAAAACATGCCTTTCACCAAGTTTGAGAATTTTTCAATCATTATTTCTTCAAAACTATTTTTTATACCCATTTCTTTCTCTTCTGGGATTCCAATGACATGAATGTTAGAATTTTTGATGCTGTTATTTTGCCAATATTTTTCCTCTTTATTATTCTTACTAGATCATTTCTGTTGCTCTTTCTTGAAGCTCACTGACTCTTTGCTCTGTAATTTCCATTGTAATATTGAGCCAACCTAGTCACTTTAAAAAAATGAAGATCTTACATTATTAAATTCTAAAATTTGCATTTTCATTCTTTTAGTTTCAGTTTTCTTCTGAAACGATTATCCTTACATTTACTTAAAGTGTTTTACCCTTACTGCATATAGCATGTTTTCACTAGTTGTGTATTAGTTTTCTATTGCAGCTTAACAATAGGAGTCTGAGCATGGCCTAGCTGTAATCTCACAAGGCTGTAATCATAATGCATCACCTGAGCTACATTCTGACTTGGATATTGGGGTCCTCTTCCAAGCTTACATGATTGTTGGCAGAATTCAGTTTTTTGAAGCCTGTAGTTTCATCCCACATTGTCCACTTCATAGACAGCTCACTAGCAGCTTGCATCTTCTAGGCCAGCAAAGAATTTCTCTCTGTAGTTTGCTAAGACTAAGTCTTACATGGCAACATAATCACTGAGGTGAAATCCCATCACTTTGAGATATCCTATTGCTTCGAAACAAGTCACAGATCCCAAACTCAAGGGGGTAGGATTACACAAAGCTGCGGCTACCAGCTGTGGGCTCATGAAGGAAATTCTTTACGGAAGAGAGATGGAAAATAACGATCCCCTAATTCTGTGAATGAATCCACACAAGTCTTGTGCTCAATGAGGCAAGAAATCATTGGGAAGTCATCTTAAAATTTGCTTGTATAGCTGCTTTCAAGTCTTTGCTAATACCAACATCTGGGTCATATAGGGTATGGCATCAGTTCATTGGCTTTTCTCTTAGGAATTGGTCACATTTTCATTGTTCTTTGTATGTTGAGCGATTTTGGATTGTATCCTGGGCATTGTGAAATGATGTATAAACTATGGGTAACATTATAATCCTCTAGAGAAATTTTTAGGAGACATTTAATTAAGATTCAGACCACAAGTTCTGTCCTGCCTTCTGTGGATGGGGATTCTAATTTCGGTTAAGTTTTCCAAGTCAGTAGTTTGCTGTTTTATTTGTGTTCTGTACAAGCATCACTCAGGTGTTTGAGTGTTTGGTGGTGGTTTAAATCTTAGTTATTTTCTTCAAAGCTTTTGTTATGATCCGTTGGGTCTTTCCTGCACATGCACAGTTTAAAGATGAGCATAAGACTTGTATGGATTCATTCAAAACGAGACAAAAACCCAACAGAATTACCTCCTCACCCATTTATGGTTACTCTGCCTGGTAACACAGAGTTTTTATGGAAATTTTCACCAATCACACCACTATTTTGCTGTGCACTTTTGCAAATGAGATCCACCCTCAGGGAAAATCTGCAAAAGAAAACAAATATGGGACATCTACATTGGTGCAAGCTCTTTTCTCCCAAGTTTTAACTCCCTTCCCCAATCTTCCTGCTTTTGGTTAATTTTCAGTCTTCAGGTACTTTATTTTTGTATTTTGTCCATCACTTTTAGTTGTATCAGCAGAGAGTGAGGCTGTTGAGGGCTTACTCCATCTTGGCCAAAACTGGAAATTGGTCTTTCACTTGTAAACTATTTGTATATTTGTATTTCAAAAAGGTGCTTTTTATAGACAGCAAAGAGTTTGCTTGTGCTTTTAAAAAAATCCAATCTGACAATATATGGGTTTTAATTAGAATGTTTAGGTAATTTTCATTTAATGTAATTGTGGTTATATTTGGTTTGAATCTACCATTTTGCTATTTGAATTCTTTTTTGCCATCTGCTCTCTAGTTCTTTTTCTCTCTGTTATTGCTTTATTTTGGAGTAATTGAATTTTTAATAACTTAATTTTATCTCCACTATTGGCTTATTAATTATATGTCTTTGAGTGGTTGCACTAGTTGCACTTATTACAGTCTTCCTTAAAATACTATTATACTACTTCACATATAATGTAAGAACCATACAAAGATATAGTTTTATTTTGCCCCTTCTATTTTTTGCACTATTGTCATACATACATTTTACTTCTACACATCATGTAAACCCCACAATGCATTGTTATCATTTTTGTTTTAAACAATCATTTATCTTTTAAGGAAATATTTCAAATTATAAAAGGTATTTTCTATTTACCATTTATGGCATGCGTCATTTCTTTACATAAACCAAAGTTTTCTTCTGATATCATCTTTTTATTTGCCCGAAGAGCTTCATCTAAAATTTCTTAGAGTGTAGGTCTACTGGTGATGAATTTTCTCAGCTTTTGTTGGCCTGAGAACATCTTTATTTAGTGCTCAATTTTAAAAGACAATTTTACTGGATAAAGAATTCCAGGTTGATAGACTTTTCTTTCATCACTTTAGAGATGTTACCCCACTGTCTTATAAATAGCACAGTTTCTGATGAGATGTCTGTGATCATTCTTGCTTTTGTTCCTCTCTACAAGCATACCTCGGAGATCTTGTAGGTTTGGTTTCAGACCATGCAATAAGCAAATATTGCAACTTTTTTTTTGTTTCCCAGTGCATGTAAAAGTTATGTTTATATTATACTGTAGTCTACTTAGTGTACAATGTAATCATGATTAAAAAGAAAAACAATGTACATACCTTAATTTTAAAAGTACTTCATTGCTAAAAAATATTTACCATCCTCTGAGACTTAGGTGGGTTTTAATCTTTTTACTGGTAGAGGGTCTTATAGAAAATACAGTATCTGTGAAGTGCAATAAAGTAAAGTGCAATAAAGCAAGGTATGCTTGTATAATATGCCTTTAATTTAGTTACTTTTAGCATTTTCTTTTTATCAGTAGCTTAAAAAATTATGTATGTTATGGATGCCTTAAGTGATTCTCTTTATTGCCTTGCTTGAGATTTGTTGACCTTGAATCTTCAGGTTTATCATTTTTAATAAATTAGTAAATTGTTGGCTAATTTTTTTGCCTTTATCTATTTCTGGGAGTCCAATAATCTGTTCTTTTATTTTTAGTGAATTTTCTCTCTCTGCTTCATTTGAGGTAGTTTCCATTATTTAGTCTTTAAGTTTACTGATCTTTTTCTGGAGTGTGTATTATGTTGTTAATTCATTCTACTATTCTTTTTAGTTTGTATATCATATTTTTAATTTCTAGAAGTTCTATTTTATAAATAAAATTCTGTGAGGTCAGTAGTGATGCCCCCCATTTCTTTCCTGGTCCTACTAATTTGATTATTCTCTTTGTTTTGCTTTGTCAGTCTAGCTAATGGTTCCTCAATTTTATAGAGGAACCAACTTTGGAAATAACTAAATTCTAGTTTTATTGATTTTTCTCTATTGTTTTTTTTTATTTATGATTGCATTGACCTGCTTTCTAATCTTTATTTTCTTTCTTCTGCTTTCTTTGTGTTTAGTTTACTCATTTTTTCACTGTCTTAAGGTAGAAGGTTCGTGATTTGAGATCTTTTTTAATGGAGACACAGGTAAAAATTTTCCTCAAGCAATGTGATACTGCATCCCATAAATTTGGTATGTCATGTCTTCATTTTTATACATCTCAAAATATTTTATAATTTCCATTGCAATTTCTTCATTGATCCATGGGTTATTTAGAAGTGTATTGTTTAATTTACATATATTTGTAAATTTCCCAAATTTATTTGTTATTGATTTCTAGTTTTATTTCATTGTTGTCATAGAACATACTTTGTATGGTTTATGGCCTTTTAAATTTATTGAGGATTGTTTTATGGCCTGGCAGATGGTCTACAAATGTCTAGGAGATGTTCTGTGTATACTTGAGAAGAATATATGTCCTGCTCTTGTTAGATGGAGAGTCTCTTATGTCTGTTTGGTTGTTAGTTTTGTTAAGTGTTCTATATTTTTGTTTTGCCTAGTTTTTTTTATTTAAATATATTTTTATTGATTTCAGAGAGGAAGTGAGAGGGAGAGAGAGATAGAAACATAAATGATGAGAATCATTGATCGGTTGCCTCCTGCTCACCCCTTACTGGAGATCAAGCCCACAACCCAGGCATGTACCCTTGACCAGAATTGAGCCCAGAACCCTTCTGTCCGCAGGCTGACACTCTATCCACTGAGCCAAACCAGCTAGGGCCCTAGTTGTTTTAATCATTATTGAAAATGGGGTGTTGAAGTCACCAGCTATTATTGTTGAATTGCCTATTACTTCCTTCAATTCTGTCAAATTTTGCTTCAAGTACTTTAGGGCTTTGTTGTTAGCTATATACATGGTTTATAATTGTTATTCCTTTCTGATGGATTGACCCTTTCATTGTTATATAATGTAACTGTTTTATTAGTAAATATTTAATACTAGAGGCCCGATGAACGAAATTCGTGCACGATGTGTGTGTGTGTGTGTGTGTGTGTGTGTGTGTGTGTGTGTTCCTTAGCCCAGCCTGAAACCTCTCCAATCTGGGACCCCTCGAGGGATGTCCGACTGCCCGTTTAGGCCCTATCCTGGTGGATAGGGCCTAAACGGGCAGTCGGACATCCCTCTCACAATCCAGGACTGCTGGCTCCCAACCGCTCGCCTGCCTCCCTGCCTGATTGCCCCTAACCGCTTCTGCCTGCCAGCCTGATCACCCCCTAACCATTGCCCTGCCAGGGTGATCAATGCCTAACTGCTCCCCTGCTGGCCCGATTGCCCCTAACTACCCTCCCCTGCCGGCCTGGTTGCCCCTAACTGTCCTTCCCTGCAGGCCTGGTCGCCCCAAACTGCCCTCCCCTGCAGGCCTTGTCCCTCTCAACTGCCCTCCCCTGCTGGCCTGGTCGCCCCTAACTGCCCTCCCCTGCTGGCTTGGTCCCTCCCAACTGCCCTCCCCTGCCAGCCTTGGTCCCTCCCAACTGCCCTCCCCTGCAGGCCATCTTGTGGCAGCCATCTTGTATCTACATGGCGGTGGCCATCTTTGACCACATGGGGGCGGCCATCTTGTGTGTTGGAGTGATGGTCAATTTGAATATTACCTCTTTATTATATAGGAGGATTAGTAAGGCCACTTCACTTTTCTTATGTTTGCTATTTCATGATATGTCTTTTTTCATTCTTTTACTTTCAACCAATTTATATGTTTCAATCTAAAGTATATGTCTGCTAGACAGCATTTAGCTGAATCTTGTTTTTTAATACAGTATGACAACCTCTGACTTTTGATTGGATTGTTTAAACCATTCATATTTAATGTTATTGATGTAGTTGGATTTACATCTGTCACTTTACTTCTGGTTTTCTGTTTTGTGTCTTTTTCCCCCTCTATATGTACTTTGATGATTTCTTTTGCATTAAATGAATATTTTCTAGTGTAACATTTTAATTACTTTTATTATTTTTCACTACATTTGTTTGAGTTACATTCCTAATTGTTGCTATAGGGCTTACCATATACATCTTAATTTATCATAATCCAGTTCATAATTTTATTAACTTAACTAGAGGCCCAGTGCACAGACCGGTAGGTGGAGTGATGGGAGGGGGTGGCGGCCTGCTGGCACCTGCCTTAGCTGGCAGCCTGGTGCTGCCCACTGGCCAGCCCTGCCCTCCCCCGCCACCGCCGTCAGTCTCCTCCCTCTGATGGGCAACCCATGAACCAAGAGGTTGCCAGTTCGATTCCAAGTCAGGGCACATGCTCAGGTTGTGGGCTCAGTCCCTAGTGGGGGGCATGCAGGTGCCAGCTGGTTGATGTTTCTCTCTCATCAATGTTTCTGTCTCTTCCTTCCCCTCTCTCTAAAAATCAATAAAAATGTATTTAAGCCAAAACCGGTTTGGCTCAGTGGATGGAGCGTCGGCCTGCGGACTGGAGGGTCCCGGGTTCGATTCCGGTCAAGGGCATGTACCTTGGTTGCGGGCGCATCCCCAGTGGGGGGTGTGCAGGAGGCAGCTGGTCGATGTTTCTCTCTCATCGACATTTCTAGCTCTCTATCCCTCTCCCTTCCTCCCTGTAAAAATCAATAAAATATATTTTTAAAAAATGTATTTAAATCCATATATAGATAGATAGATAGATAGATAGATAGATATAGATAGATAGATAGATATAGATAGATAGATAGATAGATAGATAGATAGATAGATAGATAGATATAGATATATTTGGATCTCCTTAACTTTATATCTCACTTTAAGTTTATTGAAAATCTTATATGTGTACTAGTAGGTAAATGTTTCTCACCAAATTTGGGAAGTTTTTAGCCATTACTTCTAATTTTCCTGCCCTTTTCTGTTTCCTCTTCTTCTGTTACTCTGTTACATATGTTGCTGTATTTATTTGAGCCCTGAATTGCTCTGAGGCTCTGTTTTTCTTCATTCTCTCTGTTCTTTGGGTTATATAATATGTTGATTTTTCTTCAAGTGTAATGATTCTTCTGCCTGTCAAATCTAGTATTGACTCCTCTAGTGAAATTTTCACTTCAATTACTTTATTTTTTCAACTCTAGAATTTTCATTTGGTTCTCTTTAAAAATAATATATATCTCTTAATTTATATTAAAACATATTTATACTGTTTGTTTTGCATACTTTATTTGCTGAATCCAATGTATGGGCCCTTTCAAATATAGTTTCTATTGCCTACTCTTTTGTTCCTGTGTATGAGTTACACTTTACTATTTCTTTGCATGTCTGATAATTATTTTGTTGAAAACTGGATATTTTAGATGATATATTGTAGCATTATGAATACTGATGACAGCCCTCCCCTTCCAGGGATTTTTGTTGTTTGTTTGTTTATTTGTATACTAGTTCATTGAAATCTATTTTCCTCACATTGTGAAATCTCTGATGTCTCCTCAGAGGGCACAAAGTTTGGTATGTGCATAGTTAGCAGGGCCCTATTTCACTGTCTATTTCCCTGATCTTTCCGTTAAGGTGCCTGTCTCTACAGGTATCATAGTCAGCTGTTACTGCTGTTAGTTGCCATCTGGTTGTTTTATTTATTTATTTATTTATTTATTTATTTATTTATTTATTTATTTATTTTTAATGTGCTGGGTCATAAATTTCTCCATCTAATACAATTAAATTCAGGCTTCTTTGCAGGTATAGTTTTGAGACTAGTGACTAAGATTTATTCTGATCCGAAAGGCTGTATCTTTCCCTGGTTCTCTCTGTTATGCTTCGAGCTGATGTATGGTTTGCTGTCATGGAGCAACCAGCCTCTTCTAAGTGCTCACCACCAAAATCTCCATTTTTTTCTGCAGTGCTCTGAACCTTGAACTTCCTCATGCTCTGTTCCAAATAAAGTAAGGACAGAGGGCTGCATAACTCCTAGGATTCCTCTATGCAGTCTTCTATCCTTATGGCCTTTTTGTGCTCCTGGGTAAAAAGTCTTCACCACCACTCCAGAGCTAGAAGTTGAGACAGTGGCCTACTTTTCAATCAGTTATATCCCTGCTTTATTCATGGTGTGCTGGGTGCAAGTGGTAGTTTCTGAACTTCTTGATTTTCCTCTTCTGGTGTGGAATCTCATAAATTAGCTGAGATTAGGGCATTTAAGGCCCAGTATTATTGGCCTCCCATGCCTAGAGTAGAGCTTTGGCCCTACAAGTGGTAGCTGGGTAGAGGAAAAGGGTCCCTGAGCTTTCAGCCATGCCCACCCAAATTAAAGCTTCTGAATCACAGGGTTGGGGGATCATCAATGCGGGCACCATACAGAACCCCACATGGCACTGTAATCCTACGTTGTCAACTAGAGGACAGAGTAGAGTTTGTTGGCTACAACTGACAGAGAAGAGTTTCTGTCACATTAAGCTGGGGAGCTCAAAGTGGGGATGGTGGTAGGGGATGGATCACATCTTACATGCCCTCATTACTCTTACCAAAATTTAGAAGATGTTCTTGAAGAGATGTTTCTTCATTTGCTATGTAAACTTTTGATAATTTCCAGAGAATTTTAGTAATTGTTCCCTTTTAAAAATATTTTCACCTAATATGGTTCTTTAACTTGTTTGAAAATCTGTTGAGCTCCTTATGCCACTATTTTAAAAGTCATTTCCCCATCCCTATTCCTTTCTAAAGGTTTTATGCCCATCTTTGAATAGCTCCATCTCATGCATATGCAAATTTGGTAATCAGCCAAAGGCTCACCTCTTTGTAGCTCTTTGGATCTTAAACTCTGTGCAGCTCCCTTGTTTACTGTACTCTCCTCCATAATTTCAAACCTCATTGGCCCCTCTGAACTCCAATCTCTGCCTCTTCAGCTCTGTGAGACTACTGAGCTCTGTTTGAACTGCCTCTCCTTGCACTGTGGCTTGAAAACTGCCTCCACACAATAAACTGGGCAATAATTTCACTTACCCTGTTTATATTTCTTTTGGGAGATCACAATCCTGTGCTACATGTTGTCTAAAAAATTTTTTTTAATTACATTTTCTGGTTGTTTAAGAAAGGAGGGTAAATCTGGTCCCTTTTAGTCCATCTTGGCCATGTGCAAAATTTCTGGTTTAGTGCTCTTCTGCTAATTTCCTTTGTAGGATTAAGTAACCAGTGATTAAGAGCTGAAAGCAATTAAGTAACCAATGATTAAGAGCTGAAACTCTAGGTTTGAATTATGCCTCCAGTGGTTAAAGCAAGTCAATTCACTTTGCCTCATCTTCCCTTTCTACAAAGTAGAAATAATAAGAGTACCTCCCTTCTAGTGTTATGAGGATTAAATGAGTTAATACTTGAATGTTTCTAATAGGATATGGTCGATAGGAAGTTGGATAACTTCTACCTACTACTACTACCACCATCACTCTCATTATCACCACCACCACCATTACTACTAGTATCTTTATTTTACACTAGAGGCCCAGTGCATGGAATTTGCACAGCGGGGGTTCCCCTCAGCCCAGCCTGCACCCTCTCCAATCCAGGACCCCTTGGGGGATGTCCCAGGGATCGGGCCTAAACTGGCAGTTGGACATCCCTCTCACAATCCGGGACCACTGGCTCCTAATTGCTCACCTGCCTGCCTGGTCGCCCCTAACTGCTCCCCCCCTGCCAGCCTGATCGTCCCTAACTGCCCCCCCCTGCCGGCCTGGTCACCCCTAACTGCCCCCCGCTGCTGGCCAGGTCACCCCAAACTTCCCCCTCCCAGCCAGCCTGGTTGCCCCTAACTGCCCCCCCCGCCAGCCTGGTCACCCCCAACTGCCCCCTACCAGCCTATTTGCCCCTCACTGCCCCTCTGCCAGCCTAATCACTGCCAACTGCCCCCCTGCCGCCCTGGTTGCCCCCAACTGCCCCCCTCTGCCAGCGTGGTAACCCCTAACTGCCCCACCTGCCAGCCTGTTCACCCCCAACTGCCCAGACGAAGCTGCAGCGGTGGGGGCCAAGGCAGAGGCGGTTAGGGGAGATCAGGTAGGCAGGCGAGCAGTTAAGGGTGATCAGGCAGGCAAGTGAGTGGTTATGGGCAATCATCAGGCAGGTAGAGGCAGTTAGGGGTGATCAGGAAGGCAGGTGAGTGGGTAGGGGCAATCAGGCAGGCAGGTAAGTGGTTAGGGGCAATCAGACAGGGAGGCAGAGGCAGTTAGGGGCGATCAGGCAGGCAAGAGAGTGGTTAGGGGTGATCAGGCAGGCAGGCAAAGTGGCTAGGGGCAATCAGGCATGCAGGCGAGTGGTTAGGGGCTATGAGGCAGGCAGGTGAGCAGTTAGGATCCAGTGGTCCTGGATTGCAAGAGGGATGTCCGACTGCTGGTTTAGGTCCAATCCTGCAGGGATCCCTGTGGGATTGGGCCTAAATCAGCAGTCAGACATCTCCCGAGGGGTCCCAGATTGCAAGAGGGTGCAGGCCAGGCTGTGGGACCTTCCCGCTGCACGAATTTCATGCACCGGGCCTCTAGTATATATAAAAGCCTAAGTGACTGAACGACCGTAATGAACAGAACGACCTGTCGACCGGTTTCTATGACATGCACTGACCACCAGGGAGCAGTTGCTCAATGCAGGAGCTTCCCCCTGGTGGTCAGTGCGCTCCCACAGTGGGAGCACCGCTCAGCTGACCAACCTGTCCCAGCAGCCCACAAGCCTGGCAGCAGCCACTCACTTCCTCAGTAGTCCTGCAGGTTCAATCTCCAGAGAATGAGCCAGGCACCAACAGACCAGCACTGCTGGCACAATCCCGACAGTGCTGCCAGCCTCCTGGAAGTCGGCCTTGGGCACTGCCGCTGCTTCCCCTCCCTAGATGCTCTGCAAGGAAGGATATAAAAGCGACCGCCAGGTGGCTCCCAACAACCAGCACAAATGTCAGAAGGATGGATCTTGATCCTGGGCCGGCAAGGGCATCCCACCACCCACTCGGAGGGCTGATCATGTCCCGGTCCCACCTTCACCCCCCCCTGGGGATCCCACCTGTGCACGAATTCATGCACTGGGCTTCTAGTTGACAATATATAGCAGTTGATTTTTTGTATGTATCAGCTCTCATCTATCTATATATATAAAAAGCTATTGTCCATGATAACCAGGACAATCAAATGACCGGTCACCATGAGGTGGCATTGACCACATCTGGGTCCCTCCCCCCCAGCCTGCGAGCGGCAGTGGGGGGAGGGACTGGCGAGCAGGCTGAACAGCTGACCTCTTGGTCCCTGCCCCCAGTCCACAGGCTCCAATGGATCAGCAATGGCGAATGGGGGAATCGGGGTGGGTGGCAGGAGGACTGGGCTGGCTGTCAGGCCATTGGAATCACTAGTTCATCCCCCGCTGCTCTGGGGCTCAGGCCTATGGGAAAGCAGGCGCTAGTGACTTCACCTCTATTCACGTGCGCCACGCTGGCCACTGAAGGAACACACTGCCTGCTCGGGGCCGCTAACACTGGGGAGGGTAGGTCGCAGGCATGCCCCGCAGCTTCTGTCAGCGCCTCAAGCCCCAGCAGCAGTGTCAGCAGCAGCGGCGCCCATGTAAGCAGCCCAAAAGAACAGAGCATTTCATCAGCGGCTGGCCCGGTGCACGCAAATGGAAGTGAAGTCGTCATCATCCACTTTCCTGTAGGCCTGAACCCTCGAGTAGCCAGGGATGAGCTGGTGATCCCAACGGCCTGGGAGCCCGGCAGCAGAGGTGGCGTTCAGCCTGGGGACTGGCAAACTGGCAGAAGATGGCCCTGATTGCATGAGGGTAGGCCTAGAGATCCTACCCACATGATTTTGTGTGCTGGGCCTCTAGTTTATTTATATTAATTTAAAGAGTTAAGATGGTAGACTTTGCTGAAACCGGTTTGGCTCAGTGGATAGAGCGTCAGTCTGCAGACTGAAAGGTCCCAGGTTCGATTCCGGTCTAGGGCATGTACATTGGTTGCGGGCACATCCCCGGTAGGGGGTGTGCAGGAGGCAGCTGGTCGATGTTTCTCTCTCATCGATGTTTCTAGCTCTCTATCCATCTCCCTTCCTCTCTGCAAAAAATCAATAAAATATATATTTTTTAAAAAGATGGTAGACTTTTAGAGCTAGAAAATATCACCTTCCTTTGCACACAAAGTAAGACCTATACCACTGATTCCTTGGGCTAAGAATACATGAAAAGTCAGTCTCTGCGTTCCATTAAGTGCTCTTGGTGCCACACTATGACATTACTTGGCTTTTCTGTAACTAATGCCCTCTTCTACCACCATCCAAGTGGAATTGGTGTTGGTACATCTATAAAATTGTGTGATTAAAAAAAGCTGAGGTATAGTTTTTACTTCCCACAAAACGTCTTAGTATAATTCACCCTAGGTAGGTGAATGTGTCCAAGACCCAGCCAGGCATTAGCAGAATATCCATGGCATATTTCTATTTTATAAAGATCTGGAAATAGTTAAGGTGGCTAATGTTGGAAATGTGTTGCATTTCCATCTCGTCTGAATCAATGAACTTAATCTTTGTACTACGTGAGATGGAGACAATTTATGCAATACCAGATTTAGAGATTTTTACATAATGTTCCCAGAATCTTCTTTTGGTGGTACAAGAGAAGCTAAATTACTTATCTGGGCACAAGTGATGTGGTACCAATAATATCTCATGAAGAAAACAAGTGGATGTCTTCTGTTGACTTAGATACCCTGATTTGAGACCTCAAAGCCTTCCTTGTCTTTCAGGAAAATAGTGCATTGGTGTTTTATTCTTCAGTATATGTCAAGGTGATATTATAATAAAACTGGCAATCTGTTATTAAACATTTGTATGCCAAGCATTGTGCTATGCCCTTTATATGTATTACCTCATTTAATCCTTAGAGACACATTTGGAAGTAGGTATTATTTTCCAATTTAACAGAGTAGGAAACTAAAACTCAAAAAGATGAAGCATCTTTTCCAAGATTACATAGCAAGCCAGAGGTAGATATGGAATTCTGGACCAGTTTGTTGACTCTGAAGCCCTGTGCCTCCAATAAAGCTTATCATTGTAATAATTACTGTAATATTTCTTTAGTCATAGCAGTGCTCTCTAATTGGCTCTGCTGCATGAACTCTTAAAGGTGATGTTATAAGGATACTCCAGCATAACTTTGTACCTAGAAGATTAACAGAGAAAACAGGTAATTAAAGGTTGCATGTTAGATGACAGTTTGGTGAAAAAATATAAGAAACTAGAAAAGTATTATGGCCTGGACCCCTAAATGGTATCCACCCACTGGTTTTATCAGCCAGCAGGTGATCTTCAAAAAAAGAGAATGTTACAGACTAAGCAAAAAGACACTGTGGTTTAGAGCAGCAATTTTCAACTGGTGTCACAAGAATTTTTAAAACATGCAATGCCTGAATGTTTAGTCAGGGGCACTGACCTCTTTTCCCTTAGATTGTCAAATTAAAAATGATAATAGCCAACACAACAATAACCATCTGGTGTGAATGAATCAAAAGTAGACCTATTTTTGTCGGATCAGCAAAAAATATATTTTTTGGTGTGCTGCGGTATTTTAGTAATTAGTTTATGTGTACCATGAGCTGAGAAAGGTTGAAAATCACTGGTGTAGAGTAATAAGAGTGCAGGGCAGGATGGTTAGTGCTGCGAGGTGCTTTATATACTTCTCATCTGATCTTCATAATGGTGCTTTAAAGTAGGTGATACCATCCCCATTTTCAGTTAAAGAACTTGAAACTTAATACTTTGCTTAAAGGCACAAGCTGATATATTCTTGTAGAATTTTGCATTCACCCCCCAGGTGTGCCTACTCTAGAGCGCATGTTTTCCTCTCACTCTGCCTAAAGTGGTGTCCAGATATTTACCAAACCTGCAACTAGCTCCTCTTCATCTCTGCTTTGGATTTCTTTATTCTTTTTCTTTTTTAATTGATTTTAATTGAATTTATTGAGGTGATATTGGTTAATAAAATTATATAGGTTTCAGGTGTATAATTCTATAGCACATCATCCGTACATTGTGTTGTGTCAAGTCTCCTTCCATCACCATTTATTCCCCTTTACCTTCTTCTATGTCAGCCCACTTGTATTATTTTTCAATGGATAGAAAAGTATATTTCTTCATCACTTACTTTTTTTCCAATGGAGAACTATGTGGAATTTTTAAATCACATTTAATCCACCTGGAGTCTGTGAAGGACAGTGATGGAGGTCTTTGCGAAGTTCTCACATACTAATTAACATATCCAGTTTCTATCCTTTACCTTGGAATTCTATCAACTTAAGATAATACTCATCATCTCATCTTGATCACAATTTATGATGTCTTTAATTAATAAAATTTAAAGAATGGTTAATTAATAATTGACATTTGTCTAGGAGATTAAACCTTTCAGAAATGGGGTTCTTTGGGGAGGGGGGAAGAGAATAAAAGAACTTTTGGTGGAAAGGTTTGGAAGCCACTGCAGTAATAGATCAGAGCAGTGGTTCTTGTAGTTAATACTATTTGAGATTGGTGATCTTGCCAGCTAATGATTCTGCCTTCCATTAACTAATCTTTAATCAGAGCTATCACAAAGGGAAAACAAATACATCGCTTGCTTTGAGCTTTAATTTTTATTTTTACTTTGGCTCTCCTGTGCTCTGGTGCATCAAAGCAGTCTTTTCTTTGCTCATTAAGAAGGAAGAGACCCCACAAATAAAATACCAAGAGCCTCTCTAATGGAGTTGACTTATCTCATCAGTGTTCTAAAATATTGAGCACCCCAGAAACATGTAGTCATAAAAGCTAAATTTTGATAACCAAGATCCTCTATTCCAATCCTCTTTCACCCTTCCTTCCCCTCTCTCATTCTCTCTTGTTTTCTATCATCTCTTGCTCATATTCTCTCTTTTTTGTCTCTCATTTTCTTTCTCATTCTCTATCTCCTCTCCTTCTCTCCCTCCCTCCTTCCCCCTTCTTTTTTACTCTCTATGGTTTGCATTGTAGCTACCTGTCTTTTATGCAAACAAAAAGCAAGAAGTCATGTTTGCTCCAGGTTGCCATGGAAATGTTGCAAGTAGGCCTTTTATGGAAACTGGCCTGCTCCATTAGTGAAATCACACCCAGATCTTCTAAGGTTGATAATTTAGGGAAAGTTTCTACATAGAGATTACAGTTCAGAGCTCTGAAGTTTAGCCACCCTTCCAACCAAAACTTCTATTCTCCTACATATGGTCTTCTTCTATTGTGTCTTCTTGGAGACTTGGGTGTAATTTTATTAAGGGAAAGGATGGATTTCTTCAGACCTTTATTATGATTTGATTTATTTTTTTTAGCCCACAGAGAGAACATCTGTAATTTCCAATATGCTCTTTTTCATTTGAAAAAAGAGGGTTTAAATTGGAGTCTTGAGCATATAAAATCTGACTTAAAGTGGAAGCAGAAGTGTTTTAAAGTGAAAAGAGAACAGTCTTAATTTCTGCAAGGGGATGCAGATAGGGAAAGATGAAGGCTTTCTCAGGTAATAGAGGGTTTCTCTCCCTCTTCTTAGCATCAGACAAAGAAGTTGAAGAGAGGCACCAGCCTCTGAGTGGTGGGAAGAGAGGTGGGCCATATTTTCATGGCCTCTAGAAATGGAATGAGAATAAATACTTGGTATTGCTGTGGCCCCAAGTGGGAAGGAAATTGATGTAGCAAGCGAAAGAGGCAACCTTAGGATTCATTAAGAGGTCAAACACTAGCACAGGCTTCCTCCATGTGCTGTAAGGAGCAGTTATTTCCTCACTTCCAAAAATATGTTCTAAAAATCTAGGCACTGGAGATATTATGAATAGACATACTAGCTACCATCCTAGAGCTTACAGCCCTAGCAGGGATAACAAATTTCAAAAACAGCTAAGAAAATGTCATCCTATATAATAAAAGCCCTAAGGGCATAACAACTGCAATTACCACCAGGGGCCAGACACTCAACCCAGGAGGAGGGTGAGGGGGGCGCAGTGAGGTCTGGAGGCGCATGCTATGGCCCAGGGATTCCAGGAACCTCAAGCCCAGAGATTGCTTTCCAATAAAAAATATTGAAAAAAAAATGGCCAACGCTGCCACCTTGGGAAGAACGGCTCCAGAAGGGAAAGACCTCCCCAGGCCCTGCCTGGCCTGGCTGATGCTCTGCGGGCTAGCAGGGACTCACCAGTGATGTGCAGCTACTTCCATCTACTGGCTTCCTCCCAACCCCTTCCTAGACTATGTACGCTTGGGGGTGTGGCTTCGGCCTCCCTGGCCAATAGCACCACACCACATCAGCTCTGGCTTCCAGCTTATGGCTTCCTGCCTGCCCCTTCGCATACTATGTGCGCTTGGGGGCGTGGCTTTGCCCCTCCAGCCAATAGTGCTGCAGCACAGCCAGAGAGTGGCAGGACACAGCCACCAGCGCTGGCTGGGCATTGATTTGGCCATGTGACTGACATCCATGTGCAGTTACACTGCATGTTTACATTTGTAGGGAAGCAGGGCAGCCCGCTCCTGCCTCCCACTTCACCTTCTAGGCTAAGAAAGGCCTGCTGATCTCCATGTTTCTCTTCTCATCCAGAATCAAAACCTCTTGGGGATGACTGATTCCAGCTATGGCCCCAACACATGCTCGGTGTCACTGTCACAGACATTCTCAGTCATTACCGCCTGTTCCTCAGCCCTCAGTGCCCTGCTCCACCCACTGCCACTCCTCACCTGTCACCCCCTGTCAATAGCTCCCTTGCCTTACCTTTCTTCCTCTAAAAACCTTGCATTTTAAAAATATACACTGAGTGGCCAGATTATTATGGGTTCAAAGATCATAATAATATGGCCACTCAGTTATATTTGATTGATTTCGGAGAGGGAAATAGAGATAGAAACATCAGTGATGATAGAGAATCATTGATTGGCTGCCTCCTGCACATTCCAAACTGGGGATCGAAACCTTCCATGGCCCCTCACCCCACCCCTCTCTCCAGCCAGCAGGCCCCCAATGGTGGCACACCACTGAGGGAAGGAGAGGGGGGAGGCGGGAAACAGTGGGGTGGCAGGGCTCTGAGGGCAGCGTCAGCATCTGGTGTCCCTTCTGCACCTGGCCCGGCCACCATCACTTCCTCTCCCGACCCCACCGGGGCCTTCAGGACCTGATCAGCATGACCCTGATCGGCCCTGATCACCTGCCAGGCCTAGGGACCCAACCTGTGTACGAATTTCGTGCACCAGGACTCTAGTCTACATATAAAAACCCTAATATTCAAATAGACTGAACAGTGGAACAACCAAACAACTGGTCGCTATGACATGCGCTGACCACCAGGGGGTGCGTGCAGAACATGGCGGGCGTTGGCAGCAGGTGGCAGAGCATGGAACATGGTGGGCGTCAGCTGCAGCAGGATGGTAGAGCAGGTGAGCAGGACGCTAGAGCAAGGCGGGATGCTGGTTGCTGTCATTGGTGCGAACCTCTGGTGGTTACTGAAAATTCTTTGCTCCCATGTGCCGTGGTCCCGCCTGGAGCTCACACCTGCTGCCGGTGCCCAGCGCTGGCCCCACTCACACCCACTGCTGGCACCAGCCTCCCTTGCACCTGCAGCCGGCACCGAAATCACTGCTTGCACCTGCTGCCAACACCATCAGTGGGGCCAGTGCTATCAGCTCATGGGTGTGAGTGGGCCGGTACCATCAGAACGTGGGAATGGTTGCAACAGGAGCAGGGCTGCCAGCAGACAGGGGACCAGGGGCTGCTGCAGGAGGGGCCAGGTGGGGGCACGAAAGATTGGCCAAGACCCGCCTCTGTGCCCACCACAACCTCGCGGCCCACAGTTCCTTTCAAGGTGCATGAATTCGTGCACTGGACCTCTAGTATATAATAAATATGAAGGAGGAAATCAACAGGGTGGTAAGACAAGTGGTAAAGAATACTTATTATTGGATGGTTAGAAGGCCTCTCTGAGGAGGTAACATTTAAACTGAGCCTTATAGCTGAGATGGATATAGCCACATGAAGAGCCAGAGGAGAAAGGATGTTACAGGTAAAGGAAAAAGTGAGTTCAAAAGCCCTGAGATTAGGAAGAGTTTGGCTTTTTTTTTTTTTTTTACCAAGGGAAAACATGAATGTTGTAAGAGGTCAGCAGAGGCCAGATCACTCAGAGTTGGATTTATAGGCCATGGTAAGGAATTTTTCTTTTAGTACTTTTAGTGCAATGGGAGGCCTTTGGAAGATTTTAAGGAGTACTGGTACAATTGAACACTTTGTATTTTAACAAAATTAATGTCTGTAGAGCAGACAATGGATGGTAGGAGGTCAAGAGTAGAAGCAGGGAGACTAGTTAGGAGACAACTGTTTTTTTTCCAACAGAGAGATAATGTGGTCTTGAATTAAGAAGGTAACAAGAGAGTATGAGAAAAGTGGAAGGATTGGGTTGTAATTTTAAAATAGAGTGAACAGGGCTTGCTGACAGATTGGATGTGTAGGTAGAGGAAAGGAAAGAATTAGTCTGTTTCTAGTTTTAGTAACTGAGTAGCTCAAAAATAGAATGTTGGGAGGATGGTGGTTAGGACTAGCAGATAAGACAGTGATTTGGAAAAGGAAAAAGTCCAATGAGACTGGCAACAGTCAATTCAACTGCTGCCATGCTGGTATGGAGGAGTAGCTCCTTAGAGACTGAAGGTGGGAAGCTGCTTAGTGCAGTTAACAGATACAGAAGAGATCCTGCCTGGCCTAGGAGAGAATGGACAAACCTGGAGTTCCAGGATTTGAGGGGATGGGTTTGGTGTTTCTTATTGCTTTCATTGTGAGACATAAAATCAAGATATGTACCTTGATTTTAGCTCTCGGGATAATAGGATCAAGAGGTATATCAGTTAAACCTCTAATAGACGTCTTTGGAAATGAAACCACACTCTTCTGCTTGTAAAAGAGAATTGATTGGGTGATTTGCCCATCCCTCAGGAATGTGCAAAACTTTATTACTAAGGAATGTGGTAAGAAGGTTTGTCACGTGATATGTTGTAAGTGTAGAGAAAGTTAGGATTGGTGATGCTGGTTGCCTTTAAAGACTTGTAGCTTTAATGTTACTACAATTTTTAATATGAAAAGCAGAGAATCTTTATGATAATCAATAAACCAATAGCCATCATTTGACTGTGTCCTTTGTGAGCAGAGCACAGTATAATGGCTAAAAGCATGGACTCTTGAACTGCCTGAGTTCTAATCTCTGCTCCACCACTTACTTGCAGTGTGGTCTTGGGTCAGTTAATTAACCTTCTCTAAGTCTAAGTTTTTATCATCTATAAAATGAGGATAATAGAACCTCCCTCATAAGGTAGTGCTTAAAGCAGTATCCATATTAGTGTTTGTTAAATAAGATAAAATAAATAAGCACTTGGATAGGAGGCTAATCAAAGGATGTTAAGACTGGTCCAGAATAAGAGGTCATTGGAAAGAGTAGGCAGAACAGAGAAACTAATTGACTGGGAGTTGAGACATAAGTTTAGAAGTAGGAACAGAGATATCCTTTATGACTTGATAAGTCTTTTCCTAGCTGCAGGACAGGAGCTGATATAGACCTCTTGAGGCTCAGAGACAGGTTCTCAGAACATTAAACTATATACAAGTACTATAGATAACTAACTCCCCGTTGACATACAGTCTAATAGGATATTAATCCCTGAAAACCACTGTTTTTCCAAAGTTAAATATGACTCTCAATATGTCCTTTTAGAAACTATCTCACTGGGATTTTTTTAGGAGAAGTAAAAAAGTCTCTCTTATAGTTTGCCTTTTTCTTAAAGAAGTGACTCTAAACTCTTTATTCATATGTAATGTGTATTTTTTTTCTTATTAATAAGTACACTTTCTCCGCCCTCCCATTTTTTCTCAAGTATTTCCATCCAAAAGATTTATATTTACACTAGAGGCCCGGTGCATGAAAATTCATGCACTTGGGGGGTCCCTCAGCCTGGCCTGTGCTCTCTCGCAGTCTGGGACCCATCTGGGGATGTACACTTGCTGGCTTAGGCCCGCTCCCCGGAGGATTGGGCCTAAGCTGGCTGTCAGACATCCCTATGGCAGCCCGGGAGCCCTCGGGGGATGTCCACCTGCCGGCTTAGGCCCGCTCCCCGGACATCCTTAGCACTGCAGAGGAGGTGGGGGAGGCTTCTGGATGAGTGGAGCTCCCCCGTGGGAGTGCACTGATCACCAGGGGCAGCTCCTGCATTGAGCATCTGCTTCCTGGTGGTCAGTGTGAGTCATAGCAACTGATTGTTCCTGGTCATTCCGCCGTTAGGGTCAATTTGCATATTATCCTTTTATTATTTTTTTTTCTAGTTTTATTTTTTTATTTTTTTTATTTCTTTATTGATTAAGGTGTCACATATTTGTCCTCATCCCCCCATTCCCATCCCACCCCCCTCCCCACGGATGCCCCAACACCCTGTTGAACTTAACCATTGGTTAGGCTCATATGCATGCACACAAGACCTTTGGTTGATCTCTCCCCCCTCCCCCCACCCTCCCCTATCCTCCCTCTGAGGCCCGATAGTCCGATCGATGCCTCCTTGTTTCTGGTTCTGTTGTTGTTCATCAGTCTATGTTGTTCATCATTTCCCCTAGATGAGCGAAATCATGTGTCACTAGAGATATAAGAACTGAATGTGAGACGAGCAATAATAGTTATGCTGACAGGCAAATGAATCAGTCTGTAGTGAGTTTCTTTCTGGACCAACAGATCTTTTGAGACTCAATATCAATGTCCATCAGTTCCTTATGAGTACATGTCGGCACTGAGTCCTCAGCTCTGGATGGTGGACAAATGGTGGTAATGCAGGTCCGACTCCCTCTGGTTTGGCCTCGGCCGGACCCAGGGGCTCGGCTTCACCCGGACCCAGGGGCATGTGGCCTCACCCGGACCCAGGGTCGCGTGGCCTCACCCAGATACAGGGGCCCACGGCCTCACCCGGACCCAGGACCCAGCCTCACCCGGATCCAGGGAGACACGGCCTCGCCCAGACCCAGGATTCAGCTTCACCTGGACCCAGGGGCGCATGGCCTCACCCGGACCCAGGGGTGCGTGGCCTCTCCCGGGCCTGGGGCACATGGCCTCACCCGGACCCAGGGGCGTGTGGCCTCTCCCAGACCCAGGGTCGCGTGGCCTCACCCGGATCCAGGGGCCCATGGCCTCACCCGGACCCAAGACCCAGCCTCACCCGGATCCAGGGGCACACGGCCTCTCCCAGACCCAGGATTCAGCTTCACCTGGACCCAGGGGCGCATGGCCTCACCCGGACCCAGGGGCGCCTGGCCTCTCCTGGGCCTGGGACCTAGCCTCACCCAGATCCAGGGGCACACGGCCTCGCCCGGACCCGGGATCTAGCTTTCCCTGGACCCAGGGGCACGTGGCCTCACCCGAACCCAGGGGCACAGGGCCTCTCCCAGACCCAGGGTCACCTGGCCTCACCCGGATCCAGGGGCCCACGGCCTAACCCGGACCCGGGACCCAGATTCACCCGGACCCAGGGGCGCTTGGCCTCACCCGGACCCAGGGGCGCGTGGCCTCTCCCGGGTCCGGGACCCAGCCTCACCCGGATCCAAGGGCACACGGCCTCGCCCGGACCCAGAAGCACGTGGCCTCTTCCAGACCCAGGGTCGCGTGGCCTCACCCGGATCCAGGGGCCCACAGCCTCGCCCGGACCCGGGACCCAGCCTCACCCGGATCCAGGGACACACGACCTCACCCGGACCCGGGATCCAGCTTCATCCGGACCCAGGGGTGCATGGCCTTACCCGGACTCAGGCCCAGGACACAGCCTCACCCAGATCCAGGGGCACACAGCCTCGCCCGGACCCGGGATCTAGCTTCCCCCGGACCCAGGGGCACGTGGCCTCACCCGGACCCAGGGGCGTGTGGCCTCACCCGGACCTAGGGGCATGTGGCCTCACCCAGGCCCAGGGGCGCGTGGCCTCTCCCAGACCCTGGGGCGTGTGGCCTCACCCGGACCCAAGTGTGCGAGGCCTCACCCGGACCCGGGACACAGCCTCTCCCGGATCCAGGGTCATACGGCCTCACCCGGACCCGGGATACAGCTTCACCCGGACCCAGGGGCGCGTGGCCTCTCCCAGACCCAGGGTCGCATGGCCTCACCCAGGTCCAGGGTAGGACGGCCCCACCCGGACCCAGGTACCAGCCTCACCCGGACCTAGGGGCGCATAGCCTCACCCGGACCCAGGGGGGCGGCCCCACCCGGTCCCGGGACCCAGCCTCTCCCGGACCCATGGGCGTGCGGCCTTACCCGGATCCAGGGGCATGTGGCCTCACCCGGACCCGGGACCCAGCCTCACCCTGACCCAGTTTCCAGCCTCACCCGGACCCAGGGGCGCGTGGCTTCACCCGCATCCGGGACCCAGCGGGGTTTCTTCTTCTTGATCCCAATTCTTGTTGGTCAATTTCCTCTCAGCAATTCCTTCGGCCATTTTCTCAGAGCTCCAGGGCAGCCGCCGCAGAACTCGTTGGGCGGCGGGCTCGGCGAAGCTCCGGTGTGCCCGGTGCACGGCGGCGGGCTGGTCCGGGGTGGCTGTGTCGGCCCTTGGGTCTGCAGCGGTGGCCGGTTGCCGAGTGTGCGCACCTGGCCGCTTCTGGGGCGTTGAGATTCTTGAAGGACTCGGAGGTCAGCAAGCGCGGAGTGTCCTACCCCATGTCTCCCAGGGGCTCGTCTGTCCGTGCTCGGCAGCGAGTGGAGTCTTCCCCTCAGCCGGAGACCGCTGGGGGAACTGCGCCGAGCACGTTCCAGGCCGCCATTGTGTCGCCTGAGCCGTAGTTCTTAAAGTGTGGTCTTTGGGTCACCGGCATCAGCTTCATCCCGCGTACCCCTCTCTTTTATTCTAGTTGTAGAGCATCTGCTCAGTCAGCCCTCCGGTGGTTCTGGATGGTGTCTTCTCTGCTCTCCCGTCGTAGTCTCAAAATTGTTGGGTAGGCAACAATCAGGCTTCTGCCCTATGCCTCCATCTTGGTCCTTCTTTGTATAGTTAAGTCTTGATTATTGTTGGTGTCACTGGGAGGAATTGTCCTCCAGGCCAATTGGCTGTGCGGACCCTCTGTGTCTATAAAGGAAGAGTTGCTGTGAGGGAGACACGTTTATGGGCCGGGTCTTGGTGCAGAAGGCTTTGGCGCTCACTGAGTCTGCCTCTTGAATGTGTCCCTTATGCGAGTGGTTGAAATCTGGTGTCATCTCACACCGACCACTAGATGCCCTCGTTTCTGGGTCTTCAATGGAGTGTAGGTCAGCTACTGCCTGAGGCCACTCAGCAGGAATTACAGCATCCCTTATATTCGTGACCTGATTCGGTGTCTTCCCCTTTTGGCTGCCTCCCTATCGCTCAGCTTCCCCAATCTCCCTAGGTGGTCGCTCTTGATATCCCCCTTTGTGGGCTGAGTGCAAAGTCTTGGTGTTGTTAAGCCTTGATTGCTGTTGGTACACTGGGAGGATGTGACCTCCAGTCCAATTGGCTGTGAGGATCAGCTGTGTCTATGCTGGGAGACAGCCCCATTCAACTAGACTTGCAAAATTGTAAAAGCCTCTGTGCTCAGCTTGGATGGGGCGGAGTTACAGGGCGGAGCCTACAGCCTTGGCTTCCCGTCAGCCCCGCCCTATGAGGTTCCTGTGTCTCAGTGTCCCTCTGTACTCCCAGCAACCACCTCTGAGAGAAAAGCGCCCTGGAGTTTCGCCGGCTGCCAAACAGTCTAGTCTCTCCCCCAATGAATCTGGATTCCCAGATTCTCGCCCGGAACTGGGTTTCCGTGTAGTCGGAACTGGGGCTCACCGCAGTCTGGCGCTTTTATCTCCTTCCCACCAGGGCAATCCAGCGGCACAGTCAACAGACCATCCCCTACGCACAATCCCGTGCGCGCCTCCGGTGCTCTGCCCTTCTCCGCTTCTCTGCACTTCTGCCCCACAGCCCAGCTTTCCCCAGTATGAGCCTGGCTTCCCCGGGTCTTTCCCAGAACTGGGGTTCAGTGCAGTTGGAACTGGGGTTCAGCACAGTCCGGAGCTTTTGTCTCCTTCCCGCTAGGGCAATCCAGCGGCACAGGCAACAGTCCCTCCTCTGCGCACATTCCCGTGTGCGGCTCCGGCGCAACTCCTCTGTGCCTCCGCCCCACAGCCCAGACTCCCCCAGCATGAGCCCGGCTTCCCAGGGTTTCGTCCGGAACTGGGGTTCAGTGCAGTCGGAGCTGGGGTTCAGCACAATCTGGAGCTTTTATCTCCTTCCCGCCAGAGAACGCCAGCCAGGCCGTCAGCCGCCCCTTCCTCTCCGGCTCCGTCCTCCTCGCACGCGCGCGGGCTCGTGTCTCCGCCCGTGTCTCCGCCCGTGTCTCCATACCTCAGGCTTTTACGGCTTCTCTGATTTTCCTTGTGGTTTTATCTTTCCTTCTAGTTGTGGGCATTTCAGTCATCCAGCTTTCCTGTGGTTCTTGATGATGTCCGTTTTGACTTTTAGTTGTATTTTTGAAATTGTTGTGCCAGGCTGTAGGTTAGGTGTTTAACCTATGCCACCATCTTGGTTTTTCCTTATCCTTTTATTATATAGGATTCTTTATATGTTAGTGAAACTACCAGGTAGTGCTTTGTAAGCATCAAATGGTGAAATTCCAAAACAGTGGGTGGATTGGGTTAGTAATTCTGAGCAGCTTATCCCATCTGCAGAATGTAGCAAAATTGAGGCCCATTTTAGAGTTATAGGGCAGCATGGGTTTGGAGAGGTCTCATTCATCTTCCTCCCTCTAGGCTCAACTCTACCTAAACCTTTCTAGAAAAATGAATATGTTATTTTTAAAGGGCCTTTGGGAATGAAATTTTGTAACCACCTTCTAAGTCATTTCTATGTTTTGGACTTTCATTGTCAGGACATTTTTCCTTTTATTCAAGTAAAATCCCATTACAAAAACAAAGATATTTCAAATCCCTCCTGGAGGTTCTATACTAGTAGTGATTGTGCTTTCTTGCACTAACTACTTTACTACAAACCTATACAAGCAGACATGTTTTTTTTTTCCTTCCTGGCCCTGATTCAGTAACAGTTAGTTTATAATATAAATGTCTATTTTCGTGTCTGCTTTGTGAGGGGAAGAGGATAAAACTGGAGAAGAGGTGTGAGAGGTTTGCTTTTATAACCTTTCCTCATTACTTCTATGTTGTGATCACTTACTAATTCACCATTAACAGCATGAGGCGAGTTCTCTTATTTTCTGGTCCTATGGGTTGGGAATGTGATTTCTAGCAATACAGCAATTATAAAATAAATTTCTTATCAAACCAAAGAAACAGAAGGGTTGGTTGAGAGAAGATCAATTAGTAATAAATTTTTAACCAGTATTTAACATGTTTAATGTTAACCGTTTCTTTTTCCCAGTGTTTGTTAGTCTCAAGGTCCTTTTGATTTTCTCATTTTTCTGAATGCAGACCATAAGAAAATCCTGGTAGCTCCTGCTGGACTAAGAGGAAACTCGTTAAGCTATGTTTGTTTTTTGTTCTGTTTTTTAGTAATTAAAGGGTATGCTGCAAGTAATTTAGTAACTAAAGGGCGTACTGACCAATCTTGAGTGGTCAAGTCTGATAACTCATAGTTAACATTTGTTTAGCCAACTTAATTCCAAATGAGCATTGGTTGAAATCTCTCCTTTTTTCATAGTGTTAATTGTATGATCCCAAGTAGTTAATGTTAAATTATCTTAATCCCGTGTATCTCTTTTAGGAGGTAGAAGGTTTTCATCTGGTTTCATTAAAGACTTATTGTAGTGCATACCTCTTTTTCCTTAACTGAAAAGATACTCTACCTCCATTCCAGCAGATACTATGTTAGTTGCTTAACAGCAGCATGTTCAACAGGAAGAACATCTTACTTATTTTATTCTGCCTGGAGGGATACTGCAAAGCATCCTATATAATAAAGAGGTAACATACAAATTGACCATCACTCCAACACACAATATGGCCACCCCCATGTGGTCAAAGATGGCCGCACCCATGTGGACACAAGATGGCTGCCACAAGATGGCCTGCAGGGGAGGGCAGTTAGGGGTGACCAGGCTGGCAAGGGAGGGCAGTTGGGAAGGACGAGGCCTGCAGGGGAGGGCAGTTGGGGGGGACCAGGCCGGCAAGGGAGGGCAGTTAGGGGTGACCGGGCTGCCAGGGATGGGCAATTAGGGGCAATTGGGCCAGCAGGGGAGCAGTTAGGCATCGATCAGGCTGGCAGGGAGTGGTTAAGGGGTGATCAGGCCGGCAGGCAGAAGCGGTTAGGGGTAATCAGGCAGGCAGGCAGGTGAGCAGTTGGGAGCCAGCAGTCCTGGATTGTGAGAGGGATGTCCGACTGCCAGTGCCTAAACGGGCAGTGAGATGTGTAATTGGGCCTAAACGGGCAGTCAGACATCCCTCGAGGGGTTCCAGATTGGAGAGGGTGCAGGCTGGGCTGAGGGACACACACCTCCACCTGCTCGAATTTCATGCACTGGGCCTCTAGTTGTGAACATAAAGCTGAACTTTCATGATAAAGCTATTGTAGATATTGTGTCGATATATTATTTAAATAATCCAAATTTTAATAATATGGACTTTACATGTCGCATCATATTTTAATTTCTATTAGCCACACACCTCTGAAATGTTCACTGAGGGGCAGTGGTGGTGGAATCTACCTGTCCTGGTATGTTTGCATTGCCAGGTATTGATGGAAGTATGAGTTTGACATACTTGGTGCAAATGTCTCTGTATGGGCTCAGTCTCTCTATGGAAATCATTTTTTATGTGGCTACAGATATGAACATAATGGCATATTTTGGCTAAGGAGTCATCATTCTAAAGCAGTTTGCCTCATTTTGGTTGTGTGTCACTCAGAAGTAGGGTTTATACTGAATTGTACTTTGGATACACAAATAACTCATGTGTCGGATGTGAGGGCGATCTGGCTGCGACATCTGTCACCCCATTGATCGCCAGGGTTGATTCGGCTGATCTGGCTGGCTAGGCGGGTGTCCCCCTCCTCCCTCACCGATCCATGTGCGTCCCTCCCGAAGCTGCGCGCTCGGTCGAAGAGGACGACCTTCCCCCCAGAGGAGAGGACCGGTCTTCGGTCAAGGGTATACGAGTAGCTGCGCTCCCCTGCTAGAACCTCCAAACAAGCTCACAAATAACTCATGTGTCTATTCTTCCATTTCTACTACTACCATATGCTTTTCTTTGGAACTTTAAAACTACGTGAAAATATCAGGTGCAGTGTTTAGAAGGTGTACATTTTCATCTCTATACACAAAGAGCAAGGGTTAGGCATTGTGATTCATCCAGATACTTGAGCATAAGCCCAAAGTTCCAGTGAGGTAGGGAGTAAGACTATTGCCCATAAATTGGACAAAATAGGGATTTTAGATGAAATGCTCTTATGACATAGAGCAAGTTTTCCTAGAGAGAGAAAATTCAGTGTCAAGGTGTTACCTCTCTGTCTAGAAAGAGCTAGTTTGACAATTACTGTTTATGGTTATCCTAGTGTGCTTGCTTTTCCATCTTCCATTGCCCACATTTGGGCTTTTCACTGTTTCTTAGACCTGGGAATGGATTTATATTCAACAAATTTTTTTTTTTAGTAAATGTTTAAGTATAAACTTAAAGAGAAAATTTTGCAAAAAAGATAGAGTCCATGTCTTTTTCTTTCTATATTGATACTTAATGAGACCGATTGCTGATGTTGGGGATTTTGCATTATATTTGACTCCTGGTTTCACATAAGAATTAATGTACTGTCTGATCTGTTTATCTTATTATACATTATGATTTTTAAAGTTTACTCCAGTCATTAAATATTTGCATTAATTGAAGAATGGGATTTTCTCTTCAGGGGAAAACAATGACTTTATTGACTTAACCAGCATTTTCCCCCTGATCCAGCATTGTAACTAATGGTAGCTGGAATATACTCATTTCCAAGTGGACCAGTGTCATTTTTTCTGTAGAGCAGGAGTGAATAAGATTATCTGTAGATTAGCCTGAAGAAAAATGGCTTTGTGTTTTACCTTTGGAGCAGCCTCTTGGAAGGTATTTAATTTGATACTGTTATCTGTAAGAAATAAAATAAAGCAGGATGAAGCATGTACATTAAAATGTGTAGCTGACAGTACTCTTGAAAACAGAAAGTGCTCATTTTTACTTTAAAAACACCTGGAAGAGGGCCCAAAATAATTCAGGGGAAGGAAAATGATGCCCAAGTGAAATCACATGACTCAATGGCTAATTCCAGTGAAACCCAGGAAGAACCGCATTAGTAATAGTCTATAAGTATACACAGTGCTTTATAATAGGTTGATTGCACTAAACAAAGAAGAAAATCCTTTTTCTGAGGAGCTTGCAATCTAAAGACACAAGTTGGTGCCATACAATATGAAAAGAGAACAATAAGTGAGCCCCATGGTGGGTGGTCTTCATAGCTGAAATGCTTCAAAAACAAGTGCATTCTTGGAAAGGGAAGTTGGTGAGGGAGTGGCTCAGGTGTGCAAAGAAGTTGAAGGCTGTTCTTTGGGGTCTAGGGGGTAGGGAAGAGGGAAGGTTGGGATCCTGTGTATGAAAAGAGGCTCAACATAAGAACAGGTAAAGGGATCAGACTGACATTGGCATGGTAGAGCTTGGTGATTTAGAGAACAAGGGGAAATGCCAGCAGACGGGGGTTTAGCAATGGCAGCAAACGACATACCATATGACTCTCTATTACAGCAAATACCACATCTTTAAAGACCCAGATCTGGAGAAAGCTGCTTGTAACAGCTTCTTGCCAGTATGAATGGCTTCTACAACAGAGAAAATATAGCCCAGACTGGTTCCAATGAGATATTGTACATGACAGGGCTTTGTAAGTAGCAAAGCAATATAAATGTAAGTCATTATCATATTCTGCTTAGCTTTGATTTCTTTCATTAAATTTTTGTTTTGTAAAATATTTTAAGACAAAAGGTTAACATTAGAACTATTTTAAGACAAAAGGTTAACATTAGAACTATTCGTATTTTCATAGATGTTGTCTATCGAACAGATTTTTAAAAAAATATATATTTTATTGATTTTTCACAGAGAGAAAGGGAGAGGGATAGAGAGCTAGAAACATCCATGAGAGAGATACATCGACCAGCCGCCTCCTGCACACCCCCCACCGGGGATGTGCCCACAACCAATGTACATGCCCTTGACCGGAATCGAACCTGGGACCTTTAAGCCCGCAGACCGACGCTCTATCCACTGAGCCAAACTGGTTTCGGCTGGAACAGATTTTGTTTTATAAATGCTTCATTTGTTTTCCATGTTAGCTGATTTCCCCAAAGGGCTCTCTATACTTTCCTTATAGTTGAACTAATACTCATCTTCACATGAGTGAAGATTTTCATTCTCACCCTCATTCCTGCCCCCTCTCTTGCTACCCAGCCTCTCTTCCATCTCTGTTCACATAGTCATGTATTTTCTTTAGTCTCAAAATATAATTTTAAAATCTGCCTCATTGTAACAAGGATTTGATTTGGTTTATTGAGAAATTAATGCAATAACTATTAATAAATTGGCAGAGAAATGAATGTGAAGGAAAATAAATGTAAGAAACTAAAATGAGACCAGGTTAAGTAAACAGCATTTGGGACTTTGTGGTTATGCCCTAAGTTTGACTCTGAGTATCTTAGCAGACAGAACAAGGAAGGAAATATTACAAGATTTGCAGGTGTCCATAAGGTTAAAGGAACCAATTTCTCAGAAGAAGCACAGATTTTTCTTGAGACCTGTGAGAAATTCCTCCCATGGTTTTTTATAAATGCCAGTTTGGTGAGTTTGGATTTATCCCAAGGGCACTGGGAAGTCAGCGAAAGCTTTTGATCCAGGGAATGATGTACACAAAGCTGTATTTAGAGCAGGTACAGGAAAGCTTGAATGAGTGAGGGGAAACTAGATTTGGGGAAACCAGTTAGAGATGAGCTATAATGGCCTGGACAAGGATGTATCAGAGGGAATGTAAAAAAAAGAAAATCTATAAGAGGGGTTAGGAAGATGAAGAAAGTCACTGCTTAGATAAGAATGGAAAGGGAAGAGTCAAGGATGCCTGTAGAATTCAGGTCTACTTAGAGTAATGCTACCATAATCCCTTGCAAATATAAGATGGAGAGAGATGTGTTAAATTAGAAAGCACAGACAGGTAGGAAAAAGGTAAGATAACCATTGTGGATACTTATAATCATACTAGAGGCCTGGTGCACAAAATTCGTGCATGGGGGTGTCTGTCTCTCAGCCCAGCCTGAACCCTCTCCAATCTGGGACCCCTCAAGGTATGTCCGACTGCCCATTTAGGACCGATCATGGTAGGATTGGGCCTAAACGGGCAGTCGGACATCCCTCTCACAATCCAGGACTGCTGGCTCCCAACTGCTCTCCTGCCTGCCCTCCTGATTGCCCCTAACTGCTTCTGCCCGCCAGCCTGATCACCCCATAACCACTCCCCTGTCAGCCTGATTGATGCCTAACTGCTCCCCTGCCAGCCCTATTGCCCCTAACTGCCCTCCCCTGCCAGCCTGGTCACCCCTAACTACCCTCCCCTGAAGGCCTGGTCCCCCCCAACTGCCCTGCCCTGCAGGCCTGGTCCCACCCAACTGCCCTCCCCTGCAGTCCTGGTCTCCCCCAACTACTCTCCCCTGCAGGCCTGGGTCCCCCCCAACTTCCCTTCCCTGCAGGCCCAGTTGATCCCAACTTCCCTCCTCTACCAGCCTGGTCACCCCAACTGCCCTCCCCTGCTGGCCATCTTTTGGCAGCCATCTTGTGACCACATGGGGGCAGCCATCTTTGACCACAAGGGGGCAGCCATCTTGTGTGTTGGAGTGATGGTCAATTTGCATATTACTCTTTCATTAGATAGGATTTTGGAGAAAGTAGAATGATGAAATTGGAAAGCTACCAGTTATTTAGTTAGCACCTTATACTTAACTAGAGGCCCGGTGCACGAATTCTTGCACAGGTGGGGTCCCTCAGCCTCTCCAGCGATTAGGGCTGATTGGAGCGGCAGGAGGTTGGCCGGCAGGGGGAGGGGCCATGGGAGGTGGGCTGGCCAGCCAGGGGGAGGGGCCGCTCAGGGCCAGCCAGCCAAGGGGAGGGGTCGATCAGGGCTGGCCGGCTGGGGGGATGGGCTGCAGAAAGTTGGCCTACAACCCCGATTGGGGTCATCGGGCCACCCGGCTGATGGGAGGGAACACAGGAGGTTGACAGGCCACGGGGAGGGGCCGTGGGAGGTTGGCTGGCTGGCCAGGGGATGGGGGTCCACGGGAGGCTGGCTGTGGGAGCACACTGACCACCAGGGGAAAGCTCCTGTATAAAGCATCTGCCCCCTGGTGGTCAGTGCGCGTCATAGCGACTGGTCGACCAGTCGTTCAGTCATTCGGTCGCTTAGGCCTTTATATATATATAGATAAAGAGCTTTTACATACAGTACTTTATTTTGTCATCATGACAGTTCCATGAGGGAAGTAATAAATATCCACATTTTACAAATAAAAAAATCCGAGGCTTAGTAATTAACTGATACATCCAAAGCCATATAACTAGTAAGTGCCTTGTGCATCCCCCCCTCTCCCCTCTGTATCACACCACCTCAAGAAGGCCTTCTACTTGGAGCTAGTAGGTTAATATTACCAGATGACAAAATCAGGTCAAGTTTAGAGTTTTGCCATCATTATGAACCTCATTTTTTTTTGCTTTGCTTTACTACAGTTGTTCTACTGAGGACATTTGATATGAATAGGATTCTTTGCCCCTACACTGAATGTCCGCAGACTGCTATGCTTTTAAAATTTCATATCTGCTTTTTATAGTTCTTTAACCTCTTTCATCACTGATAGCTGTTACTACTTGGTGTAATTGGCAGCTCCCCTACTCTTAATCAGTTGTGCCATTGAAAACTAGATAAATATGTTTGTTACTTTTAGAAACAATTTTAAGAATAAGTTTACATTAAATGATGACGTAGGGGATCCTCTTATGAGAACCTAATCCTAATGTTATGTTATATGTTTTTATGAGTAAAGAGCATAGGTCTGAGTGCTTGGTCATCCTTAGGATGTATATTTTTGTCTGTCTTGTAGGTTATTTGCTAATTCTGGATAGTATAAAATGCTGGATAAGTTACCTAGAACGGTGAGATATATAGATTTAAAATGTAACCATGACCCTTACTTTTCAAAAACAGATGTTATTGTTGGTGACAGGGAAATGTGATGATGCTTTACAAACAGGAGGTTGTGCATTTTGGGGGAATAGCAATCTAGTTACCAAAGGTTTAGAATGACTGCCTAATCCCCTTTATTCCAGAATGACTTGTGACTGCTTCTCTCAGTCCCCAACTGCCTCTGCTGGAAAGGTTGCAGACATTCCCTTTGTCTCCAATAAGTCTTCCCTCCATAAACAGTCACAGAACCATCCCTCCCCTGGTTCACTTGTGTCTTCCGTTTTGTCTCTGTGGAGAAGGCTTTTTACTAAAGATTTGTTGGCTATATACAGAGCCATTGTTCCTGTAGGAAGCAATGCACTCCTCTGTGTGAAATCAGTGTCTCCAGCTGGCCGAATAAAGCATTTTGTGACACCTGGCACAGTGTGTTCATAATTCAGATGTGTGGACTGTGGATCGCATCCCATCTATTTCCAAACAGAAATGATGTTTTTTATATTTGTTAATTTAATAAATGTTTATTGTTGAAAGTATTACATATGGCCGCTTTACCCTCCAATTGACCCCCTCCAACCAGCCCCCAACCCCACCCCAGGCCCTCAACACCCCATATATGCATGGCCTCATCTGTGTCCATGGGCCATGCATATATGCATACAAGGTCCTTGGTTGAATGCCTCCCACCGACCCACCCTCCGGTGCCTTCCCTCCAAGATTCTACACACACTCTGTTCCATGCTTCCATGACTCTGGATCCACTCTGTTCATCCGTTTATTTTGTTCATTAGATTCCACATATGCGTGAGATTATGTGATACTTGTCTTTCTCTGACTGACTTATTTCACTTAGCATAATACTCTCCAGGTCCCTCCATGCTATCTCAAAGGGTAAGAGATTCTTCTTTTTTACTGCTACATAGTATTCCATGGTATAAATGTACCACAGCTTTTTTTTTCTTCATTGATTTAGGTATTACATATGTGTCCTTATCCCCCTATTGCCCCCCAACCCCCACTCTGCCCTCACCCCCCTGGTATCTGTGTCCATTGGATAGCCTTATATGCATGCATACAAGTCCTTTGGTTGATCTCTCCCCCTTACCCCCACCCTCCCTTACCTTCCCTCTGAGGTTTGATGGTCTGATAGATGCTTCTCTGTCTCTGGATCTGTTTTTGTTCATCAGTTTATGTTGTTTATTATATTCCACAAATGAGTGAGATCATGTGATATTTATCTTTCTCTGACTGGCTTATTTCACTTAGCATAATGCTCTCCAGTTCCATCCATACTGTTGCAAATGGTAAGAATTCCATCTTTTTTACAGCAGCATAGTATTCCATTGTGTAGATGTACCATGGTTTTTTAATCCACTCATCTGCTGATGGGCACTAGGGCTGTTTCCAAATCTTAGCTATGGTAAATTGTGCTACTATGACATAGGGGTGCATACATTCTTTCTAATTGGTATTTCGGGTTTCTTAGAGTCTATTCCTACAAGTGGGATCACTGGGTCAAATGACAGTTCCATATTTAATTTTTTTTAGGAAACTCCATACTGTTTTCTGTAATGGCTGCACCAGTCTACATTCCCACCAGCCATGTTCTAAGGTTCCTTTTTCTCCACATTGTCACAAGCACTTATCATTTGTTGATGGTAGCCATTCTGACAGGTGTGAAGTGATATTTCAGTGTCATTTCAAATTGCATCTCTCTGATTATCAGTGACTTTGAGCATTTTTTCATATGTCACTTGGCCGATGGTATGCCCACTTTGGAGAAGTGTCTATTTAGCTCTTTTGCCCATTTTTAAACTGGATTGTTTGTCTTCCTTCTATTATATAGTTCCTTATATATTTTGGATATTAACCCTTTATCAGATGTGTCATTGCCAAATATGTTCTCCCAAACATTAGGTTACCTGTAAACATATTGGTATGAGAGATGTCTGAGATTTTTCTGCCTATGGTTTCTTTTAGCATTTTAATGGTTTCATGACTTACATTTAACTCTTATCCATTGGAGTTTATTCTTGTGTATGGTGTAAGTTGGTGGCCTATTTTCATTTTTTTACATGTATCTGTCCAATTTCCCCAAAACCATTATTGAAGATACTGTCTTGACTCTATTGTATGCTCTTGCCGCCTTTGTCAAATATTAATTGAGTGTAATGACTTGGGTTGATTTCTGGGGTTCTCTGTTCTGTTCCATTGATCTATATGCCTATTCTTGTGACAGTACCAGGCTGTTTTGATTATGGTGGCTTTGTAGTATAACTTTAAATCTGGTATTGTGATTCCCAACTTTGTTCTTCTTTCTTCAGATTGCTGCGGTTACTCAGGGTCTTTTGTTTTATTTTTTTTTATTCCATATAAATTTTTGGTGACTTAGTTCTAGGTCTGTGAAATATGCTGTTGGTATTTTAATGGGGAGTACGTTGAATCTATAAATTGCTTTGGGTAGTATGGACATTTTAATGATGTTGATTCTACCAATCCATGAACACAGTATATTCTTCCACTTGTATATATTTTCTTCTATCTTTTTTCAAGGTCCTGTAGTTTTCTGAGTACAAGTCTTTTACCTTCTTGGTTAAATTTATTCCTAAGTGTCTTAATTTTTTTTTGTTGCAATGGTAAATGGGATTGTTTGTTTAGTTTCTCCTTCTGAGAATTCATTCTTGGTGAATAAAAAAGCCATAGATTTTTGGGTGTTGATTTTGTATCCTGCTACATTGCCAAATTCATTTATTAAATCTAGTAGTTTTTTGGTGGAGTCTTTAGGGTTTTCTGTGTACAATATCATGTCATCTGCAAACAGTGAGAGTTTTACTTCCTCCTTTCCAATTTGGATGCCTTTTATTTCTTCTTCTTGTCTGATTGCTGTGGCTAGGACTTCCAGTACTATGTTGAATAAGAATGGTGAAAGTGGACAACCCTGTCTTGTTCCTGTTCTTAGAGGAAATGGATTTAGTTTTTGCTCATTGAGTATGATATTGGCTGTAGGTTTGTCATATATGGCCTTTATCATGTTGAAATATGCTCCCTCTATTCCCACTTTTCTGAAAGGTTTTATCATAAATGGGAGTTGCATTTTGTCAAATGCATCTTCTGTGTCTATTGATGTGATCATGTGATTTTTTTCTTTCAATATTTTTATGTAATGTGTCACATTTATTGATTTGCGAATATTGTACCAGCCTTGCATTCCTGGAATAAATCCCACTTGGTCATGGTGTATGATCTTTTTAATATATTGCTGGATCTGATTTGCTAATATTTTGTTGAGGATTTTAGCATCTATGTTCATCAGGGATATTGGTCTGTAATTCTCTTTCTTTGTAGTTTATGTGTCTGGTTTTGGAATTAGGGTAATGCTGGCCTCATAAAAAGAGGTTGGAAGTGTTCCTTCCTCTTGGATCTTTTGAAATAGTTCGAGGGGTATCGGTGTTAGTTCTTCTTTGATTGTTTCGTAAAACTGCCCTGTATAGCAATCCAGACCTGGCCTTTGGTTTTCTGGGAGTTTTTTTTATTACTGCTCCTATTTCATCCGTTGTTATTGGCCTATTTAGATTTTCTGATTCTTCCTGATTCAGTTTTGGGAGACTGTATTTTTCTAGGAATTTGCCCATTTCATCCACATTGTCGAGCTTGTTGGCATATAGTTGTTCATAGTATTTCCTTACAATCCTTTGTATTTCTGTGTTGTCTGGTTACTTCTCTGCTTTTGTTTCTGATTTTATTTATTTGAGTCCTCTCTTTTTATTTCATGACAAGAGGCCCAGTGCATGAAAATTCGTGCACTGGCGGGGGTCCCTCGGCTTGCCCTGCCCCCTTTCACAGTCCGGGAGCCCTCAGGGGATGTCCTACTGCTGGCTGGGGAACGGTCCTAAGCCGCAGTCTGGCCTCCCGCTGTGGGAGGCAACTGGGTTGATCAGGGGAAGGCGCCGCCCTGATCACCCCGCTGCTGCTGCCACTGCCAGCCTCTGTGGCTGCCTGCCCTCAGCCCTCGCAGTCACCGCAGCTTTGTCTGGAAGGATGTCCAGAAGGATGTCCAGAAGACGTCTGGTCTATCCAGTCTAATTAGCATATTACTCTTTCATTAGTATAGATGAGTCTGGCTAATGGTTCATCAATTTTGTTTATCCTATCAAAGAACCAGCTCTTGGTTTCATTGACTTTTATATTTTTCTTTTTGCTAGTAGTCTCTACGTCATTTATTTCTGCTCTAATCTTTATTATTTCCTTTCCTCTTCTTACTCTAGGCTCTTTTTTTGTTCTTTTTCTAATTCTTTAAGTTTGTAGGTTTAAATACTTTTTTGTTGATTTTTCTTGTGTTTTTTTTTTTGAGGTATATAGTGCTATGAACTTCCCTCTCAGGACTGCTTTTACTGTGTCCCAGAGATTTGGGGTTGTTGTTTGTTAATTTTCATTTGTTTCCAGGAAGTTTTTTATTTCTTTCTTGATCTTGTTCTAACCCATTCATCCTATATAATAAAAGGCTAATATGCAAATCAACCAAACGACCAGTCGCTATGATGTGAACTGACCACCAGGGGGCAGATGCTCAACGCAGGAGCTGCCCCCTGGTGATCAGTGCACTCCCACAGGGGGAGTGCTGCTCAGCCAGTAGCCAGGCTCACGGCTTATCTGACTTGGAGTGGGGCTAAGCTGTCAGTCAGACATCCCCCGAGAGCTCCTGGACTGTAAGAGGGCACAGACCGGGCTGGCACACACACACACCCTGCCCTCCGAGTGCATGAATTTCGTGCACCGGGTTTCTAGTTATTTAATAACATGCTATTTAGTCTTCATGTGTTTGAATATGTTTGGGTGTTTTTAGTGCAGTTGATTTCTAATTTCATTCCACTGTGATCTGAGAAGATGCTTGATATGATTTCCATCTTCTTGAACTTGTAGAGATTTGGTTTTTTGTCCTAACATGTGGTCTATCTTTGTGAATTATCCGTATGCACTTGAGAAGAATGTATAGTCTGCAGTTTTGGGGTGAAATGTCCTATAAATGTCAATTAAATCCATCTGATCCAGTGTGCCCCTTAGAATCACTGTTTCCTTATTAAGTTTTTGTCTTGAAGATCTACCCAGTGAAGTCAGTGTGGTGTTAAAGGCCCCTACTATGACTGTGTTGTTGTTGATCTCTCCATTAAAGTCCTCTGGAAGTTTTTTTTTTTTATATATATTTAGGTACTCCTGTATTGGATGCATATATGTTTACCAGGGTTTTATCCTCTTGTTAGATTGATCCCTTTACTATTGTGTAATGACCTTTGTTGTCTCTTGTGATGTCCTTCATTTTGAAGTCTATTTTGTCTGATATGAGTATTGCTACTCCAGCTTTTTTAAAAATATATTTTATTGATTTTTTACATAGAGGAAGGGAGAGGGAGATAGAGTTAGAAACATTGATGAGAGAGAAACATCAATCAGCTGCCTCCTGCACACCCCCTACTGGGGATGTGCCTGCAACCAAGGTACATGCCCTTGACCGGAATTGAACCTGGGACCCTTGAGTCCGCAGGCCGACGCTCTATCCACTGAGCCAAACCAGTTAGGGCTACTCCAGCTTTTTTTTCTTTTCCATTTGCATGGAAAATTTTTTTTCCCTCATCCCTTCACTCTCATCCTGTGTGTATCTTTTGTTCTGAGGTGGGTCTTTTGAAGGCATCATATATTTGGGTCATTTTTTTTGGTATCAATTCAGCTATCCTATTCCTTTTGATTGGAGCATTTATTCGGTTTACATTTTAGGTTATTATTGATAGGTACTTATTTATTGCCATTTTAATTCTGTATGCCTCAGTTTCTGTCTCTATTTCTTCTTCTCATTACAGCAGCCCCTTTAGCATTTCTCATAATGCTGGCTTGGTGGTGATGTATTCCTTTAGTCTTTTTTTTTTGGGGGGGGGGGTCTGCGAAGCTTTTTATTTGACCTTCCATTTTGAATGATAGCCTTGTTGGATATAGTAATCTTGGTTTCGGATCCTTGCTTTCCATTACCTTGAGTACTTCATGCCATTCCCTTCTAGCCTATAGGGTTTCTGTTGAGAAATCAGGTGTCAGCCTTATTGGAGCTCCTTTGTAGGTAACAGTTTGCTTTTCTCTTGCTGCCTTTAAAATTCTCTCTTTGTCTTTAATTTTTGGCATTTTAATTATGATGTGTCTGGGCATGGGCCTGTTTGGGTTCTTCTTGCTTGGGGTTCTCTGTGCCTCTGGGACTTGTGTGACTTTTTTCTTTACCAGGTATGGGAACTTTTCTGCCATCATTTCTTTAAACACATTCTCTATTCCTTTCTCTCTTTATGCCTCTTCTGGCTCACCTACTATTTGAATATTGTTACATTTCACATTGTCCTACAGCTTCCTTAAGTTATCCTCTTGTGGTATTTTTGTGTGTTTGTGTTTGTTTTTTTGGTTCTCTAATTGAGTGATTTTTTTCAACCCTGTTTTAATTCAGTGATTTGATCCTCAGCTTCCCCTAATCTGCTGTGTATTCCTTCCAATGTATTGTTTAGTTATTCTATCTCATTCTTTATTTCTGTTTTCATAGTTACTATATCTTTTCTCAGGCTGTTGAGCATCTGTACCATCATTATTCTAAACTCTGTATCAGATGAATTTCTTATCTTCATTTCATTTATTTCTGCTTCTGTAAAATTCTCTTGTTCTTTCATTTGGGGATTGTATCTTTGTCTCCTCAATTTGGCTGCCTGTTTGGGTTTGTGACTGTGTATTAGGTAGATCTGCTACACCTTTCAATCTCTAGTGAAGGACAGTGTCAAATGATATTTCTGACTAATTAGATCAGTCAGAGATTCAAAGCCCCAGAGACTTCCTTTATCTACAGACTGGTAGGATTTTGTCTTTAATTGCCCTTAGGCAATCATCCACAGTTGTGGCAAGAGTTGTTTTTGTTTTGTTTTTTCCCAATAGGGTGGGGCAATTGTTTCTGCCTGGAGCAGTGGTTCTCAACCTTTCTATTGCCAGGACCCTTTTAATACAGTTGCTCATGTTGTGGTGACCTCCAACCATAAAATTATTTTCGTTGCTACTTTATAACTGTAATTTTGCTACTGTTATGAATCGTAATGTAAATATCTGTGTTTTCTGATGGTCTTAGGCTCTACAGCAGTGGTTCTCAACCTGTGGGTCAAAACCCACAGGTTGAGAACCGCTAGCAGGGTCACCTAACAGTAGATCAACTGTTTCCCCCCCAGGCAAGGTTGCCTGTATAGCAAATGTCTGTGTGAGAAAGATGACCTCCATAGCATGAGGGAATGACTCAACCCAGGAACCTGGAGTGTCTGCCTCTGAGCTCTAACCCCAGAGCCCCCAATCCTGGCATCTGCTCACACACAGCTCCAGTCTACTCTGCCCTCCCTCTGCTGGAGCAGAAAGTGGATGGCTCCACAGGGAATTGTGTATGTTGGCCCTAAGGGGGTGCCTGAATCTCCAGCTGTCTCTCTCTGGCAAACAGCAACCCTGCTGCTTTTCACAGCCAGATGTTATGTTGGTGCTCGCTGCTGGGGGGCCCAGCTTGGGAATTAGACCCCAAGTTTTCAGTGGCAACCTCCCCACACTTATATATCTGTCCAGAACTTCCGTTTCAGTCAGTGGGAGTCCAGCTAGCCTTTTTGTGCCTCTGCCCCTCCTACCTGTCTCTAGGCGGTCTCCACTTTCATTCCTGGATTATCAGAATTCTCTCCAGTGAGTCTTCTATTGATTATTCAGGATATTTTTTCCTGTATTTTAGTTGTAATTCCAGTTTGGTCCTGGGAGCATGTCTGTGCAGCATCCACTTACTCCACCGCCATTTTTAATCTCAAATGGTATTTTTTCCAAGTCTACTTTTCACATTAATTTTTTAAATGATGGACTATTGGTGACTAATCAGTACATTCATTAAGCAACTGGAACTTGGTGGAAATGAAAGAGAGGAAGAGGAAAGGTGATTGCCCTTTACCCACTGCTGAAGGATGAAATTAATAACAGTTGATATCATTAGAACTCAGCAAAGTCTAAAACCCTTGGCCTTACATGATAGGTAAGATAATATTCTTCATAGTGCTGGGGAGGGAAATTATTTCTTGGCACAGATAGTTTGGAACAAAGGAGCTGCTTTTACTGTCAGCTAGAAATACCGTGTATACCTTGTGCCCAGAAACATGGGAATGATTTTGGATTAGCTGTAGTCTGTGACTCTGAAATGGGCTTTGGCAGAAAGTTTCTGGTTTGATGCTGTTTGCAACCGTAATTGAAGATAAGATTTACAAAAATGATTATTAGAATACAATGTCTGATGTCTTTATATGAATGCTTGTAAGGCATGAAAGTATTTTAGAAATAGGCACAGCATCTAGGCCTTGAGGAGAGTTAGTGAGATTTCCTAGAAGCCCTTGGACTTTAGTAGTTGTCCTGCTTTGCATGCCAGTATATCCATTTTTGACTGACCTTTCAGAAGGAGAAAATTTCATGTTTTTGCTTTTGTGTCTAAGTGTCTATTATAGGAACATACATTTGGTGGGCATTCAAATTTCTCTGATGAGATGTTTATTGGTGAATGACAAATGTTTTCTAAGGGAGCAAGTGGTATGCTCTCTAAAGATAATTTGATTTATCAGTTTGAAAATATGACAATGCAACTGAAGTGTATCTCGATCAAATGGAAAGCTATAAATTATGCCTACAGAATGCTGCAACTGCTCTCTTATGTAACCTCAACTTTGGCAATATAATGAAGGTAATCTATTAAAGGTTTAAATTGCCTCACTTACTGAATTAAACCAATCAGTGGCTTGATGCGTTATGTTTGGACCTAGCACTAGAGAGGCTTTACTTGTTATAGTGCTTGTAAGCACTGAGGCCAGCCCCTGGTATTTGAGGGACATTATGCAAATTTCCCCAGAACAGTATGGTTAGAAATTCTCTGGCTAAATAGGATATGATGATGGGTGAGTATTATGCAGCAAGATTTATTTTTTTAATTTTTATTTTTTTAAATGTATCTTTATTGTTGAAAGTATTACAGATGTCACCCTTCCCACCTTTAACACCCTCTGTCCTACACCTGCACTCCCAGGCCTGCTGCACTATTGTCTGTGTCCATGGGTTATGCATATATGCATATAAGTTCTTTAGTTAATCATTTCCTGCCCCCTTCCCACCCCCTTTCCCCTGAGGTTCATCAGTCTGTTCCATGTTTCCATGTCTCTGGATCTATTTTATTTGTCAGTTTATTTTGTTTATTACATTCTTCATATAAGTAAGATCATGTGATACTTGTCTTTCTCTAACTGACTAATTTCACTTCACATAATCTTCTCCAGGTCCCTCCATGCTGTCTCAAAGGGTAAAGAGATTATTCCATTTTACTGCTGCATAGTATTTCATGGTATAAATGTAACACGGCTTTTTTATCCACTCATCTACTGATGGGCACTTGGCTGTTTTCAGATCTTAGCTATTGTAAATTGTGCTGCTATTTAACATAGGGGTGCATACATTCTTTCTGATTGGTGTTTCAGGTTTCTTAGGACATTATTCCTAGAAGTGGGATCACTGGGTCAAATGGCAGTTCCATATTTAATTTTTGAGGAAACTCCATACTGTTTTCCATAGTGGCTGCATCAGTCTGCAGTGTACTAGGGTTCCTTTTTCTCCACATCCTTATCAGCACTTGTTGTTTGTTTATTTGTTGATGATAGGCAGTAAGATTTACAATAAATCAATGAGAATTGAGGCTTTAGACTTTAATTGCATTTCATCTGTCAACTGCATTGAAATTTCCTTTAGAAAACCAGAGTAAATTCACCTGCCCAAGTCTATGGGGAGATTGCTCTAAGTCTTAAGTATCAGTAGATATAATAGGGACAAGTGATGAGCTATCCAGAAATGGAATGAACATTTTTTGGGCTGAGAAGGAAAATAATGAGATAAGACCAAAAGAAAGTTTATAACCCTCCTTTCCCTTCCTCTCTGCCACTACTGTCTTGGTCTAGTACTGAACCTTGCTGGTATATCTCTCCTTATCCTTTCTTATTTTACTTTTCTTCCATCACTACCACCCACATTCATTCCTTACTCTTGAGACCCTCTGTCCTAATGAAAATGCCCTATTATGGCATATTACATAATACCTTCTCTTACATAAGAGAAACACTAAGAACAACTAACAGTTTTTCTTCGTTTTTGTTGTATTTTTGCAAAATACTTTCTATCTTTCCTCCATACCTTTCTTTATTGATGTTACTCAAATAAAACCTTTGTCAGATAATCTCTTCTCCCATATTTTTATAAAGATACTCTATTATAAATGACTAGAGCTGAGATCATTTTGTTTACCCAAGGAACAGCATTCTCTGGATAGCATCTCAATCACTCTGACATCTTGTCGTGTAGATTGGCCTCCTAGGTATTTATAATCTTATCAGTGGTTAGCATGAAATTTTCAAACCCAAATTAATTTAAAGTCACTTTAACTTAAAATTATTTAAACAAGATTCCTAAATTAAATTGTCATAAGGATGGTACAGCCTAACAATTAGAAATTGCTGCTTTGGAACAATGGGTTTTAAACTATTTACTTTCTAGAGGAAACAAAATTCTATAATCACTCCTGTTGTGGAGCAGATGCGAGTGAAAGACCACTGGAGCCCAGACCAAATTAAAATTTAGGGAGCCTTTATTAGCCGGGCGGCCAGGCGACCCGGCGACTGCTCTGCCATTCTCCACACAGGGAGACCGGAGAGCAGCAGCGACCCTTTATGTAGGACCGCTTTTAAGCACATTAACCACATCTGGTTTTTGCAGAACAAGTAACCCAAGACAAAACAGTTTTTCCCAAGCAACGTCAGGATCATGCCAATGACGACCATGTTATTCACAAGGACATCCTGTTCTTCAGAAAGCCGACAGTGTTCTGTGAAAGAAGGCCTACGTGCTGGGAAGGGGCCATGAGTCCCTATCTCAAGGCCTGGCCTAGTGTCAGCAGTGACATCTCTATCTGGGGCATAGTCCATAGCCTCTCTGGAAGCATGCTCAAAAATTCCCACTCTCTAACAACTCCATCCAAAGGAGAGGAACAATAATTTATCACCAAATAGCCAAAAATCTGTTCTCCCCTAGTCCCTACCCCCCAAAAAAATGATTTCTAAGGCTGTGAGAGAGTGTAACAATAGTGACATAGATAATAAGGGGACTGGCTTAACCATTCAGTTCTTCCACAAATAAATATTGCCAGCATTGTTCTATCAGCTTTGTCCAAAACATAATGTTCCCTAGTTGGGGAATGCCCATTCTCTAATGATGAATAACCTATGATTGAATTAGAATAACTCTCAATTCTATTTCTCTTTCATAGTCAGTGAATTAATACTATGTAGTTTAGATGATTATGAAGTGTAGTGCTTTTGTTCTCCGACCGTAGGATATCTCCCTAGCCTGTAGAATCTTACCCGTAATGTATAACCATCATTCATGTTTGTTGAATTGTGCTTGTAGTTACTTCCAATGTTTTGATTTAGTTTTTTAAACATTTTATGTTAAAATAATTATTATCATCAATATAGTTTAACATAAATTATAAAAATGATATGAAATTATAAATATAAAATTAAAAATTAAAAAAACTAATATAAACTTTATTATAATATTAAAATACTTTAAAATAACCTTTTATTTTAAAATATCTACTGGAAATTGCAAAAATAGTAGAGAGATCTACTATACCATTCATCCATTTTCCCCCATGGTTACATTTTATATTACCTAGAATGCAATATTAAAACTAGGAAACTGACCTTGGTGCAATGTATGTATATAGTTCTATGTCATTTTACCACATGTGAAGATTTGTATAGCCAATCAAGATAGAGCTATTTTAGCTCCACAAAGATCTCCCAGTTGCTTCCTACCCCTTTAAAGTCAACTCCGCCCCTCCCAACCTTAACCCCTGCAACCACTAATCTGTTTTCCATCTGTAAATCATTGTCATCTCTGTAATATTATAGAAAACTAGAGGCCCGGTGCATGAAATTCGGGCACGGAGGGGGGTTGTCCCTCAGCCCAGCCTGTACCCTCTCCAATCTGGGACCCCTCAAGGGATGTCCGACTGCCCGTTTAGTCCCTCTCACAATCCGGGACTGCTGGCTCCCAAATGCTTGCCTGCCTGCCTTCCTGATTGCCCCTAACCGCTTCTGCCTGCCAGCCTGATCACCCCCTAACCACTCTGCTGCCAGCCTGTTTGCCCCCAACTTCCCTCCTCTGCCGGCCTGGTTACCCCTAACTGCCCTCTCCTGCAGGGTTGATCACCTCCAACTGCCCTCCCTTGCAGGCCTGGTCCTTCTCAACTGACCTCCCTTGTAGGCCGGGTGCCTCCCAACTGCCCTCTCCTGCTGGCCATCTTGTGTCCACATGGGGGCAGGATCTTTGACCACATGGGGGCAGCTATATTGTGTGTTGCAGTGATGATCAATCTGCATAGTACTCTTTTATTAGATAGAATAGAGGCCTGGTACAGGGGTGGGGGCCAGCTGGTTTGCCCTGAAGGGTGTCCCTGATCAGGGTGGGGTTCCCTTGGGGCATGGGGCGGCCTGAGCGAGGGGCCTGTGGTGGTTTGCAGGCCGGCCACGCCCCCTGGCAACGCAAGCGGAGGCCCTGGTATCTGGAATTTATTTTCCTTCTACAATTGAAACTTTGTAGCCTGGAGCAGAGCCAAGCCTGGGGCTCCATCGGAGGCCCGCAGCCATTTGTGTTGGGGTTATAATTGAAACTTTGTTGCCTTAAGCGGGTGGGCCCGGCCAGGGTGTGTGGAAAGCTTTGCTTCCCCTGTTGCCGGCCTGGCCTGCTCTCTCAAGCTCCATTCTGCCGCCATTTGTTTGAATTTGTTTACCTTCTATAATTGAAACTTTGTAGCTTGAGTGGAGGCTTAGGCCTGCAATGGCTGGCAGAAAGCTTGGCTTCCTCTGTTACCTAGGAAACCTTGCTCTCTGTGGCTGTAGCCATCTTGGTTTGGGTTAATTTGCATACTCGCTCTGATGGGATGGTGGGCGTGGCTTGTGGGCGTGGCTTGTGGGTGTGTCGGAGGTATGGTCAATTTGCATATTTGTCTATTATTAGATAGGATAAATCATACTATACTATGTAACCTTTTGAGATTGACTTTTTTTTTTAAGTTGTTGCCGGTATCAATAGTTTTTTCCTTTTTATTACTGAGTAATATTCCCTTATATGGATGCTCCATAGTTTGTTTAATCTTTGGCCCATTTTAGTGTACTTCCAAATTCACTGATTCTTTTATTTGTTCTCTGCCTTCTCCTGTTGATGCCATCCACTGAATTTTTAATTTGGCTATTGTATTTTTTTATTTCTAAAATTTCCATTTGGTTCTCTATATCTTCTTTTTCTTTGTTGAGACTATTTGTTTTCACTAGAGGCCTGATGCATGAAATGCATGTAAGATAGGCCTTCCTTCCCCCAACTGCCGGCATCGGCTTCCCTCTAGCACATGGGACCCAGGCTTCCCTCCGACAGCCGGCAGGCACCCAGGACCCTGGCTTACCTCGCAGCCCCGGCTTCGTCTGGAAGGTTATCTGGAAGGATGTCCAGAAGGACATCCAGTCTAATTAGCACATTATGCTTTTATTATTGTAGATTTGGTTCAATTGTGTTCATAATTGACTCTTGAAGAATTATGATATCTGATTTAAAATTCTAGTCAGATAATTCTCATCTCTTGTCAGTATTGAGGGTCTATTGATTATCTTTTCTTTTTCAGTTGAGGCTTTCCTGGTTTTTAGTATGGTGAGTAATTTTCAATTAAATCCTGGACATTTTGAGTATTATGCTGTAACTTCTGGTTCTTATTTAATCTGTTTTAGTAGGCTTCCTTTAAATTGCACCTGTGGGGGAAGAGGAGACTGTTTCCTGCCAGGTGGGTATGGATGTCTAGGTTTCCCTCTCAACCTTCTTTGACAATCTCATTAGGGAGAGGATGCCTCATTATTGATAGGCAGAGGTGGGAGTTCAGGCTCCCCAATAGGCCTCCACTGTCAGGGAGGGGGAGGAATGCCTCTTTACCATTAGGTAGGGGTACAAGGCCAGGCCTCTCAAAAGGTTTGTGACACTAAGGAGGTGAAACCTCAGTACTTCCAGGCAAGGATAAAGGTCCCAGCTCCCCACTCAGACTTCTCTGACATCTCCCCAGTGGGAGGTAGTAGGGGCATCCACTTATAGATATAATAAAGTGGAGGTCTAAGTTTCCCACTTGGCCTTTTCGGAAGCTGATGTGGGTGGGGCCACAGTTTTAACTATGGTGTTTGGGTAGGGTAGGGAGGTGATTGTCTAAAAGTGAAAGAGGTGGATTTTCGTGGGGCTTGATGTTAAACACTTAGAAATCCTTAAAAGTAGTAACATAATTACAAATAATATTTTTTGCACTTTCATAACACTTTTGTTGAGGTATAATTGGAATACAGTAAAGCACATTTAAAGTGTACAATCTGATGCATGCATCCATCACCACAATCAAGATAACGAACATATCCAGCACCGCCCCCCAAATTCCCTGGTGCCCCTTTATATTTCCTCTGTTCTCTACCCACTCACCTCCTCCTCTCCCAGGCAACTACTTACCTACTTCCAGAATTTTTAGCCATCAGTATAGATTCCAGAATTTTTTTATAAATGGATTTATACAATATGAATTCTAGCTTCTTCTACCCAGCATAAATATTTTTATATTTGTTCATGTATATATAAATAGTTCATTCTACTTTTACTGTTGAGTAGTATTATGTTGTATAAATATATAATTTGTTTTTATTTTCAACTATTGGTAGATATTAGACTTGTGTTCACTTTTTAGCTATTAAAAATAAAGCTGCTATGAACATTTGTGTTCAAGTGTTTCTGGTTACATATGCTTTCATTTCTCTTAGATAAATGGATAGTGGAATGTTTGGGGCATAGAGTAAGTATATATTTACCTTTAAATTTTTTTTCAAACTTCCAAATTTTACACTACCATTAGGAATGCATGAGAATTCCAGTTATTCCACATCCTTCCCAAGATATGGAACAACAAGATTTTTTTAATTGTACTCATTCTAGTAGGTATATAGTATTATCTCATAGTGATTTTAATTTGTATTTCCTTGATGGCTAGTGATATTGAAAATCTTTTCATTTGTTTATTTGCCATCCAAATATACTCTTTGGTGAAATGTCTAAGTATTTTGCCTGTTTTTATTAAGTTACTAGAGGCCCGGTGCACAAAATTCGTGCATGGGGTTGTGTGTCCCTCAGCCTGCCTGCACCCTCTCCAATCTGGGACCCCTCGAGGGATGTCCGACTGCTGGCTCCCAACTGCTCATCTGCCTGCTTTCCTGATTGCCCCTAACCACTTCTGCCTGCCAGCTTGATCACCCCCTAACGACTCCCCTGCCAGCCAGATTGCCCTTAACTGCCCTCCCCTGCAGGCCTGGTAACCCCTAATGCCCTCCCCTGCAAGCCTCATCGCCCCTAACTGTTCTCCCCTGCTGGTCTGGTCCCCCACAACTGCTCTCCCCTGCAGGCCTGACTCCCCCCCCCCCCCAACTGCCCTTCCCTGCAGACCCAGTCGCCCCCAACTTCCCTCATATGCCAGCCTGGTCTCCCCTAACTGCCCTCCCCTGCAAGCTTGATCACCCCCAACTGCCCTCCCTTGCAGGCCTGGTCCCCCCCAACTTCTCTCTCCTGCAGGCCTGGGTCCCCCCCAACTGCCCTTCCCTGCAGGCCCGATCACCCCCAACTTTCCTCCTCTGCTGGCCTGGTCACCCCTAACTGCCCTCCCCTGCAGGCTTGATTTCCACCAACTGCCCTCCCTTGCAGGCCTGGTCCCCCCCCAAGTGCTCTCCCCTGCAGGCCTGGGTCCCCCCCAACTGCCCTTCCCTGCAGGCCCAGTCGCCCCCAACTTCCCTCCTCTGCCAGCCTGGTCACCCCTAACTGCCCTCTCCTGCAGGCTTGATTGCCCCCAACTGCCCTCCCTTGCAGGCCTGGTCCCTCCCAAATGCCCTCCCCTGCTGGCCATCTTTTGGCAGCCATCTTGTGTCCACATGGGGGCAGCCATCTTTGACCACATGGGGGCAGCCATCTTGTATGTTGGAGTGACAGTCAATTTGCATATTACTCTTTTATTAGATAGGATAGAGGCCTGGTCCACAGGTGGGGGCCAACTGGTTTGCCCTGAAGGGTGTCCCAGATTAGGGTGGGGGTTCCCTGGGGTGTGGGGCAGCCTGGGCAAGGGGCCTGTGTGCAGGCCAGTCATGCCCCCCAGTGACCCAAGCATAGGCTGGAAGCAGGTATCTGGGATTTATTTATCTTCTATAATTGAAACTTTGTAGCCTTGAGCAGAGGCCAGGGCAGGCCAGGGCGGGTGGGAAGCTTGGCTTTCTCCATCGTCAGGGGCAACCCAAGCCTCCGGCTTGCTCCAGCTCTGTGGCTGCCACCATATTTGTTGGGATTTATTTAAACTCTGTAGCCTTGAGCGGAGGCCTGGGCCAGCCAGGAAGCTTGGCTTCCTCCATCACCGGGGACAACCCAAGCCTCCTGCTTGCTCCAGCTCCGTGGTGGCTGCCATCTTTGTTGGGTTAATTTGCATACTTGCTCTGATTGGCTGGTGGGTGTAGCTGAGTGATGGTCAATTTGCATGTTTCTCTTTTATTAGTATAGATTTGTCATCTTATTGAGTTGTAAGAGTTCCTTACATAGTCTTTTGTCAGATACATGTTTTGCAAATACAGTAATACCTCGATATAACAGACTAATTCTGATAAGTAGGTGTCCGTTAAAGCCGAGAGTCCCTTATATAATAAAGTAGGTTTTCCAATTTTCCTAATGCGTATGTTAAAAAATTGACAAATTCATTTATATATTTTTACTTATGTAGACATGTTTATGTAATTCAGTTAACTATGTATGAAAAGTTTGATTTCACAGAAAAGTTTTCTATCTATATTACTGTAATACTAAATTTATATGGAATAGGTCTAGTAAATGAGTGCATTCACCAGTCCCCAGGAAGAAACAAATGCACATGGCTGGGGCGTGACTTACTGCACATGTGTACATTGGCCAGTACGCATTTAAACTCCTGCAGAAAATCACTCGACATAACAACAGAACCAGTTACTACATGAGATGTGGTGTGATCATGTTCTAATGATTTGCTGAACATTGTTTATGAGTGGTAACTCTTGGATTTAAATATGTAGACTATAGTTGTGGAAATACTTATTTATGTCGGCGAAATTACTACAGTGGTTTTTCCAACATATGGCCTATTCACTAAAATTTGTTTAAAATAACAGTGAATTAATAACAAAAATAATCTTTTAATTTAATTATAAGCAAATCTTCATTAAAATTCATTTCAAAATTAACAGGCTGTTAATTTTCACATATGACATACAGACCAGAAATTTTGTCCATTAAATCTAAAGTCCGTTAAATAGAGCTCCACAAAATGGCGGTTTACTGTATTTCATCCAGTCTGTGGCTTGCCTTTAAATTTTCACAGTGGTTTCACTTGAAGGGCAAACATTTTTAATTGATGAAATTCAATTTAATAATTTTTCCTATTACAATTTGTGGGTTTTTGTCATATTTCAGACATTTCTGCCAAATTCTAGGACACTGAGACTTTCTCCCATGTTTTCATGTAGAAATTTTACAGTTTTAGCTCTTACATTTAGGTCTATGATTCATATTGACTTAATTTTATATACAGTGTGTGATAAGAGTAAAGGTATATTTATTTATTTTTTGCATATGGATATCTATTTTTTTCTGCACCATTTGTTGAATAAATAATTACTTTCCAGTGTAGTATTGCCTTGTCGTGTTTGTTGGAAATCAATTGACAATATAAGAACGGGTCTATTTCTGAACTCCTATGTTTCATAGGTCATTTTGTCTATATTTACACAATCATATTTGTCTTGACTACTGTAGTATTATATTAAGTTCTGAACAAAGTAATGTAAGTTATCTAGCATTGTTCATTTTCACTGTTCTAGGTGCTTTACATTTCTTTTTTTTTAATATTCACCGGAGGATATGTTTATTGATTTAAGAGAGAGAGGAAGGGGGAAGAGAGAGAGAGAAACATTGATGTGAGAGAGAAACATTGATTGATTGCCCCTTATACACTCCCTGACCGTGAATCAAACCCAGGATCTTTTGGTGCACAGGATGACATGCCAACCAACTGAGCCACACTGGCCAGGACTACATTTCTTTTATTTTATTTTAAAACATGTTTTTAAATTGATTTTTAGAAAGAGGAAGGGAGGGGAATAGAGAGATAGAAACATTGATGAGAGAAAAACATCGATCGGCTGCCTCCTGGACAACCCCTACTGGGAATCAAGCCTGCAACCTAGGCATGTGCCCTGACCAGGGATAGAACTAGTGACCTCTTGGTTCCTGGTTTGGCACTCGATCACTGAGCCACACCAGCAAGGCAGGGCTACATTTCTTTATGCATTTTATAATCAATTTGTTTATTTCTAGAAACATTTATTCTCTGTGGATTTAATTTGTTCTTCTTTTACTACTTAAGATAGGAAACTGAGATCATTGATTTGACAACTTTTTTGTTCTTTTCTAATATTGGCATTAAGTGCAGTAAATTTCCCCTGAACTATTGATTATGATATACTGTATATTCATTATCATTCAGATCAAATATCTTTTTCCAATTTCCCTTTTGATTTCATCCTTGACCCATGGATTAGTTAGAAGTATCTTATTTAATTTCTAATTATTTGGTGATTTTCTAGATGTAGTTTGTTTTTGGTTTCTATTTTTAATTCTCTTGTGGTGAGAAAAAACTTCATGCAATTTGAATCCTTTCAAATTTATGGAAACTTGTTGATAAATGTTCCATATATAGGTGGAAAAAGTGTAATCTTCAAATGCTTAGTGAAGTGTTCTATAAATATCAATTAGTTCACCTTAGTTGATAGTGTTTGCAAAGTCTTATATTCCCTTACTGATTGTCTGTCTACCTATTCTTTCAATTATTGAAGGAGTAATGAAATCTCTAAGTATAATTGTACATTTGTCTAGTTTTCCTTGCAATTCTATCCATTTTTTTAAAATTTTATGCATTGTGAAGCTCTGTCATTAGGTGCATAAGCATTTAGAATTGTCCTCTTTATTAAATGACCCCTTTATCACTATTAAATGATGTTTTTGGTCCCTAGTTATATTCTTTGCTTTAAAATCTACTTTTATGATTAATATAAATACTCCAGTTGTCTTTTGAGTAATATTAGCATGATAAATATTTTTTCATCCTTTTAATTTAAACTATTTTTTCTTTATATTTAAAGTATATTTCTCATATAGTTGAGTCTTGTTTTTTTTATTCAGTCTGACAGACTCTTCCTTTTTTAAAGATACATATTTATTGCCATTTTGTTGGTCAAATTTTTTATCTTATTTTTTTCTTTTTCTTAAAGTAGACCCTTTAACATTTCATGTAATATTGGTTGGGTGCTCATGAACTCCTTTAGCTTTTTCTTGTCTGGGAAACTCTTTTTCTCACCTTCAATTCTAAATGATAGCTTTGCTGGGTAGAGTAACCTTGGTTGTAGGTCCTTGCTTTTCATCACTTTGAATATTTCTTGCCACTCTCTTCTGGCTTGCAAAGTTTCTGTTGAGAAATTAGTTAACATTCTTATGGGAACTCCCTTGTAGGTAACTAACTGCTTTTCTCTTGTTGCTTTTAAGATTCTCTCTTTGTCTTTAACCCTTGGCATTTTAATTATGATGTGTCTTGTGTGGGCCTCTTTGGGTTCATCTTGTTTGGGTCTCTCTGTGTTTCCTGGACTTGTATGTCTATCTCTTTCAACGAGTTAGGGAAGTTTTTCTGTCATTATTTTTTCAAATGGGCTTTCAATTTCTTCCTCTCTCTTCTCCTCCCAGCACCTCAATGATGTGAATGTTGGTATACTTGAAGTTGTCCCAGGAGCTCCTTAGATTATGCTCATTTTTTTGTATTCTTTTTTTTTTCTGTTCTGATTAGGTATGCTTCCTTATATTCCAAATTGCTGACTTGATTCTCAACTACATCTTTGTTGATTCCCTGTAAATTATTCTTCATTTCAGTTAGTGTATCTTTCATTTCTGACAGGTCCTTCTTTATGCTGTTGAGGTTCTCTCTTAAGTTCATTGAGCATTCTTAATACCATTGTTTTGAACTCTGCATCTAGTAGATTGTTTGTCTCTATTTTGTTTAGTTCTTTTTCTGCAGTTGTGTTCTGTGTTTTCATTTGGAACATGTTTCTTTGTCTCCTCATTTTAACAGCCTCTCTGTGTGGGCTGTGTACAACCTCCTATTGTAGTTGAGACTTGGAATATCAGTGGGAGGGATTTACCCCCAGGCTGTTTGGCTCCAAGGACTGGCTGTGACCACCAACCACCATGGAGGATTAGTTGTGCAGGGGCCCACCTCACAGAGCAGGACTGATTTCTTTTTCTTTTCTTTTTTTTAAGTTCTGATTATTTTCTCCCACCCCCCTTTTTTTATTGTTTCAAGTATTACAAAGAGTAATATATATGTCTCCTTTTTTTCTCCCATTGACCTTACCTCTTCCTCCCCTAGCCCCTGGCACATGCTGTCACCCCAACACCCCAGTGTCTTGCATCCATTGGTTATGCTTATATGCATGCATACAAGTACTTGGGTTGATCACTTACCTCTCCCCATCCCAGCTTTCCCGCTGTAATTTGACAGTCTGTTCAATGCTTCTCTGCCTCTGTATCTATCTTTTCGTTCATCAGGTTATAATGTTCTTTATTATCCATAAATGAGTGAGATCATATGGTATTTTTCTTTCACTGACTGGCTTATTTCACTTAGCATAATGATCTCCAGTTCCATCCGTGTTGCTTCAAATGGTAAGAATTCCTTCTTTTTTATAGCAGCGTAGTATTCCATTGTGTAGATATACCATAGTTTTCTAATCCACTCATCTGCTGATGGGCATTTAGGTAAAATCTTAGCTATTGTAAATTGTGCTGCTATGAACATAGGGGTGCATATATCCTTTCTGATTGGTGTTTCTGTTTTCTTGGGATATATTCCTAGAAGTGGTATTACTAGGTCAAATGGCAGGTCCATTTTAAAATTTTTGTAGAAACGCCATACTGTTTTTCCACAATGGCTGCACCTGTCTGCATTCCCAACAACAGTGAAGGAGGGTTCTTTTTCTCCACATCCTCTCCAGCACTTGCCGTTTGTTGATTTGTTAGTAATAGCCATTCTGACAGGTGTGAGGTGGTACCTCATTGTTGTTTTTATTTGCATCTCTCTGATGATTAGTGACTTTGAGCATATGTCTCTTGGCTTTCTGAATGTCCTCTTTTGAAAAGTGTCTATTTAGATCCTTTGCCCATTTTTTGATTGGATTGTTTACCTTCCTTATGTTAAGTTGTATGAGTTCCCTGTAAATATTGGAGATTAAACCCTTATCGGAGATAACATTGGCAAATATGTTCTCCCATGCAGTGGGCTTTCTTGTTGTTTTATTGATGGTATCTCTTGCTGTGCAGAAGCTTTTTATTTTGATGTAGTCCCATTTGTTTATTTTTCCCCTAGTCTCTCTTGCCCTAGGATCTGTGTCTGTAAAGATATTGCTACGACATATGTCTGCAATTTTGCTGCCTATGGTGTCTTGTATGATTTTTATGGTTTCCCGTCTTACATTCAAGTCCTTTAGCCATTTTGAGTTTGTTTTTGTGTATGGTATAAGTTGGTGATCTAGTTTCATTTTTTTTTCATATATCTGAACAAATTTCCCAGCACCGTTTATTAAAGAGACTGTTTTGAATCCATTGTATGCTCTTGCCTCCTTTGTCAAATATTAATTGAGTATAATGGCTTGGGTCAATTTCTGGGTTCTCTGTTCTGTTCCATTGGTTGATATGTCTGTTCTTGTGCCAGTATCAGGCAGTTTTGAGAACCGTGGCTTGGTAATATAGATTGATGTCTGGTATTGTGATCCCTCCAACTTTGTTCTTTCTCAGGATAGCTGTGGCTATACGGGGTCATTTTTTAATTTTATTTCAGATAAATTTTTGTAGAGTTTGTTCTAGATCTTTGAAATATGCCATTGGTATTTTAATAGGTATTGCATTGAATCTATAGATTGCTTTAGATAGTATGGACATTTTAATGATGTTGATTCTGCCAATCTATGAACATGGTATGTTCTTACATTGGTTTATGTCTTTATCTCTTTTTTCAATGTATTGTAGTTTTCTGAGTACAGGTCTTTTAACTCCTTATAAGAATTTCTTCCTAGGTATCTTAATTTTTTTGGTGCAATGGTAAATGGGATTGTTTTTTTTCATTTCTCTTTCTGTGAGTTCATTATTGGTGTATAAAAAGGCCATAGATTTATGGGTGTTAATTTTGTATCCTGCTACATTGCCAAATTCATTTATTAGATCTAGTAGTTTTTTTATGGAGTCTTTGGGGTTTTCTATGTATAGTATCATGTCATCTGGGAATAAGGACAGTTTTACTTCTTTTCCAATTTGGATGCTTTTTATTTCTTCTTCTTGTCTGATCGCTATGGCTAGTACTTCTAGTACTATGTTGAACAGGTGTGGTGAAAGTGGAAATCCTTGTCTTGTTCCTGTTCTTAGAGGAAATGAGTTTAGTTTTTGCCCATTGAGTATGATGTTGGCTGTAGGTTTGTCATATAGGGCTTTTATTATGGTGAGGTATGATCCCTCTCTTCCCACTTTGCTGAGAGTTTTTATCAAGAAATGGTGTAGGATTTTGTCAAATGCTTTTTCTGCATCAATTGATATGATTATATGCTTTTTGTCTCAGTTCATTTATGTGATGTATCACATTTATTAATTTGCGAAAATTGTACCATCCTTTCATTCCCGGAATAAATCCCACTTGGTCATGGTGTATGCTCTTTCTAATGTATTGCTGAATCTGACTTGCTAGAATTTTGTTGAGGATTTTGGCATCTATGTTCATAAAGGATATTGGCTTGTACTTCTCTATTTTGTGGTGTCTTTATCTGGTTTTGGGATTAGGGTAATGCTGGCTTCATAGAAAGAGCTTCGAAGTGTGCCTTTCTCTTGATTTTTTTTTTAATTTAAATAAATCTTTATTGTTCAGATTATTACAATTCTCCTTTTTCCCCCCAGATCTCCCCATCACCCAGTTCCCTCCCCCCCACGTTGTCCTTATCCATAGGTGTATGATTTTTGTCCAGTCTCTTCCCATAACCCCCACACAGACTCCCCATTCCCCCTGAGAGTTATCAATCCACTCCCATTCTATGCCTCTGATTCTATTATGTTCACCAGTTTATTCTGTTCCTCAGATTTTGAATTCACTTGATTTTTAGAATCACTTGTTGATATATATTTGTTGTTCATAATTTTTATCTTTACTTTTTTTTTTCTTTTTCCTCTTTTTAAAGAATACCTTTCAGCATTTCATATAATCCTGGTTTGGTGGTGATGAACTCCTTTAGCTTTTTCTTGTCTGTGAAGCTCTTTGTCTGACCTTCAATTCTGAATGATAGCTTTGCTGGGTAGAGTAGTCTTGGTTGTAGGTTCTTGCTATTCATCACTTTGAATATTTCTTGCCATTCCCGTCTGGCCTGCATAGTTTCTGTTGAGAAATCAGCTAACAGTCGTATGGGTGCTCCCTTGTAGGTAACTAACTGTTTTTCTCTTGCTGCTTTCAAGATTCTCTCTTTGTCTTTTGCCCTTGGCATTTTAATTATGATGTGTCTTGGTGTGGTCCTCTTTGGATTCCTCTTGTTTGGGGTTCTGTGCGCTTCCTGAACTTGTATGTCTATTTCTTTCACCAGGTGGGGGAAGTTTTCTGACATTATTTCTTCAAATAGGTTTTCAGTATCTTGCTCTCTCTCTTCTGGCACCCCAAAAATTCGGATATTGGTACGCTTAAAGCCATTCTGGAGGCTCCTTATGCTATCCTCACACTTTTGGATTCTTCTTTCTTCCCGCCTCTCTGGTTGGGTGTTTTTTTCTTCCTCATATTCCAGATCTTTGGTTTGACTCTTCGGGTGCGGTGGTCTACTCTGTATATTCTTTATTTCAGACAGTGTATGCATAATTTCTGACTGGTCCTTTTCCATTTTTTTTGGTATTCTCATTAAGGTCCTTGAAGGTCTCTTCAAGTTTATCAGCGGTTTTTAGAAGATTCTTGAGTAACTTTATAACTATGGTTCTGAACACTGTGTCGTCCATTAGTTTGCTTTCATCTATCTCTCCTACTTGTGACATATTGCGATGTCTCCACGTTTTGGCTGCCTCCCTGTGTTGATGGAGTGGCTTTTTGTGGTCGGTGACCTATAGGGGCCGGTAGCTCAGCTTCCCCTATCATCCTAGGTGGTCGCTCTTGGTACTCCCCTTTGTGGGCTGAGTGGAAAGTCTTGGTGTAGTTAAAAGCCCTGATTGCTGTTGGTACACTGGGAGGAATTGAACTCCGGTCCAATTGGTTGTGAGGGCCTGCTTTGTCTATAACGGAAGAATTGCTGTGCTGGAGACACAGTAGGGCTTTGGTGCTCACTGAGTCTGCCTCTTGAATGTGTCCCTTATGAGAGTGGTTGAAGTCTGGTGTCGTCCACACCGAAAGAAAAGTCACTCTCACTCTCCGACCGATGGCCGAGAGTCCCGTAGGCGTCTGGGTCCCCCTCGTGTCCCCAGAAACTGTAGTTCAGAGTGGTTGGGATTGTTGGTATCACTGGCGGGAATTGATCTCCAAGCCAGTTGGCTGTGAGGATCAGCAGTGTCTCCGCTGGGAGAGCTTCTGTGCTCAGCTTGGATGGGGCAGAGTCTCAGGGTGGCGCAGACAAGCTTTGGTTTCCCGTCTGCTCCGCCCTAAGAGGGGCGGTTTCTCCGTGCCTGAATTAATGGCTGCGCGCCTCTGAGAGAAGGCAGCTTTCGAGCCTCGTCCGCTGCTAAACAGCCCAGTTTCTCCCCGACCGTAGCTGGATTTCAGTTCAGTTGGGAGATTTTGTTTTTCTCCCAAATGAGAAAGCTAGCCACGCAGCGTCTGCTGCCCTCCCTCTCCGCGCTGCGAGCAAGCCTGCCGTGTATTCAGCCGCCCGCCCTTTCCGCGCTCACGGATCTCCGCACCTCCACAGCTCCTGAGGCTCAGCGTCCCCCTCTCTTTTTTCTCTAGTTGTAGGTTTTCCACTCTGCCAGCTTTCCGGTGGTTCTGGATGGTGTGCGCTCTGTTTTCCAGTTGTAGTTTCAAAATTGTTGTGGTAGGCAACAGTTAGGTGTTTACCTTATGTCGCCATCTTGGTTTCTCTCTCTTGAATTTTTTTGAACAGTCTGAGGAGGATAGCTTTTAGTTCTTTGAATGCTTGGTAGAACTCCCCTGTAACGCCGTATGGACCAGGGCTTTTCTTTACTCGAGGATCTTTTATCGCTGTTTCAATTTCTTCAGTAGTTATCGGCCTATTCAGGTTTTTTTATTCTTCCTGGCTGAGTTTTGGGAGCTTATATTTTTCTAAGAATATGTCCATTTCATCTAGGTGAGTGGTCGGCAAACTAATGAGTCAACAGAGCCAAATATAAATTTCTTTTTAGAGCCAAATTTTTTAAACTTAAACTTCTTCTAATGCCACTTCTTCAATATAGACTCACCCAGGCCGTGGTATTTTGTGTAAGAGCCACACTCAAGGGGCCAAAGAGATGCATGTGGCTCGCGAGCTGCAGTTTGCCGACCACGGGTCTATTTTGTCCATTTTGTTGGAATAGAGTTGTTCATAGTATTTTTTCATAATCGTTTGTATTTCTGTGGGATTGGTTGTTACTTCCCCTCTTTCATTTCTGATTTTGTTTATTTGGGTCCTCTTTCTTTGCTTCTAGGTGAGGCTGACTAGAGGTTCATCAATCTTGTTTATCCTTTCAAAGAACCAGCTCTTGGTTTGGTTGATCTTTTGTATTGTTTTTTTGGTCTCTATGTAGTTTATCTCTGCTTTGATCTTTATTATTTCCTTCCTTCTGCTTACACTGGGCTTTTCTTGTTGCTCTCTCTCTAACTCTTTGAGTTGTAGGGTTAGGTAATTTATTACCATTGTTTCTTGTTTTTTGAGGTAGGCCTGTAGATCTATGAACTTCCCTCTCAAGACTGCTTTTATTGTGTCCCATTGATTTTGGATTGTTGTGTTTTCATTGTCATTTGTTGCCATGATGTTTTTTATTTCTTCTTTTATCTCTCTGGTAATCAAGTCATTGTTTAATAGCATGATATTTAGCCTCCAGGTGTTTGATTTTTTAATTGTTTTTATTGTAGTTGATTTCTAATTTTATGCCATTGTGATCTGAGATGATGCTTGCTATGATTTCTATCTTCTTAAATTTGAAGATACTTTGCCTGTGTCACAATATATGATCTATATTTGAAAATGACCCATGTGCCCTTGAGAAGAATGTATATTCTGTGGCTTTGGGTTGAAATGTTCTGAAGATGTCAATTAATTCCATCTAATCTAGTATACCATTTAGGAATGATATTTCCTTGCTGATTTTTTGTTTAGAGGATTTGTCCAGTGGTGTTAGTGGGGTTTTAAAGTCTCCTACAATGACTGTATTGATGTCAATTTCTTCCTTGGTGTCCTCCAGAAGATTTTTTATGTAATTGGGTGCTCCTGTATTGGGTAAGTATGTTTACCAGAGTTATATCTTGTTGTTGGTTTGCTCCCATTAGTATTATGAAGTGGCCTTCCTTCTCTCTTATTATGTCCTTCACTTTGAGATCTAATTTGTCAGATATAAGTATTGCTACTCCAGCTTTTTTTTTTCATTTCCATTCGCCTGAAATACCTTTTTCCATTCCTTCACCATCTGTCTGTGTGAGTTCTTTTTCCTGAGGTGAGTTTCCTGTAGACAGCAGATATAAGCGTCATGTTTTCTTATCCACTTAGCTACCCTGTCTTTTGATTGGGGCATTTAATCCATTTACATTTAAAGTTATTATTGATAGGTACTTGTCACCATTTTTATTTTTTATTCTTGTATTCCTTCTTCACTTCCTATTTCTTCTTTTCACAGAAGACTCTTTAGCATTTCTTGCATTGCTGGTTTGGTGGTGATAAACTCCCTTAATCCTTTTTTGTCTCTGAAGCTCCTGATTTCACCTTCAATTTTGATTGATAGCCTTGCTGGGTACAGTATTCTTGGATTCAGAAACGTCCTTTGCATGACTTTGTATGTTTCATTCCATTCCCTTCTGGCTTGATGTGTTTCTGTTGAGAAATCAGTTGCTAGTCTGATGGGGGATCCTTTGTAGGTAACTGTCTCTCTCTGGATGCTTTTAAGATTCTTACTTTGTCGTTGGTGTTTGCCAATGTATTTATAATGTGCCTTCGCGTTGGTCTTTTAGGGTTCATTTTGTTTGGGACTCTGTGAGATTCTTGGACTTGTGTAAGTTTTTTCTTCCCTATATCAGGGAAGTTTTCTGTCATTATTTCTTCCAACATGTTTTCTATTCCTTGCTCAGTTTCCTCTCCTTCTTGCACCCATATTATGCGGATGTTGTTTTGTTTCGTGTTGTCCCAAAGTTCCCTTAGACTTTCCTTGTTTTTTAAGCTTTTTTAAATGTTGCTCTGTTTGGGTATTTTTTTTTCTGCCTTGTCTTCTAACTCACTGATGTGGTTCTATGCTTCTTCTCGTCTACTGTTGATGCTTTATATTGAGTTATTTATTGCTGTGATGTCATTTTTCGTTTTTTTCTTGGTTCTTCTTCATTTCCTCTTGGTTCTTATACATATTGTTGAATTTGTCTTCTAACCTTTTCAGCGACCTTCTGACCATTTCTCTGAATTCTTTCTCTAACATATTGCTTGCCTCCATTTCATTTACTTCTTTTTCTAGTGATGCCTCCTTTTGTTTTGCATGTGGGCTGTTTTTTTGTCTCCCCATGATCTTCCCTCTCCAGGTGTCTGGTTATGTAGCTCTCTCCTGCGTTGACTTAAAGGCACAAAATAGAGCACAACAAGGCACAACACACTGAACACAAATGTATTCATGATACTAATAACCCCAAATAAAGGTGGCCACCAGAGAAAAGAGGATTAGGCAATTAAAAAAAAGAGTGCAAAAATGATATTGAGAAAAGGAAAGGGAAAAAGAAGTAAGAGGGAATAGAAAGAGAATAAAAAAGAAGGGGAAAACTATTTATTTGGGGAGAAAACTCCATTAGAACAACAAGTAATCAAAAAAAATGCAACAACTAACACCCAGAGATGAATGAAAACTACGAACAACAACTAATAACAAGCTAGGAGAGGAAAAACAGAAGCAAAAAAAAGAGATAAATAATCACACAAACAAACAAAAACAATCTAATCAACAATCAAACTAACAACAAAAATAGGACAGAGAGAAAGAAGGGGAAAACAAAACAAAATAAAACAAATAAAAAAACAACAAAAAAAGGGAAGAGAGAAAAAAATTGAATAAAGAAGAAAGAGAAGAGAGAAGTGTGTATGGACTTGGAGCAGAGGATCAGAAATTAGATATATAAGTAGGATGAATTTTTAACAGGGTGTAAAAAGAAGGAATAGGGAAAATCTAAACCAAAAATAGGGTAAGGGAAACAGGACAACAAAACGGGAAAAGTGAGGAAGAGAGTGTTGGCATAAAGGTAAAGTTGAGATAGAGTAAAATGTTGCTAAAGGAAAAATGAAAATAGAATTTAGAACACTAATCTCAAAATAAAATAAAGGGAAAATAAAATGAAACTTTAAAAAGGTAAAATAATAGTAGTAATAATACTGATTAAAAATAAAAATATAATTAAAAAGGTAAAATCAAGTGAGAAAAAAAAGTTTAGTTTCGTAAGTAAAAGATAAAAAATAAAAATGTGCAGTAGTGAAGGTCATTCACTTCCTCTCCTGTTCTTTTTGGCATGCCTGTTTCCTGTCAGGTACTAAGGACAGTATTGAAGTTCCCTGTGTTCCACAGCTCCTCTGTGTCGTAAGCCACAATCTTGTTTTCAAGCAGGCAGTATTTCTTTTTTACTCAGCCTGCCTGTGTTTGTATTTACACAAACGTCAGTTTGTGATTCAACCGCTTGGTGGCAGTGTTTCTGTATTGACATCCGGGGCTATAAGTCCTCTCTATCCAGTATTTAGAATTTGTTTTCCCTGCTGCACTTAATACTGGTTTGGCGGTATGGACTGCACCATAGCTGGTTTTCTGATCGTTTCTCCCCTCTCTGATCCCCAGGTTCCACAAAAACAAATTTCTCCTGTAGTCTCTGAGAGTGTTTTTAATTGGGTGATACTATCTACTGGGCTTAGTAATCAAAAGCAAGGATTTAAAGAGAAAAAAAGAGCCTGAGTAAGTGCGCGAACTTGTGACTTTTTATCCCTGGCACTGTGCTCGACTCTGCTCAAGTCTCTGTGCAAGTCTTTTTCCCCTGGCACAGCAGTGCAGCCAGTTTACTGGTAAAGCTTCAGGCTGCCTTTTTGTGCCCAGCCCAGCTATGGGTTGTTTTCAAGTGTTCCCTTCTGTTGGCAGCCCTGTGGACCCCCTTCCACATTCACGTACTACACTGGCCCCAACATCTGCGGATTTTGTGGGGTGCAGACTTCCTCTAAACCTCTAGATCCAGCTGCATGCATTTTCCCTTCAACCTGGATCACAGATCTCATCTTTCTCTGGGCGAAATCTCGCCTTTCTGTGAGAAGGTGCAGAGCTCATCTGAGTCTGTGTATTCGGGCTGCTTGAGACCCAGTGTTTTTGAGTTTGCAGCTGGTCCTTGGGTGTTGTGGTTGTAGGGTCCTGGGAAGTATCCGATTCTTCCTGATTGAAATTTGGACTAGGCTTCCAAATACAGCCACTCTCCCCTTCAAGATGGTGCAGTCTCTGCAGCAAAGCCGGTTGCTCCAGGAGAGATTTCAGCAGCAGTGGAGGCTCTCCGGTCAGGGGAGCCTGGTCCAGCAGTCCCCAATAGTCCCTTGGAATATAGCTGTCCTTCACTCACAAATAGACACTCCCTGTACGTCGACACACTCTCTTTTCGTTCTGTCACTCACACACTATCTTGCAGCCTGCCATCCTGTCGGCAGCCATCTTCGATCTCTGAGCAGGACTGATTTCAACAAAGCTCTGATACCTGTTGAGTCTGCCCATTGTGTATGTTGCTTATGGCGGTTGGGTGGTGCTTTGATGTGGTCTGAAGCTGTCCACCAGGTGTGCTGATTCTGGGGCCTACTGGGAGGTGCCAGTCAAGGTCAGCTGCCACCTGTATTCTGCCCAGGGCCATCCACCATGAGCTACAAAGTGATCTGCCAATGTCTCCTATTTGAGTTGGATTTTAGAATTGACCCAGCAAAGCCAAGCTGTGAACCAAGGCAAACTGCTGCCTGGGGCTACTTAGCAAGAGGTACAGGGCATGCTGAGGCAAGATGCTGCTTGTTTGAGAGATTTTAGGAAAATCTGAAGCATGAGCCCTCTACCTTTTAATTGGGGTGTTTAGACCACTTATATTTAATGGGACCATTGATATAATTAAGCTTCAGTCTGCCATCTTGTCATTTGTTTTCTGTTTCTCCCATCTATTCTTTGTACACTTTTCCATTTTTTTCTGCTTTCTTTTGGATTAAGTGAGTATAGTTGTTATTTAATTGCATGACCTTTGTTAGGTGATTAGCTATAATTCTGTCTTATTTAGTGATTGCATTGGGTTTATAGTATACACAGTAAGAAAAAATTATATTTATCCCTGTAATTACCATTTTTGTGGTTTTTTTTAATTGATTTCAGAGAAAGTAAGGGAGAGAAACATAGAAACATCAATGATGAAAGAATCATTGATCGGCTTCCTCCTGCATGCCCCTTATTGGGAATTGAGTGAACAACCTGGACATGTGACATGGCTGTTAATCAACTGTGACCTCCTGGTTCATGAGTCAATGCTCCACCACTGAGCAACACTGGCTGGGCCCATTTCTGGTACTCTTTTTTTAAAAAATACATTTTTATTGATTTCAGAGAGGAAGGGAGAGAGAGAGGGAGATTGGAACATCAGTGATGAGAGAGAATCATTGATCAGCTGCCTCCTGCACACCCCTGACCGGGGGTCGAGCCCCTAACCTGGGCATGTGCCCTTGACTGCATTCGAACCTGGGACCCTCCAGTCCACACGCCAATGCTCTATCCACTTAGTCAAACTGGCTAGGGCCATTTCTGGTACTCTTGATCCATATTTCTGCCTGCTGTCATTTTACTTTTTCATGAAGGATGTGTTGTAACATTTCTTATATTGTGGGTATTCTGGTTATGAACCCCTTTTCAGCTTTTATATTTTTGAGAAAGTGTTTATTTCATCTTTTTAAGTTAAAATAACTTTTTTAGTTTTGAGGTAATATTAGATTGGTGTGTATATGTGAGAAATAATACAGAAAGATCCTGTGTACCCTTCCCCAGTTTCCCCCAATAGTAAATCTTTCAAGATTGTCATACAATGTAACAACCAGGATGTTGACACTGATATGATAATGATACCAAAAAATTCCATTCCAAAGAATCTATCCTTTGCCCTTTTATTAGTCACAATCACTACCTCTTCTCTATGCCCAAATCATGACATCCACTATTTTTCTCTTTATCTATAATTTCTATATTTCTAGAATGTTATATAAAAGAAATCAAATAGTATATGTGCTTTTGAGGTTGGCTCTTTCTCATTCAGCACAGTTCCACGTTGTGTGTATCAATGGTTCATTCCTTTTATTGCTGTAGCTTAACCATTCACATGTTGAAGAATATCTGATCTGTTTCCAATTTATGACTGTAATAAATTTAACATTTCATATAGGGTTTTGCATGAATACTAGTATGAGTGTCCATATCTCTGGGATTATTGTTCAAGAGTACAATTGCTGGATTGTCTGGTTATTGCATGCCTAGTTTTATAACAACATGCCAAATTGTTATCTAAGCTAGCTGTATTATTTTTCATTCCCACTAGCCATACATGAGTGATTACGTTTTAACACATCCTTGCCAGAATTTGGTATTATTGATAATTTTTATTTTAACCATTTGGATAGGTGTACTTTGAAGTTGCATTTTTCTAATGGCTAATGAGGTGAAATATCTTTTGATGTGCTTATCTGCCTTCTGTACATCCTCTTTGGTAAAATGTGTTTCTCTTTATGTATTTTTCTCATTTTCTAATTGGATTTTAAGTACATGCAATACAGAATTAATTCTCTTTTTTTTCTGAGAGAGAGAGAGATTGAGAAACATCATTGGTTACATCCTGCATGCACCCTGGCTGGGGATCAAACCCACCACCTTTTGGTGTAGGGGACGATGCTCCAACTAACTGAGTCACACTGACCAGGGCCAGAGTTTATCCTTGTATTATTTCTTATTAATTATTGTATTGTTTTCCATACAAACAATTGTGCTCACACCTGCTGCCTGGCCCGGCACCAATCTCCATCACTCAACACCATCAGTGGGTGTGAGTGGCGACTGCCGGCCCCAATCACCCCTGAGGGTTCTCCACCTCCCCCTGCTCCTGACAGGCAATCGGGGCAGCATCTGCTGCTCACACCCACTGCTGGCACTGGCCCCAATTGCTCAGTGCCGTCAGCGGGTGCGAGCAGGGCCAGCGCCGTCAGCACATGGGAGAGGCGGTGGCAGGCGTGGGGCTGCCAGCCAACAGGGGACCAGGGGCCATGGCGAGAGGGGTAGGGTGGGGGCATGGAGGATGAGCTGAGACCCACTCCTGTGCCCACCGCCTTACAGCCCACAGTTCCTTTTAGGAATTCGTGCACTGGGCCCCTAGTATTCTATATTATATCTAAAATATTTATATCATAGTATGATGGTGAAGCATAATATTCTTCTTTTTCCTTTCTTGAAAATTCCCAGAATTTAAAAAATTTTTTTAAGTTGGAAAGATATCACATTGATTTTATATCTTCTGGAAATATCCCATATTTCTTTTTTTACTTATACGATTAACTTGGAGTACATCACATTGTAAGTAACTTTAATCATTACTCACCAAATTTATTCCTTCCATTATCTATATAAAAACTCACCTAATTGGTATAAATTGTTTTATAAGCTCATTTTTTTATCATTTGTTATAAATAAAACAAATTAAAATAACATTGATTTAATGAACACCAAAATTTGAAGTAAGGAGGCTGTAGATGATAGTTACATTCTACACTGAGTGGCCAGATTATTATGATCTCTGAATGCATAATAATCTAGCCACTCACTGTGTGTGTGTGTGTGTGTGTGTGTGTGTGTGTGTGTGTGTGTATACATATATTAGAGGCCCGGTACATGAATTCGTGCATGTGTGGGGTCTGGCCAGCCTGGCCAGGGGGAGGGGACACGGGCGGTTGGCCAGCCTGCCTGCTGGTTGAACTCTTGGTAAAGGGGACAATTTGCATATTAGCCTTTTATTATATAGGATATATACTGAGTGTCCAGATTATTATGCATTCAGAGATCATAATAATCTGGCCACTCAGTGTATATCTCTTATTTTCATAATTTTGGTTTTGATGCATAATATTGAGAAAATCCTAATTCATACAGAAAAATTATTCTAAACTCCAACGAATTTTAATAGCTCATCTTGCAATCATAGCTTATTATTTAATTAACGGATCCTGAAGCCTAAAAGAACTAATTGATCCTGAAGCCTAAAAAAGTGTAGTAGGAAACCTTTATTTTAAAGTTGAATCATTAACTATCTGACAAGTACTCATGTTCTTTAACAAAAACATAAGAGTTACATTCAAAACTCACAAAGAGCCTAACTGGTGTGGCTCAGTGGTTGACCTTCAACCTATGAACCAGGAGGTCGCGGTTCGATTCCAGGTCAGGGCACATGTCTGGGTTGTAGGCTAGATCTCCAGTAGGAGACATGCAGGAGGCCGCCAATCAATGATTCCCTGTCATCATTGATGTTTCTCTCTTCCTTTCTCTTCCTCTCTGAAATCAATCTATACTAATAAAAGCCTGGGTGGCCCTCATGCGATGCCCTCACGTCATCACAAGATGGCCACCACAAGATGGCTGGCAGGGGAGGGCAGTTGGTGGTGATCAGGCTGGCAGGGGAGGGCAGTTGGGCACAATCAGGCCAGCAGGGGAGCAGTTAGGTGTCAATCAGGCCGGCAGGGGAGTGATTAGGGGGCGATCAGGCTGGCATGCAGAAGTGGTTAGGGGCAATCAGGCAGGCCAGCAGGCAGGTGACTGGTTTGGAGCCAGCAGTCCTGGATTGTGAGAGGGATGTCCGACTGCTGGTTTAGGCCCAATCCCGCAGTTGGACATTCCCCAAGGGGTCCCAGATTGGAAAGTGTGCAGGCTGGGCTGAGGGACAACCCCCCTCTAGTAAAAATATTTTAAAAACTCATGAATAAGTGCATACATGGTAAAACAGTCTATTAACATCTTCACTTGTTATTTTACAACTGATTCTTATAGCATGACAAAGACATATTTTGAACAGATTTGCAGAGGCTTAATTTGATGCCAGGCAAGTCTTAGGTACACATGCCATAGTATTGTACTTGCTTTAAATTTTTCTATGAGTAGAAATGCACAGACCTGAATAAAAGGGAAGCTATGACCTTCCTAATCATAGACCTATCCAGAAGAATTTTAATAAATGCACAGAAATGTCAGGACAAGATTTGTTATGAAGTTTGATCAAATACTAATTGACTTGCTAAAACAAGTTAGTGAGTAGGTAGTCTTCAACATTATATATTTGGTATATACTAGTAATATAATCCAGTATTTGTTTTGATAGTTTGTAATTTTTATTACAGATTTTAAAATAGCTAAAAGTAGAAAAATAAAATAGCTAAAAATATTTTTAATGATTTTCAAATTAAGTATTGGCAAAACTCCTAGAGAACCTCTGTATTCTAGAGTTTTTGACAGTGTAGTTTTAAAACCATTCAAAAATTCAATATTTATCATTATCCTTTGGCTAACTTATTTTTCTTATTTTTTTTCTAAAAAAAATTCAAATTCTTTTAGTCAGGGATTATTTTCCTTTATAAAAACTCTTGAGCCTTTTCTCCAGTAGCTTATGGCAATGGTTTCTTTTGATACTGTTGTTTTTTTTTCCAGACAGGTTTTATAAACTTGCCCAGTATGGTAGTTAAATTTGCTAGTGTCCTTGTGTAGAAATCTCTAACGAATGTTGGGAATGGGCATGTAGGGATTTTGTTGACAGTTTGTTAGCTCTCTGATTTGATGACCATAAATCATAGTAAGTTTTATCTTTAAAAATAGTAATTTTGATTTCTCACTTGTGTTTCTTTAAAAATCTTGAATGAATGAGAACGCAATTAATCCTATCTAATAAAAGAGTAATATGCAAATTAACCATCACTCTGCTACACCCATAAGCCACGCTCACAAGTCATGCCCACCAGCCAATCAGGAGCAAATATGCAAATAAACCCAACCAAGATGGCTACAGCCACAGAGCGCAGGAGGGAGGCTTGAGTTTCCCAGGCAATGGAGGAAGCCAAGCTTTCCCCCTGCCCTTGCTGGCCTAGGCCTCCACTCAAGGCTACAAAGTTTCAATTACAGAAGGTAAACAAATCCAAACAGAAATGGTGGCAGCCACGGAGCTGGAAAGAGCAGGAGGCTAGGGTTGCCCCTGGCAATGGAGGAAGCCAAGCTTTCCGCACACCCTGGACAGCCCAGGCCTCCGCTTAAGGATACAAAGTTTCAATTATAGAAGATACATAAACCCCAGATACCAGGGCCTCCGCTTGGGTCACTAGGGGGCGTGGCCGGCCTGCAAACCAGCACAGGCCCCTCGCTCAGGCCGCCCCACGCCCCAAGGGAACCCCCACCCTGATCCGGGACATCCTTCAGGGCAAACCAGCCAGCCCCTACTCGAGCACCAGGCCTCTATCCTATCTAATAAAAGAGTAATATACAGATTGACCATCACTCCAACACACAAGATTACTGCCCCCATGTGGTCAAAGATCCTGCCTCCATGTGGACACAACATGGCCACCACAAGATGGCCAGCAGGGGAGGGCAGTGGGAGGGACCAGGCCGGCAGAGGTGGGAAGTTGGGGGTGACCGGGCATGCAGGGAAGGGCAGTTAGGGGTGACCAGGCCAGCAGAGGAGGGAAGTTGGGGGCGACCAGGCCTGCAGGGAAGGGCAGTTGGGGGGAACCAGGCCTGCAGGGGACAGCAGTTAGGGGTGACGAGGCCTGCAGGGGATGGCAGTTAGGGGCAAACAGGCTGGCAGGGGAGCAGTTAGGCATCAATCAGGCTGGCAGGGGAGTGGTTAGGGGGTGATCAGGCTGGCAGGCAGAAGCGGTTAGGGGCACTCAGGAAGGCAGGCAGGCAAGCAGTTGGGAGCCAGCAGTCCTGGATTTTGAGAGGGATGTCTGCCCGTTTAGGCCCGATCCCAGTGGGGTCCCAGATTGGCGAGGGTACAGGCTGGGCTGAGGGACAACCCCCCCCCCCCCCGTGCATGAATTTTGTGCACCGGGCCTCTAGTGTCGTTATATACAGTTTGTCATTTTAGGGTTTGGAGTTACCATCAGTGAATTTAGTACATCTAATATGTGTTTCATAAACCAACCTATCTATAATAATAAAAGGGTAATATGCTAATTAGACTAGACATCCTTCCTTATGAAGCCAGGGCCAGAGGAGGGAAGCCAGCCCGGGTCCCAGGTGCCTGCGGCCAGCCTGAGGGAAGCCAGCCTGGATCCCAGGTGCCTGCTGGCATCTGGAGGAGGGAAGCAGCCCAGATCCCGGGTTCCTGTTGGTGGCTGTGGGAGGGTAGGCCAGGTCCCAAGTGCCGGAGGGAAGCAGGTGGCAGCAGCTGGAGGAAGAAAGACCTACTCTTGCATGAATTTTTGTGCATCGGGCCTCTACTATATATATTAAAGCCTAATATGCAAATTGTCCCCTTGGTAGTTCGACCAGGAGACTGAGAGTTCAATCGCTCGCTATGACATTCACTGACCACCAGGGGCGGCACGGAATGAAGGCCCCAGCCAGCAGCCGGCAGCCAGGGAAGGGAGGCCTCAGCCAGCAGCCGGTAGGCCCCAATCAGCCCTGATCGCCAGCCAGGCCTAGGGACCCTACCTATGCACGAATTTTGTTCACCGGGCCTCTATTTTGGGAATAGAAGACTACCTAATATCCTCTAGGGTAGTAATGTCTCACAGGATTTCTTTAATCTCTGTGCTAGGCCTTTTCATTATTGACAGTACCCTTTTTACTATGATCTTCAAGTAGCCCTGTCACTTTCTTATATGTCACATGGTACGATCAAAGCCATGAACTGAGCTAGACTACATTATTTACTTGTGATGTTTTATGGAGAAAGAGTTTTATGAGTTTCCCCAAACTAAGCAGAAGTCATTTCTACACAATAAACATAGTTTTATGACATTGAAGATAAATTAGCATTTGTGAAACAATTTTGCTAATAGTGCATGGGAATGTTGAATATGCAGCATATGAAAACAAGCTTATACCATTTCTTGTTTAGGGCATGCTTTTTACATGGGCCTCCAGTAAATAAGCATTCTTGTAGATTGGTTCCTCTTCATATGATTTATGACTCCTGTCATAAAACACTGCTGGGGCCCTGGCCGGCTTGGCTCATTGGATAGACCATCAGCCTGCGGACTGAAGGGTCCCAGGTTCAATTCTGGCCAAGGGCACATGCCTGGGTTGCGGGCTCGGTCCCCAGTGGGGGGCATGCAGGAGGCAGCCGATCAATCATTCTCTCTCACCATTGATGTTTCTATCTCTCTCTCCTTCTCCCTTCCTCTCTGAAATCAATAAAGAAATATATTTTAAAAAATAAAACACTGCTGGGTTTTTGTAACAAAGTCTAAATTTCTATTCTTATTGAATTTATAGTGGCTGCATTTAGTTGAGTTTGTGAGGTTTATAATTTAATTCACACCTTTCATTTAATTTTAAATGTAAAAGTTTTTCTCAGTAGTATTTACATTTGATTATATCAGTGTGATACAAAAGTCAAAACTAATGTGCTAGGATTTTAGAAATACTAACAAGTAGAAGCTCCCCTAAATATAGTTGAGACTTTCATTAAACATTTAAATTCAAACTGGTGAGTCAAAGTAAGAATATTTTTAAAAATATTTTTTAAAATATATTTTTGTTAATTTAAGAGAGTAAGGGAGAGGAAGAGAAAGATAGAAACATCAATGATGAGAAAGAATCGTCAATTGGCTGCCTCCTGAATGCCCCACACCAGGGATCGAGCCCGCAACCTAGGCTGTGCCCTGACAGGAATCGAACTGTGACCTTCTGGTTCATAGGTCAATGCTCAAACACTGAACCACACTGGCCAGGCCAAAGCAAGACTCTTCGTACCTATATCAGATAAATGAAAGGAAGTATGGTTTTGCTATTGGTCCCTAATATTACTGATTGAGGAAAAATCACTGGAGGCAGGAGGTAAGCCAGACTCCTAAACAGTGATAATGAACTGAAATTCCTACCACTAACGGTTTAAGAGTCAGAATGCCAGGCAGTAATTGTAAAATGGCTCCCCCGTGATCTGTTTACACATTTCTGGCTTTTGAGTATCCCTTCATTTTTCCTTCTTGAAGAGCTTGCAAAGTAAACTACTAAAACTTCTTGTGGTAAACCATGATTACATCCTATGGTTTTGACAATTGATTGGATTTTTTTCTGGCTGTTAAGTACAATAATCATTAGTTCATACAAAGTGTAAGAGGTCTGGTTGTCTATCTTCCTTTAATTTTTTTTTAATTTTTAGAGAGGGATAGAAAGGAAGAGGGAAAGATAGAGAGAGAGAGAAACATCCATAGGCTTCCTCCTGCATGCCCCCTACTGGGGATAGAACCCGAGAACTGGCAGCCTTTCAGTGCACAGAATGATGCCCAACCAACTGAGCCACACTGGCCAGTGTTCCCTTTACTTTTAAATTGCAGTTAAGGCAACCTCCTGTTTGAGCTTGAATCTTCTATTCCAAGTTTTTTCTTAGTATGAAACTGAGCAAACTGTGAATGACACCTTTAGAATGTACAGTAAAAACACTGTATAATTTTCTGACACAAACTTCTATCTCAGGGGTCAGCAAACATTCTCTGTAAAGGACCACATAAATATTTTGAGCTTTGTGGGCTGTAACATCTCTGTCTTAAGTACTCAATTCTGTTCTAGAGAATAAGTAGTAAGTAGGCAATCTATATATATATATATATATATATATATATATATAAGTCTAATATGCTAAGTGTCCTTCCGACCAGTAGCTATGATGCGCACTGACCACCAGGGGGGCAGACACTCAATGTAGGAACTACTGAGCTGCAATGACTGGGCAGCGATGATTCTCGGGTGACATACCCTGAAACCAGAGAGGAGGGAGCCTAATTCTTCGTGGGGCCGTGCGCTTCTACCTTCGGCCATGGGTTATGTTGTTGCTGGGGCACTGTCATCCCCGAATCTGGTTTACTGCACACTTGCGTTTGCGTTGCACACCCTGTGTGACAGCAACTTTGCAGAGTTCCCTCTCGCACTCCAGGACCCCTTAGGGACCCCACTCACTCTGCAGACGCCTTTCGAGCCACGGCACCACCCCCCCCCCCCAGGTGCGGCCAAATGGGGAGGGACCACTGGAGGTTGGCTCCAGGTTTAGCCCTTCTCACCCAGTCCTGCCCCACCAGCCACCTTCTAATTGATTTCCTTTCAATGTGTACAAATCTGTGCACCGAGTCACTAGTATGTAAAAATGAGCACAGCTGTGTTTCAATAAAACTGTATTTACAAAATCAGGTGGCAGCATTCCTTCAAAGAGTATATACAATCGGTAAACAAGCACATGAAAAGATGCTCATCATTATTAATCAATAGGTAAATGCAAAACAAAACACTTTGTACCTCACTAGCATTTCTATAATTTAAGAAAAATGGAAGCTAACAAGTGTTGGTGAGAATGTGGAGAAATTGCTGATGTGAATATTGAAATTCTGCAGCCACTCTCAAAGGGAATTTGGTTCCTCAAAAAGTTAAACATAGCGTTACCATATGATCCAGCAGTTCTACTAGGTATATACCTACAAGAAATGAAAACAGACAGCCCTAGCTGGTTTGGCTCCGTGGATAGAGCATCGGCCTGCGGACCAAAGGGTCCCAGGTTGGATTCTGGTCAAGGGCACATACCTTGGTTGTGGGCTCCTCCCTTGCTCAGGCCCTGGTCCAGTAGTATTCCATTTAATACACTCAATAAACCTGGTGTATTAAACCTGGACAATTGCCCTGTACAAGAGGCAACCAGTCGATGTGTTTCTCTCACATCAATATTTCTGTCTTTCCCTCTCTTCCACTCTCCCTAAAAATCAATGGAAAAATATCCTCGGTTGAAGATTAAAAAAAGAACGAAAGAAAAGAAATGAAGACAAATATTCAAATACATGTGCACAAATGTTTATAGAATTACTATCACAATAGCCAAAAGGTGGAAACCACCCAAATGTCTACCAATGGACAAAAAGATAATTAAATAGTTGCATATTCATATAAAGGAATATTATTCAGCCATAAAAAGGAATGAACCTTGAAAATGTTATGCCAAGTGAAAGAAACCAGACACAAAAAGTCATATATTATTTGATTTTTTTTACAGGTAATATCCAGAAGAGAGAAATCCATAAAGGCAGAAAGCAAATTAGTGGTTATGGGAGCTATGAAGATGCAGGAATGTTGCATGAGGTCTTTTTGGGGGGTGATAAAAATGTTTTAGAACTAATTAGAAGTGACGGCTGGATAGCATTGTGAATATACTAAATGCCACTTAATTGGACACTATAAAATGGTTAATTTTATGTTATATGAATTTCACCTCATTAAAAGGAAAAATAAAAAAAAAGGTAGACACCCTGATTGGCCATAGATTGCTGACCCCTGTTCTACCCAATGCATGAGTAAATTCCCTTTTCTATCTCTGTGAAATCTCTTCTCTGACGTCATTTTGGTTACTTTATTTTGAAGTAGTAGAAAAAGATTTTATGACCACAATGCAACTTGACTACCAAGAAATGACAAAGCCTGTAACCAAAATTTTCTCTGAGGACTTTGTCACTTTAGTATTTGTGATTTATTTTTTTAAAGTCTTTAATGTTGAGAGTATTAGAGATGTCCCTCTTTTATCCCCCCATTTTTTAATTTTTTGAGGAAATGCCATAGTGTTTTCCACAGTGGCTGCACCAGTCTGTATTCCCACCAGCAGTGCACGAGGGTTCCTTTTTCTCCGCTACCTCGCCAGCACTTGTCATTTGTTGATTTGTTCATGACAACCATTCTGACAGGCATGAGATGGTACCTCATTGTTTTTGATTTGCATCTCTCAGATGATTAGTGACTTTGAGCATGTTTTCATATGTCTCTTGGCTTTCTATATTTCCTCTTTCGAAAAGTGCTCATTTAGGTTCTTTGCCAATTTTTTATTGGATTTTTTATCTTCCTTTTGTTAAGTTGTATGAGTTTTTGATGGAGTCTTTAGAGTTTCCTAAGTACAATATCATGTTATCTGCAAATAATGACAGTTTTATTTCTTTTTTTTCCTAATTGGATGCCTTTTATTTCTTCTTGTTGTTTGATCACTATGGCTAGCACTTCCAGTACTATGATGAACAGGAGTGGTGAAAGTGGGCATGCCTGTCTTGTTCCTGTTCTTAGGGAAAATGGTTTTATTTTTTCCCCATTGAGTATGATGTTGGTTGCAAGTTTGTCATATAAGGCTTTTATTATGTTGAGGTATGATCCCTCTATTCCCACTTTGCTGAGCGTTTTTATTAGGAAAGTGTGTTGGATTTTGTCAAATGCCTTTTCTGCATCAATGGATATGATTATGTGATTTTTCTCTCTCAATTTGTTTATGTGATATATCTTGTTTATTGATTTGCGGATATTATAAAAGCCTTGCATACCTAGAATAAATCCAAATTGGTCATGCTGTATGATCTTTGTAATGTAATTCTTGATCTGATTTGCTAGAATTTTATTGAGGATTTTCGCAGCTATGTTCATCAGGGTTATTGGCCTGTAATTCTCTTTCTGTGTAGTGTCTTTATCTGATTTTGGTATTAGGGTGATGCTGGCTTCATAGAAAGAGCTTGGAAGTGTTCATTCCTCTTGAATTTTTTGGAATAGTCTGAGAAGTATAGGTTTTAGTTCTTGTTTGATTGTTTGGTCAAACTCCCCTATGAAGCCATCCAGTCCAGGGCTTTTGTTTGCTAGAATTTTTTTGATTACTGTTTGAATTTCATCAGTAGTTATAAGCCTATACAGGTTTTTTTTAATTCTTCCTTATTGAGTTTTGGAAGGTTGTATTTTTCTAGGAATATGTCCATTTCATCAAGGTTGTCCAGTTTGTTGGAGTATCATTGTTCGTAGTATTTTTTAAACAATGCTTTATATGTCTGTGTGGTCAGTTGTTATTTCACCTCTTTCATTTCTGATTTTATTTTTTTGCATCCTCTCTCTTTGTTTCTTGGTGAGCATGGCTAGAGGTTCATCAATCTTGTTTATCCTTTCAAAGAACCAGCTCTTGGTTTTATTGATCTTTTGTATTGCTTTTTTGGTCTCTATGTCGTTAATCTCCACTCTGATTTTTATTATTTCCTTCCTTCTGCTTACTCTGGGATTTTCTTGTTGTTCTCTTTCTAATTCTTTAATTTGCAGAGTTAGATAAGTTATTACCATTTTTTTTTCTTGTTTTTTGAGATAGGCCTGTAGAGCTATGAACTTCCCCTTCAGGATTGCTTTCAATGTGTCCCTTAGATTTTGGATTGTTGTGTTTTCATTGTCATTTGTTTCCAGGATGCTTTTTATTTTTTCTTTGATCTCTGGTAACTCTGTCATTGTTTGATATCATGTTATTTAGCCTCCAAGTGTTCGATTTTTTTCATTGTTTTTATTGTAGTTGATTTCTAATTTTATGCCATTGTTATCTGAGACGATGCTTGATATGATTTCTATCTTCTTGAATTTGAAGACACTTTGCCTGTGTCCTAATAGGTGATCTATCTTTTAAAATGTCCCATGTTCAATTGAGAAGAATGTATATTCTGTAGCTTTGGGGTGAAATGTTCTGAAGATATCAATTTAGTCCATCTGATCTAATGAGTCATTTAGGATTGCTGTTTCTTTTTTGATTTTTTTTTTATCTATAAGATTTATGCAGTGATGTCAATGGGGTATTAACGTCACCTACTATTATTGTATTGCTCCCTTGATTGTCTCTCAGAAGGTTTTTTTTATGTATATGGGTGCTCCTGTATTGGGTGCATATATATTTACCAGAGTTATAGCCATTTGTTGAATTGCTCCCTTTAGTATTATGAAGTGGCCCCCTTATCTCTTGTTATGGCCTTCACTTTGAGGTCTCTTTTGTCAGATATAAGTATTGCTACCCCAGCTTTTTTTTCATTTCAATTTGCCTGAAAATTTTTTTTTCATCTCTTCACTATCAGTCTCTATGAGTCCTTTGTTCTCAGGTGGGTCTCTTGATAATAGCAAATATATAGTTCATGTTTCCTTATCCATTCAGGTCGGCTATGTCTTTTGATTGCAGCATTTAATCCATTTATGTTTAAGGGTATTATTGGTAGGTACTTGTTTGTTGCCATTTTTATTCTGTATGCCTGTATTCCTTCTTCCCTTTCTATTTTTTCTTTTTATAGAAGTCCCTTTAGTATTTATTGCATTGCTGGCCTGGTGATAATAAAGTCCCTTAGTCCTTTTTTGTCTGTGAAGCTCCTGATTTCACCTTCAATTTTGAATGATAGCTTTGCTGGGTTTAGTATTCTTGGATTCAGTCCCTTGCTTTGCATCACTTTGTATATTTCATTCCATTCCCTTCCAGCCTGAAGTTTTTCTTTCGAAAAATCGGTTGATATTCTAATGGGAGATCTCTGGTAGCTAACTTTTTGTCTCTCTCTGGCAGCCTTTAACATTCTTACTTTGTCGTTGATGTTTGCCAATTTAATTATGATGTGTCTTGGTGTCAGTCTTTTTGGGTTCATCTGGTTTGGGACTCTATGGGCTTCTTGGACTTGTGTGGATTTTTCTACCCAACATCAGGGAAGTTTTCTGTTATTATTTCTTCAAATAGGTTTTCTATTCCATGCTCCACTTCTTTTCCTACTGGATCCCCTGTTATGTAGATGTTGTTTCCTTTCATGTTTTCCCAAAGCTCCCTTAGGCTCTCCTCCTGCTCTTTAAGTTTTCTTTCCAGTTGCTGCTGTGCTTGGTTGGTTTTTGTTCCTTGTCATCTAACTCATGGATGCGGTCCCCAGCTTCTTCGTCTACTGTTGAAACTTTCCATTGTGTTCTTTATTGTGGCTATGTCATTATTTCCTCTTGATTCTTCTTCATTTCCCCTTCATTCTTATACATGTTGAATTTGCCTTCCATCCTTTTCAGTGTCCTTATAACCATTTCTCTGAATTCTTTCTCTGACAACTTGCTTATCTCCATTTCATTTATTTCCTTTTCCAGTGATTTCTCCTTTTCTTTCAAATGGGTCTTGTTTCTTTGACTCCCCATTTTTACTGTTCTTTTGTGATTGTTTCTATGTATCAGATCAAACTGCTATGCCACTCAGATTTTTTGAGTTTGTCTTATATAGTAGATGTTTTGTGGGACCCAGAAGTTCAGTCTCTCCATTCTTCTGGGCTGTGCAATCTAGAAATGCCTCCTTCATGGGATATTTCTGTTCTCTTGTTGTTGGGTCTTGAGTGTGATTGTCCCATTTCTGGATGGAGTCTCCTCTCAGGGAGCCTGGTTATGTGGCTCACTTTATACCATGCTGACCAAACAGCAAAAAATACAACTCGACAAGACATGACACAAAGGGAACAAAACACGAAATGTGCTCACGACACTGATAATCCCAATATAAGTGACCACCGGAGAAAAGAGAGTTAGTGGAGAGAAAAGAGAGCAAAAATGATATTGAGGAAAGACAAAATGGTAAGACAGACCAGAAAAGGAAGAAAAAAAAATAAACACACACATGAGAGAGACAGAGAGAGAGAGAGAGAGAGAGAGAACACCACAGAACAGATAAACCAAAAAATGCAAACAATAAACACCCAGAAAGAGGGTGGGGACAGAATCTGTAGAGGTAGAGCTTATATACAGAAAATAAGGTTAAGGAATTGAATGAATATGGGAAGGACCTCAATTCCATAAAGAGGAGGTAGAAAGAGGATGAGTGGATTAGAAGAAAAGAAAGAGAAAGTAAAATAATTTTAAAAATTATCAAAATAATTAAAATAACAATAAAAATTAAAAATAAAATGAAGAAAAAATAATGCGAAAAAAATTAAGTAAAGGAAAAAATTTTTTTAATAAAAATAAAAAAGTGAAGTGTTGTTCATTTCAGCCAAGTTTTTATGCCCCAGGGTGCCTTGTTTAAGAACCCACTCTACTGTACTGTCTGCCACTTCTCAGTTTCCTGTTAGGTAGTCAGCACCATGTTGAAGTTCCAAGTGATCCACTGCTCCTCCTTTTTGTGTCTGTCTCCACTGCCTTGACTGCCAGCAGGTGGGTCCAATCTGCCCACTAAGCCTGTCTGCCTACTGTCAATTTAATCTCTCAAGTCGCTGTTTCTGACAGTGCTATAGTTACAGAGATTGCTGTATCACTTTCTGTGACTGAATGGCCTCTCTTCAACCCAGTCTCTGAGGGCTCTTAGGAGATATTCAGATTTTTTTGTGTCCTTTGTACCACTCCAGGTGTAGTCTGTGTGTGGCTGTATTGGCTGCCTGGAGACTGCTCTTCTCCACAGCCTCTCCCCAGACTCCACAGTCTGCACCTCCACCTGCACCTCAGCCACAGGTGAGTATTTGTATTTGAAAGGTCCTAGGAACTGGGTTTCGTGAATAAAAACAAAGACCAAAAAGAGGAGAAAGATCTGCACCACTGCAAACCCCTCTCCCCCCGGCACAGCGCAGCTTGGGCATTTGTTAAGGCTGCTCCCTCTGGGCTCAGCCTCTCATGGATGTGGGCATAGATCTAGAATCCCCTGCCACCTTCCTCCCTCTGGACTTCCTTTTCACAGTCAGATGTTACACCTGTCCCCAAGGGACATGGACTTGGTGCCATATGGCTTCCTTCTGACCCTCTGGGCTTGGAGGTCTCGTAATTCTCTCCAGCCCAAATCTCTGATTTTACCATTATCCAAGCATCCTCTGCCCTTCCTGGCTGCAAATTGTCTCACCAACTGTGTCTACTTCACCAATTCTGGGTGGATATTATTCGATTTAGTTGCTCCTTATATCTGCTCCAGGACAAGGAACAGGACACATTTGCCTATTTGGCCACCATTTTGTTCTCCTCTTCTGTAAATTATTCTTTATTTCAGTTGCGTATGCTTCATTTCTGACTGGTCCTTTTTTATGTTGATGTTCTCACTGAGTTCCTTGAAATTCTCAGTAAGTTCCTTGAGCATCCTTATAATCTTTGTTTTGAACTCTGCATCTGGTAGTTTTCTTGCTCCCATTTCATTTAGTTATATTTCTGGAGATTTCTCCTGTTCTTTTATTTGTGACATGTTTCTTTGTCTCTGCATTTTCGCTGCTTCCCTTTGTTTGTTTCTATTTTTATTAAGTAGATTTGCTATGTCTCCCAGACTTAGTAGAGTCACCTTGTGTAGTGGGCGTCCTGTAGGGCACAGTGGCTCAGCATCCCAAGGTATCTGCACCCCTGTGTACACTGTCCTATTATAGTTGAGCCTTTATTTATGTTGGCATCCCTGTGAGAGATTGACACCCAGGCCAATCAGTTGTGAAGATTGGCTGCAACTGCAGTGAAAGAGCTGCTATATAGCAGCCGACCCTATGGAGCAGGACTTGATTCAGTGGGTCTTTGCTGCTCACTGAGTATGGAGAGTGGCTACAGTGTTTGGACAGGTTATGGTCCGAACCTGTGGTCCCATGTGGTTAAGTGATATAAGCTGCGGGAGGTGCAGTAAGTAAACAAACTTGATCAGGTGCATGTAATTGAGTAGATTTGAAACCCATTAGAATGTTGTAACCACACCTTACTTTGCCTCGTGGAATCTGGCTATAAAATAAAGATTCATATTGCAGGCTATTTCACTGCCTCTCCATCAGAGAGGGCAGCATCCCACCCAGACCCAGCTTTATTCTCTTGTCTGTCTTTTCTTAATTCTTCACTGCCTCCTCTCAGGCTCACCGAACCTGGCTGTGCTGATGCGGCCCAACTAAGTATGCCCCTTGTGTGTGTCATTCATGGAGGTTGTTGGGTTATATTCTGGTGTGTTTGAAATTGATCACTAGGTGCTCTGGCCCTGGGGCTCCCTGGGTAATACAAAGTCAGCCTCTGTTTGTGCTCTGACTGGGGCCACCTGGCATGAGCTCCAATGCAATCTTCAGATGGCTGCTACTTGTGTTGAGCTTGAAAGAGCCCAGGAGAGGCCAACCTGTGAACCTAGGCAGGCTTCCCCGAGTGCTAAACCTGGGCCACTTATTGAGAGGTACCGGGCTTGCTGATGCAAGCTGCTGCTTGTTTGAGAGATTTTAGGAAAGTCCAAAGCATGAGGCAAAAGAGGTCAATTGTATAGAAAAGCTACTGGGAATGCCTTGAATGAGCCTGCAACTAGGGAGGAGCAGGGTCTGAATGAATCAATAGGGCAGGACATAAAGTGGGAGCCAAGTTGATGGAGATTAAGATATGATGCAGCCTGTCAGCTCTGTGGCAGGGAGGGTTCAGCAAAGGAACCATGGCCTCTGCCAGTACTTCTGTCTGTGAGAAAGCTGCCCCTCCAGCTCTTGCCCTGATTCCAGACAAGTTAGTTCCTCCTAGAATATCCCAGGTTACTTTCAATCTGCTGCCTCAGTGCTGGAGTTCAGAGGGAGTGAGTCCGAATAAGTGCATGAACAGGCCCTTTAAGAGGAACTGCTTGGGACTTGGGCAGCTTCTGTGTCACTCAGCCACAATCCTCACTGTTTTTTTTACAGCCAGAAGTTGTGGAGACTTCTCTTCCTGTCACTGGAACCCTGGGCTGTGTGCCTGGTATGTGGCAGGGACCCCTTGCTCCTTAGGGAAACCTCCACAGCCAAGATATCCCTTCCTATTTTAAACTGCCATAGGTGAGTGTGGAACTAGCCAGTTCCACAGTTCTGCCCCACGTTTCCACCCCTTCTGCTGGTCTCAATGTGTTTCTTCATTAATTCCCTAGTTGTAGGACTTTGGATCAGCTAGATTTCTAGTGGTTCTAAATGATGGTTGTTCTGTATTTTAGTTGTAAATTTTTATGTGGCTGTGGGAGGTGGTAAGTACCGTGTTTACCTATGCTACCATCTTGACCAAAACTCATTATTTGTGATTTAAAGAGAGAAACAAAACTTGTGGGTACTATACCAGCCAGTTTTGCTCAGGGGATAAGGCATCAACCCTTGGACTAAAGGGCTCTGGGTTCGATTCAGTAAAGGAAACATTTCATAGTTGCAGATTCAATCCCCAGCCCCAGTTGGAGTGCATGCAGGAAGCAAACAATTGATATGTATCTAACATTGATGTTTCTCTCTGTTGGTCTCTCCACTTCCCTTTCTTTCTCTGTAAAACTCAATGAAATAATATACTTTAATGAGGATAAAAAAAACAACAACTTGCGGGCCCTAGTCGTAATAAAACAATTTTGTTAAACTACCTATATATGTACATGTTTGTGTGTTATACATACGCTGCTCAAGAATACTGTACCTGACCCTTAGCCTCTGGAACATCATCATATATAATAAAGAGGGAATATGCAAATTGACCATCACTCCACCACAAAATGGCAGCACCCACAGCAGAGACAGGGTTTTCCGTAACACAAGATGGCTGCACCCACAGTGGAGGCCAAGTTCTCCTAACGAGCCTTAATGAGCAATCAGCAGGGACCTGAGGCTGCGCCCCCCCCAAACCCCATGGGGCTTGACAGGGGACCTCAGGCTGCACCCCCCACCCTGGCGCCAGGCCAGGGGACCTCAGGCCACGCCCCCCACCAAGGAGGGCTGTACGGGGGACCTTAGGCCACGCTCCCCGCCCAGCAGGGCTTGCTGGGGGAGCTCAGGGCACGCCCCCTGCCCTAGCACCAGGCTGGGGGACCTCAGGCCGCACACCCCTCCTGGAGGGGCTTGACAGGGGACCTGAGGCCGCATCCCCCACCCGATGGGACTTGACAGGGGACCTCAAGCCACACACCCCCACCTGGCCTGGGATGGGAGACCACAGGCTGCACACCCCACCCCGGCGTCTGGCCTGAGGACCTGAGCATGTGCCCCCTGCCGGCGGGGCTTGACCATGGTGGGACCAGCTGGGTCTGGATCTAGCCCAATGGGGGGCTGGCCAGGTCTGGGTCTTGCGCAATTTTGAGGCGCACGAGGGTGGGCGGGGACTTGACTCTGGGTCCCGTGGTGCACCCCTGACTCTGACAGGAGGAAGATTTTCATATATGTTTCACTAATTTTCTTTCATCTCTGACACTTCTATTATAGAGAAAGGGCAAATAGCAATATAAAAATATTTCCTCTAATTAATCCCCTTTTAATGTGCACGAATTTCATGCACTGGGCCACTAGTTTATAATAGGAGACACAGTCATTAATAGAGGATAGACAGGTGAAGTCCTCTATAGGTAGATATATGAACACTGTATCCTTATCCTCTCTAATAAAATGGTAATATGCAAATTAACCATCACTCCGCTACATAAGCCACGTCCACCAGCCAATCAGGGCGAGTATGCAAATTAACCCCAATCCAAGATGGCTACAGCCACAGTGAGCAAGGTTTCCCAGGTAACAGAGCAAGCCAAGCTTTCCATAGCCGTTGCAGGCCTAAGCCTCCATTCAAGCTACAAAGTTTCAATTATAGAAGGTAAACAAATTCAAACAAATGGCGGCAGAATGGAGCTTGAGAGAGCAGGCCAGAGTTGCTGGCGGCAACAGGGGAAGCAAAGCTTTCTGCACACCCTGGCTGGGCCCACCCGCTTAAGGCTACAAAGTTTCAATTGTATAAGGTGAATTAACTGCCACAGAAATGGCTGCCGGAGCCCCAGGCTTGGCTCCGCTCCAGGCTGCAAAGTTTCAATTGTAGAAGGAAAATAAATTCCAGATACCAGGGCCTCCGCTTGGGTTGCCAGGGGGCGTGGCCAGCCTGCAAACCACCACAGGCCCCTCACTCAGGCCGCCCCACGCCCCAAGGGAACCCCCACCCTGATCCAGGACACCCTTCAGGGCAAACCAGCTGGCCCCCACCCGTGCACCAGGCCTCTATCCTATCTAATAAAAGAGTAATATATAGATTGATCATCACTGCAACACACAATATAGCTGCCCCCATGTGGTCAAAGATCCTGCCCCCATGTGGACACAAGATGGCCACCACAAGATGGCCAGCAGGAGAGGGCAGTTGGGAGGCACCTGGCCTGCAAGGGAGGGCAGTTGTGAGGGACCAGGCCTGCAAGGGAGGGCAGTTGAGAGGGACCAGGCTTGCAAGGGAGGGTAGTTGTAGGTGATCAACCCTGCAGGAGAGGGCAGTTAGGGGTGACCAGGCTGGCAGAGGAGGGAAGTTGGGGGCAAACAGGCTGGCAGGGGAGCAGTTAAGCATCAACCAGGCTTGCAGCAGAGTGGTTAGGGGGTGATCAGGCTGGCAGGCAGAAGCGGTTAGGGGCAATCAGGAAGGCAGGCAGGCAAGCAGTTGGGAGCCAGCAGTCCTGGATTGTGAGAGGGATGTCCGACTGCCCGTTTAGGCCCAATCCTGGTGGGATCGGGCCTAAACGGGCAGTCGGACATCCCTCCAGGAGTCCCAGATTGGAGAGGGTACAGACTGGGCTAAGGGACAACCCCCCGCCGTGCACGAATTTCGTGCACCGGGCTTCTAGTAATTTAAATAATATTTAAAGTTCATAGATCTTTATCCTATATGAGGGGCCCAGTGCACAAATACATGCACATTGAAGGGAACTGTGGGCCACGAGGCTGTGGTGAGCACAGTGGTGGGTATCAGCCCATCCTCCGTGCTCCCACCTGGCCCCTCCAACCACAGCCCCCTTCCCCTGTCTGCTGGCAGCCCTGCTCCCACCGCCACTGCTCCCATGTGCTGATGGCGCTGGCCCCACTCGCACCCACTGACAGCACAGAGCAATTTGGGCTGGCGCCAGCAGTAGCTGTGAGAGGGGCCTGCACCATCAGTAGGTGCGAGTGGTGGCTGCCAGTCCCAATTGCCCCTCAGGAGCAGGGGGAGGTAGAGAAGCCCTGAGGGGCAATCAGGGCCAGCAGCCACTGCTCCCACTCGTTGATGGCACCAAGCGATTGGGCCGGACGCCGGCAGCGGGTGTGAGCAGTGGCTCAGGCATGAGCAGTAGGTGCAAGCAGGGCCAGCACTGGCAGTAGGTGCAAATGCCTGGCTGGACCACAGCGCATGGGAGTAAATAATTTTCAGTAAGCACTAGAGGCTAGCCCCAATGACAGTGACCAGTGCTCCACCTTGGTCTGACCCCCTGCTTACCTGCTCCACCATCCCGCTGCAGCCAACACCCACCATCTTCCACGCTTTGCCACCTGCTGCCAACACCTGCCTTGTTCCATGTGTGCCCTCTGGTGGTCAATGCACATCATAGCGACCTGTTGTTCAGTTGTTCGGTTGTTCTGCCATTCAGTCTATTTGCATATTAGGGTTTTATATATATAAACTAGTGCCCAGTGCATGAATTCATGCATATTGAAAGGAAATTAACTAGAAGAAATATTTTAATATCGCTATTCACCCTTTCTCTGCAATAGAAGTATCAACCAAATTCACAATCAACAATGACAGACCAAAACACACGTGTGCGATTGGCGCCAGCGAGAGCTTTATATGTATCACGCATGCACAAAGTCAACTTAGCCTTTTACATATATAGAATAAAGTTTCTTAATTAGACCTGCTTTCTGATGTAGCTAAACTTTTTTTAGCCCAGTGAAGCACCCCAACTTCTCTTTCAGGTAATTGTCAGCAACACAGCAGTAAATATCAACATGAAGCAGGTTATTATTGTAGATCACGCAGGGAGAATAAAGGATAACATATTTAACTGCAGTAGTGTTTGACTATATTCTGTGCAGTGAGAAAACCTGAAGTCATTTTCAAGGTTCACCATTGCTTACTTCTTTTCAGTCAGGTCAAGTTTCCTAAGCTTTCTAAATATCCATTTTCTGGCTAATGAGAAGAAAGTAGGATTCCATCAAGTCTCCTATCTACCTACTCCAGGACTTCTGTGAGAATCAAATGAGATGAGGCATGGGAAAATGCTTCACAGACATTTGGTTACAGTGTAAAATGTTTGCACCTGGGTATTCAAGCAGGTCATGTTTCTGGGCTAAAGAAAGTCCAAGGAGGCTAGTTGCTAGGGAGAGGAAGCCAGGCATTACTATGTGATGTCATTACCCGGCACCCACAGCCACCATTTCTGGGCTGGGCTGGGCTGTGGGCTGCATTTTGCTCAATAGAGTCTCAGCAGCATCAGCTGCAATTTGGTGGAGTGTCGCTCAGGGTTGGTGGCAGGTCCTGTGTCCCACTTGGGCAAGCCGAGTGTTGCTTTGTGGGTTCCAGGTCCGCAGTGCCGTTTCTCTGTAAATGGCCAGTGTGCGTCATGGCAGCTCCTTTGTTGAGTGTCTGCCCCCCGTTGGTCAGTACACGTCATAGTGACCGGTCAGATGTACACTTCGCATATTAGCCTTTTATATATATAGATATCAAGGGTTGGCAAACAATGGTGGTCAGGCCATATCCAACCTACTACCTATTTTTTTAAAAATAAATGTTTTTAGATAGCAGCTTTATTGAGATAAGATTCACATACTATACAATGCACTTTACCCATTTAAATTGTATCACTTAGTAATTCTTAGTGTATTCACACAGTTTTGCAATCCTTACCACAATAAATTTTAGAATATTTTCAACACCCCTACAAGAAACACTATAACCATTAGTAGTCATTTCCTATTTTCCCCTAATACTCACAGTCCTTGAAACCACTATTCTTTCTATTTCTATGAATTTGTCAATAATGGACTTTTCTTATAAATGTAATCATGTAATATGAAGTCAGTCCTTAGTAACTGACTTCTTTCCCTTAGCAAAGTGTTTACAAGGTTTAACCCATGTTGTGGCATGTATCAGTACTTAATTCTTTTCTATAGCTGAAGAATACTCCACTGTATGAAAGTACCACATTTTATTTATCTGCTCACCAGTTCCTGAACATTTATGTTATTTCTATCTTTTGGCAATTATTAAAATGCTTCTGTGAAAATTTGTGTACCAGTTCTTGTGTAGATTTATGTCTTTAATTTTTTGGATATATACCTTGGAGTAGAATTACTGGAGCATATTTTAACTGTGTGTTTAACCTGTTGAGGACTGCCTGATTGTTCTCCAAGGCAGCTGCACCATTTTACATTACTACCAGCAGTTTATGAAGGTTCCAATTTATCTACACTCACAAACATTCATTATTATCAGCTGTTAATAAAGCTTTATCAGAACACTATCACACTCATTTATTTACATACTGTCTATGACTATTCTCACAGGGTGGTGGCAGAGTTCAGTAGTTGTGACTCACACTGTGTGATTCACACTATATGACATGCAAAGGGAAAATATTTACTCTGTGGCCCTTTACAGAAAAAATGTGCCAATTCCTGATATAGAGGTATTCTCTTGAAGTTGAAAGTAGTCATGTTTTGAATACTGTAGTGAAGTCTGCTAATTAGATCAATTCTCTAGTACATTTCTTTGTGTGACTCTCTTAAGTGGTCTATGGGAACCTATAGGTGCTTAAAACAAAGTAAACTGTAAAACCAGCTTCCAGGTTATATGTTAGATAGAAATTAAATGATTAAAAAAATGTTGTGGGGATGCAAGACTGGTACAATATCTGTAAATCAATAAACATGATACATCACATAAGCAAATTGAGAGACAAATGTCACATAATCATATCAATTGATGCAGAAAAAGCATTTGACAAAATCCAACACCATTTCTTGATAAAAACTCTCAACAAAGTGGGAAGAGAGGGATCATACCTCACCATAATAAAAGCCCTATATGACAAAACTACAGCCAACATCATACTCAACAGGCAAAACTAAAACCATTTTCCCTAAGAACAGGAACAAGACATGGATGCCCACTTGCACCACTCCTGTTCGACATAGTACTGGAAGTACTAGCCATAGCAATCAGACAAGAAGAAGAAATAAATGGCACCCAAATTGGAAAAGAAGTAAAACTGTCATTATTCCCAGATGACATGATATTGTACATTAAAAAAACATAAAGACTCCATCAAAAAACTACTAGACTTAATAAATTAATTTGGAAGTGTAGCAGGATACAAAATTAACACCCAGAAATCTGTGGCTTTTTTTATACACCAACCAGAGGTCTGGTGCACGATATTTGTGCACAGGTTGGGTCCCTAGGCCTGGCCGGCGATCAGGGCCAATGAGGTTTCCCACTCCCTGCCTCCCCACCTCCCCACCTCCCTGTTTCCTTCCCTTGCTGCACACACGCCACCACCCTGTGGTTCCCCACCTCTCTGCATCCCTCACTGCCCACCTCTGCCACCATTCACTCCCAGTTCCCCATCTCAGCCTGGGTCCCAGCCCAGATCGGGCAATCGCGGCCTGCTGGCCAGGGGAAGGGACCAGAAGGTTTGCCGGCAGGAGGGCCTAGGGCAGTGATGGGCAACCTTTTGAGCTTGGTATGTCAAACTTCACCAAAAAACTGAGCATAACTCGGGTAGTGTGTCACTTTGAGGAAAAAACATTATTTCGCAAATGTTTCATCCTCGGCATGCGGCCACCTCAGCGGCCGCGTGTCATCAAAATGGCTACGCGTGTCAGTGCTGACACGCGTGTCATAGGTTTGCCATCACTGGCCTAGGGGAAGGACCTGGGAGGTTTGCCACTGGCCCCAATGAGGGAGCTGGCCATTGGCCCCCCTGGGAAAGGGGCCACATCTGCCGCCACCCACCCCCGGTTCCCTGTCCCAGCCTGGGGTCCTGGCCCAAATCAGGAGATTGGGGCCTACCGGTTATGGGGAGGGACCAGGGGGTTGGTCGGTCGGCCCCATTAGTGATTGGGACCTGCGGGCTGGGGGCAGCTCCTGACTTGAGCGTGTGCCCCCTGGTGATCAGTGCATATCATAGCGACTGGTCATTCCAGTCATTAAAGTTGTTCCAGTCGTTCCGTCGTAATGGTTGCTTAGGCTTTTATATATATAGATAATGAACTCACAGAAAGAGAAACGAATAAAACAATCCCATTTACCATTGCACCAAAAAAATTAAGATACCTAGGAATAAACTTATATAAGGAGGTAAAAGACCAGTCCTCCGAAAAGTATAGGACATTGAAAAAAGAGATAAAGGAAGACATAAACAAATGGAAGAATATACCATGTTCCTGGATTGGTAGAATCAACATCATTTAAATGTCCATACTATCCAAAGCAATCTATAGGTTCAATGCAATCCCCATTAAAATTCCAACGGCATATTTCAAAGACCTGGCAAAAACTCTCAAAAAATTCATCTGGAATAAAAAAAGACCCTGAATAGCTGCAGCAATCTTGAGAAAGAACAATGTTGGAGGGATCACTATACCAGATATCAAGCTATAATACAAAGCCACTATTCTCAAAACAGCCTGATACTGGCTCAAGCACAGACATATAGACCAATGGAACAGAACAGAGAACCCAGAAATTGACTCAAGCCAGTATGCTCAATTAATATTTGACAAAGGAGGCAAGAGCATACAAAGGAGTAAAGACAGTCTCTTCAATAAATGGTGTTGGGAAAATTGACAGATACATGCAAAAAAATGAAACTAGACCACCAACTTACACCATACACAAAAATGAACTGTATAAATGGATAAAGGACTTAAACGTATGACGGGAAACCATACAAATCTTAGAAGACACCATAGGCAGCAAAATATCAGACATATGTCATAGCAATATTTTTTATTGATACAGCTCCTTGGACAATGGAAACTAAGGAAAAAATTAAAAAATGGGACTATCTATATGTATAAAAGCCTAAGCAACCAAACAACTGACCAGTCAACTGGTCACTATGATGCACACTGACCACCAGGAGGCAGATGCTTAATGCAGGAGCTGCCCCCTAGTGGTAAGTGCGCTCCCATAGCCAACCTCCCCAGTGAGCTGGCCCTTTTCAGCCCCCATCACCGGCCAGGCCAAGGGACCCCACCTGTGCACAAATTCATGCACCTGGCCTCTAGTATCAAAATAAAAAGCTTCTGCACAGAAAAAGCAACCAACAACAAAATACCAAGAAAGCCCACTGCATGGGATAACTTATTTGCTAATACTATCTCTGATAAGGGTTTAATCTCCAAAATTACAGGGAACTCATACAACTTAACAAAAGGAAGATGAACATTCCAATCAAAAAATGGGCAAAGGACCTAAATAGACACTTTTTGAAAGAGAACATACAGAAGGCCAATAGACATATGAAAACATTCGCAAAGTCACTAACCATCTGAGAGATGAAAATCAAAACAACAATTAGGTACTACTTCACACTTGTCAGAATGGCTATCAATAAAGCAACAAATGACAAGTGCTGGCAAGAATGTGGAGAAAAAGGAACCCTCTTGCACTGCTGATGGGAATGCAGATTGGTGCAGCCACTGTGGGAAACAGTATGGAGTTTCTTAAAAAAGTTAAAAATGGAACTCCCATTGGAACCAGTGATCCCACTTCTAGGAATATATCCCAAGAAATCAGAAACACGAATCAGGAAAGATATATGCACCCCTATGTTCATAGCAGCACAATTTACAATAGCTAAGATTTGGAAACAGCCTAAGTGCCCATCAGCAGATGAGTGGATTGGAAAACTGTGTTACATCTACACAATGGAATACTATGCTGCTATAAAAAGGAAGGAACTTTTACCATTTGCTACAGCATGGATGGACCTGGAGAGCATTATACTAAGTGAAATAAGCCAGTCGGAGAAAATAAATATCACATTATCTCACTCATTTGTGGAATATTATGAATAACATAAACTTATGAACAAAAATAGGTCCAGAGACAAAAAAACACACAGAACAGACCCTCCAACCTCAAAAGGAAGGCAGAGGTGGGGGTATGGAGGGGATGGCAAGAGATCAACCAAAGGACTGGTATGCATGCATATTAGCATAACCAGTAGACACGGACACTGGGGCAGTGGAGGTTTGTCCTGGTGGGTGGCAGTGGCCTGGGAGGGGTCAATCGGGGAAAAAGGAGACATAAGTAATAATTCAAACAATAAAAAAGAAAAAAGAAGAAAGGATGCTGATGAGAAGGTAAGAGAAAACAAAACAAAACAAAAAACTTTGTGTTAAATTGTAAAAATACCAGAAAAAAGTAAGTATAGTACCAAAATATTAAATAGCAGTAAACATGATGTCTCAGAACATAGAAATTATATATCTTGGAGTTTCATAGAATGGGGAGGGAAAGGTTAAGTTTGTAAGTCAGAAATAGTGTGGGAGGGATTTTCAGAGATAAGATATATTGGACAGACTTTTAAAGATAAGGCAGGTGTTAAACCTTGGAAAAATCTTCAGTGCTCAGTTTGTTCCCAGAAGCATCTACAGCCAAGTTCCTCCTGGCTTGTTTTCCACTAAAGGGATCTGGATAGACTGGGGTGGCTATCCAGATATTTCCAATTTTGATAAGGGAAAAAAGATTATAAATGAGGAGGGCCACCAGGATGGAGATGGTAGGGGGAAGAGGAGAAAGTTGAAGCAGTCACAAAGAAAACTTGATTTGTTGGCCACTGAACAGTTTTGTTTACTTTCAGTTGTGTATACACCAATAACATTGAATGTGCTAAAAAAAAACACAAACAAAAAAAAAAACACAAAACATTGAACAGCCATCAAGGAGCACTGGACTGAAGTAGGGAAAGTTAAGGAGCCTTGCCCAAAATTATTTTGGTCTTTTTCTGTGGCCACAGAAATGTGTAGCTTAGCAACTGTGTTCAACTGTGAGACACACTAGTGGTACTTTGTGTGATTGTGAAGTGACACTCGTTTGAAACAGAGCCGCTTTCATTGTGAAGGAGCCTTATTCCTAGAGGATTTATTAACTGCCGTGTCCCAGTGATGGAGTTCTATTTTAAATACTAGAAGCCCGGTGCACGAAATTCGTGCACGGCGGGGGGTTGTCCCTCAGCCCAGCCTGTACCCTCTCCAATCTGGGACTCCTGGAGGGATGTCCGACTGCCCGTTTACAGGATCGGGCCTAAACAGGCAGTCGGACATCCCTCTCACAATCCAGGACTGCTGGCTCCCAACTGCTTGCCTGCCTCCCTTCCTGATTGCCCCTAACCGCTTCTGCCTGCCAGCCTGATCACCCCCTAACCACTCTGCTGCCAGCCTGTTTGCCCCCAATTTCCCTCCTCTGTCGTCCTGGTCACCCCTAACTGCCCTCTCCTGCAGGGTTGATCACCTCCAACTGCCCTCCCTTGCAAGCCTGGTCCCTCTCAACTGCCCTCCCTTGCAGGCTTGGTCCCTCTCAACTGCCCTCCCTTGCAGGCCGGGTGCCTCCCAACTGCCCTCTCCTGCTGGCCATCTTGTGGTGGCCATCTTGTGTCCACATGGGGGCAGGATCTTTGACCACATGGGGGCAGCTATATTGTGTGTTGCAGTGATGATCAATCTGTATATTACTCTTTTATTAGATAGGATAGAGGCCTGGTGCACGGGTGGGGGCCAGCTGGTTTGCCCTGAAGGATGTCACAGATAATGGTGGGGGTTCCCGTGGGGTGTGGGGCAGCCTGAGCGAGGGGCCTGTGGTGGTTTGCAGGCCGGCCACACCCCCTGGCAACCCAAGCGGAGGCCCTGGTATCTGGAATTTATTTTCCTTCTACAATTGAAACTTTGTAGCCTGGAGCGGAGCCAAGCCTGGGGCTCTGGCAGCCATTTCTGTGGCAGTTAATTCACCTTCTACAATTAAAACTTTGTAGCCTTAAGTGGGTGAGCCCGGCCAGGGTGTGCAGAAAGCTTTGCTTCCCCTGTTGCCGCCGGCAACCCTGGCCTGCTCTCTCAAGCTCCATTCTGCTGCCATTTGTTTGAATTTGTTTACCTTCTATAATTGAAACTTTGTAGCTTGAATGGAGGCTTAGGCCTGCAACGGCTATGGAAAGCTTGGCTTGCTCTGTTACCTGGGAAACCTTGCTCTCTGTGGCTGTAGCCATCTTGGATTGGGGTTAATTTGCATACTCGCCCTGATTGGCTGGTGGGCGTGGCTTGGCTGGTGGGCGTGGCTTATGTAGCGGAGTGATGGTTAATTTGCATATTACCATTTTATTAGAGAGGATAGTGTAAGAAATCACAGGCCTGGACTAAGGAATAAACCAATAAAGCATATGATGTCTGGCTTCTCTTTTGTGAATAAACAGGTGAAAAGATCTTTGATGCCAACTCAGAACTGGGAGACTTGACAAAGCATCTGTACTATAACCTGCTAAACTCTCAAACTATTACTGGAGCAAAACAACATGCACACACACACACTCAAAATGAAAAGAGATTTGAGTGACAGATATAGGATATTTTCATCTTTCTTCACTTGTACTGCAGAATTATTTCTTGTATAGAATGAATTGAGTTCACATCAACAAATTATTTTCTGTGCATCATTCACCAGGTCACAGAAATAGTCATATTCTTCAGAATTTCAGGCTTGTGGCATAGGTGTGAAGTATAAATGTATCTGTAGATTAATAATGAATTGTAGACTAAGGAATTAACTTCTGTTATGTCAGAAATAAATTTAGCTAAAATTAAACATAGTGGGGCTGCGGATGAGTGCACTATTATCCTTAGAGCTTAAAAGTCAAGCAGAGCAGTGAAATAGTTCTCATTGCATGAAATAAGGGTATTTCCATAGAGATCTGAAAATTCTTGGAACAGTCTGAATGACAGAAGAGATGTTTGATGAGCCCCACAATAAGGAATACAATCAGGCCTTATTTTTTAGCAGAACCAAAGGTAACAGCAAAATGGCCAAATTAACGGGAATATTGGGTGAAGAAGTCATCTCAGATTCCTTTAGGCAAATTTTTCAAATAACTTCTCTGGAACACTATATTTTCTCTCTATGCTCTTCCTTAATACCCTACAGTATAGCATTCATCCACTGTCCACATTCTATTAAAACCACTGTCAATGTAATTTCAAACTAAATTCCCAAACACATTGGCCTTTACTCAATCTTCATTCTTCATGGTTTATTTGCCATAATTGATGTACCTTTTCAAAAGTATTCATTGGTCTCAGTAATACTGTGTCATCCTAGCTTTCTTTCTGCTTTTAAAAAAATGTGCCTTTGCCCTAACTGCTTTGGCTCAGTGGGTAGAGTGTCTGCCTGCGGACTCAAGGGTCCCAGGTTCAATTCCAGTCAAGGGCATGTACCTTGGTTGCGGGCACATCCCCAGTAGGGGGTGTGCAGGAGGCAGCTGATCGATGTTTCTCTCTCATCTCATCGATGTTTCTAACTCTATCCCTCTCCCTTTCTCTCTGTAAAAATCAATAAAATATATATTTTTTAAATCTTCCTTCTGTATCTCTCCTCGTCTCTTTTCCCCTCCTTTTCTGTATTCATTCTCTTGTAAGACTATCTTTTAGGTTGCAGTTAATATAGTCATAGCTTCAGAAAGCAGACAGGTGATCTCTTAATATAATTTAACATCTCAGGTAGCCAATGGCAAAGCTTTCCTGAATGAAGAGGGGGGGGGAATTGAGGCAGAGAGGTACTTTGTAATTTTGTAAGTGTTAAAATGACATATTAATAGTGGATCTAACTTTGAACATAAGGTTTCTGATTCCAGGACCTATTTTTGAGCCATTTAGAAGATGTTTTCCACTTTTATTCTATCAGCACATCTTGAGTATCTTGAGTACTTTTTGCTTAACAGTGCAATTGCTGCTTAACTAAATGATCCAATCCTTAACAAATCCTAGTAGCTCTGACTTGTATTTGAATGATTTTGGTGAATGAAAATATATAAAGGAAACTTAGTAAGTGAATAAGACCTATACCATGAGAAGGCCTTTTAAGTCCTCTTTTGCCTAGGGGTGTGTGTGTGTGTGTGTGTGTGTGTGTGTGTGTGTGTGTATGTGTGTGTGTGTATGAGAGAGAGAGAGAGAGAGAGAGAGAGAGAGAGAGAGAGAGAGAGAGAGAAGGAAAGAGAGAAAGATCAGATCATACTTTTTCCTATTATGTTGCTTAGCTACATAGTTTATTTAATCCTAGTTCAGTTGATAGTGCATTAATAAAAAAGAATATCCATTTGTGACCAACTCAATTATTGAAATAGCCTGTTGCCAGGATTCCCTTAATATACGTAGTACACTTGTATATCAGTAAGACTTTTTAGGCCTGCAAGTATAGCAGAACCAAAGATGAAACACCTGGTAACCAACTCATTGTTATTCTTCTCACTTTGTGTGGTATTACAGAATAGTATGTTTAATATGGACCAGGGTTTGACTGTCTTGGAGTAAGTAGAGCAAAGTTTCTGGACAGTCTGCTCCACACTATAATAAATATACCACTGGTACCAGCTGTTCACCCATAGTGCAGGTTGCCTTACAGAAGTTATTGGATGAATTATAAATTGTGGCAGCCAGTAATTTTCTTCTTACTTATTTGTGTAATGTTTGCATACATACCCCCCCCAAAAAAAACAGGCAATTGAAGTTGTATGGTAAGTCAAATACAGTGGTTTGCTTTTCACTGGAATAAAATATTGCCCGTTGAATGGCATATATGCTTGTATGTAATTTATGACAGGGAATATGTACCTCCTTGAAGCTTTTTTACCCTTTATTATAGAAAATCCAAGCATATAACATACAGAATTATATAATGGACTCCTCATGTAAAATGCATCACCCGCCTTCAACAACTGTTAGGCAATCCCCCCTGGTCATTTTTCAAAAACAAAATTTGATTTTATAAAATTGGAAAACGAATTATAGATTTTCGGTTTATATCTAAGAACTTGATAGAATTTAGAGATAATTTGGATATAATAATAAAAATAGATACTAGTATATATTGGTACAAAACCTCTTTTTTAGTGCTTTGCTTGTATTAAATGCCTAATCCTAACAAAGCCCCATTTTGTGAGAACTATATTATTACAATTTTACAGGTAAAACAAATCATCTGAGGCCCAGAAAAGTGAAGGAATGTGTCTAGGGAACCCCGCCTGTAAGTGAAAGAATTGGGATTTGATCCAGGAAACCTGCCTCAAAAAACTATGTTCTTAACCAACACAAAAGGGATAAGATGGAGAAAATAAATGTGATATCCTATTGAAGGTCAATCAAAAATGAAAGCTGTATTGTATAAAATTATAATGTATGCCAGTAGGTAAATTCTAATTTTGTAAACATTTGATTAACTCAACTTTGACAAAGTAAAGTCATACCAGTGTATTGAAAGAGAACCCAATTAATATGACAGAAACCCTCTGATACAAGTTTTATTTTGTAGTCTGTATTCTATCATATCATATCTTCTTTATCAATTAAGATCCCTTTAATTGCAAGATACAGAAAATCCAAATCCAAGTGGCTTTGACAAAACAAAATATCTTCACATATATCTTGGTAAGAGGCTCACTATTAGCACCTGTCCTTCCTGTATATTTTCACTCAACAAATATTTAGTGAATGATTTCTACTCAGAAATGCTTGAGTTGAAATCTGAAGGATGAATAGAAGTTAACTAGGCAATGAAAAGAGTGACTAGGAGAGATTCCGGATAGGAGAAATACCCTATGCCAAGACTCAGTAGCATTAAAAAAAAATCATGGAATTGTGCTATGTATATTCAAGGAACTGAAAGGAAACTAGTGTGTTAGGCACAAAGAGCAAAGGAAAGAGTGTTTAAAAACAACAACAAACTAGCCCAGCTGGTGTGACTCAGTAATAGAGCTTAGACCCATGAACCAGGAGGTCATGGTTCAATTCCCGATCAGGGTACATGCCTTGTGGGGGCAGTGCAGGAAGCAGCCGATCAATGATTCTCTCTCATCATTGATGTTTCTTTCCCACTCTCCCTCTCCCTTCCTCTCTCTAAAATCAATAAAAACATTAAAAAAACCCTAAGTTTGAGATGGAGGTAGAAGTCAGACTCTGTAGGGCATTGTAGGCCATAGTGAGAGTTTTAGCCATTAGCATAATAGTAATGAGAAACTATTGAAGGGCTTTAAGGAATGCTGTGATCAGCTTCACATTAAAGTTTTTTGAACTTTTTATTTGAAAATAATTTAGACTCACAAGTTTCAAAAATAGTAGAGGGAGTTCCAGTGTATCCCTTACCTTATTTCCCCAGTGATAACATCTTCAATAACCATAGTATAATTATCAAAACCAGGAAACTGACATTGATACACTACTAATAAGTTACAGACCTTTTTTTGTATTTCACCATTTAGCTATAAGTACTTTAAAGATCACTCTGGCTGCACTATAAAGAATGCTTTGAATAACCAGAGTGGATGTGGGGAGACCACTGAGGAGGCTATTGAAACTGGTAAGGTGAGGAGATGGTGACTCAGACTAGGTTGTTGGCAGTGAAGATGCTACAAATTAGATTCAGTAGATATTTAGGAGGTGAAATAAATGAGACTAGGTGAATCAATTAATGGAATGTTGAGAGAAGAAAAGTTAAGAATGACTCTAGGTTTCTGGCTTGGAGAACTAAATAGAAGGTGGTACTATTCACTGAGATAAGGACTAGGAGGGAAATCAGAAGCTCCCACCTTGTAGAACTGTTGAGTAGGTGGTTGGATGTGAAACTCACAAGAGTCTCTGAAGCTCAGAAGAGGAGCTACTTAACATTCTATGTATGGGTGTACTATGACATTTAACATTCCTGTTAGACATCAGAATTGCTTTTCAAGTTTTTCCTTTTTTAATAATATTTTTTTATTGATTTCAGAGAGGAAGAGAGAGATAGAAATATCAATGATGAGAGGGAATCATCGATTGGCTGCCTCCTGCACACCCCCCACTGGGGACCGGCCTGCAACCTCAGGCATGTGCCCTTGACCGGAATCGAACTCGGGACCCTTGAGTCCACAGGCCGACGCTCTATACACTGAGCCAAACCAGCGAGGGCTCAAGTTTTTCCTTTTACAAACAGTGGTGTAGTAAACATAATTGTAGCTAAACTTTTAACTTTCTCAATTATTTCCTCAGAATAAATTCCCAGAAGTGTAATTTCTGAACCAAAGAACATGTACATTTTATTTTTATTACTATTCTTTTAAATCATTAAAAACATAATCTGATACTTCATTCGTGGATTTTAAGCTAGAGTACTTGATGTGGAAGGTCTTGAAACCTTCTGGTAGACTATAATATTGCTGTTAAGCACTAAGAGACATTGTAACCAATCAAAAAAGTTTGTGGTGCAATCTGTGGAATCATTGGGTTCCCAGGCATGGAACAAAGTTCCATATTCTAAGAGAGGTTAGATGCTGGACAATAATGGAAGGAGGTGAGAAAATTATGCAAAGGAAAAGCAGTGTCTGAAGTTCTGTCAGTCACTAATAGAGTATGTTGTGATAGTAACCATCTTTATCCATTTCTTACTATACATTTTTAATTTAAAATATTAGATAATTTTTCTACTTTTTAGGAAAGTAAATTGTTTCTATAGAATTCATTTCATGTCAAATTTTTGCTGTTTCTTAAGTAAAGCAAAGCATATTTGAAAAGTTACCATTAAAGAGACTCATAAATAAAGTGTCATATTTTCCATGACATCTGCACATTTACTAATACCAGAACTGTGTTGCACCTAAGAGCATTATGGAGACTCTTTGCATAGTTCCAAATTTGATCCAGGGAGTGCCTTGTTCAGCCACATTTATGATGTGTTCCTTGTTGGCCAGAGCAGAGCCTGACATCTAAGTAGAATGAAGAATATTTCTTGTGTACAGTACATTCTTTGAAACATAATTGTAGTGTAATGGAAAAATCATTAAAACAACACTTTAGAAAATTTAGGTAAAACTATAGGAAACTATAATTATGACCTTGGGGTAGGGAAATTCTTATGATAAGCTATAACATAAAGAATTGATAAATTTGACACATTATTAAAGTATTTTATTTCTGTTCATCAAAAGACACCATTAAGGTGTGAAAATATAATTACAAATTGGGAGAAAATATTTGTAACACATGTAACAAAGGATTGTTACTAGACTATATAAAGAACTTCTCAAATTATTTACAAAAATGATAGCCATTAAAAAATGGTTTGACTAGGCAGTTCACAGAAGAGAAAATATGTATGATCAGCAAACATGAAAAGACTCATTCTCACTATTAATCAGGAAAATGCAAGTTAATACCACTGATTTAACATTTCACACCTATCAAATTTGCAGATGTTACCAAGTCTGACAGTTCCAATTTGGGGCCAGAATAGAGAACATTGAGACACTATTGGCAGGAGTGTAAATAGGTAGAGCCACTTTGGAGAACAATATGGCAATATCTATTAGGTAGATATTACAGATAGACCTTATATGTGAATTCCTAGAGAAATTCTCTCATTATAACTCAGGAGACATGCACATGAATATATTTTTAAAGGCACATTGTTTCTAATAGCAGGATATTGGAGATAATTTGAGCCTCCATGATCGGAGAATAGATAAGTAAATTATCATATACTAGAGGCCCAATGCACAAGATTCGTGCACTGGTGTGTGTGTCTGGGGGGGGGGGGGATCCCTCAGCCCGGCCTGCACTCTCTCGCAGTCCGGGACCCCTCAGGGGATGTCTGCCTGCCAGCTGACAGACATCCCTCTCTCAGTCCAGGGTTCTTGCAATCTGGGACCCCTTGCTCCTTACCGCCCGCCTGCAGCAGAGGCGGGAGTGGCTCCAGCCACCACTGCTGCACTCACCAGCCATGAGCCCGGCTTCTGGCTGAGCAGTGCTCCCGCAGGGGGGAGCACACTGACCACCAGGGGGCAGCTCCTGCATTGAGCGTCTGCCCCCTGATGGTCAGTGCGCATCATAGCGACCGGTCGTTCCACCATTCAGTCGATTTGCATATTACACTTTTATTATATAGAATTTTTACAGTGGAATTTTGTAGAGTAGAGTAGCAATTTACAACCTTTATCATCTCATGGCACACATAAACTAATTACTAAAGTTCTGTGGCACACCAAAAATATATTTTTTTGCAGATCTAACAAAAAATAGGTATAATTTGGATTCATTCACACTGGATGGCTACTGTGTTGGCTGTTGTCATTTTTTTATTTGACAATCTAAAAGAAAAGAGGTCAGTGCCTCTGACTGAATAGTCAGGTATTGCATATTTTAAAAATTCTTGTGGCACACCGGTTGCAAATTACTGCAGTAAAGGAAAATGAATGAACTAGAGCTACATGAATCAATATAGGTGAATATCACAAACAGTGCTGAGCAAAAACAGCAAGTTGCAGAATTTGTATGTATACAGTTTGTATGAGATTTAAAAATATCCCAAACAATTCTATATATTTCTTAGAAGAAATATGTATTTTACTTAGAAGTCTATATACTGAGGCATGGAAATGATAAACATGAAATTCAAGATGGTGCTTAATTGTTGAGCAAAGAAAGGCAAGATGATCAGGGATGAGATACAGGATAGGAATTCAACTGTATTGGCAATGTTTTATTTCTTCAGTTGAGTAGTAGGGACATGGGTTTATTGTGTTATTCTTTGTGCCTTATTATAAATTTTAAACATTACAAAAGGGATTTTTAAAGAGTATTCAGTTGAATGTAGAGTTGGGAGGAACCCTATCTTGCCAGTAACCAACAGTATGGCCGCATAGACCAGTAACTTCACAGAGACAATTGGAACAATTTTTATAACGGAAAAGGTGAGTCTATTTAAATTCATTGTCAGACTATAATAAGCACTTGCCAATGACTTCCTGGTAAGATCTGTGCTGCTTTGCTCAGTTTCACCTAAATTCATGAAAATAAAAAGAAAATTATGTATAAAGCCCACAAAGTACTAAAATAAAACCTTGCAATGTCAGAACACTTACCTTTTGTCTAACACATACCTGACCACATTGTGTTTAAATCGAGTTCTCTCTTTTTTTTCTCTTTTCCCCCTTTCTTTTTCTTTACATCTGTATTGAATTCATTGGGGTTACATTGGTTAATAAATTTATATAGGTTTCAGGTGTACAATTCTATAATATATCATCTGTACTCCACCCAAAATCAAGTCTCCTTCCATCACTATTTATTCTCCCCTTAGGCTCTTCTACCTACCCCCACCCTGCTTTCCCTCTGGTCATCACCATACTGTTGTCTGTGTCTAGGAGGGTTTTGGTGGATATTTTTGTTTGTTTGTTTTTGCCTTGTGAGTTCTTTATTCTATCCCTGGGTACTAAGATATTTTGCTAGGCCTAAAATAGAAGGTTCTACATGATTGAGAATCAGCTATCTGTATTTAAAGTGGTCAAAGGGAAGATTCAGTAGGTACTGGTTTTTTCTTTTAGTATGTTAAGATTTTTGTGGGTGGCTTTAATAATTTTTATTGCTGATACAGATACCAAGAGATTTGAGATACATCCATACCAACCCTTCTGTAAATATTCTCTGTGTTGAAATGGACTGTCTTTTTAGCATTTAAAAAAGATGATTAAAAATGATTTTAAAAAATATTTTAGGAAAATGGTTCATGGGCCATGCATGATACCTTACATCAGTGAATTCTATTTCTCTTTATCATCAGTATCATAGTTTATATTTAAGAAAAGAGATGCTTTACTTTCTAATATTTCTTTAACTAGAGACCTGATGCACAAAATTCGTGCAAGGGGCTCGGCCCTCGCAGCCCTAGCTTTGTCCAGAAGGTCGTCTGGAAGGATGTCCCAAAGGTCGTTTGGCTATCCAGTCTAATTAGCATATTACTTTTATTATTATAGATATCTTACCTTATAATAGAGAAACATGCAAATTGACCGCACCTCCGCTATGCCCACGATTGGGCCGGCAGGAGGCTGGGGGCGGGACTCCGGGTGGCATATCCGCCGTTGAGAAGTTCAAGATGGCGGTGCCAAGTGGCCGGGCCCATGCCGCCGCTCCCCGGGGTGCCTGGGGCGATCGTCACCCCGGGGGACGTGACCGGGCCCATCAGCACCCCGGGGGGCGTGGCCGGACCCATGCCGCCATGCCCGGGGGTGCCTGGGGCCATCGGCACCCCGGGGGGTGTGGCCGGGCCCATGCCGCCACTCCCCGGGGTGCCTGGGGCGATCGGCACCCCGGGGGTCGTGGCTGGGCCCAATCGGCACCCCGGGGGGGCGTGGCCGGACCCATGCCGCCGCTCCCGGGGGTGCCTGGGGCGATCGGCACCCTGGGGGGCATGGCCGGGCCCATCGGCACCCCGGGGGGGCGTGGCCGGGCCCATGCCGCCCCTCCCGCCCCTCCCGCGGGTCCCGGGGTTGATCGTCCACCTGGGAGGACGTGGCCCTGTCCCTCCCGCCCCTCCTGGGGGTCCCGGGGTTGATCGTCCACCTGGGAGGGCATGGTCCTGCCCCTCCCGCCCCTCCCGGGGGTCCGGGAGTCGATCGGCCACCTGGGGGGGCGTGGCCCGGCCCCTCCCGCCCCTCCTTGGGGTTCCAGGGGTAGATCGGCCACCTGGGGGGGCGTGGCCCAGCCCCTCCCACCGCTCCCGGGGGTCCCAGGGGCCGAGGCATTCCGGGCCTTGGGCACCAGCGGGGAGCCTGCACCGATCGCAGGAAACCACTGGGGGTCGGCTCCTGTGATCGGTAGCAGGGACACTGGGTGCTGCCGAGCCCAAGGCCACAGCCAAGGCCTGGGTCCCTGGTGCCGGCAGAAAACTGGTGCAGGCAGCCAGGTGAATGAAGGTCTATTGCACGAATCTTCGTGCAAACGGGCTACTAGTCCTATATAATAAAAGGGTAATATGCAAATTGACCCTAACGGCAGAACGACCGGAACGACTGATCTCTATGACTTGCACTGACCACCAGGGGGCAGACACTCAACACAGAAGCTGCCCCCTGGTGGTCAGTGCGCTCCCACAGGGGGAGCTGGCTCAGCAACAAGCTGGCAGGTGGACAACCCCCGAGGGGTCCCAGACTGTGAGAGGGTCCAGGCCAGGCTGAGGGGACCCCCACCAAGTGCACGAATTTTCATACAATGGGCCTCTAGTAAAGTAGATAAGATTTATGATGATTTCTTTTTTTTTTGAGAGAGGGAAAACATCAATGTGGACACAGGCTAATGCTCTAACCACTGAATACACCAGCCAGGGCAAGATTTATGATTATTTCTTTGGAGATATACAATTCAAAGGATCATGGACACCACAGTTGGAAACATAAAATTCATTTTTTAATGCTTCTTTTGTTAAAAGTACTACATATGTCCCCTTTATCCCCCATTGTCCTCTCCCAACCCGCCCCTACTCCCCTGCCCAGGCCTTCACCCCCCTATTGTCTGTGTCCATTGGTTATGCTTATGTGCATACAAATTCTTTGATTCTTTGGTTGATCTCTGCCCCCCACAACCCTCCCCTGCCTTCCTTCCCTCTGAGGTTTCACGATCTGTTCAATGCTTCTATGTAACTGGATCTATTTTTGTTCATCAGTTTACGTTGTTCAATATATTCCACAAATGAGTGAGATCATGTGATACTTATCTTTCTCTGACTGGCTTATTTCACTCAGCATAATGCTCTCCTGGCCCATCCATGCTGTTGCAAATGATAAGAGTTCTTTATTTTTTACAGCAACTTAGTATTCCATTGTGTAGAAGTACCACAGGTTTTTAATCCACTCATCTGCTGATGGGCACTTAGGCTGTTTACAAATCTTAGCCATTATAAATTGCGCTGCTGTGAACATAGGTGTGCATATGTTCTTTCTGTTTGATGTTTTTGATTTCTTGGGATATATTCCTAGAGGTGGGATCACTGAGTCAAATGGCAGTTTCCTTTTTACCTTTTTGAGGAAACTCCATACTGTTTTCCATAGTGGCTCCACCAGTCTGCATTCCCACCAGCAGTGCACGAGGGTATCCTTTTCTCCACATCTTCACCAGCACTTGTCGTTTGTTGATTTGTTGATGATAGCTATTCTGACAGGTGTGAAGTAGTACCTCATTGTCATTTTGATTTGAATCTCTCAGTTGATGAGTGACTTTGAGCATTTTTCATATATCTCTTGGCCTTCTGTATGGCCGCTTTCGAGAAGTGTCTTTTTAGGTTCTTTGCCCATTTTTGATTGGATTGTTTATCTTCCTTTTGTTAAGTGGTATGAGTTCCCTATAAATTTTGGAAATTAAACCCTTATCAGATGTAACATTGGCAAATATGTTCTCACATGCAATGGGCTCTCTTATTATTTTTTTATGGTTTCTTTTTCTGTGCAGAAGCTTTTTACTTTGATGTACTCCAATTTGTTTATTTTCTCCTTAGTTTCCATTGTTCTAGGAAATGTATTGGTAAACATACTATGAGATATGTCTGATATTTTGCTGCCTGTGGATTCTTGTAAGATTTTTATGGTTTCCCATCTTCCATTTAAGTCTTTTATCCATTTTAGTTTTTGCATATGGTCTAAGTTGGTGGTCTAGTTTCATTTATTTGCATGTTATCTGTCCAATTTTCCCCAACACCATTTATTGAAGAGACTGTCTTGACTCCTTTGTATGTTCTTGCCTCCTTTGTCAAATATTAATTGAGTATAATGGCTTGGGTCAATTTCTAGGTTCTCTATTCTGTTTTATTGGTCTATATGTCTGTTCTTGTGCCAGTACCAGGCTGTTTTGAGAACAGTGGCTTTGTAATATAACTTGATATCTGGTATTGTGATCCTTCCAAATTTGTTCTTCTTTCTCAGGATAGCTATGGCTATTCAGGGTCTTTTTTTATTCCTTATAAATTTTTTGAGAGTTTCTTCTAGGTCTGTCAAACATGCCATTGGTATTTCAATAGGGGTTGCGTTGAATCTATAAATTGCTTTGGTTAATATGGACATTTTAATGATACTCATTCTACCAATCCATGAATACTGTCTATTCTTCCACTTGCTAAATCTTCCTCTATCTCTTTTTTTAATGTCCTGTAGTTTTCCAAGTACAGGTCTTTTACCTCCTATTTAAGTTTATTCCTAGTTATCTTATTTTTTGTTGTTGCAATGGTAAATGGGATTGTTTGTTTGTTTTAGTTTCTCTTTCTGTGAGTTCATTATTGGTGTATAAAATGGCCATAAACTTCTGGTTGTTAATTTTGTATCCTGCTACATTGCTGAATTCACTTATTAAATCTAGTAGTTTTTTTATGGAGTCTTTAGGTTGTTTTGTTTTCTTACATACAATATCATGTCATCAGCAAATTATACAGTTTTACTACTTCTTTTCCAATTTGGGTGCCTTTTATTTCTTCTTCTTGTCTGTCTCTATGGCTAGCACTTCCAGTACTATTTCAAACAGGAGTGGTGAAAGTGGGCATTCCTGTCTTGTTCCTGTTCATAGGTGAAATGGTTTTAGTTTTTGCCCATTGAGTATGATGTTGGCTGTAGGTTTGTCATATAAGGCTTTTATTATGTTGAGGTATGATCCCTCTATTCCCACTTTGCTGAGGGTTTTTATCAAGAATGGGTGTTAGATATTGTCAAATGCTTTTTCTGCATCAATTGATATGACTATATGATTTTTATCTCTCAATTTGTTTATGTGATGTATCACGTTTATTGATTTGCAAATACTGTACCAGCCTTGTATCCCTGGAATAAATCCCACCTGGTTATAGAGTATGATTTTTTTAATATATTGCTGGATCTCATTTGCTAATATTTTGTTGAGGATTTTGCGTCTATGTTCATGAGGGTTATTGGCCTGTAGTTCTCTCTCTTTGTGGTGTCTTTATCTGGTTTTGGGATTAGGGTAATGCTGGCTTCATGGAAAGAGCTTGGAAGTGTTCTTTCCTCTGGAATTTTTTGCTATAGTCTGAGGAGGGTAACTTTTAGTTCTTCTTTGAATGTTTGGTAAAACTCCCCTGTAAAGCCATCCGGACCAGGCCTTTTGTTTGCTGGAAGTTTTTGATTATTGCTTTAATTTGTTCCGTAGTTATTGGCCTATTCAGGTTTCTGATTCTGATTCTTCCTGATTGAGTTTTGGAAGACTATATTTTTCTAGGAATATGTCCATTTCATCTAGGTTGTTAAGTTTGTTGGAATAGAATTGTTCGTAGTATTTTTTTTTTTAACAATCCTTTGTGTTTCTGTAGGGTCAGTTGTTACTTCACCTCTTTCATTTCTGATTTTGTTTATTTGGATTCTCTCTCTTTTCTTTTTGGTGAGCCTGTCTAGAGGTTCTTCAATCTTGTTTATCTTTTCAAAGAACCAGCTCTTGGTTCTGTTGATCTTTTGTATTGGTTGGTGTTTTTTTCTTGTTGTTGTTTTTTTGTTTATTTTGGACTCTATGTCATTTATTTCCTCTCTGATCTTTATTATTTGTTTCCTTCTACTAGTACTTACTCTGGGCTTTTCTTGTTGCTCTCTTTCTAATTATTTAAGCTGTAGGGTTAGATAACTTATTACCAGTTTTTTATTTTTATTTTTGAGATAGGCTTGTAGTGATATGAACTTCCCTCTCAGGATTGCTTTCACTGTGTCCCATAGATTTTGGGTTGTTGTGTTTTCATTATCATTTGTTTCCAGGATATTTTTTATTTCTTCTTTGATCTCTCTGGTGACCCAATCATTGTTTAATAGCATGCTATTTAACCTCGAAGTGTTTGATTGTTTTTTATTGTAGTTGATTTCTAATTTTATGCCATTGTGATCTGAGAAGATGCTTGATGTGATTGCAATCTTTGAATTTGTAGTGATTTGGCCTGTTTCCTAATATGTGGTCTATCTTTGAAAATGTCCCATGTGCACTTGAAGAGACTGTATATTCTGTAGCTTTGGGGTGAAATGTTCTGAAGATGTAAATTAGTTCCATCTGATCTAGTTAATCATTTAGGATTGCTGTTTGTTGATTTTTTGTCTAGAAAATTTATCCAGTGATGTCAATGGGGTATTAAAAGTCCTCTACTATGATTGTATTGCTGTCGATCTCACCTTTTTTTTTATCTTCTTGAAGTTTTCTTATGTATTTGGGTGCTCCTGTATTGGGTGCATATATGTTTACCAGAGTTATATCCTCTTGTTTAATTGCTCCCTTTAGTATTATGAAGTGGCCTTCCTTATCTCTTGTTATGGCTTTCACTTTGAGTTCTATTTTGTCAGATATAAGTATTGCTACCTCAGCTTTTTTTTTCTTTTCCATTTTCCTGAAAAATTTTTTTCCATCCTTTCACTTTCAGTCTGTGTGACTCCTTTCTTCTGAGGTGGGTTTCTTATATACATCATATATATGGGTCATGTTTTCTTATCCATTCTGCCACCCTATGTCTTTTGAATGGGGCATTTAATTCATTTACATTTAAGGTTATTATTGATAGGTACTTTTTATTGCCATTTTTATCCTTTATGTCTGTGTTTCTCCTTCTCTTTCTATTCCTACTTCTTACACCAGTCCCTTTAGCATTTCTTGCATTGCTAGCTTGGTGGTAATAAACTTTATTAGCGTTTTTTTGTTTTGTTTTGTTTTGTTTTGTTTTGTCTGTGAGGCTCCTGATTTCCCTTTCAATTTTGAATGATAGCCTTGCTGGATAGAGTATTCCTGAATTCAGTTCCTTGCTTTTCATTACTCTGTATACTTCATTCCATTCCCTTCTGGCCTGGTGTGTTTCTGTTGAGAAATCATTTGATAGTGTAATGGGACATCCTTTGTAGGTAACTTCCTGTCTCTTCTCTTGCAGCCCTTAAGATTCTTTTTTTTTTCCTTTTGTCATTAACCTTTGCCATTGTAATTACAATGTGTCTTATTGTGTGTCTTCTTGGGTTCCTCTTCTTTGGGACTCTGTGCTTTTGTGACTTTTTCTCCCTCTCAGATCAATGAAGTTTTCTGTTATTATTTCTTCAAATAGGTTTTCTATTCCTTCCTCAACTTCTACTCCTTCTGGCACTGCTGTTATGTGGCTGTTGCTTTGCTTCGTGTTGTCCCAAAGCTCCCTTTAACTCCCCTCCTACTTTTTAATTTTTTCCCGTTGTTGTTTAGACTGGGTGTTTTTTTCTACCCTGTCTTCTAATTTGCTGATTCGATCCTCAGCTTCTTCTAGTCTACTAGTGAAGTGTTCCATTATATTCTTTATTGCAGCTCTGTTATTCTTCATTTCCTCTTAATTCTTACACATGTTGGTGAGTTTCTTATCTAGATGCCTGTGCATCCTTGTAACCATTACTCTGAATTCTTTCTCTGACAAATTGCTTGCCTCTATTTCACTTATTTGCTTATCTGGAGATTCCTACCGTACTTTCTGGCGTATAAGACGACTGGGCGTATAAGATTTTCCTGGGTTAAAAAGTCGTTTTACACACCGGAAAATACGGTATATTGGACTATATTGATGGGATTAGATATAATGGATTAGATATATTGGACTACTGTATTTTCCGGCGTATAAAACGACTTTTTAACCCAGGAAAATCTTATACGCCCAGTCATCTTATACGCCGGAAAATACGGTACTTTTCTTTCCTTTTGGGTTTTTTCTTTGTCTCCCCATTTTACTGTCTCTTTGTATTTCTTTCTATGTAATGTGAGTTGCTGTCACTTTCTGGCCCTGGACAACCTGCTTGAGGTCTGAGAAGTTGAAGCCCCTAGCCATCCAGTGGTTCAGGACTCCTTATACCAGAGGCTGGGTCTGCCTTGATTTTCATGCCTTTATTGTCTCTGCTCTGAGTTGTATTCCTTTCCCCCATGTATCTGGTTCCTCAGTTGTTTGCTGCAGGTGCTTGTGTTCAGTGGAGGCAGGTGCACCCTTCCTCTAGTCTGTGACTCCCTGTGAGGTCCCAGAGCCCTCTGGCATGCAATTCACTGCATGGCCCTGGTGCCTGTGACAGGGTGGCATCCTAGGACCCTCTGGCTTGCACTGTCTGAACAGTCATGTGGGCTAGGCAGGGCATCAGGCCATGTGTCTCCAGTTCACACCCATTGGCACGGTCCTGGGGCCAGGGCAGGGAGGGGCGCGGGGTCCCTCTGGCTGCACTCACAGCATGGGGTCCTAAAGCACAGGATCTGGAAGTGCTGGGAGTGCATGGTCCTGAAGTGCAGGGACTTAGAGCGTGGGGGGGCTGGCACATGGTGTCCTGACAAGCGGGGCGTTAGCGCCAGGTCCTGGCACCATGACCGGGCACACTGAGTCTGGGTGTGTGGCGTCCCTGAAGAACTGGGTCTGGGCATGCAGAGTCCTGGCGCATTGGGTCCTGAAGTTGGGGGACCAGTTGTGCAGTAAAATTCTTTAGTCGGCCTAGAATGCTGTCTCCAATGATTAAGTCACAACCTCTGTGACGTACTATTACAAGATCGTGTTAACCATCATTTCTCTTATGAGAACAAAGCTAAAAGAATCAACCGAGGGCAATAGCTGAATCTCACTCCTGAGAAAAACCTTATGAAATAGGATAGGCAATTATCTAACACTAGAGGCCCAGTGCATGATTGAATCATGCATGTGTAGGGTCCCCTACACGCTTTCACTTTTCGCGGTGGAGCTGGGTGCCTGTCCGCTGGTGCACCAGGCCTTTCAGAAGCCTCTGGCTCGGCAGAGGCTTCTGAAAGGCCTGGTGCCGGAGCAGACAGGCACCCAGCTCCCACACTTTTGATGGTCCGCGGCCGCTGAGGGGGGCTACCCTGCTGTTGAGAGGCACAGGGGTCGGGACTCCTGTCCCTGCGCCTCTCAATGGCTGCTGAGGGGGGCTGCCGCAGACACCTGGCTACCCTGCCATTGAGAGGCGCAGCTGGGTGTCCGCGGCAGGCCCCCTCAGCGGCTGCGGATCTGGCCATTGAGAGGCACAGGGGGCAGGAGTCTTGCCCCCTGCGCCTCTCAACAGCAGGGTAGCCCCCCTCAGTGGCAGCGGATCCGTGCCTCTCAATGGCCGGATAGGCCACCCCGAGTCCCTCCCCCCAGCCTCCTGCCGCCCAATCGTGGGTGTAGCGGAGTGATGGTAATTTACATGTTACTCTATTATTAGATAGGATGATTGGCTACTAGGAATGATCTTCATGTAACTAAATGGTCTCTTAGGACTCCTTCCAAACTTTGAATTTTGTAAAAAGAATTTAATTAAATCTTGTTACCAAAATAAATAATGTAGTTTTTAATAGGTAGAATTGTTTATAGTAAGTATCTACCAATTTAACATAGAAATCTAGAATACTCTGTTATAGAATCTTCGTTATTGACATTGTTGTTATTATTTAAGCTGGAACATTAATCTAATAAATGAGGCAACACAGGATCAGAAATTAAGTAACTTGCCTAAAGTAATAAAGTGGCACAGGACTAGAACCTAGATCTGTAGTTCTACTCCTAGTTCAGAGTTTTCTATCACATCACCCTAGTGACCTTGGGCTTTCTGTTCTGGGACTGTTTGGAGGTGAGTATTTCTTTTAACAATCAATGGCTTTCTGAAACATCCTAACTAAGTACTCTGAGATGTCCAGGGCCAACATATGTGAAATTCTATTCTGTATCAGAGCTACAGGAAGCTCCAGAAACCTATTATGGGGCCTGGGTAATTATAGTCAGTCTTTCCCCCAATACACTCAAAGGAACCAGGTTTACTTTTGCTCACTACTGCATTTACAGTGCCTGGCACAGAGAAGTTACTTAAATATCTGTTTAATGAGTGAATAGATATAAATGAAATTAGCCTTTTTTATTACTAATCAGACATATATTGTTGCACTGGGCAGCTGGCTATTTTCAAAGCTGGGTATATCTTCTCTTTTATTTTTCAAAATACTTCCCCAATATAAATCTTCTTTTATTATTATTAGTTTTTTAATTTTACCCTATCTGCTTGGAAACATGAGACAAAACTAAACTAAACAAACAAACAAACAAAAAAACCTTTCACTGTTTCCCAGGTAGGAGCTTCCATGTTGGTTTGCTTGTTGTGGTAAAGTCAAACTCCTTGCAGCAATTAACAACATGTCCTGCTGTTAAACTCAGCACCAACACAAAATGCTTTAATTAAACAACCACATGCCAAGATGGTGGTTGAAGTTAAACATCTTGGGTCCCTGTTTGTACTTTAACTCAGTCAATACGATCAGGATATGCTATATGTGTAAAAGGACTCAAAGCTGTACAAATGGCAAATAGGTCTCTTAACGTTTATATGCTTGCGTTTGACTTGATAGATAATATGCTCTGATATAGGAAAATGCAATATACAAAAATTTGAATATTAAAATGAACAAACCAAGGTTTAGGTTGCAGTATGTCTACCATTTATTGACTACTATGTACCAAGCATTATGCTGAGGGCTCTATATTTTTTTCTAATTTTTTTTTGCAAAATCCCTATGTGACAGACATTATCCTCAATACACTAAAAAAATAGGTGTGGAGAAGTTAAGTATTTTACCCATTGTCACATGGTAAATAAGACAGAATTTAAGGTCTGGTTACCTGAATTGATAATTTACGGTACTTCTCTTATACCATCTACCTTTTGTAATATATAGTAGAAGGAACACTGGATAGGTAATCAAGATATCTGGAATTTAGATCTTGTTCTGCCTTGGGGAAGTCACCTAATCACACTAGACTGCAATTTTTCTATTTGTATAATGGAGAAGGATCATTTATTGTCAATGTTAGGGTATGCCTGTGTTGACAGTATTTCATAAACTCATTCTGTGAACAGGAGAGAATGTTTAATATTGTGATTATCAATATAGCCAAAGTTTTTTGTATTTTGTTGGATGTGCATGTTTATTCATCCAGAAAATATTTAAGTACTTAAAATATTCAAGGCCCTTTGCCACGTGCTGGAGATAAAATGGTGTGGGGAGACAAAAAAAGATAGTGAATACTACCTTTAAGGAGCTTACAGTAATTTAGTGGGATCGAGAGAGACACCAGAAATCACCAATAAATATAAAATTTATAATTGTGTTACATGCTACAAAAGAGAAAAATATGATGACATGAAAGCATAGGATAGGGTTCCTTGATTCAGTCATGACAATGAGGGAGGCTTTCCTGAGGAAATGATGCTAAGGCTGAGATCCAAAGGAAGAGTAGGAGTTAACTGGATAGGGGAATAGGTAAGTGATTTCCAAGCAGAGGTAATGACACATGCAGGGTCCTGTGTGATTTTTAACAAATGAAAGGATTCAAGTATAGCTGGATCAGAGTGGAAGAGAGTGAAGCAAAAGGAAGCTTGAAGGGTAGGTAGACACTAAACCATGCCAAGGCTCATAGGCCATGTTAAAAACTTGGTTGCATTTTGGTTAAATACAGCTTGATTTTTACTTTTCAAAAAAGGAATGGTATAATTTTACATGGTATACTTATGTTTACCCATTGTTTTTACAAAGAAATTATGTGGTTATATGCCCTCCATACCTCAACCAATTAAGAAGAGTAAACAATAGTGAGAAATGTGACTAAGTGACGAGTGACATACAGTTGTGAATAGGAACTAAGAAGAAAATTCTAAAGGTAAGAATTAAAATCTGACACATAGTAGATTCAATCCACTAAGGAGGCAAAATTTAATATATAAATTATATTGTTTTAACAGTTATAGTATGAGATACTGCTAAATAAGAAAAATAATGCTCTATATGAGTAGGAGCTAAAGTGAGTGCTGATGAGAGAGAAATAGAAATGGCTGTGGGCTAGGATAGTCTGGGAAAACATTATGAAGATAATTGGAATTGAATTCATCCCTGGATACTGGGTAAGATATGGATAACTGGACAAAGGCATATATAGACACTCCACTGTGTCTCAAAAACACAGAATAATAATTTCAGATTCTGAAGGACAGAAAGGAGGAAATTGATTTCTTAGCCTTTGTCTCTGCTAAAGACAAGTTGCAGAATTATTTCCTAGACTGGATCCTGTGTGTGTCTACCTAGCAACCACTTCTAATGACATGCACTTTCAAAGTACAGTAGTACCCTAGAGACCATCTGGTCCACTTACTTTATTGAATATACTAGAGGCCTAGTGCACAGATTCATGCACCAGTGGGGTCCCTCGGCCTGGCTTGCACCCTCTTGCAATCCGGGACCCCTCGGGGGATGTCAGATAGCTGGTGCAGGCCCAATCCCTATAGGCATGATCCAGACAGGAGGGAGCCTGACCTGTGTGTTGAGCATCTGTCCCCTGGTTTTCAGTGTGCGTCATAGTGACCAGTTGACCAGTCGACCAGTTGTTTGATCACTTAGGCTTTTATATATATACTAGAGGCCCGGTGCATGAAATTCGTGCACGGGGGGGAGGGTGTCCCTCAGCCCAGCCTGCACCCTCTCCAATCTGGGACCCCTCGAGGGATGTCCGACTGCCAGGATCAGGCCTAAATGGGCAGTCGGACATCCCTCTCACAATCCAGGACTGCTGGCTCCCAACCACTCACCTGCCTACCTTCCTGATTGCCCCTAACCACTTCTGCCTACCAGCCTGATCACCCCCTAACCACGCCCCTGCCAGCCTGATTGATGTCTAACTGCTCCCCTGCCAGCCTGTTTGCCCCCAACTTCCCTCCTCTGCCAGCCTGGTCACCCCTTAACTGCCCTTCCCTATAGGCTTGGTCGCCCCCAACTGCCCTCCCTTGCAGGCCTGGTCCCTCCTAACTGCCCTCCCCTGCTGGCCATCTTGTGTCCACATGGGGGCAGGATCTTTGACCACATGGGGGCAGCCATCTTGTGTGTTGGCATGATGGTTAATCTGCATATTACTCTTTTATTAGATAGGATAGAGGCCTGGTGCATGGGTGGGGGCCAGCTGGTTTGCCCAGATCAGGGTTCCCTTGGGGGGTGGGGTGTCCTGGGCGAGGGGCCTGTTGTGGTTTGCAGGCCGGCCACACACCCCCAGCGACCCAAGCGGAGGCCCTGGTATCTGGAATTTATTTATCTTCTACAATGAAACTTTGTAGCCTGGAGCGAAGCCAAGCCTTCTGCTCACTCCGTGGAGGCAGCCATTTCTGTTGGGATTTATGTAACTTCTATAATTGAAACTTTGTAGCCTTAAGCAGAGGCCTGGGCCGGCCAGGGTGTGCAGAAAGCTTGGCTTCCTCCATTGCCGGGGAAACCCAAGCCTCCCTCCTGCTCTCTCTGTGGCTGCAGCCATCTTGGTTGGGTTAATTTGCATACCCGCTCCTGATTGGCTGGTGAGAGTGGCTTGAGGGTGTAGCGGAGTGATGGTTAATTAGCATATTGCTCTTTTATTAGATAGGACTAGTGGCCCGGTGCAAGAAATTCATGCACGGATGGGGGTGTCCTTCAGCCCGGCCTGCACCCTCTCCAATCTGGGACCCCTCAGGGGATGTCCAACTGCCGGTTTAGGCCTGATTCCTGTGGGCCTAAACCGGCAGTTGGACATTCCTCTCGCAATCTGTGACTGCTGGCTCCTAATCGCTCACCTGCCTGCCTGCCTGATCACCCCAACCACTCTGCCTGCCAGCCTGCTCACCCCCAACTGCCCCCCCCGGCCGACCTTTTCGCCCCAAACTGCCCCCCCTTTGCTGGCCTGATCACCCCCAACTGCCTTCCCCTCCTGGCCTGATAACCCTTAACCACCTCTGCCTCAGCCCCACCACCATGGCTTTGTCTGGAAGTACATCTGGAAGGTCTCCCGGTCTAATTAGCATATTACCCTTTTATTGGTATAGATAGATTAGGAAGTAGGCTCCTGTCATACATTGGTTCAGAGCTACCAGTGTCTACCCATCTGATAACTAACAGGGAATACTAGGAGAGATATTTAAGAAAGAAGTGGGGTATGAGAAGACCTGAGTGTGTCAGTGAAAAGAATATGAATTTTGGAATCAGAAGACCTGGCTTTCCAGTCCTGGTACTGCTTTGAACTTAAATTTCCTCAAGTATAAAATGGGGCTAAGAAAAACACTTCCTCTATAAGTAGGTATGAGGTGGTAAATTATATTATGAGTAAACATTTTTATAGTAAAAATACTTTGTAAATTATGAAACCTTATGTAAATATCAATGTTACAGGATATACCAAACCAAGTTATATAACCAATGACAGCAATTGTACTGACTTTAGAGTTGTGTTTTGGCTTCTTCTGATTTTATCTCTACTTTGTTAATTTGATTATTTTTATTATTGGTATATGGTATATTTATTATGTCATTAATTATATGGAAAGGTTGCAGATTACAACCAACCAAAGGAAAAAACCCATAGACAGCGTCAGGGCCGGTTTCAAATATGAAACTTCCATTGTCATCCTGTCATCAGTATGTGTCAGTACACAGCGTATTGAGTATTGCCAATGCAGGAAGCTCACCTGAGCTTCAGTGTCCAGACTTTTTATTGAGGCTTCATTACACAGGTATGATTGATTTTTAGCCCATTTGATGAACTCCATCTTTAGGTTGACTGATCCAAAGTCCCCATCCTAAGTGATATGGTTGGTTTTTCTGGCATGACCAGCCCCCACCATAAGATTCTCAGGTGCATAATATCATACCTGCACTCCTGAGTAAAGTTGGATGCAGTTAACATCTTGCTGGCAAATATTGTGTTTGACAAGAGTGCTGTTGAGGTACCCCATGAGTAGCCAGGTAAATGAATATTGAATCCCTCTGAAGGTGAAGGCAAACTATAGCTGAGAGGATATTGAAATAGGCACCAAATATTAATGAAATCTATAAAGCAAAATGTTTTTCAGTTGTTGTTTGGATGGAATCAGTCATTTTACAATTTTTATTTATTTAGTAATTTTAGAATGAAAAGGAGAGGGAGAGAGTAACATTGATGTGAGAGAGAAACACTGATGAACCCACAACCTGAGTGTGTTCCCTGACCAGGAATTGAACTGGTGACTTTTCAGTTCATTGGGCAACACTTGACCAACTGAGCCACACTGGCCAGAGCTAGAGTCATTAATTTTAATATTATTGTGTTTTGGGGCATTAAGGTTGCGATAATTCACTGTTAGACATCATTTATATATCAGGTTTAGGCATTGACCAAATTGGGGTGTTCAAAGGAAATTCAATGGGAATAATGGCCTCTTTCTTCAGTAGGTCTTATATAATGGGCCTTAATTCCTATAGACCTTGCTTGAATCATATTGGGCCATATTAATTATTTTAACTGTGTCAGAATGGGAAAGAACTCTTAGGGTACTATTTGTCAAGCTTATTTTACATGCCAAATACTTAATTTCAATCTGTTACTTGTTGAGTCAGAGCATCAGTGCCCATTATGGGATATTTTATGTCAATGAACAATATGGCCATGGGGAATTTAGGCAAGGTAATAGTTTCAATTGTGAAGGTGAAGTATACCCGTTTCCCCTCTATTTTATGTTTGGTAAGTCCTTTAAAAATATAGGAAGTAGCTTTTTAAATTTGTGGGATTCTTGGGTATAATTATAACTTGAGGTTCAGTATTGGTTAAGGCCATGAAGATTTGCCAATTGGTGCATCTCAGTAGATGTTACAATTAATTTAGGACCTACATTGTAGAGAAAAATCCGATTGGCACCCTTTTAACCTTTTTGTTTTAGAAATTGTTTTAGTAAATTTTGGGTTTCTAGCTGGGGTAAAATCATGGACCTCTCTTAATTTTTGTCTCCTCTCTTTTTATTGGGAAATTTTCCTCTTGTTTTTATTTTTATTGGACATATTTTGCAGGGAGGAGGTTCTCTATTCCCTGCTCACATTTTTTAAGTGTCTTCCTCTAGAGCAGTGGTTCTCAACCTTCCTAATGCCGCGACCCTTTAATACAGTTCCTCATGTTGTGGTGACCCCCAACCATAAAATTATTTTCGTTGCTACTTCATAACTGTAATTTTGCTACTGTTATGAATCGTAATGTAAATATCTGTGTTTTCCGATGGTCTTAGATGACCCTGCTAGCTGTTCTCAACCTGTGGGTCGCAACCCAAAGGTTGAGAACCACTGCTGTAGAGCCTAAGACCATTGGAAAACACGGATATTTACATTACGATTCATTAACAGTAGCAAAATTACAGTTATGAAGTAACAACAAAAATAATTTTATGCTTGGGGGTCACTACAACATGAGGAACTGTATTAAAGGGTCGCAGCATTAGAAAGGTTGAGAACCGCTGCTATAGAGAGTCCCAATTCAGTACCATCAGAGGTAAGGGCCTCTTCCATACTGGTTGTTGCTTTAGTGGGCTTAAGGGTCCTGGACTTACGTTGATTTTGAATTAACCTCATAACATGTTGACAAGCCATGGCATTCATTTGAACCCAGAGTCTTTGTTGGTCCTTTTCATAGTCATCCGATAGAGTGATGGTGTCCTCTGGATCTTTCAAAGGAGTAGGAATAAAGTATCAAGGATGCTTTTCATAAGGTCCAATGCCAGTAGGTGCTATGGGTGTTTCTATAACCCTACTATAAGGACCTTTTTTGGTGACATAGGCAGCAGCAGCAGTAGCAAAGGCATTTCATGGGGTCCTATTGAGTCATCTGATTTTCACAGTGTGGACTTCAGCATGCAACCACAATGGGCCCATATATTGTACATGATGTAGTTTTTCCCCTGAACAATCTAGAAAATGAGTCCCACCATCTCATTAAGTCATCTATGTATCTAAAAAGCCAGTGACCGTAACGCCATAATGGCCAGACGACCAGTCGCTATGAAGCCCACTGTGGCCAGCAAACCCAGCCCTCCCCCCACCCCTGATCAGCCTCTCCCACCCCAATTGAGGGCGGGGCATCTTGCCACCCCCCACGGACCCTTGCCCAGGCTGGCCCCACCCCGATGGGGGCGTGGCTGGCCTGCAAACTGCCCGCGGCCCCTTGCCCAGTCTGGCCCCACCCCCAATGAGGACCCCCCCACCCTGATCTGGGCCATGGCCCCTCACCCAGGCCATCCCCACCCCCAGCAGGGACCCCCACCCTGATCAGGGGTGTGGCCCCTCACCCAGGCTGGCCATGCCCCCAGCAGGGACCCCCACCCTGTTTGGGGGCATGGCAGCCCACAAACCACCCATGGCCCCTGGCCCAGTCCGGCCCCACCCCCCAGCCAGGACTCCCACCCCCAGCCAGGACCCCTACCCTGATGGGGTCGTGGCTGGTCTGCAAACCACCACAGCCCCTCGCCCCAGCCAGCCCCACCCTCCAGCAGGAATCCCCCACCCAGATCCGGGGCCCCCATCAGGAATCCCCCCCAGCCGGCCCCCACCTGTGCACCAGGCCTCTATCCTATATAATTATCCTATATAATAAAAGGGTAATATACAAATTGAACCTAAAGGTGGAACGATTAGAAGGACCGCTGGACCAGTCACTATGAGGCGCACTGACCACCTTTTGGTTCCTTTCCCCCGGCTGGCAGGCTCTGATCCCCTGATGGCAAATGGGGATCCGGTGGGTGGGTGGCGGGGGATGTGGGCAGCACCAGGCCAAGGCCCCCACCCTGCTGGTCACCCCACACACAGAGGGCAACCTGTGCTGGGGGCAGGGCTGGTGAGTGGGTTGTAACAGCAGACTTCTCAGTCCCTTCCCCCGGCCATCAGGCACTGATCACCCTATGGTGAAAGGGGAACCAGGGGTGGGTGGTGGCGGGGGGGTCGGGGCTGGCTGAGGGCAGCCAGGGAAGATGGCCCTGATCGCAGGCCAGGCCTAGGGACCATACCCGTGCACAAATTTAGTGCACTGGGCCTCTAGTATAATCATATGAAACCCACAGATAGGCCCCAGCTGATATACACAACCCAAGGACAACTTTAAGGAAGGCCTCAATCTCAGATACCTATCCTTAAACATCATCTAGTGAAACTTCTGAATTAGGTTGGTTAAATCCATAATAGAGGCTCAGTAGGACATAGCAAACAGTACAGTGCAGCGCAACTCATAGTAAAAGCTGGTCAGCAGGCAGCAGCATGACTCAAAGTGCACCCTGGGCAGCAGACAGCAAGCCTAAAGCAAGAGAAGAAAGACCCCCAGATGGTGATGGTTATTGCCTCAACATCCTACTCACAGTGCCAATTTTCTTATAGTTACTCTGCAAGATATGGGATAAATCCCTCACCTAAAATGCTGTTTGAACACGCTAAAAAAGAATGAAAAGATTTATTACTGACATAATAGGGTTTTCTAGGGAAAGCAAGGCTGGCTCCTAAGTCAGTCTGAAATAGTGTGAGTGAAGAGAGGGTGAGTGGCTTTGTTTTTTATGGTATTTAGGTGGTAGGGCCAAAGTAAGGTTTATATGCTCGCTGTGGCTTACATTACTTAAACTTCCCTGCCAGCACCATGAAGAGTCCCCGGACCTTTCTTGTCAGTTTGCCCTGATATGGGGCAAAAAGGGAAAGGAAGAGGGATGGGACTTTAAAGCTATCATTGGTTATACATCAAAAATGGAATCAGACTCTTTATTATAATGTTCATCTCTAAAAATAAATTTCAGTGCCACCAATAGAAGGCAAAGGAGAAGCTTGCCAGCTAAACAAGAAGGCTAGAATGAAAAGAAAAGCATGTTCAACTTTTTAAAAAATGACTGATGTTTTAAAGTAGTGATATTAATAATTTGAGATATCTTCTTATTAAATTCATCAGCCTTCTTTTTGCCATTATATTGAAAATTAAAATGTAGCAGTGATATTTATGTCCCTTTCACTGTGTAATTCTATTTTTGGAGTCCTATATAGAGTTTATATTATGCTTTATTTTGAAAATATATGGTTTTATTTGTAAGATTTGTTACCTGTGATTTAAAGCTAAATATTGCACCCCAGAAGCTGAGACCTCTGGTCTGCATCAATGGCCTGCATTCTATACCACAAACTAGTTGTGCTGTGTTAGGAAAACCTTTTATTCTCTGCTTCATATTCTTCATATGTAAATTGATCCATCCAGCAAAAGGTTTTGAAGTATCTTCTATCAGATAGATATTGAAGAAGGTGCTGAGGGTACAAAGCTAAGCAAGGCATCGTTCCTGCTCTCAAAGAGCTTGCAGCGTGGTGGGGCATACATGTCTGCAACTGCAATATGGTATACTAATTGTCATGTGAAAAGTGTGCACATGGTGCTGGGAATAATAATTATATGGACAATATTTTTACCATTTTCCTCATATTAAAGTACTTTGAAATGTATAAAGCAAAACAAAAGTATAAGTAAATACCCTGCTGCTTTTTGTCTAATTCATTCATTTTGAGCTTAGAACTTTTGATTCTCTTAAAGTATATTTTTGGCATTTGAATTACTTTGGGGCAGTATTTAATATATTTCTAATTAAGATACAATTTTAGTTTGAATGGTCCTATTCTCCAGATTATGGAGTTGTGTGTTCCTCTTACCATAAAGACTGAATGCTGTCGCAGCAAATGACACAACTGTGGAGATTGTTAATACTATAAAATTATGGGTTCTAAAGACCTCAACTGGGCCCTTAGCACACCATTTAACAGTCATTGTCTATCCTTAATTATTCCCCTCTCCTGTTGGCAGTGGTTGCCATTGAGACCCTTTACCGCCTTTCTCACGGCTACTACTCCATGCATTCTCCTTAATACAACCCCTACCAGTCCCATCAGTCTTACCTCCATCATTCTCCAAGACACAGGCTCCATCCCTATCTAACTATTGAGTGGGCTATGTTGCTTTAGGTATCTGTACCTTCGCTCTTGCTATTCCTCTGCCTGGAATCCACTCCTGACACCAAACGTAACTAACTTCTACTTTTTTCAAGACTCATTTCACGTATCTGTACTCTGTGAACCTTCTTTGACAGCCCAGGCATAGCTGGCCACTCCTTCTTGTACATCACCACTAGATAGAGTATTTTCTGCTACTTTAGAATGTTTTATATTGTGTTGCACTGTTTTCTTTTATAACTATCTCCGCTAATAAACTGTGAAGTCCTAGAGAGCCGGGACTCCCATTTATCTTTGAATCCCTAGCTTCTAGTATAGTGCCTGGCAGAAACATAAATATTTATTGAGGGAGAAAAGGGAATGAAACTACATAAATATTAGAACTATAGAGCTTCTTTAAGAACACAAAACCACATTATTATTACCTTCAAACTTCTCAGTTAATTTTCAGTGGTATATCCCTGTTTCCTTTTTCTCTCGACCTTTTGGAATTTTTTTTTCCATTTAATAGATGCTGAAATTTGTTTTTAAAGAACTTCACAGAGACAGCTGTCTGACAGCTGTACACCATCTAGGCTGGGTAAAAACATCTGGCTACTTGAGAATAGAAGCTCTGTACTAAAGGAGTTTCTCAGACTGGTGGTGATTAGTATTCTACAAATGTGCCTTGCATTGTCCTGCTTTGACATGATAATGTATACAGCTTGTCACTCTAAACTGTGAAGTTTCTTTTTGTTTGTGCACCTCAATGAAGTTTAAAAAAATAATATTAGCATGTTGGTACATTTTGGCCATAAAAATGTTTTTGTAGTAAATGACAACATCACAGTAAAGTAAGTGATTAATCCAGAGGAGTGTGTACATATGTACTCACACATTTATGCTGTTAGGCAACAACCTATACTGTAGACAAATTTCTCTTCAAACAAAATAATCAATGTATATTCCAAACACCCTTTTTTTATTTCCCTGATATGGAACTACCTCAGGGACTATTTCCATTAAAAAAAGACTTGAAATAAATGAAGTTTTTGTGCACCTGCAGTGCTATCTAACTATACTTAACCCTTCTTGGTCAGTGTCCTCTAACCTATTTATACAGACCAATTCTGATAAATATTTTATTAATTACTGTGATGAGCACCACATGCACACACAGATGGTCTATTTCTAGGGTTCTGCCTTTAATAAAGCTGTGAGGAGCTATCAGTAATGATAGTGTTTGAATTTCCAAAATTGCGTTCAAATACCTACCATATATCTCAGATTTCATAACTGTGATCCAGGTTCCTCCAATTTAATTTATGTTACATTCTGCAATCAAGGAAAAAAATACTTCTTAAATGGTTAGTATCACTAATAATTTAGAAGGAATTTATGAATTTAGTAATACCCTTCATTAGCTTAACTTGAATTAAATGCATAAATGACAGCAGTTCAGATTTCAGTCCCAAGATCCTGACGTGTGTGTGTGTGTGTGTGTGTGTGCGTGTGTGTGTAGATAGGAGTAAGCATACAGATGGAAGTCTAATATACCAGCATTTAAAGGCACTATTATAGGGCACTTAAGACCATACCATGATTCTTGCTCCCATTAGAATGCAATCTTCTTGAGAGGACCATTTTAAAGATTTTTAAATTATTGATATTTAGAGAGAGAGGAAGGGAGAGGGAGAGAGTGAAACATTGATTCGATCCACTGCCTCCTGCATGATGCCCCCTACTGGGGATCCAGCCCATAACCCAGGCATGTGTCCTGACCGGGAATCAAACTGGCAACCTTTCAGTGCACAGGACAACACCCAACCAATTGAGCCATGCTGGCCAGAGAGGACTATTTTGAATTCAATTTTAAGTCTAAATAGCATCTAACATCATGTTTTGTATAAATCAAGTTATTATCAGATGATTGTCAAATATACACTGAGTGACCAGATTATTATGATCTCTGAACGCATAATAATCTGGCCACTCAGTATATGTATGTGTGTGTGTGTGTGTGTGTGTGTGTGTGTGTATGTGTGTGTGTGTGTGTGTGTGTGTGTGTGTGTGTGTGTGTATATATATATATATATATATATATATATATATATATATATTTTAGAGGCCAGGTGCATGAATTTGTGCATGGGTGGGGTCTGGCCAACCTGGCCATGGGGAGGGGACATGGGCGGTTGGCCAGACTGCCTGCTGTTCGAACTCTTGGTTGAGGGGACAATTTGCATATTAGCCTTTTATTATATAGGATATACACTGAGTGGCCATATTATTATGCGTTCAGAGATCATAATAATCTGGCCAGTCACTGTACTTGGCGAGTATGCCACAACACTGAAATTTAGAATTGGGGCCCTAACTCTTTACCTTCCAAATTTTGTAGGTGTTCCCAGAGGTAATATGGTTTTAAAGTAACTTACTAAGAAACAATAGTGTGTCCAGAGGAAGCATAATGTCTAGATGATCTAGACTCCCTAAGCAACAGTTGAAGGACCTGGGTCCTAGAGCAGAGTACTAAATGCAAGAAATACTGGCCTTTGAATATAAGAAAGGGCAGAACTAGAGTTAATGAGGGAAATTTCTGAAAAGGCAATATCTGCTTAGATTAAGAAAAAAATCTCTAGTATCTGAGATGCCTCACAATTGAGTGGAATGCCTTAAATACCATTTAAGCAGTACAGGAATGACTGTGTGGAGGACATTATGTGGGAGATTAGACTAAGTAAATTCTGTCATCCTTCCATTATTCTATAAAAGATAGAAAAGGCATTGAATGGTAGTCATGTTTCTTGTTATATCATACTTTTCATTAGCCCACCAGTGAAAAGTATTCACCTTTAAAAATTGTTATACTATTTTATTCAATGACAGTGTTCCCTTAGCTCCGTGTTTGGCAAACTGCGGCTCGCGAGCCACATGAGGCTCTTTGGCCCCTTGAGTGTGGCTCTTCCACAAAATACCACGGCCTGGGTGAGTCTATTTTGAAGAAGTGGCGTTAGAAGAAGTTTAAGTTTAAAAAATTTGGCTCTCAAAAGAAATTTCAATCATTGTACTGTTGATATTTGGCTCTGTTGACTAATGAGTTTGCCAACCACTGCCCTAGAGTATTCTTTCCCTAGATAGAGCTTCAAATAACAGTGCCATTTTTATCATTCATATCTCAGCTCAAATGCCATTATTTCAGAAAGGCCTTCCCTGAGCATTCTTTTTAAAATAGTTCACCCACACACTCACCTCCATCTCCTATTACTCTCTATCTTATCACCTTGTTTATTTCCTTCAGATAAATTATTATACTCTGTAATTTTCATGTTTGCTTTTTTCCTATCTTTCCCTACTCAAATTTAAGCTCCATGAGGACATGCATGAAGCTTGTCTGTCTTATTCACAGTTAAATCCCTAGTTCCCAGGACAGTGTCTTGCATAAACTAGGAATTTGGTGAATATTTGATATATGGCTAGATGAAGACCCGCTCCCACATGTTGGGTTTTCTGTTATGTTAAAGCCATTAGGGGGCTGGAAGGTCCTTGCTTAGAGATATTTTGCACTTCTCTTCTACCAAAAATAAGGGATTTGGATGTCCAAGATTGAAAATTTTTCCATTTGTACTATGTAACAACAAGTGGCACATTTTCTTTCTTTTTTTAAATTTTTTTTATTTTTATTTTCATTTTATTGTTTTAAGTATTACACATAGTAGTACATATATCTCCTTTTTTTCCCCATTGACCTTCCCCCAGCCTCCCGTAACCCCGGTTGCATGCCCTCATCCACCCCCCACCCTTCCAGTGTCTTGTGTCCATTGGTTGTGCTTATATACATGCATACAAGTCCTTCAGTTGATCTTGTACCTCCCAACCCCCTCTCCAGCCTTCCCGCAGTAATTTGACAGTCTGTTTGATGCTTCTCTGTCTCTGTATCTATCTTTTTGTTCATCAGGTTATAATGTTCTTTATTATCCATAAATGAGTGAGATCATGTGGTATTTTTTTTTTGTCACTGACTGGCTTATTTCACTTAACATAATGCTCTCCAGATCCATCCATGCTGCTGCAAATGGTAAGAATTACTTCTTTTTTATAGCAGCATAGTATTTCATTGTGTAGATGTACCACAGTTTTCTAATCGACTCATCTGCTGATGGACATATAGGCTGTTTCCAAATCTTCCTATGGTGAATTGTGCTGCTATGAACATAGGGGTGCATATATCCTTTCTGATTGGTGTTTCTAGTTTCTTGAGATATATTCCTAGAAGTGGGATCACTGGGTCAAATGGGAGTTCCATTTTTAGTTTTTTGAGGAAACTCCGTACTGTTCTCCACAGTGGCTGCACCAGTCTGCATTACCACCAGCAGTGCACGAGGGTTCCTTTTCCCCCGCATCCTCGCCAGCACTTGTCAATTGTTCATTTGTTGATGACAGCCATTCTGACAGGTGTGAGATGGTACCACATTGTCGTTTTGATTTGCATCTCTCAGATAATTAGTGACTTTGAGCATGTTCTCATATGTCTCTTGGCCTTCCTTCTGTCTTCTTTCGAAAACTTCCTATTTAGGTCCATTGCACATTTTTTTTATTGGATCATTTATCTTCCTTTTATTAAGCTGTATGAGTTCCCTGTAAATGTTGGAGATTAAACCTTTATCAGTGGTAACATTTGCAAATATGTTCTCTCATGCAGTGGGCTTTCTTGTTGTTTTGTTGATGGTTTCATTTGCTGTGGAAAACCTTTTTATTTTGATGTAGTCCCATTTGTTTATTTTCTCTTTAGTTTCCATTGCCCTAAGAGCGGAATCTGTGAAGAAATTGCTTCGGCATATGTCTGAGATTTTGCTGCCTGTGGATTCCTCTAGTATTTTTATGGTTTCCCAACTTGTTTAAGTCCGTTATCCATTTTGAGTTTATTTTTGTGTATGGTGTAAGTTGATGGTCTAGTTTCATTTTTTGGCATCTATCTGTCCAATTTTTCCAAAACCATTTATTGAAGACACTGTCTTGACTCCATTGTATGTTCATGCCTCCTTTGTCAAATATTGAGCCTAGTAGTTTGGGTCGATTTCTGGGTTCTCTATTCTATTCCATTGGTCTATATGTCTGTTCTTGTGCCAGTACCAGGCTGTTTTGAGAACAGTGGCTTTGTAATACAGCTTGAAATATGGTATGGAGATCCCACCTACTTTGTTCTTCTTTCTCAAGATTGCATTGGCTATTCGAGGTCTTTTTTTATTCCAGATGAATTTTTGGAGACCTCTTTCTAGGTCTGTGAAATATGCCATTGGTATTTTAATGGGGAGTGCATTGAATCTATAGATTGCTTTGGGTAGTATGGTCATTTTAATGATGTTGATTCTACCAATCCATGAATATGGTATGTTCTTCCATCTGTTTACGTCTTCCTCTATCTCTTTTTTCAGTGTCCTGTAGTTTTCCGCATATAGATCTTTTACCTCCTTAGTTAAGTTTATTCCTAGGTATCTTAATTTTTTTGGTGCTATGGTAAATGGGATTGCTTATTTAGTCTCTCTTTCTGTAAGTTCACTATTGGTGTATAGAAATGCCATAGATTTCTTGGCGTTAATTTTGTATTCCGCTACATTGCCAAATTCATTTATGAAGTCTAATAGATTTTTGATGGAGTCTTTCGGGTATTTTATGTACAATATCATGTCATCTGCAAATAAGGACAGCTTTACTTGTTCTTTTCCAATTTGGATGCCTTTTATTTCTTCTTCTTGTCTAATCACAATGGCTAATACTTCCAGTACTATGTCAAACAGGAGTGGTGAGAGTGGGCATCCCTGTCTTGTTCCTGTTCTTAGGGGAAATGTTTTTAGTTTTTGTCCATTGAGTATGATATTTGCTGTGGGTTTATCATATATAGCTTTTATTATGTTGAGGTATGAGCCTTCTATTCCCACCTTGTTGAGAGTTTTTATCAAGAAAGGGTGTTGGATTTTGTCAAATGCTTTTTCTGCATCAATTGATATGAGTATGTGATTTTTATCTCTCAATTTGTTTATGTGATGTATCACGTTTATTGATTTGCGGATATTTTACCATCCTTGCATTCCTGGGATAAATACTACTTGATCATGGTGTATGATCTTTCTGATGTACTGCTGGAGCCGATTTGCTAGAATTTTGTTGAGGATTTTGGCATCTATGTTCATGAGGGATATTGGTCTGTAATTCTCTTTCATTGTGTTGTCTTTATCTGGTTTTGGTGTTAGGGTGATGCTGGCTTCATAGAAGGAGCTTGGAAGTGTTCCTTCCACTTGAATTTTTTGGAATAGTCTGAGGAGGATAGGTTTTAGTTCTTCCTTGAATGTTTGGTAAAACTCTCCTGTGAAGCCGTCAGGCCCCGTGCTTTTGTTTGCTGGAAGCTTTTTGAGGACTGCTTCAATTTCGTCCATAGTTATTACCGTATTGAGCTGTGTAGATTCTTCTTGATTGATTTTTGGAAGGTTATATTTTTCTAGGAATATGTCCATTTCCTCCAGGTTGTGCAGTTTGTTGGAATAGAGTTGTTCGTAGTATTTTGTAACAATCCTTTGTATCTCAGCGGGGTCTGTTGTTATTTCACCTCTTTCATTTCTGATTTTGTTTATTTGGGTCCTCTCTCTTTGCTTCTTCGTGAGCCTGGCTAGAGGTCCATCAATCTTGTTTATCCTTTCATAGAACCAGCTCTTGGTTTTGTTGATCTTTTGTATTGTTTCTTTGGTCTCTATGTCATTTATCTCCGCTCTGGTCTTTGTTATTTCCTTCCTTCTGGTTACACTGGGCTGCTCTTTTTCTAGCTCTTTGAGTTGTAGGGTTAGGTAATTTATTACCGTCGTTTCTTGTTTTTTGCAATAGGCTTGTAGAGCTATGAACTTCCCACTCAAGACTGCTTTCGCTGTGTTCCATAGATTTTGGATTGTTGTGTTTTCATTGTCATTTGTTGCCATGATGTTTTTTTATTTCTTCCTTGATCTCTCTGGTGACCCAGTCCTTGTTTAATAGCATGCTGTTTAGTCTCCATGTGTTTGATTTCTTTGGATTGTATTTATTGTAGTTGATTTCCAGTTTTATGCCACTGTGATCTGAGAAGATGCTTGATATAATTTCTATCTTCTTGAATTTGAAGAGACTTTGCCTGTGACCCCGCATATGGTCTATCTTTGAAAATGACCCATGTGCACTTGAGAAGAATGTATATTCTGTGGCTTTGGGGTGAAATGTTCTGAAGATGTCAATTAATTCCATCTGGTCTAGTGAGTCATTTAGGATTGCTGTTTCTTTGCTGATTTTTTGTTTAGAGGATTTGTCCAGTGGTGATAGTGGGGTATTAAAGTCTCCTACTATGATTGTATTGCTATTAATCTCTCCCTTGATATCCTCCAGGAGTTTTTTTTTTCATGTATTTGGGTGCTCCTATATTGGGAGCGTATATGTTTACCAGAATTATTTCTTCTTGTTGGATTTCTCCCTTTAGTATTATGAAGTAGCCTTCCTTATCTCTTGTTATGGCATTTACTTTGAGTTCTATTTTGTCAGATATAAGTATTGCTACCCCAGCTTTTTTTTCATTTCCATTTGCCTGAAAGATATTTTTCCATCCCTTCACTTTCAATCTGTGTGAGTCTCTTGTTCTGAGGTGGGTCTCTTGTAGACAGCATATATATGGGTCATGTTTTTTTTATCCATTCAGCCACTCGATGTCTTTTGATTGGAGCATTTAGTCCGTTTACATTTAAAGTTATTACTGAAAAGTATTTGTTTGTAGTCATATCTATTTTTGTGTCTGTATTCCTTCTTACCTGTTTATTTCTTCTTTTTACATTATTCCCTTTAGCAATTCTTTCATTGCTGGTTTGGTGGTGATAAACTCCCTGAGCCTTTTTTTGTCTGTGAAGCTCCTGATTTCCCCTTCAATTTTGATTGATATTCTTGCTGGATATAGTATTCTTGGATTCAGTCCTTTCCTTTGCAACACTTTGTATACCTCCTTCCATTCACTTCTAGCTTGTTGTGTTTCTTTTGAATAATCATTTGACAATCTGATGGGTGTTCCTTTGTAGGTAACTCTCTGTCTCTCTCTTGCTGCCTTTAGGATTCTCTCTTTATCATTTATATTTGCCATTGAAATTATGACATGTCTTGTTGTGGGTCTTTTGGGGTTGATCCTGCTTGGGACTCTCTGTACTTGCGTAACTTTTATCTTTCCCATATCTGGGAAGTTTTCTGTCATTATTTCTTCGAATAGATTTTCTAATCCCTGCTGCTCTTCTTGTCCTTCTGGCAGCCCTATTGTACGCATGTTACTTCGTTTCATGTTGTCCCGAATCTCCCTTAGGCTTTCCTCCTGCTTTTTAATTTTTTTCTCCAATTGCTGTTCAGATTGAGCTTGTTTTTGTACCTGATCTTCTAACACACTAATTTGGTCCTCTGCTTCTTGTAGTCTACTGTTGAAACTTTCCATGCTGTTTTTTATTGTAGCTGTATCACTTTTCATTTCTTCCTGATTCTTGCATAAGTTGTTGATTTTCTCATCAATCTGATGTATAAATTCCACGACCATTACTCTGAACTCCTTTTCGGTCATGTTGCAAGCTTCAGTTTCACTAATTTCCTTTCTTAGCGACTCCACATTTTCTTTCCTCTGTGAATTATTTCATTTCCCCATTCTGGCTATCACCAGAAAACTCAAGCTTCCGTTTGCGTGAACCTGGGCCGTGTGCTGTGGGGACTTCGCTCCACCTGAGTTTCACTGAAGTGCTCTGACACTAGGACGTGTGGCTGCCTTTGGTTGGTGGGAACCAGACTTGCCCAGGGTCAGTGTCCCCAGTGTTCCGTGTGGTCTCGTGTGCACACTTAGAATCAGGGGCCCTGTCTGCACCACACTGTTGGTATGTGCCGAAAATGAGATCCTTAGCATGTGCCAGGAGTCAGAGTTTCCCTGTGTCTGTACCAAGAATCGAGTGTCAGAGTCTCTGTTGCCTTGTGCAGTTTCTCGTTGAGAATCAGGGTCCCTGTGTGTGCATGCACCAACAATTGGGGTTGCTGGCTCTTAGTGTGAATGCGCTGTGAGTCAGGGATCCCAGGCAGCTGTGTCCATCGTGCCAAATTCCCTGAAGTGGAGCTGCGTCCTGTGTGTGCTCTCTCTACTGAGCCAAACCGGCTAGGGCTTTGCACACTCTCAAATTCCTGAAGGTGAGCTGGCTCCATGCACTCTCCCAGATTCCCCGAAGGGGGGCGGAGTCCGTCCTGCATGCCAAATTCCCCAAAGGGAAGCCCCTCTGTGCACGCTCTAAGATTCCCTGAAGGGGGAGCTGTGACCGCAAACCAAATTCCCCCAAATTCCCCGAAGGGGAGCCCTCTGTGCGCACTGACAGATTTCCCCGATGGGGAGCTGCTTCTGTCCCGCGCACCAAATTCCCTAAGGGGGAGCGCGTCCCTGCGCAAAGCTCTGCAGCTTGGGCGAGGGGCGGGTCTGTCAGTTACTTTGGCACTATCGCGAGGCTGAGGGCGCTCTGTAGCTTGGGCAAGGGGCGGGTCTATCAGTTACTATGGCACTATCTGCCTGCCTGCGGGGTGGGGGATAGGCTGTTTGACTCACGGAAATCTGCCGGGAAGTCTGGATTCTTGTTGTTTGTTGGTCTGAAGCTGTGATAGCAGTTCTCTGTCCCCAGTGGCTGCAGGGTCCTGGTTTGTGTCAGAAGCCAGGATCCGAGTCTCAGGCAGCTCTGTTTCTCAAGATGGCGTGGTCTCCGCATCCATCCGAGAAGTGTCCGCTTTGTGCGCGGGGCTCCACCGTCTAGGACTGCCAGGTTAGGCAGCCCCTTGGAAGACCTACAGAATCTAACTGACCCTAGCTCATACACACACACACACCACACACGTCTACACTCTCCTCTATGGGTTCCTCACTCACATTCTCTCTCTCCCTACCTTCCTGCCGGTCGCCATCTTTTTCCCTATCTCTAGCTAGTGTTTCGATTTTGTTTTCCCTGTGGCACTTAATACCAGTTTGGGGGAGTGGGTTGCCCCCGAGCTGGGTCTCTGATTGTTATTCCCCGCTCTGATCCCCAGGTTCCACAAAAAACAACTTATCCCTGCAGTCTCTTAGAGTGTCCCCAATTGGGTGATCCTATGTATTGGGCTTAGGAATCAAAAGCAAGGATTTAAACAGAAAGAAAAAAGAGAGAGAGAGAGAGGAAAGAGCCAGAGTAAGTGCATGACCTCCGGCGCTGTGCACAGTCTGTGCAGTCTTTTTTCCCCTTGGATCTAAGCACCTGGCACACTTTTAAATTTTTTAGACTGTCCTTTTGTGCCCAGTTTAGCTATGGGTTGCTTTTTAGAGTTCCCTTCTGTTAGCAGCTCTGCGGACCCCCTTCCACATTCGGGGATCACGCCAGCCCCAACGGCCATGGATTTTTCTGGGTGCAGACTTCCCCAGGTCCTCCAGCTCCCACAGTGTGCATTTCTCTCTCCTGCCCAGACCACAGACCTCACCTTATCCCAGGAGTAATCTGACCTTTCCGTGAGGGGGTGCAGAGCTCCTCTGAATCTGCGTGGTGCTCGCGCCACTTGGGAACCAGTGTTCTCGGGTTCACAGATGTTCGCTGGGTGCCATAGTTGTAGATTTTCAGGCTTCCCACAACATCCACTCTCCCCTGCCTGTCTTCTTCATCATATTCTAAGTGCCAGGAAGGAGGGAACTGAGTCTAGTTCAGCATCATGGTCCCAGTACTCTGTAGGTGTTCTGCAAATATTATTGTGTGAGTTAATGAACTGACCCACCTCAACCAAAATCACCATCACTGATAGTGGTTAGTATATGTGTATCGTGGCCCATTTTCTGACACTGCTTTCAATGATATGTTTTCTAAAATATAAATTTAAGAACTGGAGCAGTCATGGAAAATACAGTTATTAGGATTAAAATTTTGTGTGCTATATTTAACAATAAATGATGGCCATAACAGATGGTTGTTTGCGAAGATATATGTGAGTGCTTGGTTATTTGGGCTTCATCCAAGTGATTTGCTATAACTTAATTACTTAACTGATGGAATCAGAAATAGAAACACCTCAGACATTATAGGAGAACCTGCTTCTGAAAACACTAAGAAAGTGCTCTTTGTGGCATTCCCCCTGCCCAGGATCTAGTGAAGCTACCCATTTCCTTATGTTAATGCTCACTAGTCATGTTTCTATTTTTCCTCCTAACATTACTGACTTTTAAAGATAATTTCATCAGTTATATATGAGTGCTACTAACATCAAGTCACATTTCTCTTTTCATAAATTTTCGAAAAGCACATCTTTTTAGCAAAACATGTTAGTTTCCAATGACATATTATAGTTTGCTATGACTCTGTTTTCTATATTGTAAAGTATTATCTAATGTATTTTAGACAGGCGTTTTGATCACTTTCTTACTGACATTAACAGTCAACAATTTCGATTATTCCTAGTCTTCCTGCTTCATTTACCCCTTATATTCTTTCTTCCCATCTTTTTATTTTGCTTCCTCCCAATACTTCTTTAAATTTATCTTAACATTTTTATTGTTTGATATACCATAAATTATTATTTACAAAATAGTTTCTATCAATAAATGACTTACTAAATTTACTGAAAATTTTAACTGAATTATTTAAAGCCAGAATGGCTCCCTGTTTCCTTTGAAAGACAAAAAGCTGTACATGTCTACACCTGCTAATCTGACCCACAAAGCAGTGTTCAGCAAAATGTGTGTGTGTGTGTTAAATTCCAAAATACTGACTACTGGTGAGATAATCATTTATTAGGTATTAGCAATATGTTTTTTTAAAAATATATTTTATTGATTTTTCACAGAGAGGAAGAGAGAGGGATAGAGAGTCAGAAACATCGATGAGAGAGAAACATCGATCAGCTGCCTCTTGCACACCCCCCACTGGGGATGTGCCCGCAACCAAGGTACATGCCCTTGACCGGAATCGAACCCGGGACCCTTGAGTCCGCAGGCCGACGCTCTATCCACTGAGCCAAACCGGTTTTGGCAGCAATATGTTTTAAGTGCTATCATTATGGCTTTTCAAGTTCTAAATATGAGAAAGTCCTAGAAGTTTTAAAAAACAATTCTGCATAGTCCTCAAGATATTAAGCTTTCATAAACATTATTTGCATAGATGTCATGTAAGATTGCCTTTGAAAGTAAAAAGGAAGGAAGGAATTCAAGGAAGAATAATACTTGTATAAAGTCACAAATTACTTTTAACTACACAAAACATAAAAAGTATGATAACTAATTGTGTATCTTTGGGGTATCCCATGAACATTTGATTGAAATAGTGAGTAGGACAGTGTTTGATATGAAATAAGCTTATAGAAATGATCAGGTGGCTAAGCGGGCATTTGATGAAATCAGTATTACCCAAATGCCAGCTGATTGTGTGTTTGTAGACCAGCTTTTCTTTCTTTTTTAAAATCTTTATTGTTAAAAGTATTACATATGACCCCTGTTTCCACCATTGACACCTTCTAGCCCGTCCCTGCCCCACCCTCCAGGACTTCACCACACTGTTGGGTTATGCATATATTCACACAAGTTCATTGGTTGATTTCTTCCCAAGAACCAACCCATTCTCGCCTTCCCTCTGAGATTTGACAGTCTGTTCCATGCTTCTGTGTCTCTGGATCTATTTTATTCATTAGAATCCACATATGAGTGAGATCTTGTGATACTTGTGATACTTGTCTTTCTCTGATTGGTTTATTTCACTTAGCATAATATTCTCCAGGTCCCTTCATGCTGTCTCAAAGGGTAAGAGATCCTTCTTTTTTACTGCTACATAGTATTCCATGATATAAATGTACCACAGCTTTCTTATCCTCATCTACTGATGGTCACTGCACTTGGATGTTTCCAGATCTTAGCTTTGTAAATTGCACTGCTATGAACATAGAGGTGCGTACATTCTTTCTGAATGGTGTTTTGGGTTTCTTAGGAAATACTTTCAGAAATGGGATCACTGGGTCAAATAGCAGTTTCATATTTAATTTTTTAGGAAACTCCATACTGTTTTCCATAATGGCTGCACCAGTCTGCATTCTACACATCCTCACTAGTACTTGTGATTTGTTTATTTGTTGATTGTAGCCATTCTGAAAGCTATGAAGTGATATCTCATTGTCATTTTAATTTGCATCTCTCTGATGATTAGTGACTTTGAGCATTTTTTCATATGTATCTTGGTCATTTGTATGTCCTCTTTGGAGAAGTGTCTATTTAGGTCCTTTGCCCATTTTTTAATTGGATTGTTTGCCTTCCTTTTTTAAAGTTGTATGAGTTCCTTATATATTTTGGTTATTAACCCTTTATCAGATGTTTCATTGGCAAATATATTCTCCCATACAGTGGGCTCTCTTTTCATTTTGTTGATGGTTTCTTTTGCTGTGCAGAAGCTTTTTATTTTGTTGTTGTCCCATTTATTTATTTTCTCCATTGTTTCTCTTGCCCTAGGAGATATATCGGCAAACATATTGCTATGAAAGATGTCTGAGATTTTGCTGCCTGTGTTTTCTTCTAAGATTTTTATGGTTTCATGGCTTACATTTAAGTCTTTCTTTTTTTTTAGTTTATTTTTGTGTATGGTGTAAGTTGGTGGTCTAGTTTCATTTTCTTTGCATGTACCTGTACAATTTTCCCAAAACCACTTATTGAAAAGACTGTCCATTATATGCTCTTGCCTCCTTTGTCAAATATTAATTGAGAGTAATGACCTAGGTCAATTTCTGGGGTCACTGTTCTGTTTCATTGATCTATATGCCTGTTCTTGTGCCAGTACCAGGCTGTTTTGATTCCAGTGGCTTTGTAATATAGCTTGATATCTGGTATTGTGATCCTTCCACCTTTATTCTTTGGCTATTTGGGGTCTTTTTTGGTTCCATATAAATTTTTTGAGTATTTATTCTAGAACTGTGCAATATGCTGTTGGTGTTTTGATATGGATTGCATTGAATCTATAGATTGCTTTGGGTAGTATTGACATTTTAATGATACTCATTCTACCAATCCATGAGCACAGTATATTCTTCTACTTGTTTATATCCTCTTTTATTTTTTCAACATTCTGTAGTTTTCCAAGTACAGGTATTTACCCCCTTGGTTAAGTTTACTCCTAAGTACCTTAATTTTTCTGTTACAATGGTAAATGGGATTTTTTTTTTTTTTAGTTTCTCTTTCTGAGAATTCATTATTGGAGTATAAAAATGCCATCAATATTCATCCTGCTACATTGCAAAATTCATTTATTAAATCTAGTAGTCTTTTGGTGGTGTCTTTAGGGTTCTCTATACACAATATTGTGTCTTCTGTGAATAATGGGAGTTTTATATTTTCCTTTACAATTTTGATGCCTTTTGTGTTTTCTTCTTGTCTGATCACTGTGGCTAGGACTTTCAGTATTATCCTATATAATAAAGAGGTAATATGCAAATTGACCATCACACCCTCACAAGATGGCTGCCTATGACCAGGCCAGCAGGGGGGTTAGTGAGGGGGGTTAGTGACTGAACAAGCAGGCTGTGTGGGGTGACCAGTCCTCCAGGGAGGGGCAGTAAAGGCGACCAGGCCAGTGGGGGGTCAGTTAGGGTCAACCAGGCCATCAGAGGGTTGCAGTTGGGGGCGACCAGGCTGGAAGTTTGGGGGCAATTAGGCTGGCAGGGGGGCAGTGAAGGGTGACTAGGCCGGCAGGGGGGCAGTTAGGGGTGACCAGGCCAGCAAGGGGGTAGTTAGGGACAATCAGGCTGGCATGCAGAGGCAGTGAGGGGTGATCAGGCCAGCAGCAGGGACAGTTAGGGGCAACCAGGCAGGCAGGCAGGTGAGCGATTAGGAGTCAGCGGTCCAGGATTGTGAGAGGGATGTCCGACTGCCGGGTTAGGCCCAATCCCCTGGCAGTTGGACATCCACCGAGGGGTCCCGGATTGGAGAGGGTGCAGGCTGGGCTGAGGGCATCTCCCTCTGATGCATGAATTTTGTGCATCGGGCCTCTAGTATTGAATAAGATTGGTGACAGCAGACAACCCTGTCTTCTCCTGTTCTTAGGGGAAGTGGTTTTAGTTTCTGCCATTGAGTGTGATGTTGTCAGTAGGTTTGTCATATATGGCCTTTATCATGTTGAGATATGATCCCTCTTTCTATTTTGCTGAGAGTTTTCTCAAAAATGGGTGCTACATTTTGTCAAATGCTTTTTCTACATCTATTGATAGAATCATGTGATTTTTGTCTTTAAATTTGTTTATGTGATGTATCATTTTTATTTTTATTTTTTAATTTCTTTATTGATTAAGGTATCACATATTTGTCCTCATTCCCCCATTCCCATCCCAAACCCCTCCCCACGTATGCCCCCACCACCCTGTTGTCCGTGACCACTGGTTAGGCTTATATGCATGCATACAAGTCCTTTGGTTGATCTCTCCCCCTTCCCCCCACCCTCCCCTATCTTCCCTCTGAAGTTTGACAGTCTGATCGATGCTTCCCTGTCTCCTGGCCTGTTTTTATTCATCAGTTTATGTTGTTCATTATTTCCCATAGATGAATGAGATCATGTGATACAAGAAATACACTTATAAGAACCAAAAATGAGACAAGCAATAATGGTTATGCTGAGAGGCAAATGAATCAGTCTGTAGTGAGTTTCTTTCTGGGCCAACAGTTCTTTTGAGACCCAATTTCAGTGTCAAACAGTTCCTTATGTGTACATGTCAGCAATGATAGTTCAGTTCTGGATGGTGGACAAATGGTAGTGATGCAGGTCCGACCCTCTCTGGTTTGGTCCTGGGTAACCTTCAGCAACACACAGCTGCTGTCTGCTAGTATGGCAAGGCGTTATCAGCGTCTTCCATCTCTGGACTGTTACTCTTCTGTCTTCATGGCTGGAGCAGTCCTATTAATTCCTCTATGTTGCAGGAATCCACATGGTCTTGGAGTTGTTTTCTGAAAATATACAAACATATTCTCGACCAAAAGTTGATAAAGGAATATTTTCTATAAATTTGACTTGGGAGCCTTTTTCATTTTTTGTCCAAATGATTTTCCTTTGGCTTGTTTTGACACCATGTGTGTTTTTCATGGGTGTCTTGCTGTTATTACAAATGAAAGTTAATTTTCTAAAGTAAAAATTTCCTACAAGTAATTTACTTACAGGATATTTTTCCTTACATGATATTCTTCTACTATCCCCCCTTTTTTATTTAAATATTAGGAGGCTTTTGGAAATTTTATAATGTAGTCTTGATAGCTTTTAAATTTTAATTTTTTCCACTAAAATATGACTGCTTTAGGTTCATTACATGTTACGCAATTTTACCATGAGATGAACTACCAACAAAAATTTTTGTTAACACTTGAGGAACAGCTTTTTGTCCAGTACAATCAATTTTTCTAGAATATTTGCTTATTTCAATTAGCCAATTTAAATTACTCTGAAAACTTGACTACTATTTTACTGTCAAATTTAATACTCTAACAACAATCTTATTTTACCCTGTAAATATTAGTGGAAAGGATTATTTGCCATCTTGAATAGGCCCTGAGCATTCCTGGTACTAGGCTGGATTTAGATATCAAAAACCCACTTCCCCACACCATGGGTGCAAGACAACTCAAACAAGTCTTGTTGCAGTGAGAGGGCAGCTGCTGTCGGCCAACTCTCTGTTACCTGGGTCCCGATTTGAGCTGTGCATGGGAAGCGAAGCAGCCATGGGGGCAGGAGACCTCCCTCAGAAGGGGTGAGCGTTCAGGCCCCTGCATAGTTGGGGGGGTGAGGGTTTGTGCCCCACCTCTGTTGACCCCCAAGTTCTCTCCTGATGGCCCCTCTGCGACTGTGACTGTCTTAGGTTGTTCCTTCCCTAAGGAATCTTACCCATCTCTGGCTAACCAGCCATCCTCCAGGGCCAAGCAGGGAGATGTGAGGTTCAGTTTTGTCTCCTTGGTAGCCTATTTCCCTGTGGCCTCCACGCCCAGAACCTGCCTTGGGATCCCCTCCCCTGCTGGCGAGGCACCAGCACTGATCACATATCTTGGGGAACCCAGGTTTCTTCTCCAGGGAGGGCCCAGCTCACCCCACTGGGCGAGAGACCGCTCCATGGTACCAGCCACCATGAAGCTTCAACCTCAGCATGAACTGAAAGCTCAGGCAACCGCTGTGGTCAATTGGATTGTGAGAAGAGGGTCCCTCTTGGCCAAAAGGGCAAGAGGGGCCAATATAGAATGCCCAGGTGCCTTCCCAGGGGGGCCTCTATACAGTGCAAGGGATTAAATCCTTTCGTGTCCTTTTTAAATTGCTGCCAGACATTCAAATAATTGGTTTGTAAGTTTGTTTGGGATAATTGTACATTATGCTGTTGTAATTCTAAAATATCAAGAGATGTGTTACCTTTGTCTCCAAGCACCAAAAATATGATTTTTTATTGATTCCCAAGAGTGTGAGGTACTATTATAGGTAATGGGGGTAACACAAATCTGGGGGAAAATATAATGACATTGTAGAATAATATCATGTAAGGATATTCTTTGCTCTAGGCCATGGCAATTCCATTTCAAACTGGCTGTCAATTTCTTTTTCTATAGACAAGGTCTTAGTTACATTTTCTGCACCTCTCCCAGGAGCAAGTAGTGATAGTCCCTTCCTTTGGTGTCCACGAAAGCCAGAAACCTCTCTTTAATTTTACACACAACGAGCAGTGTTTGATTTTGTGTCATACAAAAGGGAAGCTGGGTGGCGACACCTGTGTAATTATACTTCCTTGCCCCACCCATGGTCCTCCTGGATGACTAAGGTGTTTGGTGTTATTGGTGACTACATTAGGTGGGGGATCAGCCCACATAAGGGCACTTAACCATGAAGGGTCAGAACATAAGTCCTAAATACTTCCCCATTTGCCCCAGGTAATATTACCATAAAGCTGATGACTGCTAGCATGGCAGGAAAGACGTTCTCAGGCATTCCTGGGGTTCTGGTTACCGCACAATTTCTTTTTATTTTTTAAATTTTATTATTATTATTTTTTTTACATATGTGTCCTTATCCCCCCATTACTCCCCACCCCCCACTTATCCCTCACCCCCCTATTGTCTGTGTCCATTGATTAGGCTCATATGCATGCACACAAGTCCCTTGGTTGATCTCTCCCCCTTACTCCCACTCACCCCTCCTTCCCTGAGGTTTGAGGTTCTGATCGACGTTTCTCAGTCTCTGGATCTGTTCTTGTTCATCAGACTATGCCGTTCATTATATTCCACAAATCAGTGAGATCATGTGATATTTATCTTTCTCTGCCTGGCTTATTTCACTTAGCATAATGCTCTCCATCTCCATCCATGTTGTTGCAAATTGTAGGAACTCCTTCCTTTTTTACTGCAGCATAGTATTCCATTGTGTAGATGTACCACAGTTTTTTAATCCACTCATCTGCTGATGGGCATTTAGGCTGTTTCCAAATCTTAGCTATGGTGAATTGTGCTGCTATGAACATAGGGGTGCATATATCATTTCTGATTGGTGTTTCTAGTTTCTTGAGATATATTCCTAGAAGTGGGATCACTGGGTCAAATGGGAGTTCCATTTTTAGTTTTTTGAGGAATCTCCATACTGTTCTCCACAGTGGCTGCACCAGTCTGCATTCCCACCAGCATTGCAAAAGAGTTCCTTTTTCTCCGCATCCTCATCAACACTTGTCGTTTGTTGATTTGTTGATGATTGCCATTCTGACAGGTGTAAGATGGTACCACATTGTTGTTTTGATTTGCATCTATCTGATGATTAGTGACTTTGAGCAGGTTTTCATATGTCTCTTGGCCTTCCTTCTGTCTTCTTTCGAAAAGTGTCTATTTAGATCAGTTGCCCATTTTTGATTGGGTTATATTCTTTTGATTAAATTGTATGAGTTCTCTGAAAATGTTAGAGATTAAACCCTTATCGTTGATATCATTGGCAAATATGTTCTCCCATGCAGTGGGCTTTCTTGTTGTTTTACTGATGGTTTTCTTTGGAGAAGGGTCCTCTCTCTTTGCTCCTTGGTGATGTAGTTTGGTAAAACTCCCCATGCAAAAGCTTTTTATTTTGATGTAGTGCCATTTGTTTATTCTCTCTTTAGTTTCCATTGCCCTAGAAGCAGTATCAGTGAAGAAGTTCCTTCGGCATATGTCTGAGATTTTGCTTCCTGTGGATTCCTCTAATATTTTAATGGTTTCCTGTCTTATGTTTAAGTCCTTTATCCATTTTGAGTTTATTTTTGTGTATGGTGTAAGTTGGTGATCTAGTTTCATTTTTTGCATGTATCTGTCCAATTTTCCCAACACCATTTGTTGAAGAGACTGTCTTGACTCTATTGTATGTTCATACCTCCTTTGTCAAATATTAATTGGGCATAGTGGTTTGGGTCGATTTCTGGGTTCTCTATTCTATTCCATTGATCTATATGTCTGGTCTTGTGCCAGTACCAGGCTGTTTTGAGAACAGTGGCTTTGTAATACAGCTTGATATCTGGTATTGAGATCCCCCCTACTTTGTTCGTCTTTCTCAGGATTGCTGCAGCTATTCGGGGTCTTTTTTTTATTCCGGATGAATTTTTTGAAGGTTCGTTCTAGGTCTGTGAAATATGCCATTGGTATTTTAATGGGGAGTGCATTGAATTTATAGATAGCTTTGGGTAATGTTGAAATTTTGATGATGTTGATTCTAACAGTCCATGAACATGGTATGTTCTTCCATCTGTTTATGTCTTCTTCTATCTCTTTTTTCAGTGTTGTGTAGTTTTCCTCATATAGGTCTTTTACCTCCTTAGTTAAGTTTATTCCTAGGTATCTTAATTTTTTGGTGCGATGGTAAATGGGATTGCTTTTTTAGTCTCTCTTTCTGTAAGTTCACTATTGGTGTATAGAAATGCCATAGATTTCTTGGCATTAAATTTGTATCCTGCTACCTTGCCGAATTCATTTATTAAGTCTAATAATTTTTTTATGGAGTTTTAGGGTTTTCTATGTACAGTATCATGTCATCTGCAAATAAGGACAGTTTTACTTCTTCTTTTCCAACTTCGATGCCTTTTATTTCTTCTTCTTGCTGATCACAATGGCTAGTACTTCCAGCACTATGTTGAACAGTAGTGGTGAGAGTGTGCATCCCTGTCTTGTTCCTGTTCTTAGAGGAAATGGTTTTATTTTTGCCCATTTAGTATGATGTTGGCTGTAGGTTTGTCATATATGGCTTTTATTATGTTGAGGTATGATCCTTCTATTCCCACCTTGCTGAGAGTTTTTATCAAGAAAGGGTGTTGCATTTTGTCAAATGCTTTTTTCTGCATCAATCGATATGACTATATGATTTTTATCTCTCAGTTTGTTTATGTGATTATCACGTTTATTGATTTGCAGATATTGTACCATCCTTGCATTCAGGGATAAATCCTACTTGGTCATGGTGTATGATCTTTCTGATGTACTGCTAGATCCAATTTGCTAGAATTTTCTGGAGGATTTTGGCATCTATGCTCATGAGGGATATTGGCCTGTAGTTCTCTTTCATTGTGTTATCTTTATCTGCTTTTGGTATTAGGGTGAAGCTGGCTTCATAGAAGGAGCTTGGAAGTGTTCCTTCCTCATGAATTTTCTGGAATAGGCTGAGGAGGATAGGTTTTAGTTCTTCCTTGAATGTTTGGTAAAACTCCCCTGTGAAGCTGTCTGGCCTCGGGCTTTTGTTTGCTGGAAGCTTTTTGATGAGTGCTTCAATTTCTTCCATAGTTATCAGCCTATTGAGATTTTTAGAATCTTCCTGAGTAAGTTTTGGAAGGTTGTGTTTTTCTAGGAATGTGTCCATTTCCTTCAGGTTGTGTAGTTTGTTAGAATACAGTTGTTCATAGTACTTTTTAACAATCCTTTGTATTTCTGTACGGTCTGTTGTTATTTCACCTCTTTCATTTCTGATTTTGTTTGTTTGGGTCCTCTCTCTTTGCTTCTTGGTGAGCCTGGCTAGAGGTTTATCAATCTTGTTTATCCTTTCGAAGAACCAGCTCTTGGTTTTGTTGTTCTTTTGTATTGTTTTTTTTTGTTTTGTTTTGTTTTTGGTCTCTATGTCATTCATTTCTGCTCTGATATTTATTATTTTCTTTCTTCTGCTTGCTGTGGGCTTTTCTTGTTGCTCTCTTTCTATGTCTTTGAGTTGTTGAGTTAGATGATTTATTACCATTGTTTCTTGTTTTTTGAGGTAGGCTTGTAGAGCTATAAACTTCCCTCTCAGGACTGCTTTCATTGTGTCCCATAGGATTTGCAATGTTGTGTTTTCATTGTCATTAGTCTCTAGGATGTTTTTAATTTCTTCTTTGATCTCATTGATAACCCAATTATTGTTTAGTAGCATGCTATTCAGCTTCCAAGTGTTTGAATTTTTTGGAATGTTTTTATTGCAGTTTATTTCTAATATTATGCCATTGTGGTCTGAGAAGATGCTTGATATGATTGCAATCTTTTTTAATTTGGGGAGACTTTGCTTGTGACCCAATATGTTGTCTATTTTTGAAAATGTCCTATGTGCACTTGAGAAGAACGTATATTCCATGGCTTTGGGGTGTAATGCTCTGAAGATGTCAATTAGGTCCATCTGATCTAGTGTGTCATTTAGAATTGCTCTTTATTTGCTGATTTTTTTGTCTAGAGGATTTATCCAGTGATGTCAGTGGTGTATTAAAGTCCCCTACTATGATTGTATTGATCTCGATCTCTCCCTTGATATCTTCCAGGAGATTTTTTATGTATTTGGGTGCTCCTTCGTTGGGTGCATATATGTTTACCAGAGTTATATCTTCTTGTTGAATTGCTACCTTTAGTATTATGTAGTGGCCATCCTTATCTCTTATTATGGCCTTTACTTTGAGGTCTATTTTATCAGATATAAGTATCACAACCTCAGCTTTTTTCTCATTTCCATTTGCCTGAAAAATGTTTTTCCATCCCTTCACTCTGTCTGTGTGAATCCTTTTCTCTGAGGTGGGTCTCTTGGAGACAGAAAATATATGGGTCATGTTTTCTTATCCATTCAGCTACCCTATGTCTTTTTATTGGTGCATTTAATCCATTTACATTTAATGTTATTGACAAGTACATGTTTGTTGTCATAGTTTTCCTTAGTGTTTTTGTTTCTTCTTGCCTTTCTCTTTCTTTTTACAGCAGTCCCTTTAGCATTTCTTGCATTGCTGGCTTGGTAGTGATAAACTCTCTTAGCCCTTTTTTGTCTGCGAAGCTTATGATTCCACCTTCAATTTTGAATGATATCCTTGCTGGGTATAGTATTCTTGGATTCACTGTATATTTCATTCCATTCCCTTCTGTCCTGGTGTGTTTCTGTTGAGAAATCAATTGATATTCTAATAGGAGATCCCTTGTAACTTTCTGTCTCTCTCTGGCAGCCTTTAAGATTCTTACTTTGTCGTTGGAGTTCGCCAGTTTAACTATGATGTGCTTTGGTGTCGGTCTTTTGGGGTTCAACTTGTTTGGGACTCTGTGTACTTCTTGGACTTGCATAGTTTTTTCTTGCCAATATCAGGGAAGTTTTCTGTCATTATTTTTTCAAACAGGTTTTCTATTCCTTGCTTCTCTTCCTCTCCTTCTGGTATCCCTATTAAGTGAATGTTCTTTCGTTTTGTGTTGTCCCAAATCTCCCTTAGGCTCTCTTGCTTTTGAAGTCTTCCTTCCAGTTGCTGCTGTGTTTGTGTGTTTTTTCCTACCTTGTCTTCTAATTCACTGATGTGGTCCTCAGCCTCTTCTAGTCTACTGTTTAAGCCTTCCATTGTGTTCTTTATTGCAGCTATGTCATTCTTCATCTCCTCTTGGTTTCTTTTCATGTTGGTGACGTTCTCATTCAGCTCCTTATAATTCTCATTGAGTTGTGTGTATTTGTCATTGAGTTGTGTGTATTTGTCCTCCAGCCATTTAAACATCCTTATAACCATTACTCTGAATTCAATCTCTGGTAAGCTGCTAGCCTCAAATTCATTTAACTCCCTTTCTGGTGATTCCTCTTTTTCTTTCCTTTGGGGATTGCTTTTTTGTCTTCCCATGTTTTCCTGTAATGTTTTAATTGTAGATCCAATTGCTTTGCTACCCAGGTTCTTTTGGGCATGGTGCTACTGGCATAATCTCTCAGTTCTCCTGGACTTGTTAATCTAGTGTAGCTCCCTACTTGAGCGTTTTGGGTTCTCTTGATGTAGGCCTGCAAGCTTGAGAGGCACAACTGCGGTGTCTAGAAATCAGCCGCTGTGGAGGGGAGTGTCCCAATTTTTGCTGTCTTGCACCCTTAATTGTAATCATGCATGCCCAACATGGACTCACAGTGGCCCCACTGATTTTTGGAAAGGGGTGACTGTGGTGCCCAGAGTTCTGCAGTCGTGGGGTGGGCAGACCCAGCTTTTGCTGTTGCACCTGTGATGGATAGGTGCACACTCCCAGTGGCGGCTCACAGGAGCACTCTCGGTATGTTTGCCAGCGAGTCACACTGAAGGACTCTGAAGGGCCCTGGCAGTGTAGCCATACAATTAAGGTGCCTGTGGGCCGGTATCCATGCTAAGTGAATTCAAAACTTCTACTGCTGGAGGGGCGTACGCCCCCCACACACACACACTTGTTCAAGATCGCACCCAAGGAGAGCTTACAGTGGCTCCCACTAGCGCCCTGTGGGTAGATGGGCTCAAGGTGCCTGAATATTGGAACTTCACCTCTGTGTAGGTGCGCTTTCCAGGCACAGAGTTCTGATGCACTCTGAGGGGTCCTGGCACTGCGGTTGAGCCGCTGCAGTGAATGTGGACAATTATCCAGGAAGAGGGATTTCAGAATTTCTACTGCAGGCCCGCGCACCCTTGTCTGTACAGAATCACTCCCTCGGGGGTTCTCAGCAGCTCCCAAGTGCTGCCTAAGGAGTGGAGTGCTGGCTACCTGCGCAACTGGAAACAAACGAATCCAGCTGGAAACCCGCGAATCTGGTTGTAGGGGTAGATAGCTTATTAGTGTTTTTTCTTGTTTTTAGAGGTATGCCTGTAATGCTATGAACTTCCCCCTCAGGACTGCTTTCACTGTGTCACAGAGTGTTTGGGTTGTTTTTGGTTCATTTTTATTTGTTTCCAGGAAGTGTTTGGTTTCTTCTTTGATCTCATAGGTAACCCACTCATTGTTTAATAACATGCCATTTAGCCTCCATGTGTTTGAATGTTTCAGGGTGTTTTATTATAGTTGATTTCTAATTTCATGCCATTGTGATCTGAGAAGATGCTTCAGTCTTCTTGAAGTTGTAGAGTGTTGTTTTGTGTCCTAATATGTGGTCTATCTTTGAGACTGTCCCATGTGCACTTGAGAAGAATGTATATTCTGCAGCTTTGGGGTGAAATGTTCTATAAATGTCATTTAAATCCATTTGGTTTAGTGTATTGTTTAGGATTGCTGTTTCCTTCTTGATATTTTCTCTATAAGATCTATCCAATAATGTTAGTAGGGTGTTAAAGTCACCTGCTTTGATGTATTGGTGTCAATCTCTCCCTTAAAATTCTCCAGACTTTTTTGTTTATTTGTTTTTGTATATTTGAGTACTCCTATATTGTGTACATATATGTTTACCAGGGTTATGTCCTCTTGTTGGCTCGATCCTTCTAATATTATGAAGTGGCCTTCATTGTCTCTTATGATGGCCTTTATTTTGAAGTATGTTTTGTCAGATATGACTATTGCTACCCCTGCTTTTTTTTTCATTTACATTTGCATGGGAAAAAATTTCCATTCCTTCACTTTCATCCTGTGTGAGTCTTTTGTTCTGAGGTGCATCTCTTGTAGACCACATATATATAAGGGTCATCTTCTATTATCCATTAGTGACCCTATCCCTTTTGATTGGAGGACTTAAGCCATTTACATTTAAGGTTATTATTCATAGCTACTTATTTGTTGTGATTTTTATTCTTTATGCCTGTGTTCCTCTCTCTCTCTCTCTCACAACTGTCCCCTTAGCATTTCTTGCAATGCTGGTTTGGTGGTAATAAACTCTTTTAGCCTTTTTTATCTATGAAGGTCTTTATTTCACCTTCAATTTTGAATGATAGCTCTCTGAATAGAGTAATCTTGCATTCAGACCCTTGATTTTCATTACTTTGTATACTTCATGCCAGTCCCTTCTGGCCTTAAGTGTTTCTACTGAGATATCTGCTGACATTCTAATGGGAGCTCCCTTGTAGGTAATGTTCTGTCTCTCTCTTACAGCCTTTTAGATTCTCTTTGTCTTTAATGTTTGCCATTTTAATTATAATGTGTCTAGTTGTGGGTCTTTTTATGTTCATCTTAATTGGGACTCTCTGTGTTTCCTGAACTTGAGTGACTTTTTCCTTCATTAGGTTAGGAAACTTTTCTGTCATTGTTTCTTCAAATGGGTTCTCAATTCCTTAATTTGTCTCTTTTCCTTCTGGTACCCGTATGATGCAAATGCTATGCTTGATGTTGTCCCAGAAGTTCCTTAAACTGTCCCAGCTTTTTTAATTCTGTGTTGTGTTTTGCTGTTCTGGTTGAATATTTTGTGTTAATGTCTTTCAAATTGCTGATTTCATCCTCTTCCCATCTTATGTGCTCTTGATTTCACCGAATATATTATTTTTTTCTAATATATTCTTTATTTCAGTTATTGTAGTCCTCATTTATATCAGATCCTTGTGTCAAGTTTTTATCACTTTTTGTAAGTTCTCAATGAGTTTATCCATTCTTTCCCTAAGTTCATTGAGCATCCTTATAACCAATATTTTCTACTCTGTATCTGGTAGATTGCTTGCCTCCATTTTGTTTAGTTTTTTTCCTCAAGTTTTCTCTTGTTCTTTCATGTGGGACATGTTTCTTTGTCTCCCCATTTTGTTTGTCTTCCTATGTTTATTTCTATGTATTAGGTAGATCTTCTACATCTCCCAGTCTTGGCAGAGTGGCCTTATGTAATAGGTGTCCTGCACTGCTCAGTGGTGCTGTCTCCCTGGTCACCTGATTCGAGTGTCCCTTGTGTGGCTTATGTGTACCTTCCTGTTGTATATTGTCGAGCCTTGATTGATGTTGGTATTCCAGTGGGAGGGATTGACCCTGAGACTGACTGCCTGTGAGATCTAGTAATGGCTACAACATTTGAGATATTGTGCAGGGTGCTGACCCCATGAAGCCTAACTTGCTTGAACAGAGCTCCTTTGTGGGGCAGATTGGTTGGCGCTCTGGTGTGGTCTGAAGCCAGTCACCAGGGTTGTTGGTTCTTTGACCTCTTGGGAAGGGGCCCCTATGTAGGCCAAGGTCAGTAGCTGCCTGTGCCTGGCCTTGGGCCACCTGGTGGGAGGTACAAAGTGATCTGAAATTGGTAGTTGAATCTAGATTGCTTTGGGTAGTTGCCTGTGCTTTGCATGGAGGCTCCTGATTGAGCACATGCTATGAACCAAGGCTCGCTGCTTCTTGTGTCTGGCCCATATTATGACAGATACAGAAAATGGAAGTTTATTAATCCAACTAATGTACATTTTAAATGATATACATCCTATACTACATTTTAAGTCATTGTATAATATTTTTATTAAATTGTTGAATTTCTATCACAGCCCGGGCATGTGCCCTGACCAGGAATTGAACCGTAACCTCCTGGTTCATAGGTTGACACTCAACCACTGAGCCATGCCAGCCAGGTTCCATTTTAAATTGTTTTAGGAAATGCAATACTGTTTTCCACAGAGGCTGCACCAATCTGCATTCCTACCAGCAGTGTACGAGGGTCCACTTTTCTCCACATTGTAGCCAAAACATGTAATTTCTTGATGAGAGCCATTCTGACAGGTGTGAGGTGGTAACTTATTGTCATTTTGATTTGCCTCTCTCAGATGATTAGTGACTTTGAGAATTTTTTCATATGGCTCCGGGCCTTCTGTATGTCTACTTTGGAGAAGTGTCTATTTAGGTCCTTTGCCCATTTTTTTTATTGGATTGTTTATCTTCCTTTGGTTAAGTGGTATGAGTCCCTATAAATTTCGGACGTTAACCGTTTATCGGATGTATCATTGGCAAATGTGTTCTCCCATGCAGTGGGCTCTCTTGTTATTTTGTTGATAGTTTCTTTTGTTGTGCAGAAGGTTTTAATTTTGATGTAGTCCCATTTGTTTATTTTCTCCTTAGTTTCCATTGCTCTAGGAGATGTATCTGTAAACATATTGCTACAAAACATGTCTGAGAATTTTCTGCCAGTGGTTTCTTCTAGGATTTATATGGTTTCATGACTTACATTTAAGTCTTTTGTTCATTTTGAGTTTATTTTTGTGTATGGTGTAAGTTGATGGTCTAGTTATATATTTTTTTTGCATGCATCTGTTCAATTTTCCCAACACCATTTACTGAAGAGACTGTCTTGACTCCATTGTGTGCTCTTGCCTCCTTTGTCAAATATTAATGGCTTGGATCAATTTCTGGGTTCTCTGTTCTGTTCCATTGATCTATATGTCTGTTCTTGTGCCAGTACCAGACTGTTTTGAGTATAGTGCCTTTGTAGTATAATTTGGTATCTGGTATTGTGATCCTTCCAACTTTGTTCTTCTTTCTCAAGAATGCTGTGACTACCTGGAATATTTTTTTATTCCATATAAATTTTTGAAATATTTGTTCTAGGTCTGTGAAATATGCCCTTGGTATTTTAATAGGGATTGCATTGAATCTATTGATTGCTTTGGGTAGTATGGCCATTTTAATGATGTTTTTTCTACCAATCCATGAACATAGTATATTCTTCCACTTGTGTATATCTTCCTCTATCACTTTTTTTCAACATCCTCTAGTTTTCAGAATACAGGTCTTTTACATCCTTGATTAAGTTTATTCCTAAGTATCTTAATTTTTTAATTGCAATGGTAAATGGGATTTCTTTATAGTTTCTCTTTCTGAGAGTTCATTATTGGTGTATAAAAATGCCATGGATTTCTGGGTATTAATTTTATATTCTGCTACATTGCCAAATTCATTTATTAAATCAAGTAGTTTTTTGATATAGTCTTTAGGGTTTCCTATGTACAGTATCATGTCGTTTGCAAATAATGACAGTTTTACTTCTTCATTTCCAATTTGGATGCCTTTTATTTTTTCTTCTTGTCTGAATGCTATGGCTAGCACTTCCAGTACTATGTTGAACAGGAGTGGTGAGAGTGGGCATCCCTGTCTTGTTCCTGTTCTTAGGAGAAATGGTTTTAGTTTTTGCCCATTGAGTATGATGTTGGCTGTAGGTTTGTCATATAAGGCTTTTATTATGTTTAGGTATCATCCCTCTATTTTTTAAAAAATGGGTGTTGTGTTCTGTTGAAAACTTTTTCTGCATCAATTGATATGATCACGTGATTTTTATCTTTCAGTCTGTTTATGTGGTGTATCACATTTATTGATTTGTGGATATTGTACCAGCCTTGCAGACCTAGAATAAAGCCCACTTGGTCATGGTGTATCATCTTTCTAATGTATTGCTGGATCCGATTTGCAAGAATTTTGTTGAGGATTTTAGCATCTATGTTCATCAGGTATATTGGCCTATGTCTTTATCTGGTTTTGGGATTAAGGTAATTCTAGCCTCATAGAAAGAGCTTGGAAGTTTCCTTTCTCTTGGATTTTTTGGAATAGTTGGAAGAGGATAGGTGTTAGTTCTTCCTTGAATGTTTGGTAAAACACCCCTGTGAAGCCATCAGGACCAGGGCTTTTGTTTTCTGTTGTTTTTGTTTGTTTGTTTTACTCTTTCAGTGTCATCAGTAGTTATTCTGGTTTTCTGATTCTTCCTGATTGAGTTTCGGAATATGTCCATTTGGTCCAGTTTTATGGAATAAAGTTGTTCATAGTATTTTTTAAGATCCTTTGTATCTCTTCAATTTTTATTTCACCTCATTCTTTTCCAGTTTTGTTTATTTGGATACTCTCTCTTCGTTTCTGGATGAGTCTGGCAAGAGGTTCTTCCATCATATTTTTCCTTTCAAAGAATCAGCTTTTGATTTTGTTGATCTTTTGTTTTGTTGTGGCTTTTGTTGTTGTTTGGTCTCTATGTCATTTATTTCCACTCTTTATTATTTCCTTCCTTCTACTTACTCTGGGCTTTTCTTGTTACTCTCTTTCTAATTCTTTTTTTTTAAAATTTCTTTATTGATTAAGGTGTCACATATTTGTCCTCATCCCCCCATTCCCATCCCCCACCCCTCCCCACGGATGCCCCCACCCCCCTGTTGTCCTTAACCATTGGTTAGGCTCATATGCATGCACACAAGTCCAAGCTGTAGGGTTAGATAACTTATTACAAGTTTTTTGTTTGTTTCTTTGTTTGTTTTTTGAGGAAAGTCTGTAGTGCTATGAACTTCTCTCTCAGGACTGCTTTCATTGTGTCCCATAGATTTTGAACTGTTGTGTTTTCATTGTCATTTGTTTCCAGGATGTTTTTTATTTCTTCTTTGATCTCTTTGGTAACCAATTCATTGTTTAATAGCATGCTATTTAGCCTCCATATATTTGATTGTTTTTATTGTAGTTGATTTCTAATTTTATGCCATTGTGATCTGAGAAGATGCTTGATATAATTTCAGTCTTCTTGAATTTGTAGAGACTTAGCTTTTGTTCTAACATGTGGTCTATCTTTGAAAATGTCCCATTTGCATTTGAGAAGAATGTATATTCCATAACTTTGGAATGAAATGTTCTGAAGATATCAATTAGTTCCATCTGATGTAGTGAATCACTTAGGATTGCTGTTTCCTTGTTGATTTTTTGTCTAGAAGATTTATTCAATGATGTCAATGGGGTCTTAAAGTACCCTACTATTATTGTATTGCTGTCGATCTCTCCCTTGATATCTTCCAGAAGAGAGAGAGAGAGAGAGAGAGAGAGAGAGAGAGAAACAATGTGAGAGATACATATCAATTGGTTGCCTCCTGCACGCACACTGACCAGGAGCTGGGGATCAAACCTGCAACCCAGTTACGAGCCTTTGACTGGGAATCAAACCCATGACCTTTGGTGCATGGGCTGACACTCTAACCACTGAGTAACATTGGCCAGGACTTCCCCTTACTTTTTAGAAACTATCCCACAAATGTTTGCTACTGAAGAATTGTATGAGATGGAGAGTGAGGGTAAGGGTGAGGAGAGGAAGACAAGATTATCAATTAGGTGGTGAATTAATTTAAGAATGGCATTATCAGCTAGGGCTGGGGAGCAATATGTTATTATAATTGTTATGAGCCTAAAACTAAAAGTTAGAATGGGCTGACTCTTGTAACAATTTTCCCCAAACTCTGCTGCAATATGTTAACATGTGTTATACAAAAGAAGAGAGATGTGATGACACTTAACCTGCTTTGCTTACTTATCACTCCCTTGCCTAAAATTCTTCAATAGCTACTCTCTGGCATCAACTACAAGTTTCTGCCCACCTTGAGAATCTCATCTGGTGCTATGCTCATCTGAAATCAACTATACTCCAGCCACACAAGCCTTTCTTTTTCCCCCTCAAACTCACCAAGCTTGTTCCTAATTCAGGCTTTGCATGTGCTCCTCTTTCTGCCTAGAAAACTCTTCACCAAGCTTATGCATAGGTGACGAGAGAGATCACTTCTTTTACAGGTCTCACCTCATATGCTAGCTCCTCCAAATCCATTCTTTTCTTTCGTTATTTCCTTCATAGGAATTATTGTGTATAATTATTTTTTGTTGTTGATTGTCAGTCATTCCCCTACTAGAATGAAAGCAGAGACCCTGCCTATCTTGCTTACCTTCATATTTACAGAAAATAGAACACTGTCTGGCATGTGGTACAAGCCCAATAAATGAATGAATGAAATTAGTGAAAAAGTTGTCAAAAAGAAAGTAGGAAATACTATATCTAGGAGTCTAGTTGATCAAAAGAAATGTCAATGGATTAGCCTCATCACTATGGAGAATAGTACTATGATTAGCAACAGGAATTTCAAAAGTCCTTATTAGAGTGCCAAGTTTTGTGCTCCAACTTTTTGTGTTGAGAGAGAAGGAGAATTTGGACAGGTTTAGGGGAGTTGGGATACAGAATTATTGCAGAAACACTAAGGCAATTCATTTTCTTCTTCTGGCAGATTCACTCTACTGTGTAATCTCCATTGAAAGCTGAATAATCAGTATGGGATGTAAATTATAATGAACTAGAGGCCCGGTGCACGGATTTGTGCACAGATGGGATTCCTCGGCTTGGCCAGCGATTGGGGCCTATCAGGGCTGTCTCACCCAGTCCCAATTGGGTCCGATTGGAGCCAGCTGAGGGGAGGGACCACGAGAGGTTGGCCAGCCACGGGAGGTCGGCTGTGGGAGCACACTGACCACCAGGGGGCAACTCCTGCATTGAGCATCTGCCCCCTGGTGATCAGTGCGCATCATAGCGACTGGTCGACAGGTCGTTCGCTCCTAACAGTCACTTAGGCTTTTATATAGATTATAGCATTATGGAAATAAACTTTTGTACAGTAGATGAGTATTTTAAAGCAATGAATTCGTGAGATTTGTGGCATCTTCCACCCATGAGAGCTCTTAGTAACAAGAGATCTGGATAATAATGTTTTTTTGTGTGTGTGCTTTTTTTTTTTTTTATCTGAACTAGGCTGAGTATAGTCCCACCTAAAGGTAATGGAAAAGATATGGTTTCTACACCACTCTTTCAGTTTTGTCATTTTGCTTCTCTGACATTGAGAAGACAGAAAAATATTTTTCCTTTTTAAAAAAATTTTAATGAATTTATTGGAGTGACATCTATAATAATAAAAGGGTAATATGCAAATCGACCAAACGACCGAACAGCATAACAACCTTCCAGACGACCATGCATGGAAAACCCACTGGTGCCAGGCCAGCCAAAGTGGGTGCAATGCGATTGGTCGGGATCTGGCCTTCGCCCCATGATGGCCCTTCAGAGGGAGGCCCAGGCCACTGGCCAGTGGGACAATCGATCAATTGGGGGGCTCCAAGTTCGCCCCGAAGAGGGAATCCCAGGCCACTGACCGGCGGGTTGCGATGGGTGGGCAGGGCCTCCTTCTGCGGGGCATAATCAGAGAGGCCCAGGCTACCCTGTGGCAGTGCTTCAGCCGGTGGGTGGGCCTCCCTCTGCAGGGGGAATCCATCAAGGAGCCCTGGCCACGTGGGCAGGGCCTACCTCTTTGGGGCAATCAATTGTGGGGCTCCCAGACAGGGAGAAGGCACAAGCCAGGCTGAGGGACCCCCCCCCTCCAGTGCATGAATTTCGTGCACCAAGCCTCTAGTTAGTTAATAAAATTATATATGTTTCAGGGGTATAATTCTATAAAACATCATCTGTATATTGTATTGTGGGGTCACCACACCATGTCAAGTCTCCTTCCATCACCATATATCCACCCTATACCTTCTTCTATCTCTACCCTCCACCCTTTCTATTGATAATTACCATACTATTGTTTGTGTCTGTGAGTTTGTTTATGGTAGGTTTTTTTTGTTTTGTTTTGGTTTTTTTTGCTTAATCTCTTTACTTTTTTACCCGGTCCCCTACCATCTGACAGCTGTCAATCTGTTCTCTGTATATATGAGTCTATTTCTATTTTGTTTGTTTATTTTGATCATTTATACGTGAAATCATATGGTACTTATCTTTCTCTGACTGGCTTATTTCACTTAGCATAATACTCTCCAGTCCACCTATGCTGTTGCAAAATGTAAAACTTCCATTTTTTTTTTACAGCTGCATGGTATTCCATTGTTTAAATGTGCCACAGCTTTTTTATCCACTTATCTACTGATGGACACTTGGGCCGCTTCTAGATCTTGGCTCTTGTAAATAACACTGCCGTGAATATAGGGGTGCATATATTCTTTCTTTCATTTTTTAAAAATCCTCATCCAAGGATATTTTTCCATTGATTTTTAGAGAGAGTGGCAGAGAGGGAAAGACAGAGAAAAATATCGATGCGAGAGAAACACATCGATTGGTTGCCTCCTGCACACGCCTAAGCAGGGCCTGGGCTGGGAAGGAGCTGGCAACCAAGGTACATGCCCTTGACTGGAATCGAACCTAGGTTTCTTCAGTCTGCAGGCCGACACTCTTTCCACCAAGCCAAACCAGCTAGAGCTATTCTTTCAAATTAGTGGTTCGGATTTCTTCTGATATATTCCCAGAAGTGTAATCACTGGGTCATAAGGCAGTGCCATTTTTAATTTTTTGAGGATCCTTCATACTGTTTTTCATGGAGGCTGCAGCAATCTGCATTTCCACCAGTAGTAAACGAGGGTTCTCTTTTCTCCACATCCTCACCAACACTTGCTTGTTGATTTATTGATGATAGCCATTCTAACAGGTGTGAGGTGATATCTCATTGTGGTTTTAATGTGCATTTCCCTGATGATTAGTGACACTGGGCATCTTTTCATGTCTATTGGCCATCTGTATGTCCACTTAAGAGAAGTTTCTATTTAAGTTCTTTGCCCTAAAAAGTCACTTTTTATATTGGATTGTTTGTCTTCCTTTTGTTAAGTTGTATGAATTCCTTATATATTTAGCATATTTGCCCTTTATCAGATGTATCATTGGCAAATATGTTCTCCCCTACAGTGGGATCCCTTTTCATTTTTATGCTGGTTTCTTTTTCTGTGCAGAAGCTTTTTATTTTGATGTAGTCCTATTTGTTTATTTTCTCCTTTATTTCCCTTGCCCTAGGAGACGTATTGGCAAACATATTGCTATGAGAGATGTCTGAGATTTTGCTGCCTGTTCTCTTCTAGTATTTTTATGGTTTCATGACATATATATCCTAAGAAACCCAAGACACCAATAAGAAAGAGTGTATGCACCCCTATGTTCATAGCAGTGCAATTTAAAATAGCTAAAATCTGGAAAAAGCCCAAGTGCCCATCAATAGATGATTGGATAAATAAGCTGTGGTACATTTACCCAATGTAATACTATGTAGCAGTAAAAAAGATTGATCTCTTGCCCTTTGAGAAAGCATAGAGGGACCTGGAGAATATTATTCTAAGTGAAATAAGCCAATCAGAGAAAGACAAGTATCACATGATCTCACTCATATGTGGAATCTAATGAACAAAATAAACTGATGAACAAAATAGATCCAGAGATACATAAACATGCAACAGACTGTCAAATCTCCGAGTGAAGGGGGGTGTGGATGGGTGGGTGGGAATAGATTAACCAAAGAACTTAAATACATATATGCATAATCGATGGACACAGACAATATTGTGGTAAAGGCCTAGTGCAGGGGGAGAGTGCGGGTTAGGAGGGGTCATTTGGGGGAAAGAAAGGGTACATCTGTATAACTTCCAACAATAAAGATATTTTTTTAAAAAAAGAGATCAGTTTTTTTCTATCCCAACTTTGGTCTACATTAGCTGGATAAGTCAGTTGCCTTATCTGTGAAATAGGATGATAAGACTTGCTGTGCTTACCTCATAGATATACTTTCTAAACTATAAAGTACAATATATATGGAATGTGATTAATTTAATGAGACTTAATTAAAATGATGCAGAGTATACTAGTAAATGAGACAACCCCCTTACAAAAAAAGGGTGGAGAAGAAAAATATAATGAGAAATAAATGTGGTTTATAGTGTATTTGTAACCTACCCTTTTATGGTTTGTAGGCATCAAGAAAGGAATTTTGATACAATTATGACCCAATTGAGATGGAAAATTTGAAGACAGGATGAGAAAACCTTAAATATTCTCATGTCTTTTAAAGATAGACTCTAAAAAAACATTGATTGGGATCACTACTTTCTGACTTCGGAAAAAATCTAAATGGACTTTTGATTACCTCCTTTTATTAAATAGTGATAAATAAAGGACCTCCTCCTAGGCTGCTGTTATGTTGATCTCATAGAAATCAAGGTGTTTGAATTTCTGGTACAGAGTTATGCTCCCAAACATAAGTTAGTTTTCTCTGCCTTGGCAGAGCCATCCAGTACTCTCAGAGGGTGTGTATGTCTATCCCTTATACCTTAGCCTGGAGGACCATTAGACAAAATTTATCAGCCTACCAAATTATCATAAGCCCAGTCCTCCTAGACTTGGCGGAATAAATTCTGTAATGCAGATCTCCTTTTCTCAATAGTTTTAGGTTGTATCTCTGCAACTTTGGCTACCACTTTCATATGTTTCCCCTCTGCAGACATTAGTTTAGAACACTCCACATCTGCTTTTGTATCCAAAGTCCCATAAGCATAATTCATTCAATCCTATAAAATAAATGGCATGAAATGAGGATGATGAAACCTGCTGTAATGGTGACCAATGCGTTCTTTCCCACTGCCACCTACATAATTGACATCAGCTATAGCCTAGTTCCACTCATTGTTTCCAAGGAGCGACCTCAGTGTACTTTTCACCTCTTCAGGCTTAAATTTGATTCTCATGGAATGTGTAATTAAAAGTCTTGATTAGTGGAGAAGAATGAAATGAGGGAAAGGAAAATAAGTAATTATCACTGGTTGGTAAACTAATAAACTTAGTTTTTCATAGGACTCATAGAATAGCATGCAGAGTGTATTCAACTATAGTTATTCTCCTAGAAATTCTAGATATATTCAAGCATGTTCATATGTTAGGGTAGTTCTAGTTTAAACACAGTTCAACAGGAAAAAAACAATTCATTTTACATACATAATTTGAAACAAAGACTTTGGTTATATGGAAGTTTATGGGTAACCGTTCACATCTAGTTTTTTTACAGTTGGTTTTAGATATGGCCTTTTTTAACACAGGGATCTGTCTGAATCTTGGAGACTATATATATATATATCTTTATTATTGAAAGTATTACATAGGTCCTCCTTTTCCCCCCATTAACCTCTTCCAGCCCACTCCCATCCTCCCCGCAACCCCAGGCCCTCACCACCCCATTGACCATGTCCACAGGTTATACATATATGCATACAAGTTCATTGGTTGATCTCTTCCCACAAACCCTTCCCTGCCTTCACTCTGAGGTTCAACAGTCTGTTCATGCTTCTATGACTGTGGGTCTATTTTTTATCATCACTTTATTTGGTTCATTAGATTTCACATATCAGTGAGATCCTGTGATACTTATCTTTCTCTGACTGGCTTATTTCGCTCAGCATAATACTCTTCAAGTCCATCCATGCTGTTGCAAATAGTAAGAGTTCTTTCTTTTTTTAATTGCCATGTAGTATTCCATTTTGTAAATGTACCATAGTTGTTGTTTTTTATCCACTCATCTGCTGATGGGCACTTAGGCTGTTTCCAGATCTTAGCTATTGTAAATTGTGCTGCTATGAATATAGGGGTGCATATATCCTTTCTGATTGGTGTTTCTAGTTTCTTGGGATATATTCCTAGAAGTGGGATCACTGTGTCAAATGGGAGTTCCATTTTTAATTTTTTGAGGAAACTCCATACTGTTTTCCACAGTGGCTGCACCACTCTGCATTCCCACCAGCAGTGTACTAGGATTTCCCTTTTCTCTGCAACCTCGCCAACATTTGTCGTTGGTTGATTTGTTGATGATAGCCATTCTGACAGGTGTGAGGTGATATCTCATTGTTGTTTTGATTTGCATCTCTAGGATGATTAGTAACTTTGAGCATTTTTTCATATGTCTCTTGGATTTCTGTATGTCTGCTTTGGAGAAGTGTCCATTTAGGTTCTTTGCCTATTTTTTAAATTGGATTGTTTGTTTTCCTTTGTTAAGTTGTATGAGTTCCCTATATATTTTGGAGATTAACCCCTTATCAGATGTATCATTAGCAAATATATGTTCTCCCATGCAGTGGGCTCACTTGTTATTGTGTTGGTGGTTTCTTTTGCAGTGCAGAAGCTTTTTATTTTGATGTAGTCCCATTTGTTTATTTACTCCTTGGTTTCCATTGTCTTAGGAGATGTTTCAATAAACATATTGCTATGAGAGGTGTCTGAGATTTTGATGCCTATGGTTTCTTCTAGGACTTTTATAGTCTCACAACTTATATTTAAGTCTTTCATCCATTTTGAGTTTATTTTTGTGTATGGTGTAAGTTGATGGCCTTTCATTTTTTTTTGCATGTTCCTGTCCAATTTTCCCAGCATCATTTATTGAAGAGACTGTCTTTACTCCATTGTATATACTTCCCTCCTTTGTCAAATATTAATTGATCATAGTGGGTTGGGTCGATTTCTGGGTTCTCTGTTCTGTTCCATTGATCTATATGCCTATTCTTGTGCCATACCAGGTAGTTTTGAGAACAGTGGCTTTGTAGTATAACTTGATATGTGGTATTGTGATTCCTCCAACTTGGTTCTGCTTTCTCAAGATTGCTGTAGCTATTTGGGGTCCTTTTGGTTTCATATAAATTTTTGGAGTGTTGCTTCTAGATCTGTGAAATATGCCATTGGTATTTTAATAGGGATTGCATTGAATCTAGATTGCTTTGGGTAGTATGGACATTTTAATGATGTTGATTTTACCAATCCATGAACATAGTATATTCTTCTACTTGTTTATATCTTCCTCTATATCTTTTGTCAACATCCTGTAGTTTTCAGAGTACAGGTCTTTTACCTCCTTGTTTAAGTGTATTCTTAAGTATCTTAAGTTTTTTTGTTGCAATGGTAAATGGGATTGTTGTTTTTTTTAAATTTATCTTTCTGAAAGTTCACTCTTTGTGTATAAAAATGCTGTGGATTTTGGGGTGTTAATTTTGAATCCTGCTATGTTTCTTAATTCATTTAATAAATCTAGTGTGTGTGTTTTTTGAAGTCTTCAGGGTTTTCTTTATACAGTATCATGTAATCTGCAAATAATGAGTGTTTTACTTCCTCCTTTCCTATTTGGATGCATTTTTATTTCTTCTTCTTGTCTGATTGCTATAGTCAGGACTTCCAGAAATATGTTGAACAAGAGTAGTGGTTTTAGTTGTTGCCCATTGAGTATGATATTGGCTGTAGGTTTGTCATGTAAGGCTTTTATTATGTTGAAGTATGATCCCTCTATCCCACTTGCCTGACAGTTTTTTATTTAAAAAAAAAACGGTGTTGGATTTTGTTGAATGCTTTTTCTGCATCGATTGATATGATCATGTTATTTTTGTCTTGCAATCTGTTTATGTGCTGTATCACATTTATTTATTTGTGAATGTTGTACCAGCCTTGTATCCCTTGAATAAATCCCACTTGGCCATGATGTATAATCTTTTTAATGTATTGCTGGATCCAGTTTCCTAAAATTTTGTTGAGGGTTTTAGCATCTGTATTCATTAGGTTAATTGGCCTGTAGTTCTCTTTTTTTTGTCATGTCTTTATCTAGTTTTGGAATTAGGGTGATGCTGGCCTTATACAAAGAGTTTGGAAGTATTCCTTCCTCTTGAATTTTTGTAATAGTTTGAGGAGTAGAGGGGTTAGTTCTTCTTTGAATATTTGGTAAAACTCCCCTGTGAATCCGTCTGGACCAGGGCCTTTGTTTCCTGGAAGGTTTATTATTATTATTATTATTATTATTATTACTGCTTCAATTTCACCAGTAGTTATCAGCCCATTCAGGTTTTCTGATTCTTCCTGATTGAGTTTTGGCAGGTCATATTTTTCTAGGATTATGTCCATTTCTTCCAGGTTGTCCTGTTTGTTGGAATAAAGTCGTTCATAGTAACTTATTTCAATCCTTTCTATTTCTGTTGGGTCAGTTGTTATATCACTTCTTTTGTTGCTGATTTTGTTTATTTGGGTCCTCTCTTTTTGTTTGCGAGTGAGCTTGGCTAGAGCACCATCAATCTTCTTTATCCTTTCGAAGAACCAGCTCTTGGTTTTATTGATCTTTTATATTGTTTTCTTTTTGTCTCTATATAATTTATTTCCACCCTGATCTTTATTATTTTCTTCCTTCTACTTGTTCTGGGCATTGCTTGTTTTTCTTTTTCTAATTGTTTAATTTGTAGTGTTTGGTAACTTATTATCAGGTTTTCTTGTTTGTTTGTTTTTTGTTTGTTTTTTTGAGGTAGGCCTGTAGTGCTATAAACTTCCCTCTCAGGACTGCTTTCAATATGTCCCATAAGTTTTGGATTGTTGTATGTTCATTTTCATTTGTTTCCAGGATTTTTTTTAATTTCTTTTTTTATATCTTTGGTAACCCAGTCATTGTTTAATAGTATGCTTTTTAGCCTCCATGTATGTGATTGTTTTTGAGTGTTTTTATTTTAGCTGATTTCTAATTTCATGCCATTGTGGTCTGAGAAGATACTTGATATGATTTCAGTCTCCTTGAATTTGTAGAGACTTAGCTTGTGTCCTAACATGTGGTCTATCTTTGAAAATGTCCCATGTGCACTTGAGAAGAATGTATATTTGATAGGTTTGGGGTGGAATGCTCTGAAGATGTCAGGTAGTTTCATCTGTTCTAGAGTGTAATTTAGGATTGTTGTTTCCTTGTTGATTTTTTGTCTAAAAGATTTATCCATTGATGTAAGTGGGGTATTAAAGTACCTTACTATGGTTGTATTGCTGTCGATCTCTCCCTTGATATCCTCCAGAAGTTTTTTTTTATATATATATTTAGATGCTCCTATATTGGGTGAATATATGTTTATGAGAGTTATGTCCTCTTGTTGTATAGATCACTTTAGTATTATGTAGTGGTCTTCTTTATCTCTTGTTATGGCCTTCACTTTAAGGTCTATTTTGTCAGATATATGTATTGCTACCCCAGCTTTTTTCTCATTTCCATTTGCCTGAAAAAAATTTTTTCCATCCATTCACTTTCAGTCTGTGTGAGTCCTTTGTTCTGAGGTGGATCTCTTGTAGACAGCATATATATGGGTCATGTTTTCTTATCCATTCAGCTACTCTATGTCTTTTTATTGGAGCATTTAATCCATTTATGTTTAAGGTTATTGACTAGAGGCCTAATGCACAAAATTCATGCATGGGTAGGGTCCCTAGGCCTGGCCGGTGATCAGGGCCGATCTGTGGGGCAGCGCCGGCCCACTTGCTGGCCAGCCCTGCCCCCCGCCACCACACACTCGCCTGCCAGCCCTGCCCTCTGCCACCACCACTGGTCACCACACTCTGCAGGGCGACTGGCGGGGCAATTGGGGGTCCCCGCTAGAACCTGCCTTGACTGGTTTGGTGCCTGCAGGCTAGGGGCAGCTCCTGCATTGAGTGTCTACCCCTGGTGGTTAGTGCGCATCATAGCAACCGGTTGTTGCATCGGTCATTCCGCCATTCACTCAAGTTGCATATTAGGATTTTATTATATAGGATAGGTACTTGTTTGTAGCCATTTATATTCTTTATGCCTGTGTTCCTTATTCTTTTTCTATTTCTTCTTTTTACAATAGTCCCTTTTGCATTTATTGCATTGCTGGCTTGGTAGTAATAAACTCCCTTAGCCTTTTTTTTAGTCTGTGAAGCTCCTGATTTCACCTTGAATTATGAATGATAGCCTTCATGGATAGAGTTTTCTTGGATTCCATCCCTTGCTTTTCATCTCTTTGTATACTTCATGCCATTTCCTTCTGGCCTAATGTGTTTCTGTTAAGAAATTTGTTGATAGTGTTATGGTTAACTTTCTGTCTCTGGAAGCCTTTAAGATTCTTACTTTGTCGTTGACATTTGCCACTTTAATTATGATGAGTCTTGGTGTTGGTCTTTTTGGGTCCATTGTTTTTGGGACTCTGTGCTTCTTGGAGTTGTGTGACTGTTTTCTTCCGTAAGTCAGGGAATTTTTTGTCATTATTTCTTCAAACAGGTTTTCTATTCCTTGCTCACATTTCTCTCCTTCTGGCACCCCTATTATGCAGATGTTGTTTCGTTTCACATTGTCCCAAAGCTCCCTTAGACTCTCCTCCGGCTTTAAAAAATTTTTTTTTCAGTTGCTGCTCTGATTGGGTGTTTTTTCTACCTTGTCTTCTAACTCCCTGAACAGAGGAGGGAGAAAAGAAATGGGAAAACAAGAAGGAAAGATAAAATAAATACATTAAAAATGTGAATAGTTGAGAGAGCAGATAGGCCTAAATTTAGGAAGTAAAACAAGTTTAAAAATTAGGAGAGGAAAAGATCAAGAAAAGAGAGAAAAAAATTGAGTAGTGAAGAAAAAGAAAGGAGAAGGGGAATGGAGTAGGAGCAGGGAAGTAGAAATTAGATATATGAATAAACCAACAGAGACTAGAATAATAACACATCAATAAAGCAGATAAAGATCCATTTTTTTTTAAAAAAGTGAAGTGTCATTCGCTTCAGCTGAGTTTTAATGCCCCATAGGAACTGGTTTAGGACACCACTGTTCTGTTCTCTCTGCCAATTCTGGGCTTCCTGTTGGGTACTTAGGTGCTGACCACTGTCAGGTAACTGTCCTTTGGCTTTCAGCACCCTGATTGAAGCTCCAAGCGATCCACCCGTCCTCTGGTTACATCTGTCTCCACAGGCCTTGACTACAAGCAGGCAAGGCCAGTCTGTCTCTTTGCCTGTCTGCTAGTTGTCAATCTTAATCACTCAAGTGTCTGTTTCTGACAAGGGTTGAGGTGGATTGGTATTGTTCTGCTTTCAGGGAATAAGATGGGTGTGTGTTTTTTCCCTGACTCAGAGCTACTCCTCCATGAATGGCCCAAAATATTACTCTGCCCTTTGTTAACGTAAAAAATAACAACATTGAAACCTGTAAAGAACTTTTGTGAGTTTATTTGAGCCAAACTGTCGACATATGCCGGGAAGCAGAACCTCAATGAATTGAGATAATGCTCCAAAGAATGGCGGGTTACATTTGTATTTATACATTGCAATCAAAGGAGGGACATAGGTGGGTTACATGAAATTCATTGTGATGGAGGTGGGATAAAGCAAAGCGGTGGGAAACCCCTGGGATTGGATAAAAAGAAGAATGATGGACACTTAATTAGGTGAGTGCAGGAACAATTACCATGATAATGAAGGAATTTGTGGTATCTGTCCTGGCGCCCACCACATCTGGTTGTGCCCCAGGGGCTTCAGAAAAAATGGAAGTTACAAGTCACCCAGACATCTCACAGATATGTTATCTTAGAGTAAGGTGACCAGATTTTAACATTGGTAAAGTGGGACACCATTGACCCAGGGCGGGGGCGGGGGGGGGTTCTTGATTAAAAATTTGGTCTATATGGAGCAACAAAAATTTTCATAGAATGCAAAAATAGTATTGTAATATATATTTTTAAATTTCAACATAAGTACAATTTACAAATATCCTATCTAATAAAAGAGTAATATGCAAATTGACTGTCACTCCAAGACGCAAGATGGCCGCCCCCATGTGGTCAAAGATGGCTGCCCCCATGTGGACACAAGATGGCCACCACAAGATGGCCTGTAGGGGAGAGCAGTTGTGGGCAGTTAGGGGTGACCAGGCCAGCAGAGGAGGGCAGTTGGGGGTGACCAGGCCTGCATGGGAGGGCAGTTGGGGGTGACCAGGCCTACAGGGGAGGGAAGTTGGGGGGGACCCAGGCCTGCAGTGGAGGGCAGTTGGGGGGAGGACCAGGCCTGCATGGGAGGGCAGTTAGTGGGGACCAGGCCAGCAGGGGAGGGCAGTTGGGGGTGACCAGGCTGGCAGGGGAGGGCTGTTATGGGCAATCGGGATGGCCGGGGAGCTGTTAGGCATCAATCAGGCTGGCAGGAGAGTGGTTAGGGGGTGATCAGGCTGGCAGGCAGAAGCAGTTAGGGGCAATCAGGCAGAGGCAGGCAAGTGGTTGGGAGCCAGGCAGTTCTGGATTTGAGAGGGATGTCCAACTCCCTGTTTAGGCCCGATCCCAGCGGGATCGGGCCTAAATGGGTGGTCAGACATCCCTCAAGGGGTCCCAGATTGGAGAGGGTGCAGGCTGGGCTAAAGGACACCCCCCCCCCCGTGCACGAATTTCATGCACCGGGCTTCTAGTAATAAATAAAAATTATGTATAGTATTATTTTATTCTTTGGCATATTTCTCATTTGAGTGAATTTTTTTTAGTAGATTGCTGTCGTTGTTTAAAAGGTCATGAATTTGCCGTAACATAAGTTGTAAGTGTCATTTTCAAGGCCGGCGCTAAACTTTTTGCCGCCACTATAAAATATAAATAATACGAGTACTGTCTGCTAAATTCAAGAAAATGTATGTATTTATGAAGTAAATAAATAAATTACTTACCTAAATTATCTGAATAGCTGATTTGTAATGACATCACTTGTTTAACTAGCTTACTGGCATGCAGTACGATGTGTATCATCTTGAGAGACAGTTACAAAATGTTTTCGTCGTTGCCAATCCCAAAAAATGCCATTGTTCATTAAGTCCAAACAATGGTGGTCGAATTCTAACAACTGATCAACAATGCGAACTTTGATAAGCAGTTCTCGATAATCAGTTCTCAACAATTATTTGTTATTATTAAAGTTTAACATTATAAAATTAATAAAAATAATATAAAACTCATATCCTGGCTAAATAGCCACATGGCCGCTGAAAACCGTATATTCCCTTCCCGTTCTCCCGCCGTTCCCTAGCTTGTCGTGCATTCTTTCCAAAAATCAGGACTTTTTTAAAACGCCGCGGGACGCGGGACAAATTGTTAAAAATCGGGACTGTCCCGCCAAAAGCGGGACGTCTGGTCACCTTATCTTAGAGGCAAAAAGGCAAATGGGCTCAGGAAAGATCTAAGTTGATCTTTGTCAGGAAAAATATCGGCCTAGGACATGACTGCCCACTATAACCTGTTTGTAGTTAAATATTTAATTTTCAGACCATCGTTTGTGGTTATTTTAGGTCTCTGAGTTTTCAAGACTGCCACACAGGCCTCCCCTGAGCTTGTCAGGTTAGCATGTGGCTCCTTTCGTCTACACCTTGGTCAGTCAGAGATCCTTGTATGGAGACCAATGGGATTGGCTAGCAACCTGGAGTTTTTTATCAGTCTGGTTCCCAGAATAGTGGTGTGGATTGCCCATCTTCCAATCCAGTCACTGAGGGTTCCTTGGGAGTATTCAGACCCTTAACCTTGGCCTCTGCCTTTGTTTCCACTGTAAAGCTCAAAATGCAAGGTGTGCAGGCTGTATCTCCTGCCTTGAGGCTACCGGAAGGGGCTGACTCTTCTAGGGAGAAATGGCCACTTAGGTTTGGAAGCTTAAGAAGGTCACAATGCAGGATTCCTGGCCACATCTCCCTGCCCTGCTTCCTTCCTCAGGCACCTCAAATCCGTGCCTCCCTCCCTGCACCAAAGACTTGGGTGAGTGATTGCAATTGACAAATTCTGTGTTCTGAGTTTAGAGAATAAAAACAAAGACTAAACAAAACAAAAACAACAATGAAACTGATGTTTTCTCTCCCCCCAGCACTATGCCGCTTTTGCCTTGCAGGGGGCCACCTTTCGCAGGGCAGCCTTTTGAGGCTGTGATCTTAGGTTCAGACTCCATGGCTGCCTGCAGCCCTGCGCAGCCCTGCGGCTTTTCCTTTTCACAGTTGGGTGTTGTACGTTGTCTCCTCAGCTGGGTCTAATTTGTTAATTCTGGATGGATGTTCTCTGATTCTGTCCCCTTGGATATATTTTTCATACATTTGGCTAATTGGAACATGAGTGAAATTGGTCTCTGTTCTTTTGTGGCTTTTCAGAATACTTATTTTTCATTTTTCTCTTTGATGTGCTTTTGTCTCCCAGTGCCTAATTATAGCTTCAGCCTTACCTGTACAAGACTTTATTTGTCAAATACTTGACATCCTAAGGAGAATGTACAATTAGCAATGTTAGGTATCATTTCTTTGTTTGCCTTCATTTGCCAGGTTTAATTGGTTAGCCTTTGGCCTTGATCAAACCTATTAGCTTGAGAAGTTATAAAAGACTTTCCTTGGTCTGGAGTGGTAATAGCAAACCTCTAAGATGGCCCTAATTTATCCCATTTTACTGGTATGTTCACATCATTGTTTTTGTTCCTTCCCACAATGACTAGGACTTATCTGTGTAGTACACTGTGGAAATGGAGTGTGATTTTCAAGGCTAGGTCAGAAAAAACATTGAGTTGCTGGAGTTGCTCAGTGTTTGAGTGTCAGCCTATGAACTAGGAGGTCATGATTTGATTACCGTTCAGGGCACATGCCCAGGTTGTGGACATAATCCCCATTGTGGGGCATGAAAGCGGCAGCCAATCAATGAGTCTCTCTCATCATTGATGTTTCTATCTCTCTCTCCCTCTCCCTTCCTCTCTGAAATCAATAAAAATATTTTTTGAAATAACAACAACAACAAAAAAAACTGCCTCTTGGACACTTGTTCTGGAGAAAGCCAATGCCCTATCGTGAGGCTACTCAAGCATTCCATAGAGAGTCTAGAATTGAGGCCTCCTATGAATAACCAGAAAATAGCTGAGGTCTTCTGTGAGTTCACCATTTTAGAAGAATCCTCCACTCTCAGTTAAGTCTTTGGAGGACTGTAGCCCTAGCTGACATCTTGATTACACCTTATGAGAGACCGTTAGGACAGAACTACTTAGCTAAGCTGCTCCTGAATTTCAGATCCCAGAAAATGTGTGATATAATAAATATTTGTTGTTTTAGGACACTTAAGTTTTGGAGTCATTGGCTAAATAGCAATAGATAGCTAATACAGGAGTCAATGTTTGTTATGGTCAAGGAATTAGTTTTCAAATAAACAATTATTTTTAAAACAGGGATATAGAGAAATAGAACTCATGAAAGTTATACTTTTTTTCTTCATGTTATTGTTTGTGTTATTAATTCCATCAAGTACCAAAAAGAAATAAAATAGTTGAGAAGGGACTGCCTCTGTTAGAAAACAACAACAATGTGGTTCCTACCTTCACTGATTTGACTTATTAGTATTGAGAAGGAATAAACATTTGTTCCCATATTACCAAATATATAACTCCAGAAATATTTGGGAAATTCTGAGCACTGGGAAATCCACATTGATTTACAAAGTGTTGTATTGTAAATCATCGAATGAGAAACATTTATCTAATTAATTCCTGAGAAGTACTGAAAGTGTTGTATTGTAAATCATCGAATGAGATACAAGACGTCTTAATGAACCAATTAATTAAGAGTCACTTATTTCTCGCAGCCCAGAGGGAGGTGTCTTTTTCCAAATCTCTGAGCAACCCATACAGGAAGTTATTCCATATTTATACTCTTCAAGCCTCTTTGTTTGCAGATATTACAAAGGGCTCTATGTGAGTTATTGTTACAGACAGTTGTAACCTTGAATACATAATGAGTTTTTACTTGGCATAATTATTATCAGTATTAGTCTATTACATTGGATGGCTAGCTTGCAAGGTCAGGCAGTTAAGTTTATCTTTTTCTATTATTAGAACTAAAAACAAAGTCATTTTACAGAATAACAGACTGTCTTAAAGTGACAGAGTTTACAGGACTAGGGACTATCTAACAATAGCAGAGAATTCAAACAGCAGTTTTATACAAGATGGAGATTACTATGCTTCAAAAGAAAAATTTTAAAATATATTTTTATTGATTTCTGAGAGGAAGGGAGAAGGAGAGAGAGAGCGAAACATCAATGATGAGAATCATTGATCAGCTGCCTCCTGCATGCCCCACACTGGGATCAAGCCCGCAACCTGAGCATGTGCCCTGACCAGGAATCGAACCATGGCCTCTTGGTTCATAGGTTGATGCTCAACCACTGAGCAATACCAGATGGGCCTGAAAGAAAATCTTGGTCTCTTCAGATTCCAGGGGGGGAAATGTGCTTTGGAACCCACTGATACTATCTATCCCCAAACTTTATTGCTCCCTCACTTGTACCTAATAATTTTCACTGCATAATTGAATGAAGTGAGCAGAAAATTAATGAGTATGTGAAAGTAGAAGAGACTTAAGTAGCTTGTTCAGATGTTAATGAGAGTAGAGGACTGGTACTTTTGAACAGTTGGTTGATATGAGAATCATCCTGTGGAATGGAATTTGGAAAAATGAAGTGGAACCCAGGGCTGTGATAAGAATTATTGATGTTTATTGAGATATCCAATATAGAAGTAATGCAAGTACCTTTTTAGCATCAATGAGCAAGGTTCTTTAAGGACATTTAACCCTCAGTGGCCTGTGCTAGATATACCAGATATTTGGACAAGCAAGGTTTCCAAAATATTGGGAGAACTGATAAATCAATGCCTACTATTCAAGTTTTTAAATTAACATACAGTACAATGTACTTTTTTGGGAGGAGGAGAGTTGCACCATTCTATGAGTTTTAATACATGTATAGATAGATTCATTTAACTACTACCACAGTAAGATTCAGAACAGTTCCATCACTCAAAAAAAACCCTCTTTTGTAGTACCTGTTTCTATTCATAGCTACCTGTTTCCACTTATCCCTAGCAATCACTGATCTGTGCTGTCACTGTAGTTTTGTCTTTTCAAGCATCCTATATAATAAAAGAGTAATATGCATATAGACTGAATGCCTGAATGACCAGATTACTGGCAGCCTTTCACCCCAGCTGGCCCTGCCCCCCAGTGGGCATCCCCACCTGGATCGGGGGCAGGGCCAGCTGGCAAACCTCCTGCAGACCCTTGCCCTGGCCAGCCCTGCCCCCAATCGCCCTCCCACCCCCGGCCCCAGCCGGCCCACCCAGCTGGACTCCACCAGTGCATGAATTTGTGCACCAGGCCTCTATTATATAAATACTAGAGGCCCGATGCACGAAATTTATGCAAGGGACTCAGCCCTCGCAGCCCCGGCTTCATCCAGAAGGTAGGTCTGCTGTTTGGCCGTCCAGTCTAATTAGCATATTATGCTTTTATTATTATAGATATGTAAATGCATAAATTCAGCATGTAGCCTTTTAAAACTGGTGTATTTCATTCAGCATAATGCCTTTGAGATTCGTCTAACTTTTCCCTTTTTCATCTGTACCTCCACTACATCCTATTCATCATTCCAATTTTGCTGAGTAGTATGCCTCAGTATGAATGTACCAGTTTGTTTATCCACTCACACATTGATTGACATTTGGGGGGGCGGTATAAAAGTTAATATTTACTTATAATGAGAAAATAAATTACAAAAAAATACAGTTTTTTAGAAACTGACACCAAAACATCCCAAAATCTGGAGCACTAATGTATAAATATTATATACCATTATGAATATATTATAACATATATCATTAATTAACAGTTCATCATAATTCTATACTTTTTACTACGTATTTTTACTACCTGTTTTTTTTAATTGTAAGAACACTTCATATGGAATCTACCTCTTAACAATTTTTTAAGTGTATAATACTGTATTATTATCTGTAGGCACAATGTTATAGAACTGAGATCTAGAACTTAATCATCTTGTATAACTGAAACTTTATATGCATTGAAGAACAACTCATATTCCTCCTCCCACCATCACCTAAAAACAACCGGCTACTTTCTGATTCTATGAATCTGACTGCTTTAGATGCCTCAAATAAGTGGAATCATGCAGTATTTGTCATTCTATATCTGGCTATTTCACTTAGTATAATGTCCTCCAGATTCATCCACATTGTCCCAAATGGGAGGATTTCTTTTTCTTTTAAGGCTAATCATATTCCACTGTATCTATATACTACATTTTTAAAATCTATTTATCTGTTGAAATGCATTTAGGTTGTTTTCACACCTTAGCTATTATGAATAATATTATAATGACCATGAGAATATTCTCACCAACACCCATCTCTTGTTTTTTTAAATCCCCACCTGAGGATATGTTTTTCAGTGATTCCAGAGAGAGAGAGAGAGAAGGGAGGGGAAGGGAGGGAAGGAGACGGGAGGGAAGGGAAGGGAGGAACATTGATCAGTTGCCTCCCACACGCACCCTGAACAGGGACCAAAACTGAAACCTGGGTATGTGCCGTGATCAGGAATCAGGGGATTATCTCTTGTTTTTTGTTTAATAATTGCCATCTTAGGTGTAAGATAACATCTTAATGTGGTTTTGATCTGCATTTCACTGATGATTAGTGATTTTGAACATCTTTTAACTTACTTGTTGCCCATTTGTATGTCTTCTTTTGAGAAATGTCTATTCAAGTCCTTTGCCCATTTTTATTTTATTTTATTTATTTTTATTTTCTTTTATTTTTTTGCCCATCTTTAAATTGGGTTCTGTTTTTGCTGTAACAGTTCCTTATATATTTTGAATATTAATCCCTTATAAATGATAAGATTTGCAAATACCTTCTCCCATTTTGTAGGTTGCTTTTCACTCTGTGAGGTTCCTTTCCTGTGCAGAAAGCATTTAGCTTGATGTAGTCCCATTTGTCTCTTTCCTTTTGATGCTTGTTCTTTTGGTGTCAAATCCAAGAAATCATTGCTTTTGACCAGAGATTTTCACCCAGTGTGCTGCAAGAATTTTTAAAACGTGCAATGCCTGACTGTTTAGTCAGGGGCACTGACCTCTTTTCCCTTAGATTGTCAAATAAAAAAGTGCCAACAACCAACACAACAGCAATAATCTAATATGAATGCCCTGTCTTGAACCATAAATATATAGGTCATATAATAAGGTTGCATCTAATTAGTTAATTTTTAGTACCAGAAATCCTTTCATACAAGTATAGGCACCTCATTTTTTAAACAGTCACTTTGGGTAGGTAATTACTATTATTTTTTTAGCAAATTAATCAAAACTAATCGCTGTATTTTTGATTTTGGGAATATGAGTTGTTCTTCAATGCATATAAAGTTTCAGTTATACAAGATGATTAAGTTCTAGATCTCAGTTCTATAACATTGTGCCTATATTTTGTCATATCGTTAAAAGATATGTTTTTTGGTGTACTGCAGAATTTTAGTAATTAGTTTATGGGGCTTTTTATTTTTCTTTTAAAATATTTTTATTAAAGGTCTTTATAGAATAACATGCAGACTCCAGATCCAACTGTGAAGGAGACCCTGTTATGCTGTGGTTACTGGCTGAGGCATGGCAGGAGGCTCTAGCTTCCCACTCCTCTGTTCTGAGATTGGGGTGGGCAGTATCTCATTTTGGGTTCCACAGTGCTCACATGGTCAGGCAGGAGCTTCTTAGGGCGTCTCTTACCATTTGGGTCCCAAGGAAGCATGGTCTTCACTTTGAAACCCAGCACACACTGCCTGAGCAGCACATGGCGCACGGCAGTGTCAACATAGTAGTTAACAGGGTCCCCATCAGACCATTAACAAATTTCATGGATTTAGCTCTCTGTCCTCGGTGTTTCCCAGACACCATGATCTCACAGCCTTTGGCCCTACTCTCTATAATGAACTGCAGCATGCCATAGCACACCCACCACCCAGCAAAGCCTCCTAGAAGTTTATAATGCAGAGATTCTGCCTGGGCAATGGCACATAGACCTCTTGTAGCCACAGTTTCATCATAAAAATCTGCACTGCCCTCAGGATTACCAAACTTCTTCTGAACCATGGCAGTCAATTCCCATAATTGTTGGCCTGTTTCACCAAGAACATTCTGCATCCAGGTGGCCCAAATAATAATTTCTGTCTTGGTTGGTGTAACTTGGACCTTAACTCCAGAGTAGCCATCTTCAGCCAGCTCCTGAGTGAGAAACTCGTTCAGTTCAGCTTTGATGATGCCATCAGCAACAAACTTCCTCTTCTTGGAAATTTTCACAGCCATCTTGCTGCCCTGCACCATGAAAAGGAAAGTAATTAGTTTATGTTTGCCATGAGATGGAAAAGGTTGAAAATTGCTGCTTTAGGCCAGTATCATGAAGCTTTGTCCCTATGTTTTAAGTTTTACAATTTCAGGTCTTACATTTAAGTCTTTAATCCATTTTGAGTTGATTTTTGTATATGATGTAAGATAAGGGTCCAATATCATTCTTATGCATGTGGATATCCAGGTTTCCCAGTACCATTTGTTGAAGAGAGTATCTTTTCCCAATTGTACATTCTCGACAGCTTGGTCAAAGATGAGTTGACCATATACTCATGGGTTTATTTCTGAGCTTTCTGTTCTATTCCATTAGTCTATATCGCTGGGTTTTGTTGTTTTGGGTAATACTATACAATTTAAATTACTATAGCTTTGTAATATATTTTGAAATGAGGAAGTATGATGATTTCATCATTGTTCTTCCTTATCAAGATTGCTTTGGCTATTCAAGCTCCTTGTAGTTCCATATGAATTGCTTTTTATTCTATTTCTGTAAAAAATTGCCTTTGTGATTTTGATATTGATGCATTGACTCTATAATTGTGTCAAGTAGAATAGACACTTATAATAAGTCTTCCAATCTATAAACATGGGATAATTTTCCATTTATTTGTGGTTTCTTTAATTTTCATCAATGTTTTATAGTTTTCAGCCATAGAAATCTTTCACCTCCTAAGTTTATTCCTAAGTGTTTTATTATTTTTTTTTACTATTGTAAATGGGACTGTTTTCATAATTTCCTTTTCAGTTAGCTCATAAGCCTATAGCAAAGTAACTGATTTTTATATGTTCATTTTGTATCCTGTAACTTTATTGAATTCATTTATGTTATATAACAGATTTTTTGTGGATTCTTCAGAGTTTGCTACATATATGATCATGTCATCTGAAATCAGATCATTTTACTTCTTCCTTTCCAATTTGGATACCTTTTACTTATTTTTATTTTCTTGCCTAATGGCTTTGGCTAGAACTTCAAGTACAGTGTTTAATATAAATGATGAGAGTGGGAATCTTTGCTTTGTTCCTGATCTTAAAATAAGTACTTCAATTTTTTCACCACTGAGTATTATGTTAGCTTTGGGTTTTTCTTATATGGCCTTTATTATAATTTATTGAGACAAATGAAAAGGAAAACACAACATACCAAAATTTATAGGATGTAGCAAAAGCAGTACTAAGTGGAAGTTTATTACAATAAATGTCTACATTAAGAAAGATCTTAAATAAGCAAAGTAACTTTACATCTCAAGAAACTAGAAAAAGAAAAACAAACTAATCCCAAAGTTAGCAGAAGCAAGTAAATAAAGATTAGATAAATTAAATACAAAATAGAAATTTATTAGAAAAAATCAATAAAACTCAGTTCTTTTGAAATGATAAATAAATAAGCCCTTTGTTAGTCTAAATAACAAAAAGGGAAAGAAGACATAAGCAAAATCAAAACTGAAAGAAGAGACATTGCAACTGATGCCACAGAAATACAAAATATTATGAGTGACTACTATGAACAGTTATATGCCAACAAATTGGATACCTTAAAGAAATTGAAAAATTTCTAGATACAACCTACCAAACTGAATCATGGAGAAATAGAATATCTGAACAAACCAATAAAGGATGTGTATGTTACTTTTTTTAAAATAGCATATCCATTCTTTCTTGTAGTTTAAGTCTCTTTGCTGAAATTACCCATATGTCTTTTCATGTTGTCCACCTTTTTAGTACTGTCTGACATATTAACTTTGGTTGTTTTATGTTTCCACATCAGAGCCTGGTTCTATTAATTGTTCTGTCTCTTTTTTAATATATTTTATCAATTTTTTACAGAGAGGAAGAGAGAGGGATAGAGAGTTAGAAACATCAATGAGAGAAAAACATTGATCAGCTGCCTCCTGCACACCCGCTACTGGGGATGTGCCCGCAGCCAAGGTACATGCCCTTGACCAGAATCAAACCTGGGACCCTTCAGTACGCAGGCCGACGTGCTATCCACTGAGCCAGACCGGTTAGGGCAATTGTTCTGTCTCTTGATAATGGGTTGTTTACCTCCTTAAGTGTGGGTGTGTGTTTGCATCTCACAATCAATATTTGATTGCAGACCTTGTGTGTAGGACAATAGGAATTGACAAACAATCATCATCTTAAAAGGGAACAGTCATCTCTATGTTTACTATTGCCCATAGCAATTAAATATTTAAAGTGTTGCTAAAGTAAATAGAGCTACTTCTATTGAAGAATATTATTGCTGTGCTGTGCTTGACTAACCTTAAATAATTATGACCTTTTCATATTTATTTCACTTCAATGTACATTGCTCACAGAACTTATAGTGTCAAAATAAGTATTTTAGATATATTAATAAAGATAATAGTAGCTATAGCAAGGAGTAACTAAATGCAAAGTGACATCTGTGCTAAGATAGTTGGTTGGCCTTTCCTAGTATACTTAACATTTGAAACAGAAAAAGTTTTAAAAACTAGTAAATTGAGGGATATATACGTGAAATATTTCACTTTCTCTTTTTAGCTCTTTTAAAATAGAAAATAATTCACTTACCATATAATTCACCTATTTAAGGTGTACGGTTCATAGGTTTTTAGTATATTCACTGAGTTGTGCAACTATTACCATAATCTAATTTTAAAATATACTCATCTCCCCAACAAGTGAGTTATACCTAGCTGTTAGCTGTTATTCCATATTCCCACACCTCCCTAAACCCTAGGCAAACATTAATCTACTTTCTATCTCTATAGATTTGCCTATTCTGGATATTTCATATAAAAATTGAATCATATAAAATATTGTCTTTTTGTGATTGGCTTCTTTGACGTAGCATAATATCTTCAAGGTTTACCCAGGTCATATTATGACGCAAAACTTTATTCTATTTTATTGGCAAACAATAATCTAGTGTATGAATATTCCACATTTGTTTATCCATTCATTGTTTGAAGGGCATTTGGATTGTTTCCACCTTTTGACTATTGTGAACAGTGGTATCTCATAGTTTTGATTTGTATTTCCCTAGTGATTAGTGATGTTCAGCTTGTTCATGGGCTTTTATTGCTTGTTTGTATATATTCTTTGGAGAAATAGCTATTCAAATCCTTTGCCCAATTTTTGTTTTTTGTCTTTTTTATTGATTTTAAGATTTCTTTATATATTTTGTATACAAGTCCACTGTCAAATATATGACTGTAAATATTTTCTCTGATTCTTCTATTTTACCTTAAAATACAAAAAATTTTACTTCTGATGAAGTCTAATTTATCTATATTTTGTTTTTGTTGCTTGTACTTTTAGTATTATACCTAAAAATCCATTTCCTAGCTGAAGGTCATAAAGATTTATTTTTTTTCTTTTAGAAGTTTTATTGTTTTAGCACTTTAATTTCAGTCTCTATGATCTACTTTAGGTCTTTATAATCTACTTTGAGTTAATTTTTGTTTATGGTATGGCATAGGAATCCAACTTCATTCTTTTGCATGTGGATATTCAGTTGCCACAGTACCATTTGTTGACTGTTCTTTCTTCATTTATTTATCTTGACATCCTCTTCCCCTTTCTTTAATTCAAAGTGAGTGCACAAAATTAAAACCACAATGAGATATCTCCTCACACCTGTTAGAATGGCTACCATCAATAAATAAACAAACAACAAGTTTTGGCAAGGATGTGAAGAAAAGGGTACCCTTGGCACTGTTGGTGGGAATGCAAATTGGAACAGCCACTGTGGAACATAGTATGGAGGTTCCTCAGAAAATTAGAAATGGAATTACTGTATGACTCAGCAATTCCACTTCTGGCTATATATACAAAGAAAGCCAAAACACTAACTTGAAAAGATATATGCAAGTCTGTGCAGGAGAGATCCAAGATGGCAGTGTAGATAAACATCTGGGCTGCTGCCGTCCACAACAATTTCCAAAACTACAACTAAAAGACAGAACGTCTATCACCCAGAACCACGGGAAAGCTGGCTGAGCGGAACCTCTACAACTAGACCGAAAGAGACGGGCGTAACCAGGGCACAAACACTGAAAAACTGAGGTACAGGGGAGTGCACGGGTGATACGAGCTGGTGGTGGAACCCAGCTGGAGGCAGGCGTTGCTTTCTTCAATCCGAAGAGAGACAAGCCCCCAGTCTCTCTGAAATCCAGTTTTAGGGGAGAGACTGGGCTGTCTGCCATTGGGTCGGAGTGAGGGTGGCTTACTAGCAGAGCTGCGTGGAGGTAGAATTGTTGGCTGCGCCGGGGCGTGAGACGGCGGGGACGCTGTCAGAGGCGGCTCATTGCCAGTCATTGCTGTTTGCCATGCCCTGGCCTAGTGATGCCCTGAGACTCCGCCCCGCACAGTCTACAAACACACCAAAGCTCCTAGCAGCGGCTTTTGCATATGAATGGCCTTCTCTATTGCAATTTAAACTAGTAAACCTGCAACCTGGTACAGACAGCTCCAAGGCCTCCAAGCTCCAAGCAGGGAGGAGAAGAAGGCAGTTCTCGCTGTAGCTCCTGCAGGGTAGCCTCAGACAGCAGCTGAACTGCACCCCATTGGAGATTCAGAAGCCAATGCACCTAGTGGTCAGTGTGAGGCACCAGATTTCAACTCCTCACATCCATAAGTGACACATTCGGGAGGCGGACTCAGTGAGCACCAAAGCCCCACTCAAACAAGCCCTGTACCACAAACGTGTCTCCAGCGCAGCAGTGCTTCCATTATAGACACAGCAGGTCCTCACAGCCAATTGGCCTGAAGATCAATTCCTCCCAGTGTACCAACAGTAATCAAGGCTTTTAACTACACCAAGACTTTCCACTCAGCCCACAAAGGGGTGTACCAAGAGCAACCACGTAGGGTGATTGGGGAAGCTGAGGTACCGGCCCCTATAGGTCACTGACCACACAAAGCCACTCCATCGACACAGGGAGGCAGCCAAAATGTGGACACACCGAAGTATGTCACGAATAGGAGAGATGGAGGAAAGTAAACTACTGGACGACACAGTGTTCAGAACCACATTTATAAGGTTACTCAAGAATCTTCTAAAAACCGCTGATAAACTTGAAGAGACCTTCAAGGACCTTAATGAGAATACGAAAAAATGGAAAAGGACCAGTCAGAAATTATGCATACACTGTCTGAAATAAAGAATATACAGAAACTCAACTGTAGACCACCGTACCCCAAGAGTCAAACCAAAGATCTGGAATATGAGGAAGAAAAAAACACCCAACCAGAGAGGTGGAAAGAAAGAAGAACCCAAAAGTGTGAAGATAGCGTAAGGAGCCTCTGGGATGGCTTTAAGCGTACCAACACCCAAATTTTTGGGGTTCTAGAAGAAGAGAGAGAGCAAGATACTGAAAACCTATTTGAAGAAATAATGACAGAAAACTTTCCTCACCTGGTTAAAGAAATAGACTTATAAGTTCAGGAAACGCACAGAACCCCAAACAAGAGGAATCCAAAGAGGACCACACCAAGACACACCATAATTAAAATGCCAAGGGCAAAAGACAAAGAGAGAATCTTGAAAGCAGCAAGAGAAAAACAGTTAGTTACCTACAAGGGAGTACCCATACGACTGTCAGCTGATTTCTCAACAGAAACTATGCAGGCCAGACGGAAGTGGCAAGAAATATTCAAAGTGATGAACAGCAAGAACCTACAACCAAGAATACTCTACCCAGCAAAGCTATCATTCAGAATTGAAGGTCAGACAAAGAGCTTCACAGACAAGAAAAAGTTAAAGGAATTCATCACCACCAAACCAGGATTACATGAAATGCTGAAGGGTATTCTTTAAGAAGAAGAAGAAGAAAAAAAAGGTAGATGTAAAAATTATGAACAACAAAAAGACATCAAATACATACCTACCAACAAGTGAATCTAAAAATCAAGTGAATAAAAAATCTGAAGAACAGAATGGACTGGTGAATATAATAGAATCAGGGACATAGAAAGGGAGGGGATGGACAATTCTCAGGGGGAAGGGGGCCTGAGGGGTGCAGGAAGAGATTGGACAAAAATCTTACACCTATGAAGACAGTGGTGGGGGGTAAGGGCATGGGGTGGGGTGGGGAATCAGGTGGAGGGGAGCTATGGGTGGGGGGGAGAGGAACACCTGTAATAATCTGAACAATAAAGGTTTATTTAAAAAAAGATATATGCATTCCCATGTATGGTGCAGTGTTATTTACAATAGTCAAGATATGGAAGCAACCTAAGTGTTCATCAATAGACAATTGGATAAAGAATATGTGGTACATATATACAACGGAATATGACTTGGCCATAAAACATGAAATATTACCACTTGTGACAGCATGAATGCACCTAGAGGATATTATGCTAAGTGAAATAAGTCAGACAAAGAAAGACAAATACCATATGATTTCACTTATATGTGGAATCTAAAACAAACAAAATAGAAACAGATTCAGATACAGAGAATAGGCTGACAGTTACCATAGGGGAGGGAGGTTAGGGGGCTGAATGAGAAAGGTGAAGGGATTAAGAAGTAAAAATTGGTAGTTACAAAATAATCATGGGGATATAAAGTACAGCATAGGAAATATAGTCAATAATGACTATATATGGTGCCAGTTAGGTGCTAGAAATATCGGGGGAACATTTTGTAAAGTATATAATTGTCTAACCACTGTGCTGTACACCTGAAACTAGTATAAAATAATATTGAATGTAAACTGTAATTGAAAAATAACATTTAAAAAACACACAAAGTGAGTGCATGAGGTATATGGATTGTTAGAAAATGACAGAAGAAAATGTTATGTAGTGGTATTTATTTATTTGTTTATTTATTTGTTTATTTATTTATTTATTTATTTATTTATTTATTTAAATTCTCACTTGAGGACATGCTTTTTATTGATTTTAAAGAGAGAGGAAGGAAAAGGGGGAGAGAAACATCAATGTGAGAGAGATTGGTTGCCTCCTATACTCACCCAGACGGGATCCAACCCGCAACCTGGTATGTGCCCGACTGGGAATTGAAACTGCAACCTTTTGGTGTATGGAAAAATGGTCCAACCATCTAAGCCACACTGGCCAGGGCTTATGTGGTAGTCTTTAGAAGCTAAACTTCAAGGTTGTTAAAGCTTCATCTTTCTCCTTAATGCAATATGATAATGAACTTAGTAATATACTGTTTCATTACAAAGTATTGGAAGGTATATATCACATTTTCAGAAAGTGTTTAACTTTACCATTTGCAAATATAAGCCACATGTGTGCTTTTTGGACAAATACTTACAAATGGGAATATATGGAAAGTTAACTGAGTTTTTAAATGCCTTTTCTCCTGAACAGCATAGGTGTAGGTGAAGGTGTCTTGCTAGATGTGAACTAATACTACATTCTCTTTCATACCAATAAGTAACGTAAATGAAAAATATTCAGATAGAGACCAAGTGTGTTTTTTTAATATATTTTTATTAATTTCATAAAGAAGGGAGAGATAAAAACATCAATGATGAAAGAGAATCATTGATTGACTGCCTTCTATGCACCCCACACTGGGGATTCAGCTCTTCTGGTTCATAGGTCAATGATCAACCACTGAGCCACATCGGCCGGCCAACCAAGTGTTTATTTTTTTTCCCCAAGTGTTTATTTTAATAGGAAAAATTTCTGACCTATCGATTTTAAATAATCCCAGAAAAGAAGTGTCTGCATGCTTTCTCCTTTAGAAATGAACTAACAAAAATGTCATATTCATTCTTTGACCCCCAGCTACTATCCTATATAATAAAGAGGTAATATGCAAATTGACCCTCTCACCCTTGCACAAGATGGCCACCCCCATGTGGTCAAAGATGGCCACCACAAGATGGCCAGCAGGGGAGGGTAGTTAGGGGCAACCAGGCCAGCAGGGGAGGGCAGTTGGGGGTGACCAGGCTGGCAGGGGAGGGCAGTTAGGGGTGACCAAGCCAGCAGGGGAGGGCAGTTGGGGGCGACCAAGCTGGCAGGGGAGGGCGGTTGGGGGTGACCAGGCCGGCAGGGAAGGGCAGTTGGGGGTGATTGGGCTGGCAGGGGAGGGCAGTTGGGGGCAATCGGGCTGGCAGGGGAGCAGTTAGGCATCAATCAGGCTGGCAGGGGAGTGGTTAGGGGCAATCAGGCAGGCAGGCAGGTGAGCATTTGGGAGCCAACAGTCCCAGATTGTGAGAGGGATGTCCCAGATTGGAGAGGGTGCAGGCTGGGCTGAGGGACAAACCCCCCCCCCCAGTCCCATCACCATTTATCCCTCTCCATCCTCTCCATCTCCACTCCCTCACTTTGCGCCCCCTCCACTGCCCCCAGAGTCACCACGCTTGGTTTTTCTTCATTGTGCTCTAAAGTTTCAATCCCCTTGATATTAGTCTTTATAGGCTACAACTTTCCACAACAGCAATTATTATTTGTTCTGTGGCTAGTTTGGGAAGCTTACAAGTTCTGAAATGAGGAACCAAGAAATTTGAACCTCCAGAAAAATCATCTTGAGTACAGTTCATTAGCTAAGATGTAAAAGTTCATTCCCTTTGAAATAAAAAGTTTTTACTCAAATGATGCAGTATATTAGTTTGCTATGGCTGCCATTTGAAATAGCACAAACTGGCTTGCTTAAATAACAGTGGTTTCTTTTCTCACAGTTTTAGAGTCTGAGAGTCTGAAATCAAGGTATCTTTTGAGGCCTCTTTCCTTGACTTGCAGATGACCACTTTCTTGCTATCTCTTTACAGAGTTTTCTCTCTGTGTTTATATCCCTGGTGTATCTCTGTGTGTCCTAATCTTCTCTTTTTATAAGGACAGCAGTCAGATTGGATTATGGCCTATCCTGACAGCCACATTTTAACTTATTTACTTCTTTAAAGGCCCTATCTCAAAATAGAGAACTGGGAGTTGGGGCTTCAGCATGTGAATTGGGGATGGGGTAGGCACAATTCAGTCCATACCATCTACCATATTATTTTACTGCAATTAGAAGGGACTTTGCAAACTTTAGTACCAGCCCCTCATTTTACAGGGGGTAGACACTGAGGCATAGGGAGGTTAAGACACTTCCTAAGGCAAGCCACAAAGAGTTAGTGGCAGAGGAGAACTAGAAAACATGTCCCCTGGCTCCAAGTTCCATACCCTTTCCACATGGCATGTTGCTACTTTAGTTCATTTGATTTATTCATGTCTTTAGTCTCTGTCTCTCTCATTTGGGATATATTTGAAAAAATATAAAATAGCTATTTTAAAACTATATTTTTATTTTCCTATACTCATTCTTCTCTACAGTTCACATTTTGAAAGAAAAAAATAAGCGATTTTCTGCTTAACTTCTTAACAGTTTTCCATTTTATACATACATTTTTTATTCTTGCTTTGAAAATAACAGAATCTTTCTAAGATGACTGAACTTGTCCTTACCTGGATAGACAAAGGACTATAAAATCAAAGGAACCTTGGCTTTTTTCCACCTTCTCAGAATCCAAGGTGAAAAAGAAGATTAGCTCAAACCTATACTTCTCCCCTTTGTACAGACCTATCCTCTCCTTACAGTAGGAAGTCAAGGCTTCTGGAAACTTTGATACACACCCCTCCTCTCCACTCACCCTGGAATTCCCCATCACTCCCTCCAAGACAGTAAATATCAGTATTGAACTGGTGGTGAGAAACTGCCTGAATGTTCTTTCTTTAGCCAGAGGTATTTAAGCTCAAACCTTGGAACCTGAAAGGAAAGAAAATTCTGAATGCAAATGTTCCTTTCCTTCACTTTTAAATCTTCTCCATTCTGCCTTTTTAGAGTGTAAATCAAGACAGAAATGGAAGAGATTTGGGGTTATAAAGTATAGAATGTAAACACTGAAAAGATTTATTAAAATTAGTACTCTTCCATTTAATCCTTGAGGGTTTACTTTTACTTCAACTAGTGGCATAAGCTATTTTTCTCAACAGTTAGTTACCTCTGTAGACCAGGGAACACTTTCCTTTATCTAAATCCCTAGGTGTTTGCTTCTTGAGAATAGTGTTTAATGACAAAAATTCTTTCTTTAAATTAGTCCCTTTGAGTAACATAGCCCCCATGCTGCCCACTCTTACCCTGCTGATTACTAAGAGATCCTTCTGGTTAAGTCATCCCCTGTGTGAAGGCCTAACAGGGCAGGGTTCCTCCCATATTGCCTCTAGTGCAATGTATCAGAGCTTGATCTTGTTGCCCACTTATTCAGTACAGACAAAAATACTGGGAGGCACTAAAATAGTATAGATGTCTGTGCCATTGAGGTACAAAGGCAATTAAATCCGTATGTGTTGAGCAGATATGTACAGTACCATGACCTTAATGACTTTTGACTCTCCAAGAGGTAAGAACATAGATTAAATTTGATTGGTGTGATCTCAGACTGGATGTGAATGTGGGGATGAAAAACAAGTACAGGACTATATTATTTAATCAATAATTTGGACAACATCAGATAATAAAACAGTGATTTCTTTTTTAAGATTATAGAAATTTCTGATTAGGGCATGGGGTTTGGCTTTTCAACTGGAAGTTCCATTTAGAATATGGTTAAAATAATCTATAAAAGCCTAAGTAACTGAATGACCGAATGACCGAACAACTGGTCGACTGGTCGCTATGATGCACACTGACCACCAGGGGCAGGAGCTCAATGCAGGAGCTGCCCCTTGGTGGTCAGTGCGCTCCTACAGCGGGAGCACCACTCAGCTGACTGACAGGCACCAAACGCCAGGCTCACAGCTGGCGAGCACAGCTGCAGCGGCACAAGCCCCTCCCGCCTCCGCCGCAGCGCACTATGGAATAGCAGCGGTGGCAGGCAGCAGGTGCAGCGGGGCCGGGATGAGCAGGATGAGGGGTCCAGGATTGCGAGAGGGCACAGGCCAGGCTGAGGGACCCCACCAGTGCACGAATCCGTGCACCAGGCCTCTAGTATAACTTTTATGTTTTAAAATTTTAGTTTTTATTTACTATTTTATTTGAACAAAAAGTTTCTCACCTTCTAAAAATGTTCTAAAGTGCTATGAGGAAGAATTTCTTCTTGATTTGTGCATATAGTTATATAAAAATCTTAGGTATATAAAGTAAAAGTAAGTAGTGCTATATTTAAATAATTTTTATTGAAAATAATAAAATTGGAACTGCCCTGTACTTATCAAATAATTTTCCTTCTCATAGTGACAATTCATGGGCATTGTCAGCTTTTCTCCAGCCTTGTTTTCAGGGGTCAGAATAGCAAGTGCCACTATATTATTTGATGTGTCTGGAGCCAGATTCTCATAGAGACAGTTATCTTGATTTCTTCTCCTCTTTGCAGTTTCTAAGGCTTTGAGTAGGCAATTGCACCCTATAAGTTGGTGGCTATTACTCTTACTGTGATTTTTAAGTATTTTCCTCTATTACTAAGTATAGTCCTGAAGAAGAGCTATTGTGTAGTGGGGATAGAACTTTTGAGCTCTAGTGGATGGTCCTTTTATGAAATCATGCTATCCAATAAGCCACAGAGAGATGTATTGAAGGGAGATATTTGAGAACCACTTCTATTCTTCTCCAGCACTACTGCTCATCTTAGGGATCGAACTAGTTCTGTGAGAGACACACTGTCTGGTGGGCTAGATTTGCTGCAGTGGATTTATCGAATGGTCTATGTTAATCATACCAACCAGCAATTGCTTTATCATTGCTCCAGGTTGCCATTTGCAGCAGTCTTTGGTTGTTTCATAATGAACTTTCCTTAGCCTACTATAGACCTCAGGTCTGTTTACCTGAGACATTATCACAAATACACTATTCTGAATAGCATAGCCCAAAATTTTAATAGACCATGTTGCAAATAGGAGGAAGGTCATAATTCCTGTCTGAGTATTAGGTTCCAATTATCACACTTTACAACTATATATATAAAAGCCTAATATGCTAATTGTCCCTCTGACCATTCAACCAGTCTCTATGACACATAATGACTACCAGGGGGTAGACGCCCCCACCGGTAGGTTAGCTTGCTTCTGGGGTCCCGCCAATCAGGACTGGGTGAGTCAGGCCAGACACACCCTGGAGCCCTCCTGTGGTCCCTCCTCGACCCCAATCGTGCACTGGTGGGAGTCCCTGGGCCTGGCCTGCACCCTCTCACAATCTGGGACCCCTTGGGTGATGTCGGAGAGCCAGTGAGGGACGCCACCGTTCCTACCCACTCTATCACTCTTTTCATTAATTCCGTACAATTATATAGTACTTTACATTCTCCAAAGTACTTTCACATAACATTCTTGTTTAATCCTTACACTATCCCTGTGAGTTTAAAATTTTTCTCTATTTTATAGGTAAAGATTATAGAAATTTCTGATTGGGGCATGGGGTTTGGCTTTTCAACTGGAGGTAAAATTTTAGAGCTAGGAAAAAGTTGGGCCTGAATTATTTTTCTAAGCTCCTAGTCCACTACTTTTGCATATTACACCCCAGCTTTATTTGTTACATTAGGCAGTGTATCATAATGGAGCCAGACTGCCTGGATTTGAATCACATATCTTTTACTTCCTAGTAGTATAACTTAGCTAAATTATTAAACCTCTCCATGCTAAACTTTCCCCATTTGAAAAATGAGAATAATAATAGTACCTACCTCATAGGTATTGTTGTAAGGATTAAATGAGTTGATATATGGAAGGTATTTGGAACAGCACCTTAAGTAGCCAACATTATATTAGTGTTTGTTGCCATTATTATATTATTATCATCCTTCTTATAATCAGCAGAGGCATTATTGCATAGCATGCTGGTTAAGATTGCAAAGTCACTTAATGCTTATTGCCTGGATTCAAATCCAGACTCTACCACTGACTAACTGTGTGACCTTGGTCAAGTTCCTTCAACCCTCTGTGCCTCCGTTTCCTCATAAAGTGCTGGTCACACACAGAAGGCTGCTGTGACTATTAAATGAGTTAATCCACATAACATGCTTAGCCCAATGCTTGATGCATAGAATCCCCACTTGCCTTATTCCTAACATCTTGGCTGCAAACTGAAACCCACAAAGTGTCTGTATGGCAGTTGTGTAATGTATATGGCATATGTAATTCATCAGTCCTCTATAGTCTAATCACACAAGCCAGTGGTTTGGTTGTCATGGTAGTTCTTCGGAAGGAATGTATTTGTCATATAAAAAGTTATTTTCAGTCAATCAATGTGGTGTGGTAAAATGAGCCTTCACTGCAGAGCCAATTCCATTGCTGAGTGGCCTTTCAAGTGAAATTATGGAGCCTAGAAAAATTATTTTAGCAAAATTAAGAAATAATAACTTCCTAGTCACACTTTTCTCTTTACTGTTTATGCTATGAAGTTTCCAGTGTATAGTGGCATGGGCCAACATTTGTGATATATTATATTTAGGGATAAAAAGCGTTTCTAGTTTCAAGGTTTTTTCCCCAGTATATATATTAGAAGTTAACTGAAAAATTAAATTTACTTATAATTACTTTATAAGTAACTTTATTAGACCCCATTTATTAAGGGGATCCTCTGCACAACTTCGTAGGCAATCCTCAGTTTATTCCAAAATATTATTTTTAGGTTGGTTGTTTGGCAATTGCATGTTTTCTTGTAGAAACAATGTTACTGTGATGGGGAAGACCCCAGGTTAGTCCACAAAATTGGATTTAACCTGTGCTAGAACTAAAATACTGTACATGTGTCTCAGTACTAGTAATTAAAACAAAAAATATGTAACTGAATAAGAAGCAGCATGAGAATAGCAGAGTTAATTACATGTTAAGGATGTAGATAGAGTCTTTGGGAGATTTTTCTCTGAAGAGCACTTCTGGGTATTTTCAGTGGACATTAGAATCTGGCACAGGTTTTATGTCTAGTTTCACTTCAGAAAGGATGGCTTTCCTTTTCCTTAATACAGGTATCTCACTAATAGTACTCTTACCAGTATGGCTATCAGTCATGACTACGGTAATTTAGGGTTCATGAATAGAACAAAGAGACTGAAAGACAGGTTATCTTTGAAGTAACTGGGCAAGAAAAATGGGAAGAAAGAATGATTTAAAAAGGCAATATGGGTCCAATGTGAGCATATGTGATTCCTTAAGGTGTAGTTAATAAGCCACAGTGAGTGATGAGAGACGAGGGAGCACAACTTCTGCACAGGCTCCTAGAGGAAAGAAAGTTAGCTTTCTGTGATACCCCAGCACCTGTTAAACTTCTATTCACACATTCTTCCTATACTGCAGTTCTTCGCATGTGTCCTCTCTCCCCTGCTAAACTACCTCTTGTGGGGCAGAAATGATTTTTTATTCATCCACCTGCTTCCAACAATACCTAGCACATAGTAGGTGTAGAACACACTGTATGTTGAAATGAAATCAGGCATGATCTCATAACTGAATCAATTTGTTTTTTATTGGCCAGGGCATTAAAATCTCTAAAATTGTGTCTTCAGCTACTATGAAGTACATAATACTAGTATTTGCCAGAGTTTAATTCAGAATTGTAATATCCCAAATAGAGAATTATGAATACATTTATGCCTGGCTGCTGTGGCTCAGTTAGTTGAGTGTCATCCTGTGCACTAAAATGTCACTGATTTGATTCCTGGCCAGGGCACATGCCCTGGTTGCGGGTTCAATCCATGGGAGGCAGCCAGTTGATATTTCCAATCTCTCTCTCTCTCTCTCTCTCTCTCTCTCTCTCTCTCTCTCTCTCCCTCCCTCCCTCCCTCCCTCCCTTTCTCCCCCTCTCCTCCTCTTCTCCCTCTCGCCCTCCCTCCCTTCCTCCCTCCCTCCCTCTCTCCCTCCCTTCCTCTCTCCCTCCCTTCCTCACCTTCTCTCTCTTCCTCTCCCTTCCTCTTTCTCTAAAATCAATAAAAACATATTTAAAAAAAGAAACCATTCATGAATTTTCTGTCTGGTTACAGACATTCTCTTCTTCCCATTTCATGGGTGACACCTTTTACTCAGCCCTTTTTTCTCTATCTTCCTGTCTTGGAGCAGTGTTTGGTCAAACAGAGTCTGCAAATACTCTTTATGTGGAGCTTTGGAGGCTCCCTGATTGACAAGGCTCTCTGGAGATACATATTTTATAGCTTCCCTCAGGAATGCATAGCAGCATGCTGGTTCCAAAGAGGTTGTATAGAGTTTGACTATTGATTCTTTGTCTTCCCTTTTGCTTTCATTCTGTTTGACCGCTTGCCTGATTCATTCCTGCTGGAGGCAAAGCCACATGCTGAACCATGGGGAACAGTCTAATGAAATAACAAGCTGCTCCCAATTTTAAATATTGCATGTTGGGGCAAAGGCAGAGTTCCTTTTCCTCTAAAGCTATAATGTTAAAAAAAAGTTCTGTTTGATATTTAGAGTTATTTGATCTGGCAGTTTAATAACTGTTGATGTTTTAATTGCTTCTTTAAAGAATTTCATCTACATTTCTAGGTTTATTTTTATTTTACTCTGAAGGAATGTCAATATTAGCTATCGCTTTGCCCAGTAAGTTACCATTGCAGGATCTGGGAATAAAATCCAGTAATTACTGGAGCTGGTAACTTCAGAACATGCTGAGAAACTTGGCAGTTTTCCTTTTCCTAAGGAGACATCTCTTCCCGTGCAGCTAGCAATTATTTATTATTCTAAATCAATTTTAAGCGGGTATTGTACTTTCAAGATCAGCTTTCTATGTTCCTTTGGAAGAGATTGAGGTCATTCTATTCTGAAAAGGGAATTTTAAATCACTCTTAACTCAGACGAATGTACAATTGTAAGATATGTTAGCTGAAAGACTTAGTGAGCTTATAATCTCATAGGCTCTCTCTTCATTTTTATTTGTCTATCCATATTCTCCCAGGACCAAATAGAATTCTCTCTCGGCGTGCTACTTACATGTATGCAACTAGCCACTTGAATTCTCTGAACAAAATTATTTACATTCAATTCAAAGCTCTTTAGAGATGAAAAGGTCTTCTGAGATCATCTCGTCTAGCCCCCTTGTATTCTTTAGTAAAAAGAGGGCTGGTTAAGCTCCCATCTTCACTCTTGTGTTATATATTCTTTGAATTTTTTCCATTAACTCTTTATGCTTACATGCTGAACCCAGTCTGAAACAATTTGCTTCAGAAGACATGGTTCTTGGAGTTTTGTAGCTTACATGCTACAAACAATGCCACTGATTTACTACATAGTAGCTTGCACATTTTCTCTCTGCAATTTCTCTACACTCCCTCACCACCACCACCACCACCACCACCACCACATGCATACATTTTGAGGAAATGAAAACAAATATCATAAGCATTTTTAAAATATATTTTTATTGATTTCAGAGAGGAAGGGAGAGGGAGAGAGAGATAGAAACATCAGTGATGAGAGAGAATCATTGATTAGCTGCCTCCTGCACACCCTACACTGGGGATCGAGCCCACAACTCAGGCATGTGCCCCAAACAGGAATTGAACCGTGATCTACTGATTCATAGGTCGACGCTCAACCACTAAGCCATGCCAGCCAAGCCAAATATCCTAAACATTTATTTTTCTGCTTTAAAACTGTGCTGTGAGAAGAGGCTTCCTTTTGCTTATCCTCGTCAGGGATAGTCAAGGGTTAAATTAAAGGACCAGCCAACTGAGTGATGACTGGGGCACTGGCTGGCATGGCTGGGAGAAGTGGTCTGAAGCACCATTTGTATTATTTCAGTTGCCCTTTATTTTCTCCTGCTTTTATCCTCTCTAACACTAGGACTATCAGACTTTAGACTTAGGTTTTAAGACTTTAGCCCTGGCCAGTGTTGTTAAATGGTTAGAGCATCGCCCCATGCATTGAAAGGTCTCGGGTTTGATTCCCCATCAAGGGCACATACTTGGGTTGCAGGTTGGGGCACATGTGGGAGTCAACCACTCGAAATGTCTCTCTCACATCGATGTTTCTCGCTCCCCTTCCCTCTCCTTCCCTTCCTTCTACTTTCTCTCTAAAAATAAAAAGTAAAAAAGGCTTAAGACTTTATATTTAGGTACTGTACACTTAAACAATACTATCAACAATCACTAGCTTTCTGGTTCCTCCTCTGAAATAAAAAGGAAAGTGCTTAAAACCCAGAAACTTCTAAATGAAACTTCTGACTTTTTCTACTGGTCATTTCTTGTGCCATCTCACTAGGCTTAAGTTCAGTCCCTTTTCTGGGCTGTGACTTTATTATTATAACTCTGGACTGTTTTCTTCTTTCCAATAGATAGCACTCAGCCACTGAAAATTTAAGAGACTGCTACAGTGCGAGGAATTTCAGAATATAAACTATAGTAATTAGAAAACTATATGTACACCGTATAATGTTAGAACCTGTTCTTGCCTGGACCCATTTCACTGAGTCTGTCACTTTCTGTTACTATTGACCAAACCCAAGTGTTATTTTTTCCCTTGACTTCACTAGATTATAAACTCCACAAGGAAGGAGGCCATCCTGCCTGTTTTATTCACTGGTATAAATCTGTATATATCATATGCCTAACACAGTTATTGGCACACAGAAAGTACTCAGTCAATACTTATTGACTGAATTAATCAGTTGATAGTCTTATCCTAGTTCCCATATTTGCTTCTACCACCAGCCTAGATAGAGTCCTCTGGCTGAACTCTGCCTGGTTATTCATTAAACAGTGTCCTCTATGGCCCTCTGCTTACCTTTGAGTATAGAATACACTCCAGCACCCCTCAACTACCTTCCTACTTCTAGTGGCAATATTTCTGTGATCACCAACTATTGAAACTTTTCAAGTGCCCTCTTCTCACACCAAACCTCTTTCCTAACTGACCACCCTCCTTCATTTTAGACTCATTTTTTACTTTTTTTATTATGCACTGTTTTCTCAGGATTGCCTGGGTTCCAAATATCTCATGCAGTGTACTGTCCTTGTAGTCAGTCTCCTGCTTGATCTCCTACAGAGCACAAATGTTCATTTATACTTTTAGTTGCACAAGGAACAACTTTCTATTCTCCAGAGAGGCTACCCAAGCCCCAAACAGTGGGGAGGATCTTTTGAGCATAAGGACACCACGAAGCATGGTAATTCCATTTTAAAGCAATTTTTAAAATATCACATTGAGGTGGTGGTGTGAATGTACTTTCCCAAAGATAAATTTGCAACTGTCTTCCTCTTCTCTCCTCTGGATATCACACTGACACATCTTTCATTTGAATTGGATTTTGTGAAGCTTTTGAATTAGGAGTTGTGACACAGAATGCTGTGGCTTTTTCGATGTCTTTCTATTGTTCCCTCATGCGAGCCAGGGTGATGGGATATATTACAGTGGTGTGGTCTGTATTCTCAATAATCTGTGCAAATTGACAGCAGCACATAAAATCAGGTTTATTGGCAACAAAGTCCCACAGATTGTTAGAGTATGAGTTCTACAGTATTTATGTAGAAGGAAAAAGAAATACATTCAGCTAAAGATAATATCTTGTCTTCTTTTTATTACCACAATTAGTTGGGAACATAGAAGATATTCAATAAGTATATGGTAAAGTTAAAACTGTTGCCTTGATGACAATTTCACATCTCAGAATGTAGAATAATTCAAGGAATGAATTTCTACTCTAGTCATACTTCTGTACAAGAAGGAAGAGCTGGTTAGTGATATAACGGTGATAGGAACCTTGGGAGAAAGTGAATGTGTCATCTTAGAGTGTGTAGTAATGAAGGAAGGAAGTACTGTTGCTTATGGTCCCACATCTATTATAGGCTTTAGAAGAACATATTCCAAAAATTAGTGGAATGAAAGATATGTCCTACTTGTCCTGACATATTACTTTTTTTTTCAATTATGAGAGCTTCTCAAAATCAAATACTCCAAATTTCTGGGTGATAGAGAGGGAAGGGAGTATCTAAAACAACCATACTCAACCTTCTTAGGTCCAAACACACCAGAAGGGATACATGACAGAAGGGACACAACACATACCTAATCATAGTGCTCACTCAAGAAGCTACAAGAACACATATCACACTTTGTAGAGAATATGTATTTGAAACCCACCCAAAGGGACATTCTCCCTTCCCTAGACCCAAAGCATCAATGACCAGTGTGACTTTCCAGGATATTCTTTGATAAGCTCAGAAGTGACGCAATAATTGGAAGACCATAGAACCAATTACACATTGCAGAGAAGGACATAATAATTTTAAGAATAGTGTCAGGAAGGTCAGAGCCTTGTTAAAATGTTAAGAACCACTGAATTTGTGTATATATTTCGTTCCATTTAGAGGAAGAACAAGGAGGAGGTAGGTCTGCTTGCTATGCTATTAAAAATAAAAGCTGACAGAACTATTCACCCAGACTTCTTTGTCAATGGAAATGATCTTCAAACAGAAAAGGGTGGATGAAACATGGCTAAGAAAGAATTTGAAATTCAAGGTAAATGAAAAATTAGAAAGCATATATCTATTCCCTTTGAGTATCTTAAGTGTCTAGGCATAGAATAACTGGATCTAAGAGCACTGAAAAAAAAAAGCTTCACAGGTAATCACAAAACTACTATTACCAGTTTTTGAGACCTCATAAAAAAAGTTCCATAAGATTAGATGGACAAATGCCCTGATTTTCTCAAAGGACAGAGGAGGGGGTAATAAGGGAGAGGGCAGTGATATGCTAAAACTATGGATCTGTAAATGTAACAATTACTCCCAGCATAATTCTAAAATAGATTTTTCAATCACATAGTTTATAGACATTCATTAAAGAAAATAATGGTCATCAAGATCTCTAAGTTGGTTCTGTAAGAATAAGTCAGTAATAAAAGAACAACTATGTGTCATTTCCTGATAGAATTACTAAATTAAACTTTAAGGGAGAGACAGCATGAAATAGGGATCCAGTCAGACAATCCTATATCTTGTGTTATCCTTGTGCAAAAGAGGAGTTTGATAGCAGTTAGAGGGATTTATAATTAGTTAAACTCTGTGTATTTATTTCAACCTTGAGAGAATTATGCAGTGGCTTGCCACTGAGCTCTATCCTGTTCAACATTTTAAGTAATAACTTGGACAAAGATATTGAAGTTAAGAATATTATATCTTTACATCATATAAAGCTAGAAATAATAGCTAATATGTGCATGACAAAATCAGGACTCAAAGAAATAAGAAAGCTTTGAATTCTAGCCAACAAGGTTAGAGTCACAGATATCATGTTCTCTTCATTGGCCAGCCTGGTACTCACCAAGACTGGATACCACACTTTGAGAATCTTTGTAAATTACTGCAGCTGAAGATGGAGAGAGGTCAGAAACTGAAACAAAACAGATATCTATAAAGCTTTTTTCCCCAAATGTTTTTCCTCCTTTTTTTATACCTTTTCTCCTTTCTTCCCTTCACAAAAACCCATTTAAAGATATAATAAATTAGTAATGCACACATAGTGTTAATCAAAGCCCTGCTTGTTTATACTTTGTATAAAAGTTGGCATCATTAGAATTAACTATAAACATAATTGCTGTTTTCTTTTATATCTACATGTTTGAGGGGGGGAATCTTCACAACCACATTTTTAAAGGAATAAGTCAATAATTGTTTTGTAGAAGGAGTGTATACTGCTCTTCTCTACCATTCACACAGTGATATATTCTGTCTTACAGATGTTTCAAGGACTGTTTTGTAGTTTAGGTTGTCACCCAAAATTAAGAATATAGCCCAAGCATTCCAGTATCTTCTCTTTAAATATTATGAATTTATCTCTTGTCTACAAATGTATATAACTTTTATTTAAAATTTTTTACACAGTTCTATATCCAGTCCAAATCATTTCTTAGTATAATGATAATAAATTCACAAACCTTGGGTAAAGTAGTATGTATTTTCTTTGGCACAAATGTTTAGTATTGTTGCATATATTTTTATTTCTCTAAGCCTTCTCCCTTTACTTTATTTTTTAAAATGTATCTTTATTGTTGAAAGGATTACAGATATCCCGCTTTCTCCCCCATTGACCACTCCACCCCACTCCCCCACCTTCCCTAGGCCTTCACCACATTATTGTCTGTGTCCATGGGCTATGCATATCTATATATATAAAAGCCCAGCGACCGACTGGCGGAACGACCACAACGACCAGTCTACAAGTTACTATGACGCGCACTGACCACCAGGGGGCAGACGCTCATTGTAGGAGCTGCCCCCTGATGATCACAATGGGAGTGCCGCTCGCTCGGCTGACCAAGATGAGCAGCTGCTCCCATAGCAGGAGCAGCTGATAGCAGGCCCAGGTTGAGTCCGAGTCTCTGTACCTATCAAATACCTGAGATAATCCAGATCTGTCCTAACTCCATCAGCTGATGCAGGCCCTCTAAGGTGTGTTCTAGAAAGAGTGTGGGGAGCTGATATAGGTGGATGGCAAGAGGGGACATAACTGTGGACCCCTGGTGGAGGCTGTCCTGATGGCTGAGGATCCTGGAGCATGGCTGCCCTGAACATCTTCAATGGTGTCACCAATCTGGCATCACACATCAAGGACATTCACTGAGTGGCTTTGGGATGCAAAGCTCTCCACCAGCTTCCTGTGGGACACAGAACATGCCTTTCCCCAAGACATTACCCCAAAATATCAGTTCAGACTAATTTCCTCATTCAGCAGCCACTCAGAGGGTGGATCCGCAGCCGGTCAACTGACCAGGATGTGCGGTGCTCCCACAGTGGGCTGATCCCCACAGGCCACACCCCCCACCAGTGAACGAATCCATGCACCAGGCCTCTAGTATGCATATAAAGTCTTTGGTTAAACTCTCCCTCCTGGCCCCCCACCACTTCCCTCTGAGAATTGTCACTCTGTCACATGCTTCAATGTCTCTGGGTCTGTTTTGTTCATCAGTTTATTTGAGATCATGTGATACTTGTCTTTCTCTGATGGGCTTATTTCGCTTAGCATAATGCTGTCCAGGTCCCTCCATGCTCTCTCAAAGAGTAAGAGATCCTTCTTTTTTACTGCTGCATAGTATTCCATTGTGTAAATGTACCACATCTTTTTTATCCACTCATCTACTGATAGGCACTTGGGCTGTTTCCAGATCTTAGCTATTGTAAATAATGATGATATGAACATAAGAGTGCATATATTCTTTCTGATTGGTGTTTCAGGCTTCTTAGGATATATTCCTAGAAGTGGGATCACTGGGTCAAATGGAAGTTCCATTTTTAATTTTTTGAAGAAACTTCCATAGTGATTGTACCAGTCTGCATTCCTACTAACAGTGTACTAGGGTTCCCTTTTCTCCACATCGTTGCAGAACTTGTCATTTGTTGATTTATTGATGATAGCCATTATGACAGGTGTGAAGTGAAACATTATTTTGGTTTTGATTTGCATCTTTCTGATGATTGAGCATTTTTTCATATGTCTCTTGGCAATTTGCATGTTCTCTTTGGAGAAGTGTCTATTCAGGTTTTCTTCCCAGTTTTTAATTGGATTTTTGTCTTCCTTTTGTTGAGTTGTATGAGTACTTTATGTATTTGGGATACTAACCCCTTATCAGATGTATCATTGGCAAATATATTCTCCCATACAGTGGGTTCCTGCCAGCGCTGACCAGCAGCCCATGAGAGATGGATGAATGATTACTCTGACACCACGTTTGCTATGTAAGAGAAGGCTAAGGGATTGCCTGGCTAAAGGAACCAGACAGCCTCAATTGCCTGCCTCATTAGGCTTTTATTGTAGCAGCAGTTTGAGAAAACGTTTATCTTTTAGATACAATCAGTAGGGTAAGTAATATTGGGAGGACACCTGTGTTTGTAGTGTCCTTTAAGCAAGGACACCAAAGATTAAACATAAGGATTCCAGTAAACACCTGGAGGTCTGCTTGTGCACAGACTTGTTTGGAAAGATCAAGGAATAATTAGGGGCACCACCTTTGGCACTCCCCTAAGCCGGAATTCCAATAAACAGGGTGGGCGGCCATCTGCACACTTCCCTTTTCTTGGAATGTCCTCCTTACCAACTTTCCAACCAAGTCTCATGCTTCCCCATATCTCCCCCTTTTTTGTTTTGCCAAGTATAGAAAAGAGAGGGCTGCAGTGAACTTGTTGCCTGTGAATGTTGGGTTCTATGAAGCTTGTTCACTGCTCAAGTTCCGATTCTACAGACTATAAAAAAATACAAAAAGAATTACAATGATGGCAATAGTTAGTTTGATCAGGTGCCAATTGATTCCAGGAAACCTTGTGGTGGGGTTTATCCAGTTTAAATGCTCCTTTACTTCATTCCAAGCAGTAGTTTCCTGTTTGTGCTCATTAATAGCAAGTAGAGAGTCTTTGATTTGTTTTTGTAAAGCATTCACTTCTTCAGTAAGATTGTCATGAAATACTCCCCACAAATGCTTCTTAATGTCAACCCACTGATGGTGACTGCTGTTCCATTTTAAGGGGGTGTCACATATGTGCTTATGTCCCCAATTTCAATTAATCATTTGTCTCTATGCTAAGGCATCCTGTCTTTCCCCCAAATATTCTATAGATGCTTCTACAGCCTGTAACCTAGCCAAATTTTTTTTATCTTTGTGCTTTTGCATAGTAAATTCTTTAGTCACATTCTTGGCCATACTGTCTGCAGTCTGCACAGACTCAGAAAGGGCCACCACAGCTACACTGGCAGTAATAAGAATAACAATAGCTGAGGTGATGGCTTTAATGAGCATCCCCAAAAATCTTTTAGGCCACAAATGACTTAATGCTCTTTCTAAAATTTCAATGGGTGATGATCCTTGCCACTCCCTTGGGAGGTTAATGGGTAAAAAGACCTCAGCCTGTCTCCTCAATATTATAATAGTGTTTATGTTTAATGAGATGACATTTTGATTGGCAATACCAAACCATACTGCACAAGAGTTGAGATGAATCAAAGAAGTCATAGCAAGAAAAAGGTTATCTGGTATGCGTGGAGTGCAAGTATGCTCCAACAGTTGCTCAGCTTCTGCTGTCAGCTTCTTCATCATTCCCCAGGTTATTCCGGGGGCCTTCTGGGTCCGGCAAAGGCACAACATTTGGTGCTGCGGAGTCCCCAGGCTCAGATTCTTCATTTCTGGAAGAGGATTGGTCCCATGCCATTCCATTATAGGGTTTAATCCAGCGAGCTGGAATCCACAGCAGCCCTGTGGGGGTAGAAACACACGCATATCCTCTCCTCCATGTTAATAATTCATTGGGTCCCATCCAGTTATTAGTGTCCACATCTCTCCACAAGACTTGTGGTTTCTGAGGTGGGGTTATTGAAGAAAGAATGCTTTAGATAGTAGTATAGCATGGTCCTTGAGTCCCATATTCCCCCTTTTTTGTTTTACTAGCATACCCTTCAGGGTATCATGAGCATGTTCAATGATGGCCTGCCCTTGTGGATTGTAAGGGATTCCCATGGAATGCAGGATGGACCAAGTTCTACAAAAGGCGGTGGAGCCAAGGCTGCTATAAGCAGGCCCATTATCAGTTTCTCTTGGTTAATATAGCTGCAATTGGAAACAGGTTTTATTGAATTCGTGCAAAGAAACATATTGCCACTTATTAAGAATTGCCAAATGCTGGAGGGACAGGTAGTGAGAAAAATATATAATTTACCAAATTGCTTTAAAAATGCTTCCTTATATCTGAAAAACAGAAAGTTTAAGAATCAGCAATACTTTCAACAAAAGTTACAAAACTATATATTTTCCATTCATTCAGCCCCATAATAAAATTTTAGTTTCTCCTGATTTTTCCTGCCAGTACTTCTATAAATCCAGATACTTTATAGAGTAATGCAAATGAAATGGAATCTTGTCCATTCTGTAAAACACAATATTCCAGAATAATAATTAGAGCTATAAATGAAAGTATAATATAGTTATTACTAGAGGCCAGGTGCATGAATTCGTGTATGGGTGGGGTCCCCGGGTGTGGGGGGAGGTTACACGGGACACGATCAGCCCTTCAGGTGGGTGATGGGACACCCTTGCCGGCCCTGGATCTGGATCTGTCCCACTAACGTTCACACCCATTGTCAGGAGCCACATGGTGGCCGCTTTTATATTCTTTCTTCCTTATGGAGCATCTATGGAGGGGAAGCGGCCATGGTGCCTTGTGGAGCATCCATGGAGGGGAAGAGGCCAACAACCAGGAGGCCAGCAATGCTATCGGGATAGTGCTGGTGGCGCTGGTCCATTGGTGCCTGGTCAATTCTCTGGAGATTAGACCTGCAGGACTATTAAGGGAGTGAGTGGCTGCCGCCAGGCTGGTGGGCCACCGGGACGGGTTGGTCAGCTGAGTGGCACTCCTGCTGTGGGAGCACACTGACCACCAGAGGACAGCTCTTGCGTTCAGTGTCTGCCCCCTGGTGGTCAGTGTATGTCATAGCAACCAGTCATTCCAGTCGTTCTGGTCGTTCCGGTCCTTCCGTCATTCAGTTGCTTAGGCTTTTATATATATAGATTATTTGACAAAGCTTCCCATGTACCTTAAACAGAAAATTTTCCTTCATGAGAGAGAAAATAAACACTTGAGGCATTTCAGAGCCTATTGGAATGATCTAAAGCCAATTCTAGGTCAAGAAAAAGTTTCTTAAAATTCAAACCCTGGAAGGATTGTTAAACTTATTTTACCAAAAGATCATATCTCAAAGTGTATTAGACACAAACATAGGCTAGTAAACTTCAGTTCCCATGATTAAAATATGGCCCTTTTTTATTTTTTTTAAATATATTTTATTGATTTTTTACAGAGAGGAAGAGAGAGGGATAGAGAGTTAGAAACATCGATGAGAGAGAAACATCGATCAGCTGCCTCCTGCATACTCCCTACTGGGGATGTGCCCGCAACCAAGGTACATGCCCTTGACCGGAATCGAACCTGGGACCCTTGAGTCTGCAGGCCGATGCTCTATCCACTGAGCCAAACCGGTTCCGGCAAAATATGGCCCTTTTAAAAAAAAATACCTGATTAATATGATATATAATCATTTTAATAATTTAGAGAACTTTTCCTTCCTGGGTAGAAAAACAGGAAAGATATTTTTTTCTTTTAACAGACTAGAAAAAGACTAACCAAAATAAGGTTTATTCTCTAAAGTCATTTGTCCTTGGGTGTGGTCAGCAAATGACACTAATTGGATTTCTGCTATCTGTCTTCCTTAGTACATTGATATAAGCTATTTACCCTCTGGTTAGGAGGCAAAATGCAAATCATTCACTCTTAAGTGTCCTTGGTACTAGATGGCTCCAAATTGCTGTTTAACCATCTCAGTTTCCCTATTCTACTACTCCTGGCTTACTGGCCTGTATCATTTATACAATTTCCTTTCAACATTTCTCTTTACAAAATTCTACAACTTTCACAAACCTTTCTTCGGAAACCTTACAATTTTCAGAAATAACCAGCTTTAGAATCCATTTTCTTTTCTCTTTTCATTGTGATGCTGGTTTCCTTTGCTGTGCAGAATCTTTTCTGTTTGATATAGTCCCATTTGTTTATTTTTATATTTGTTTCTCTTGACCTAGAAAATGTATTAGTGAAAATTCTGCTCTGTGAAATGTCTGGTATTTTGCTGTCTACATTTTCTTCTATGATTTTTGTGGATTCACAAGTTACATTTAAGTCTTTTATTCATTTTGAGTTCATTCTTGTATATGGTGTAAACTGCTTGTCTAGTTTTATTTTTCTTCTTGTACCTGTCCAATTTTCCCACCACCATTTATTTTTTTAATGTTTTTTATTAATTTTATAGAGAGAGGAGGGGGAGAGAGAGAGATAGAAACATTGACATGGATAGGCTGCCTCTTGCCAGGGATTGAGCCTGCAATCTAGGCATGTGCCCTGTCCAGGAATTGAACCCATAACCTCTTGGTGCATAGATTAATGCTCAATCACTGAACCACACCAACTGGGCCCAACACCATTTATTGAAGACACCATCTTTACTCCATTGTATGCTCTTGCCGCTAATGTGAAATTTTAATTGAGCTGTGTTCATGGATTGGTAGAATTAACATCATTAACATGTCCATACTACCCAAAGCAATCTATAGATTCAATGCAATCCCCATTAAAATACCAATAGCATATTTCATAGATCTAGAACAAACACTCCAAAATTTTATATGGAACCAAGAAAGACCCCAAATAGTCACAGCAATCTTGAGAAAGAAGAACAAAGTTGGAGGGAACACAATACCAGATATCAAGTTATACTACAAAGGCACTGTAATCAAAACAGCCTGGTACTGGCACAAGAAAAGGCATATAGATCAATGGAACAGAACAGAGAACCCAGAAATCTACCCAAACCATTATGCATATCTTTTTAAGTGAATAGTTCAACGGTTATTGTGCAATGTGCTAGTGATTGCCTATATGCTAGGCAATTTCATACCTATTACTTTTGTTCCTTTTTTAAAGTGCTTGTGAAGCAAATGGCATTACTCAGAGGTTTTAACTTTAGTTTTCAACAGGTTATCTTTGATGTCATCCAGTAAAGTGGTGTGTGGTGTGTGTGTGTGTGTGTGTGTGTGTGTGTGTGTTGATACTGCTAGGGGTTTACTGTACATCCTCCTCTTTGAATCTATGAATTTATATCTTTTACCAAATTTGGGAAATTTTTTACCATTTCTTCAAATATTTTTCTGCCTTATTTCCTCCTTTCTTTCTAGGATGACAATTATCCTCTCTAATAAAATGGCAACATGCAAATTAACCATCACTCCGCTACATAAACCACGCCCACCAGCCAAGCCACGCCCACCAGCCAATCAGGGAGAGTATGCAAATTAACCCCAATCCAAGATGGCTATAGCCACAGTGAACAAGGTTTCCCAGGTAACAGAGCAAGCCAAGCTTTCCATAGCCGTTGCAGGCCTAAGCCTCCACTCAAGCTACAAAGTTTCAATTATAGAAGGTAAACAAATTCAAACAAAGGGCAGCAGAGTGGAGCTTGAGAGAGCAGGCCAGGGTTGCCGGCGGCAACAGGGGAAGCAAAGCTTTCCGCACACCCTGGCCGGGCTCACCCGCTTAAGGCTACAAAGTTTCAATTGTAGAAGGTGAATTAACTGCCACAGAGATGGCTGCCGCCCTGGTGGGAGCAGCAGGCTTGGCTCCGCTCCAGGCTACAAAGTTTCAATTGTAGAAGGAAAATAAATTCCAGATACCAGGGCCTCCCCTTGGGTTGCCAGGGGGCGTGGCCGGCCTGCAAACCACCACAGGCCCCTCGCTCAGGCCGCTTCACGCCCCAAGGGAACCCCACCCTGATCCGGGACACCCTTCAGGGCAAACCAGCTGGCCCCCACCCATGCACCAGGCCTCTATCCTATCTAATAAAAGAGTAATATACAGATTGGTCATCACTGCAACACACAATATAGCTGCCCCCATGTGGTCAAAGATCCTGCCCCCATGTGGACACAAGATGGCCACTACAAGATGGCCAGCAGGAGAGGGCAGTTGGGAGGCACCCGGCCTGCAAGGGAGGGCAGTTGAGAGGGACCAGGCTTGCAAGGGAGGGCTGTTGGAGGTGATCAACCCTGCAGGAGAGGGCAGTTAGGGGTGACCAGGCTGGCAGAGGAGGGAAGTTGGGGGCAAACAGGCTGGCAGAGGGGCAGTTAGGCATCAATCAGGCTGGCAGCAGAGTGGTTAGGGGGTGATCAGGCTGGCAGGCAGAAGCGGTTAGGGGCAATCAGGAAGGCAGGAAGGCAAGCAGTTGGGAGCCAGCAGTCCTGGATTGCGAGAGGGATGTCCGACTGCCCGTTTAGGCCCGATCCTGTAAACGGGCAGTCGGACATCCCTCCAGGAGTCCCAGATTGGAGAGGGTACAGGCTGGGTTGAGGGACAACCCCCCGCCGTGCACGAATTTCGTGCACCAGGCTTCTAGTATATATATATTTGTTAGACTATATATGTTAGACTATTTACTATATCACAGGTCTCTGAGGCTCTGCTTATGTTTTCTAATTTTATTTTTCTGTGTTGTTCAGCTTGGAAATTTTCTATGAGTCTGTCATCAAGTTCACTGACTGTCATTTCCCTGGACTGCTGCTGTTAAGTCTAATTTGTATTTCAGATTGGATTTTTCTGGTATGAAATGTTCATTTGGTCTTTTTTATGGTTGCTATTTCTTTGTTGATATTTCTTGTCTTTCAACTCAAGTATATTTTCTTTTGTCCCACAGTATAGTTACAATAGCTGCTTTAAAATCTTGTTTCCTGGATTCAAATGTATGCATCATTTCAGAGTTGGTCTCTTTTGATTATCTTGTCTCTTGTGAATGGATCACATTTCCAGTTTTATATATGTTAAATAATTTTGGTTTGTTATACTGGATAGTATGGAATATCATGTTTTAGATGCGCTAGATTCTATTGTGTTCCTCTAAAGAATATTTTTAAAGTAAGTATTTAACTTGGCTAAAAATCTATAAACCCTATCTCTCCTGCATTGAGAGGCAGCTCAAATCTAAGTTCAGTAAATTTAGGTTTAGCTGGGCTCCTTTTAGTATGCTCTGCACATGTATAATTCAGGGGTCAACCAGAGATTCAGATAGAATTTATATGCAGAATTTGTGATACCCCTATGTTCTTTCCTTTCCAGGAATTCTCACTTTCCAATGGCTGTGGTTGCCCTTGAACTCTGTCCTCTAGTTCTTCAAGCCAGTGAGAACACAGATTTCTAGCCATCCTGTGATGTACTAAAAGCCATTTCCTTCTTTTAAATCTCATCTCTCCCCCATATGATATCTGCCTGCTCTTGTTTATTCTCCAGTGACTTCGGGTAATTTTTTTTTCTATTTTGTGCAGAGTGTACAGTTGTTATCTGCAGGAGAGTTAGTCTGATAAGAGCTTACTTGTTGGCCATTAGCAGAAGTGGGATCATCCTATAATACACCCACTCAAACATTTTAGAAGAGGAGATTGAGACTCAGAAAGGTTAAGTGACCTTTCCAATGTTACATGGCTAGAAACTAGTAGAGCTACTGTATAGATACAGGTCTTCTGGATCTAAATCCACAGTATCTCTATATGTTGTTTTTAAATATCAGTAACACTTTTCCTCAGGCATTATTCTCCCAGATGAGTGAGTCCTGACTCTTTTGTCTCAGCGCATATAATACCTATTACTCCCATCATCTTAATTACTTTTTCCTGTAGATGCCCATTAAGCCTTTCCCTACTGCCTGTTAATCTCTTTTAGGTTCTTCCCATAGTCCAGCAGTGGGTTTCATGACATAAGAGGAGGAGAGTTGCTTTTGCCTTTTTTTTCTAATGACTTTTCTGAATGAAGCCCCAGCAACATCTTTGAGGAATAGTTGTTGGGGCTTATCCTATACTAGGGGCCCGGTGCACAAAAATTCGTGCACGGGAGGTGGGTCCCTCAGCCCGACCTGCACTCTCTCCAATCTGGGAGCCCTCAGGGGAGCCCTTTCCAATCCAGGAGTTTCTGTCTGTCTTTGCAATCATATGAGCGAATTGTCTGAGACCCCAACCCAGTTTAGTTTGGTGCTCACAGAATAGAGGTCTTTTTTTTTTCTTTGCTCCATTGGTGGAGATTTCCTAGAAGTTGCAGGATCTCTTCCCTTTAATTTTTCCTCAACACTGTGACTTTACTTATGTCTCTCAACTTTGATTTCCCTCCATCCCCCACCTGCAACAGTAACTTGCTCCAGGCTCACTTTGCTCTAGTGTCTAGGAGATCCTGCAAGGTGTCTGCCATCAGAACTATGATTCCCAGCATTCCTGGTGCTTCCCTTACTCTTGGTTCCCGCTTCCTCTCCAGGGGCTACACAAACGAAAAGGACTGCGAACTCCAGCAGCCCCCAGGCTGGGCTGACAGGACCAGACCATGCGGCACCTACACGCGTAGGCCCTGAGCAGCCAGGGGGTTGGAATGCCCACCGCGCCCTGCCCCTGGCCGCTCAGCGCCTGCATACCTCTGCGACACCCACAGGCCCGCCATCTTTGTCGGGTTAATTTGCATGCTCGCTCTTGATTGGCTGTGGGGTGTCGTGGAGGTATGGTCAATTTACATATGTGTCTATTATTAGTGTATATAATAAATAGTTAATATGCAAATTGACCATCACTCCAACACACAAGATGGCTGCCCCCCATGTGGACACAAGATGGCCGCCACAAGATGGTCAGCAGGGGAGGGCAGTTGGGGGCGACCAGGCCTGCAGGGGAGGGCAGTTGTGGGGGACCAGGCCTGCAGGGGAGGGCAGTTAGGGGTGACCAGGCTGACAGGGGAAGGCAGTTGGGGGGGGACCGGGCCAGCAGGGGAGGGCAGTTAGGGGCAATCGGGCCTGCAGGGGAGCAATTAGGCATCGATCAGGCTGGCAGGGGAGTGGTTAGTGTGTGATCTGGCTGGCAGGCAGAAGTGGTTAGGGGCAATCAGGCAGGCAGGCAGGTGAGCAGGAGCCAGCAGTCCTGGATTGTGAGAGGGATCCCAGATTGGAGAGGGTGCAGGCTGGGCTGAGGAACACACACACACACACACACACACACACGTGTACAAATTTCGTGCACTGGGCCTCGAGTATAGATATAATTTCTGTGTGAAAAGTAGAAGCTCAGAGACTGCAATCATACATAATTCAAATTATTCTCCTTTCTCCTACATATATTACTCTACTCACCCTCATGAGGAAATTTTATCTTTTCTATCCTCTCCTGAATCTCATTAGGCCTAGTCTTTGCAATGTTTTCCTGTTGTTTTAGCATCTTATGGAGAGAACTTTATGTCACCTACCATCTTAAGCCCACTCTCTTCTATATCATTAGCAACAATGTTAAAGTAGACCATCTACACTAATAAAAGAGAAAGATGCAAATTGACCACACCTTTGTGATGCCCACCAGCCAATCAGGAGTGGGTATGCAAATTAACCCAACAAATATGGTGGGTTAATTTGCATATGCAGGCACAGAGCAGCCGGGGACGGAGCAGGACACTTGTGTCGTCGCCATGGCAATGACGCAGACGTTTCACACCACCTCAGCAGCTCCGGGCCTCTGGTCAGCATGGGAAGTTGGAAAGGTGGCTCCAGGAGGAGCAAAGGCAGAAAGGCAGCTCCATCTGGAGTGAAGACGGTGCCAGCAGCCAGGGGAAGGAAGGCCCATTCTTGCACAAACCTTCGTTCATCAGGCCTCTAGTGTGATATAATGAATAAAAAGAGCATCAGAGCCCTAGCTGGTTTGGTTTACTGGTTAGAGCATCATCCCACAGACTGATTTGAGGGTTCGATTCCTGGTCAAGGGCAGGTACCTCAGTTGTAGGTTTATCCCCACCCTGGTCAGGGAGTGTGTGGAAGGCAACCAATCTAAGTGTCTCTCTCACGTAGGTGTTTCTCTCCCTCCCTTCCTCCTTCTACCTCCTACTCTCTAAAAGTCAATGAAAAAATATCCTCAGGTGAGGATTAAACAAATAGAATATCACAACAGGTGTACATGCATGTACACACTATTTTTTGAGTGCTTACTCTGCACCTGTCACTTTGCTGAGTCCAGGAGATACAATAATTAGCAAAACAGACATAGTCTTTGCCCTCCTAGGGCTTCTACAGTCTAGTAGAAAAGTAAGACAACTAAATAAGCAATGATAGAAAGTGTGGATATGATTGTAAATGCAGGGTGCTATGGGAGCTCATAATAGTAGCACCTTACCTGTCTGGGAGGGGCAAGGGTAGAGAAGGTCCTCCAAATGAAGACTTAGATTGTGATCCCAGTTCTGCCACTACCTTGTGTGACTTCCTTGTTATCTCTCCTTTTGGCATCAGTTTTCCTATGAGTAAAATGAAGTTGTTGGTCAAGATAGACTTCAACATTTTTTCTAACTAGTTAATTCTTCAGCCTCAGTGTTGATATATGCATGATACCAAAAGCTCAGATTTGAATGCTAATACACCTGAGTTTTATACCCTTTCTGAACCCCAAGCTCCACATCTACAAAAATGGGAATAATAACCATTTCAGGGTGCTGGTATGAGAATTAAATGAGGTCAGATATGCAAGGCTGGGATTACAGAAATGTCATACAATAAACACGCACCATTGTCCTTCTATGACTGTTTTTTTCCCTATGACTATTTTAATTAATGATAACTGATTTGATGTACTATTTTTACAGAAAAACGTATTTGTTATGAAGTAGAATAAAAAGTTTAATGTGCATTTCTAAGATAACCCAAGAGAATTTTCTATTTTGGTGCATGCTCCCAGACATTATCTCTTCTGCTCTTATGGCTACTTTCATAGAAAAAAAATGAGAAGCACAGTATGAAAATACTGAATATAGAATCTGGTGCATAATAGGCACTCAATAAACTAGAGTATCAATACCAACACAGATCTGGGGAGTTCCCCATCATTTACATTTTTTCATCCAGAGCACTTAACTTTGTTTACTGTCCTTAAAATTATTCTCTTGATCCCACAAATTCTGTGTTAATTCACTTTTTTCAAGAAGTTTTCTGTGTGTGAACTTATTGAAATTCCAGATAAATTGTATCCAATGGTTTCCCATTGGTTACATCCTTATTTACTTCCTCAAAGAACTCTTAAAAATGAATCAAGACATGATTTATACTTAGAAAAAGTATGTTGTCTTTCCCCCACTGGGTTATATTTCCATTTTCATATTTGATATCATATAGATTAAAGTATTTGAACTCAAAACTAAAAGAATATATCAGAACCAAGTATGCTTATGAAGACTAACTCCTAGTGTTTGTGATAATATGCAAAGGGATATCATTACATGGATAAATATTATCCACAGATAATCCTCAAACCTGCTATTGTTTGAACACATTTTCTCATCAAAAACTACATGTCAAAAATATCAATGGAGGAGAACCAAGATAGCAGTGTAGTAAATGCCTGTACTCACTGCCTCCCACAACCACATCAAAATTACAACTAAAGTACAGAACAACCATCATCCAGAACCACCTGGAAGCTGGCTGAATGGAAGTTCTATAACTCTGGATACAGAGTTCAAAACCACGGTTATAAGGTTACTCAGGAATCTTCATGAGACCTGCAAGGAACTTAGTGAAACTTTCAAGGATCTTAGTGAGAATGCCAAACACATGGATAAGGACCAATCTAAAATTAAGCATACACTGACTGAAATAAAGAATAATATACAGGAATTCAACAGTAGACTAGAGGATTCTGAGGACCAAACCAATGATTTGAACTATGAAGAAGGAAAAAAACACCCAATCAGAAGGCCAAAAAGAAAAAAAAATCCAAAAATATGAAGATAGTGTAAGGAACCGCTGGGACAATTCAGTCATACCAACATTCACATTATGAGGGTGCAAGGAGAGAGAGCAAGATATTGAAAACCTATTTGAAGAAATAATGACAGAAAACTTCTCATACCTGGTGAAAAAATAGATTTACCTGTCCAGGAAGCACAGAGAATCCCAAATAAGAGGAACCCAAAGAGGGCCACGTCAAGACACATCATAATTAAAGACAAAGAGAGAATTTTAAAAGCAACAAGAGAAAAGCAGTTAGTAACCCTCAAGGGAGTGCCCATATGACTGTTAGCTGACTTCTCAACAGAAACTATGCAGGCCAGAAGGGAGTGGCAAGAAATATTCAAAGTGATGAAAAGCAAGGACCTACAACCAAGATTACTCTACCCAGCAAAGCTATCATTTAGAATTGAAGGTGAGATAGCCAAAACCGGTTTGGCTCATGGATAGAGCATTGGCCTGCGGACTGAAGAGTCCCAGGTTTGATTCCGGTCAAGGGCATGTACCTTGGTTGCGGGCACATCCCCAGTAGGGGGTGTGCAGGAGGCAGCTGATCGATGTTTCTCTCTTATCGATGTTTCTAACTCTCTATCCCTCTCTCTTCCTCTCAGTAAGAAATCAATAAAATATATTAAAAAAAAAAAAAGAATTGAAGGTGAGATAAAGAACTTTCCAGACAAGAAAAAGCTAAAGGAATTCATCAACACTAAACCAGTATTACATGAAATGTTGAAGGGTAGTATTTAAGAAGAGGAAGAAGAAGATAAAGAAAAAAAAAGATAAAAAATAAGAACAATAAAATGGCAATAAAAACATATCTACCAAGAATTGAATCTAAAAACCAAAATAAACAAACAATAAATCAAATGAACAGAATAAACTAGTGAATAAAATAGAATCAGAGGTATAGAAATGGAACAGACTGATGATTCTCAGAGGGAAGGGGGCTGAGGGGTGGGAAGAGATTAAACAAAGATCTTTTATGCATATATGCATTACCTATGGACACAGATAATAGGGTGGCAAAGGCCTGGGGTGGAGTTGGAACTGGGTGGAGGGGGACAATAGAGGGGGGGAAAGAGGAATATTTGTAATACTCTCAACAATAAAGATTTTTTTTAAATCAATGGAAAAAAATATCCTCAGGTGAGGAATGACTAAAAGAAAAAAAAAAGTAGAAAACAAAACAACACAAAAAACAAAAAAACCTACATGCCAAAGGAGGAAATTTGTCCAATTCACTTTTCATTTTTTTCATCAAGTCATCCTAGCTTAACTCTATTTTATGTTAATCAGCCCTTTACTCCTAATTTCCCTGCCATTTCGATTTTCAATTTTTTAAATAGTAACATTTTTATGCAGTGTGTTGTAAGTCAATCTCAGATTTTTCTATGCCTTGTTTTACTACCCTGAAAAGATCACTATGCAAGTATTCAAGTATGAAATGTATTTTGAAATTCTCTTTTCATATATAGTTTATTCTGTAATTTCCAGTAATTTACAAATGTTGCACAATGTAGATATCTTCTCATTGGTGTAAGTACAATGAACAGGACAAAGTAATATCAGCAGGAAGAAAATGGAAGGGAATTGATGATGGTAAGTACTCCTGGGGATGAATTACCCTCAAACTGAATTATTTACCATAGTTAAATAGCACATCATTTCTGCTAATGGAAGCTGAATACCTATTGAAAGTGAAAGGTAAATTGCACTTTCTAGAAAAAAAAATTATTCTGAAATAATCTGCCTTACTGTAAAGTGACAGTTCTCCAAAAAATGTATGACATTTTGAGTTTTTTCAAAACCATTTATTAACTTCATCTTAGTTTCTCGAGTGAAGACAGTCAACTCTGGTGGTATCTATACACAAGACTGGCTTGAAAACAAAATCTGGAAAAATTAAGCATAGGATTCTTTTGAAAGTAACTGGATGGGTCAGCCTAAATAGATTGCTTTCTGACAGATCCTTGAAGTGTTTGTGACTGGTTAATCGCAGGAACTATAATTGATTTCATAGTCTAGCAGGAGTTGAAACTTGAGAAATGGCCATTGATGATGAAATCCATAGCTAAAAAATAATTAACCACTTGGGATAGTATAAAATGGGGCAAAAAAGCCACTGTTGATTTGTTACATTTTTCATCCCATGGGTGCATTTATGAACACATACTGGTAGACACCAAACAAAACTTGAATCACACCTCGGTTATTCAGCTTCTCTAAACTCATTAACTGAAAAGATATAGATTAATTGGAGAGAGTTCAGAGAAGAGTAACAAAAATTATTAAGGGGCCAGAGGGATTGATTTATGAGCAAAGATTAAAAGAATTTTTTCTATACAATTTAGCTAAGTGATGACTAAGCGGGAGGGGTGGGGATACAACTGTCTGAGGGTGTAAACACCAAGGATAGAGGAGAATAATTTACTATGCAACATGAGATTATAACTAGGGCTAATAAGCTGTAATTACCCAAAAGGAATAACAGAATAAATGTTTCAGGGAAATTCAGAACCATAAGACTGCCAACTTGTTTCTCAAGGAGACAGTCGCAGACACTTATAACCCTAGTCTCGTCCAGATTAACAAGTATGTGGTGTGAAATAATCATCTGATGCCATTGAGCTCCCTCCTCCCCACACACTCTCCAACAGTCTTGCATTTTACATTATTATGGCACTAGAGGCCCAGTGCATGATTGAATCATGCACATGTAGGGTCTCCTACACACTTTCGCTTTCGATCACGGGGGAGCTGGGTGCCTGTCCGCTGGTGCACCAGGCCTTTCAGAAGTCTCCGGCGACGCGAGCTCAGCGTCCCGCCGGCCCAATCAGCCACCCTGGCCACCCCGAGTCCCGCCCCCCCCCCCCGCGCCTCCTGGCCAATCACGGGCATAGCGAAGGTACGGTCAATTTGCATACTTGTCTATTATTAGGTAGGATATTTCAAGTCCAGCTTAGTACACAGGCCTACATAAGTTTGCCTTTATTGGTGCTGGTGAGTCTTTCCAAGTTTAATTCCAATAGTGGCCATAGAAGAGTTTGGAGTTACTGTGAATTCAATTGTAAAGCACCAAAAATAAGGCACCAAATCTGGAGGTGAGAAAATTTTGGATTCTGCTTGGAACTGTAAACATATCAGAAATCATAAGTGTTTATGTTTAGAATCTCCAATAATGAACTTTCAAATTGTATTTCATATATTTACAAGTTCAATTTGAGCATTATCTAAAGAATAAAAGGACACTAAAAATAAATCTTATAGGCTTCATGATTTGTGTAAACTTTGGAATGTAGTTCTTCAGAAAACAAATTAGTCTGTGGGTTACTGCAGGCTAAATTATTTGGCTAATTCCTATTGTGCTATCATGACATTCCAGAGCATTGCTATTTAACCTTGCCAGATAAGATTTTGCATGTCACTGCAGTGAAAGCAGCTTCTTTTGTATGCATACTTTTCTCCTTCTTTTCCTTTGTGTTGGGAATCATAATAGGGTGATCCCACTCTGAAAATACCCTTTTCTTCTCCTTCTCCTCTTTCTCCTTCACCATTGTTTTTACAAGTTCTTTTAGTTTTATCTTAATCTTTGTCCAGTTTTTTTCTAGGTAAATAATATCTTAAAACAATATTTTAAATAAACTTTTATTTTAGAGTAGTTTGATTTTCAGAAAACTTGCATAAATAGTATAGTTTCCATATACTTCATGTCCAGTATCCTATTACATTAGTACTAGAGGCCTGGTGCACAAAATTCGTGCATGGGGGCTGGGGGGTGTCCCTCAGCCCAGCTTGCACCCTCTCCAATCTGGGACCCCTTGAGGGATGTCCGACTGCCTGTTTAAGCCCGATCCCACCGGACATCCCTCTGACAATCCAGGACTGCTGGCTCCCAACTGCTTGCCTGCCTGCCTTTCTGATTTCCCCTAACCTCTTCTGCCTGCCAGCCTGATCACCCCCTAACCACTCCCATGCCAGCCTGTTTGCCCCCAACTTCCCTCCTCTGCCGGCCTGGTCACCCCTAACTTCCCTCCCCTGCAGGGTTGATCGCCTCCAACTGCCCTCCCTTGCAGGCCTGGTCCCTCTCAACTGCCTTCCCTTGCAGGCCTGGTCCCTCCCAACTGCCCTCCCCTGCTGGCCATCTTGTGGTGGCCATCTTGTGTCTACATGTAGGCAGGATCTTTGACCACATAGGGGCAGCTATCTTGATCTTGTTGGAGTGATGGTCAATCTGCATAGTACTCTTTTATTAGATAGGATAGAGGCCTGGTGCACGGGTGGGGACCAGCTGGTTTGCCCTGAAGGGTGTCCTGGATCAGGGTTGAGAGGCCTGGGTGAGGAGCCTGTGGTGGTTTGAAGGTCAGCCACGCCCCTGGCGACCCAAGCAGAGGCCCTGGTATCTGGAATTTATTTACCTTCTACAATTGAAACTTGGTAGCCTGGAGTGGAGCCAAGCCTCCTACTCTATCCGATCTGTGGCTGCCGCCATTTCTGTTTGGATTTGTTTACCTTCTATAATTGAAACTTTGTATCCTTGAATTGAGGCCTGGGCCCGCCAGAGTGTGTGGAAAGCTTGGCTTCCTCTGTTGCTGGGGAAACCCAAGCCTCCCTTCTGGTAGCCATCTTGGTTGGGGTTAATTTGCATACTCACCCTGATTGACTGGTGGGCGTGGCTTATGTAGCAGGGTGATGGTTAATTTGCATATTACTCTTTTATTAGAGAGGATAGTACATTTGTCACATCAAGTGAACTAATACTGATATTATTATTAAATAAATTCAAGCTTTATTCATATTTTCCTTTGTTTTTACCTAATGTCCTTTTTCTCTTTCAAGATCCTATCCAGGATACCACACTACATTTAGTTGTCATGTCTCTGTCTCTCCTCTTGACTATGACAATTTCTTTTTTATTATTCTTTATTGATTAAAGTATTACATATGTCTCCTTTTCCCCCCATTGACTTCTCCCTGATGACTACCACCCCCCAGCACATGCCCTCACCCCCCTAGTGTCTGTGTTCATGTGTTATGCTTATATGCATGAATACGAGTCCTTCGGTTGATCTCTTACCCCCACCCCCACCCTACCGTGCCTTACCTCTGAGGTTTCTTAGACTTTTGTTGTTTTTAATGACCTTCACAGTTTTGAGGTTTACTGGTCGGGTATTTTGTAGAATGTCCCTCCATTGGAATTTCTCTGAAGTTTTTCCTCATGATTAGACCAAGGTTATGGATTTGGGGAAGGAATACCACAATGGTAAATGTCATTTTCAGCACCTCAAATCAATGGTAAATTCTTCACTGTTGATATTAAGCTTGATCACCTGGCTGAGGTAGTGTTCATCAGGTTTTTCATTGTGAAATTATTTTTCCCTTTTCATGCTGGCCTCTTTGAAAGTCATGATGAGCAGTCCACACTTACCAGTAAGGACTGGGCAGTTATGCTCCACCTTCTTGAGGGTGAAGTGTTTATGTAAATTAATTGGGATTTTCTGCATGTTTAATTCATCTATTCTGACCCATTTGTTTGTTTTACTCATTTATTTCTAAAAGTATAGACATAGAATATTTATTTTGTACTTTGGGTTATAATTCAATACTACTTTATGTTAAAATTTTTCTAGCTTTGGCCATTGGTAGCTCTTTCAGTTGACTTCTGTGTCCCTTTGACATACTCCCATCCATGGGGACTTTTGCTGAATATTTCTTTCTTTTATGGCACTACAAGATGCTGCAGACTCATGCATGTTTCTTCCTCAGTTAGTCCTATTGTCAACCACTTCTCCAAGGATCCTTGCTCCTTTTTATTGGAGAATGGTATTAAAAAGCAAGACCTGCCCTAACCGGTTTGGCTCAGTGGATAGAGTGTTGGCCTGCGGACTGAAGGGTCCTGGGTTCAATTCCGGTCAATGGCATGTACCTTGGTTGTGGGCACATCCCCACTAGGGGGTGTGCAGGAGGCAGCTGATCAATGTTTCTCTCTCATCGATGTTTAACTTTCTATCCCTCTCCTTCCTCTCTGTAAAAAAATCAATAAAATATATATTTTTTTAAAAATAAAAATCAAGACCTGAGTACTAGATGTGCTTATTGCTACTGGGGTGTCATAACTTCTAGGTTTTGTCAGCTGACAGAGGAAGAAAATATATGTGTGCTATTTATGTACTACCTCACATTTATACACATATTTATAAGTACTTCTATATGTAACTGTCTGTATCTATATTAAACTAAACGTGAGTTCATAGTGATGTCTCTAACTCTAATCCTTTACTATATGGATTATTCTAGCCTTCTCCTCCATTTGCCTATAACCTCCCAATCCCATCCATCATCCACTTAATTAATTATCCAATTCTAATACACATGTATAATGATTTCAGAATTGTTAACCCATAGCTCCATTGGACAATTTTATCAAATGCAGTACATGCTTATCTATAGCTTCTTTTGTATTTAGTCTGAATAACTTTACTTATTTCCAAAGTTTCTTAGGTCAGCCCTGTTTCTCCCCACCCCCTTCAGTAAGGTTTTTCATATGTATGTAATATAATTAGATTCTTCTGTCACATTCTGCATTCCATCCTGAGATCAATTCCCTGATGACTTCTTGAATTTTTAAACTTTGCATTAATTAAGATTTACTCTTTGTACACTGAATGGTGTGCTCAGTGGTTAGAGTGTCAACCCATGCAATGTAGGGTCAAGGGTTCAATTCCTGGTCAAGGGCACGTACTTGGTTTGCAGGTTTAATTGCCAGCCCCAGTTGGGATGGATGCAGGAGGCAACCAATCAATGTGTCTCTCTCACATCCATGCTTCTGTCTCTCTCTCTCCCTCCCACCCTTCTATTCTCTCTAAATATCAAGGGGAAAAAATATCCTCAGGTGAGGATTAACAACAACAGCAAAAGAAAAAGATTTGCTCTTTGTGCTGACAGGTTCTATGGGTTTTGAAAAATGCATAGTGTCATCCCCACCCTAAAGAATCCCCTGTGCCTCACCTATTCAACAAAGAATCCCCTGTGCCTCCTCTAACCTCTGACAAACACCAGCCATCTGTATAACATCTCTAGTTTTGTCCGTTCCAAAATATTATATAAATGGAATGATGTAGTATGTAGCCTTTCTAACTGGCTTTTTTTACTTAGTAATATATATATTTTAGATTCATCCATGTCTTTGTGTGGCTTTTCCTACTACATTTCATAGTATCTTTTGAATTCCACAGTATCTTGAGTCAGTTTTTATTAAGTGAATGAGTTGAGGTTTTATGGAAATGCAGGTATTCTTTTGTGTATTGTGGATGGGTAGATTTGGAACCATTTGAGTAAATTTATTTTGATAGCTACTAAGTCTTTGGGAAGCAGTAGAAGTGATTTTTGAAATGTTTGTCATATTTTTACTCTTAACTATCTACTATTATCATAATGCAAATTACAAAAAGTAAAGTCTGATACAGTCTACTTAGCTGATGCAGACACACAGCAGATAATTATAAACCAGGGATACTTCCTTGGGAAATGGATTGCCATCAGAAAGAGGAACTGCATAAAATGTTTTAAACATTTATTAAAGTGGGCATAGATTACATTTTTAAATAATTGAGAAACACTATAGTAGGGAGTCAGAAAAAATTTTGCTAACTTTATACCCTTTACTAAACACAAACACTTTGGTGATTTAACTCCTTAGGTTGCTGTATTTAAAATATTTTTAAATACAGCTTTGAGCTGTATTTAAAAATATTTTATTTTATTTTTTTAATATATTTTATTGATTTTTTACAGAGAGGAAGAGAGAGGGATAGAGAGTCAGAAACATCGATGAGAGAGAAACATCGATCAGCTGCCTCTTGCACACCCCCTACTGGGGATGTGCCCGCAACCAAGGTACATGCCCTTGATCGGAATCAAACCCGGGTCCCTTGAGTCCGCAGGCCGACGCTCTATCCACTGAGCCAAACCGGTTTCGGCTAAAAAATATTTTAAAGGACTTCATTGATTTTAGAGAGATAGAGATAGAGAGAGAGATGGAGATGGGGAGAGAGAGAGAGAGAGAGAGAGAGAGAGAGAGAGAGAGAGAGAGAGAGAGATGTGAGAGAGAAACATGTTGGTTACCTCCCACACAAGCCCCAACTGGGATTGAACTAGTGTCCTTTTGGTGTCTGTGACAACACTCCAACCAACTGAGCCACACCTGCCAAGGCAAGCTGTATTTTTATATATATACTAGTATACCGGAGGACCGATGCACGAAATTTGTGCAAAAGTAGGTCTTTCTTCCCCCGTCTGCCAGCAGCGGCTTCCCTCTTGCACCTGGGACCTGGGCTTCCCTATGGCTGCCAGTAGGCACCTGGAACCCGGCTTCTCTCACAGCCCCAGCTTCATCCGGAAGGTCATTTGGAAGGATGACTGGTCTAATTAGAATATTACGCTTTTATTATTATAGATATTTTTATTGATTTCAGAGAGGATGGGAGAGGGAGAGAGATTGAAACATAATGATGAGAGAGAATCATTTATTGGCTGCCTTCTGCACGCCCACAACCTAGGTATGTGCCCTTGACTGGAATCGAACCCAGGACCCTTCAGTCTGTAGTCCAACACTCTATCCACTGAGCCAAACCAGTTAGGGCTATGAGCTGTATTTTTAATTGAATGTGGCTGCAAATAAATGTGCCACCACTTACACTTAGAACTTTCTTCATTCTACAAAAGCTTCTATTATATGATAAAGGTATGTTTTTAACAGAATTTTACTTTATTGGCAAGAAATAATATAAATATACTGACAAACAAAACAGGCCCAGAGGCATGGATGCATGGAACAGGCTGACATATCTTGGATGGGGGAGGTAGGGGGGATGAGATGGGAAGAGATTAACCAAAGAACTTATATGCATAACCAATGGCCATAGTGTGGTGAAGGCCTGGGTTGGGGTAGGGGCTGGGAGGAAGGGGATAAGCGGGAGGAGGGGGAATTGGGGACATCTGTAGTACTGTCAACAATAAAAAAATAATTTTAAAAAGAAATAATATAAAACATTTCTAATCAGTTCTAAAGCAGGATAGGGCAGCACTTTCCATACAACTAGATATCAGATGATCAGCATTGAGGTCCCTGATTACTATTCAAGTTACATTAGTACAAGTCAAAATGAAAATTGCTCAAGGATCTTAGTACTAACATAATTCTTCACGTTATTTATTGCTAAGAACTGGGTTCTTTATGGTCCCAGTTCAATGTCAATTCAAAACTCCAGCAAGATACTGTATAGCTGACTTAATTTGCCAAAGAAATTTGAAAACTTGTTTAAAGCTATTAGAAGCATTCTTGATAATTTTTGACTAGGTAGAACTTGGCTCATCATGGAGTTGGGGTAATCAGAGAGTGAGGAAATGATAATTTAGGTCCTTAGGCAAACATACAAGCTTTGAAGCTAGAGTAGTTCCAATTGCATGCCTAATGCTTGATTGACATGATCTGAGGTTAGACAACTATCCCAAGAAGCTGCTCCTGATTTCTGATTATTTACCAGTGACCCTCAGCTCCTTCTCACAGAGCTGTGCTTCACAAACTGGCAGTGATCTGTGAGGGTCTGGGCTGTGTCTTTCTGTATCATGGATTCTACTCTGGGTTTAAGAAAATCACTTCATTATACTTAAACAAATATGTATTTTAATAGAATGCAAAATTCCTCTAAAATGGGTAGGGAAGACATTGGGGAGTATGGAAAAACTTCTAAAACACTGCCCTAAGTTATGGCCACTTTTCTGGAATGCCCTTCTCCCTCAACTCTACCTAGACTTTTTAGCTCCTCTCCTAATGTGCTTGTTGAAGCCTCTGAATATAGAACTAGGTGTCCACTGGGGTGCTTTTAACTTGCATGCCTTCATTTTTTTAAATAAGGAGGCAGGAATCAATGTGATTCATCCTACTGAAAGGCTCAGGGAGAAAAATCATGATAATATTGAACAATTTTTAATAAAATCCAATACCAATTTATGAAGGAAAAAAAAAACTCTGAGAAAGTTAATTAGAAATAGAGGGGAGCTTCCTCAACCTGGTAAAGGACATCTATAAAAATCCTATAGCCAACATCATACTGTGTGGTAAAAGACTGACTGCTTTCCTCCTAAGATCAGGAACAAGCTAAGGATGTCTGCTCTCATCATTTCTAGTCAACATTGTGCAGGAGGTTCCAGCCAGTGCAATAAGGATTGGAAAAAAAATAAATAAGAGGCAACCAGTTTTGAAAGAAAACCACTGTCATTATATGCAGACCATCTCTGTAGAAAAATCACATGAAATCTACAAAGCAACTAGAACTAGTAAGTGAATATGACAAGTTCACAGAACATGGACTATTTAAAAATCAATTATATTCCTATACTAGTGCCCCGGTGCACAGATTCATGCACATTGAAAGGAAATTAATTAGAAGGTGGCCAGTGGGGTGGGATTGGGCAAGACAGGCCTGACATGCCCTGGAGCCAACCTCCCATGGTGCCTCCCTAGTCGGGCTGGCTGCACCTGGGGTGGCGTGGCTGGAAGGGTGTCTGCGGAGTGAGTGGGATCCCCCTGGCCTGCAGGGATCGGGCAGAAACCAGCTCTCTGACATCCCCCAAGGAGTCCCAGATTGCAAGAGGGCAGTTCTTGGGTGACACAACCCAGAATTGGGCTTCCTCCTCTCTGGTTCTGGGGTGCATCACCCAAGAACTGCTGCTGCCAAGTCACCGCAGCTCAGCAGCTCCTGCGTTGAGTGTCTGCCCCCTGGTGGTCAGTGCACACCATAGCTACCAGTCGGAGCGTCTGCCCCCTGGTGGTCATTGTGCATCAAAGCTACCAGTTGAATGGTCAGACAGTCGCTTAGCCTTTTTTATATATATAGATACTAGCAATAAATAATCAGAAATTGACATTTAAAAAGGAAATCTTATAATAGCATCAAAATATGAAATAATGTTCACATGTCCATTTTCCCCAACTTGATATGTTCTAATTTTTTTTGTAGAAGTTGATCATGTGATTTGAACATTTATCTAGGAAGAAAAAGGACCTAGAATATTCAAAACAACTTTGAAAAAGAACAAACTTGGAGGACTTACACTATCTGATCCCAAGGCTTATTAGAAAGCAACAGTAATCAAGACAGTGCTCTTAATATAAGGATAGATGTAGATCAAGGAGAAGAGTGAGCCCAGAAATAGACCCACACATATATATGTGGTCAAGTGTACAGCAATTCAATAGAGAAAGCATAGTCTTTCTAATAAAAATTGTGCTGGAAACATTTGGACATCATTTAAAAAAATCAGCCTTGATGCCATGGCCAGTGTGGTTCCATGGTTAGAACGTTGACCTGAGCACCACGGGTTATGGGTTTAATTCCCAGTCAAGGGCAAGAACCTGGGTTGCAGGTTCAATGGCTAGCACAGTCCAGCATGTGTGGGAGGCAATGAATCAATGTGTCTCTCTCACATCAATGTTTCTCTCTCTCTCTAGCTTCCTCCTCACTCCCTCCCTCCCTTCCACTCTCTCTAAAACTCAATGGAAAAAAATATCCTTGGGTAAAGATTAACAACAGCAACAAAATCAACCTTGATTAATACCTCATACTCCATGCAAAACAAACAAATAAAAACTTCAAAAGGGATCGTTGACCTAAATATAAATTCTAAACTATCAGGCAAAGACTTTTTTTAGGTACGACACCAAGAAGATGATCCATAAAAGAAAAAAAAATTGATAAATTAAATTTTATCAAAATGAAAAACTCTGTTCTTTATAAGATACTGTTAAGACAAAAGACAAGACAGACTGGAAGAAAAATATTTGCTAGTGACATATCTTATAAGAGACTTATATCCAGAATATATAATGAATTTTTAAAACTCAATAATAAGAAACAAACAAATCAATTTTTAAATTTTATTTTTCAACTAGAGGCCCGGTGCATGAAATTTGTGCATGGAGGGTGGGGTGTCCCTCAGCCCAGCCTGCACCCTCTCCAATCTGGGACCCCTCGGGGGATCGGGCCTAAACTGGCAGTTGGACAGCCCTCTCACAATTCAGGACTGCTGGCTCCCAACCGCTCACCTGCCTGCCTGCCTGATTGCCCCTAACTGCTTCTGCCTGCCAGCCTGATCACACCCTAACCACTCCCATGCCAGCCTGATCAATGCCTAATTGCTCCCCTGCCGGCCCAATTGCCCCTAACTGCCCTCCCCTGCAGGCCTGGCCGCCCCCAACTGCCCTCCCCTGCCGACCTGGTTGCCCCTAACTGTCCTCCCCTGCTGGCCTGCTGCCCCACGCAGCCTGCTTGTTCAGTCTTTTGGTCGTCCCTCACGAACCCCCCTGCCGGCCTGGTTGCCCCACGCAGCCTGCTTGTTCAGTTGTTTGGTTGTCCCTCACTAACGCCCCTACTGGCCTGGTTGTAGGCAGCCATCTTATGAGGGCGTGAGGGTTAATTTGCATATTACCTCTTCATTATATAGGATACACATTGCTCAAGAACACAGACAATAGGGTGGTGAAGGCCTGGGACGGGGCAGGAACCAAGGGGTGTGGGGCAAGAGGGAAAAGGGAGAGGGCATCAGTAATACTCTCAACAAGTAAGATTTTTTTAAAAAGAAAAACAAACAAACTGCTGATACATGTTATAACATGGATGAATATCAAAGTAATTATGCTGAGTGAAAGAAGCCATGCCAAAAAAATAAATAAATAACTATACATTGTATGATTCTATTTATATAAAATTCTAGAAAATGAAATTCTAGTTTATAGTGACAGAAAATAGATCAGTGGTCACCTGAGAATGCAGAGGGCAACAGAGTCTGGGCCAAGTGTTCCTGTATTACAAAGTGGTCTGAGTAAACTTTTGGGGATGATGAATATCTTCTTTTTTTTATTGTGATGATGGTTTCAGAGGTGTACATATATGTATATACATATGTCAAAACTTAACAAGATGAGCACTTAAATGGGTGCAGTTTATTTTATCCCTATAAAACCATGAAAAGTTATCTCTGTAGCTGAAAATGAAGCTGGTCATAGCTTAATGCAAAGTTTGTGTTAAATTTCCATGGTTCTAAGAGAAAGAACATGGGCTTTGGGGCAGGGCTTGGGGGAAAGAGGCAGGTTGAATAATAGAAATAGAGGCGATACTTAGATGACCCCCTGCCAGCACTCTTTTTCAGGTAAGGATTCGCAGAGGCTGGTTTGAGTTTAGTAGTGGCAAAATATTTTTTGTTTCAAGTTTCCTGGTTGGTTTTGAAGTAGCCAAGTAATACATGCATTACAAAATATGAACTATGGCCCTAGCTAGTTTAGCTCAATGGATTGAGCGTCAGCCTGCGGATTGAAGGATCCCAGGTTCAATTCAGGTCAAAGGCACATGCCCGGGGTGTGGGCTCGATCCCCAGTAGGGGGCGTGCAGGAGGCAGCAGATCAATGATTCACTCTCATTGATGTTTTTATCTCCCTTTCCCGCTCCCTTCCTCTCTGAATCAATAAAAATAAAAAATTAAAAATTAAAAAATGCTAACTATGTACATAAAGGCTTATAATGTAAGCAACATTTCGCTATTCTAACTCTCCCTACCCCCATTTCTAATCCTCTAAGATTATTATCTTTAAGTCTATTAACTGTTTCTGTTTAGTTCTTCTGGTGATTGCTTCCCTATATACTGCCATTACTTGATTTATCTATTTTAGACTTTATTAATTTTCCATTGTGATAAATGAGGCTTTACCTCAATTATTCTGCCTCTCATCTCAATATAGTTATCATGCTTTTCATTTTGTCTGTTCATTTGTTTTAGGAATATACTTAGACCTAACTATTTCTTGTTCTGTAAACTATAGACAATATCTCTTAACTCCATTTGTAAGATGAGGCCATTAGTTCCCTGCTCTTTCCCTTATTGCTCATCTCTTTTACCTACTAACTCTTGTCATTTGTACTTTCACTTTTCACATTTCCAAGAGGGATAACATTTATGCTTTACTCTTTGTCTATAATTAAGTGGCTCTATAATTAAGCATCATGCTTTTATATATTGGTTATTTCTGAAATTTAAAAATTAAGTATACAGTGTTTATATTATTGTGGCTAATGGAAATTTTTGTCTTTTGTTAAGTGTAATGAGAACATTACTTAATTTCTATAATGTTTTGTTTTTCTGGATTTTCTAATTGCCTTTCTTTTTTCTCACATTGTCTGCAGCATCCATAGTTCTCTAGTTTCTTAAAGGTGGATAAAATTGTGAGCCGCCCCCCTCCTCTTTTTTTGGATGCCTCTCTCTGGAGCCCCTCCTTGCTTCTATTGGATTGAATGCTCCTTAGGCCTGTGGTATAGCTGTCATACTTGGGCTTTGATTAGTGTCTGCTTTTCGGTCCACTGTTTCCAGAATCCAGTATGTATCTCTATTTCTTTTTACTCCCTTTGTTGGAGTATATTCCTAAATAACTTCCTAGGAAAGAGGTGAGAGGTGAACTTTGAGTTTTTGAAATCTGGGAAAAAAATTCTATCAAGCTCAATATATACCTGGCTAGGAATAAAACTATAGGTTCAAAATAATTTTCCCTCAAACTTGAAGGTATTTCTCCATTTTTCTCTCTAACACCCAATATTGCTGATGAGGGGACCAATCTATTCCAATTCTTGTTCCTTTCACTGTTAATGATTTTCCTCTCTGCATGTTTTTAGGGTCTTCTCTTTTATCTTTGATGTCCTGACATTTTATAATATGTCTAGGGGTTGAGCAAAATGGCTGGTTACTCCAAACAGGATGCTGGTAAGCTCTACCCATGTGCATAAAGCCATTATGCTGGGGGATCTCTAAAGTCCAGGATGTAAATGTCTTTGTTCTGGGGCACCAATGCTCACAAGTGCTACTTCTATTTTTAGATGACTTAATCTCTTTACAGAAGAACATTCTGATTTATTTTTTTATTTTATGTTTTTGCCTTGGGAATAAATGCCTGAAACTAAGGGTTCTGTATGGGGTGGGGCGGGGTGGGGAGATGATGATTCAGTACACAGGCTTTCAGTGAATTCCTCACACTTCATTTCCACCCTCTTCTTTACTTGGCATTTGCAAATTGCAAACTTCTCTGGGGTCCTACAGTGCAGACCAGCATCCTCCCAGGCTATATAAGTACCCTCTGTCACTTTTCTGCCCTTCTTTATCAGTCAGCATCCTATCCACTTTCTGTCTTTCAGAAACATACTGAAAAATCTCTTTTCTGTTGAATCCCTGTATTCTCTTTATTATATTTTTATTTGTTTAATGGGATATTGAGAGATAGAAAGGAGCTAAAATTGTTTGGTCTGCCACATTGACCCAGATGTCTAGATACTTGTCAAATTTTAAAATTTATAAGCTTTTTGTGAAAATGCTGGAAAATATTTGTAAATAGGAGCAATTAGCTATAAACTGGAGAAATCTACATTGTTTACCCATTAGTAGAAATTAAAGGATTCATTAGGGTTAAAGCTCTGTGAAAGAGATTAATAGGCAGCAATGAAATCTAATTCTCCATTGTTTCATGGAAAGCTGGCTTCAGTCCTTGAACTAAAAATCAAACAATGGACATATATAAAATTGAATATAATGAATAGAGTATTTTGCTATACTTCATTTTATTTGTTTATATTTTATCCTAATTTCTTTTTGAGTGGGTAACTCTGTTGAGATGCTGTGGAAAAGATTTATGAGGCAATACTCCGCATGAGGCTTTCTTCACTCATTGTCATAATCATAAGCAAGAGTCAGGAATTTTCTTCTGAGGAAAAAAAAGGATTTCCATAGAAACACCCTAATGCTGGCTATATTGAAGAAAATTCTCTCAGTCTACAACTATTGAAAAAGTATTGCTGTGCCATTATGTCACATAACCAGTTGCTTTGTATTTATCTCAAGTGAGACGCTGGCCATACTTGTATACAAGAAGCACTAAAATACCAAGTTATCTGAGAACAGCATTGCAAGTTTAGGTTTATCTAAATGCACAGTGAAATGGCTTTCCTGGCCTCACAATTTTCTTACCAGTCCTTTTGTGCCCTTGGTGATTCTAGTTTTACAGTGTTTAAAGTTCAGAAGCTGTGTCCCAGGCCTTTGTTGTTTTTCAATCTTTGGGTTTGTGTTCCATAGGCACCTATAGCAGGTGATTCTATGATGATTATATCACCACTGATTAACCTACCTGCCCCTAAGGTACTTGTATTTTAGACTCTCCTTTGAATTCAATTTTCTGTACTTACCCCATCCTGCCTGACATTACCTTTTGTACTGATCTCTGAGATTCATTTATTATACTCATCTTCCTATGAGCCAGTTCTAGATTAATAGTCCACTGGCCACATATTTGTGTTATCCTTATTATCTACTCAACCCATGGGTATGTTTGGACCATTGTTTCTAACCTTCCATCATCATATCCCTAGTTATAATTGTGGAATCTTTGTCTACAACATATTTCAACATCGACTTAAACTGAACTTAACACATCTTCCTTTAAAAACTTTTCCAATGCTTATTTTTTCTACAATGTTTAAAACACTTTGCCCTCTTAGAATCAATGGTCATTTGTTTCTTAATTTGCTTCGTACCTATGACCTATTGCCCTGCCCCTCAACTTCTGCCTATCATAATTCTGTTTTCATGAGCTACCTTCCTGTTACTCTTCCTCCATAATTAATCTTTTTTATTTTTTTATTTTATTGTTTAAAGTATTACAAATAGTAGTACTTATGTCTCCTTTTTTTCCCCATTGACCTTCCTCCTGCCTCCCCTATACCCCCCCACACACTATCCTTCACCTCACCCCCACAGTGTCTTGTGTCCATTGGTTATGCTTCAATGCATGCATACAAGTCCTTTGGTTGATCTCTTACCTCCCACCCCCGCCCCAGCCTTCCCGCTGTAATTTGACAGTCTGCTCAATGCTTCTCTGCCTCTGTATCTATCTTTTCGTTCATCAGGTTATAATGTTCTTTATTATCCATAAATGAGTGAGATCATGTGATATTTTTCTTTCATTGCATGGCTTATTTCACTTAGCATAATGCTCTCCAGTTCCATCCATGCTGCTGCAAATGGTAAGAATTCCTTCTTTTTTATAGCAGCGTAGTATTCCATTGTGTAGATGTACCACAGTTTTCTAATCCACTCATCTGCTGACAGGCACTTAGGCTCATTCCAAATTTTAGCTATTGTAAATTGTGCTGCTATGAACATAGGGGTGCATATATCCTTTCTGATTGGTGTTTCTGTTTTCTTGGGATATATTCCTACAAGTGGTATTACTGGGTCAAATGGCAGTTCCATTTTTAAATTTTTGAGGAAATGCCATACTGTTTTCCACAATGGCTGTACTGGTCTGCATTTCCACCAGCAGTGAAGGAGGTTTACTTTTTCTCTGTATCCTCTCCAGCACTTGTCTTTGTTGATTTGTTGATGATAGCCATTCTGACAGGTGTGAGGTGGTACCTCATTGTTGTTTTTATTTGCATATCTCTGATGATTAGTGACTTTGAGCATGTTTTCATGTACCTCTTGGCTTTCTGAATGTCCTCTTTCAAAAAGTGTCTAGGTCTTTTACCCATTTTTTGATTGGGTTGTTTATCTTCCTTTTGTTAAGTTATATGAGTTCCCTGTAAATGTTGGAGATTAAACCCTTATCGGAGATAACATTGGCAAATATGTTCTCCCATGCAGTGGGCTTTCTTGTTGTTTTGTTGATGGTTTCTTTTGTTGTGCAGAAGCTTTTTATTTTGATGTAGTCCCATTTGTTTATTTTCTCCTAAGTCTCTCTTGCCCTAGGATCTGTGTCTGTAAAGATATTGCTACGACATATGTCTGCAATTTTGCTGCCTATGGAGTCTTGTAGGATTTTTATAGTTTCCCGTCTTACATTCAAGTCCTTTAGCCATTTTGAGTTTGTTTTTGTGTATGGTGTAAGTTGGTGATCTAGTTTCTTTTTCTTTTTTTTTTTTTTGCATGTATCCGACCAAATTTCCCAGCACCATTTATTAAAGCGGCTGTTTTGACTCCATTGTAAGCTCTTGCCTCCTTGTCAAATATTAATTGAGTATAATGGCTTGAGTCAATTTCTGGGACCTCTATTCTGTTCCATTGGTCTATATGTCTGTTCTTGTGCCAATACCAGGCAGTTTTGAGAACTGTGGCTTGGTAATATAGTTTGATGTCTGGTATTATGATCCCGCCAACTTGTTCTTCTTTCTCAGGACAGCTGTGGCTATTCAGGGTCTTTTTTTTTATTCCAGATGAATTTTTGGAGAGTTTGTTCTAGATCTTTGAAATATGCCATTGGTATTTTAATGGGGAGTGCATTGACTCTATAGATTGCTTTTGGTAGTATGGACATTTTAATGATGTTGATTCTACCAATCCATGAACATGGTATGTTCTTACATTTGTTTATATCTTCCTCTATCTCTTTTTTCAATATACTGTAGTTTTCTGAGTACAGGTCTTTTAAGTCCTTGGTTAATTTTATTCCTAGGTATCTTATTTTTTTTGGTGCAATGGTAAATGGGATTGCTTTTCATTTCTCTTTCTGTGAGCTCATTATTGGTGTATAAAAAGGCCATAGATTTCTGGGTGTTAATTTTGTATCCTGCTACATTGCCAAATTCATTTATTAGGTCTAGTAGTTTTTTTATGGAGTCTTTGGGGTTTTCTATGTATAGTATCATGTCATCTGCAAATAAGGACAGTTTTACTTCTTCTTTTCCAATTTGGATGCCTTTTATTTAGTCTTCTTGTCTGATCGCTATGGCTATTACTTCTAGTACTATGTGGAACAGGAGTGGTGAAAGTGGACATCCTTGTCTTTTTCCTGTTCTTAGGGGAAATGTGTTTAGTTTTTGCCCATTGAGTATGATGTTGACTGTAGGTTTATCATATATGGCTTTTATTATGTTGAGGTATGATCCCTCTATTCCCACTTTGCTGAGAGTTTTTATCAAGAAAGGGTGTTGGATTTTGTCAAATGCTTTTTCTGCATCAATTGATATGATTATGTGATTTTTGTCCCTCAGTTTGTTTATGTGATGTATCACATTTATTGATTTTTGGATATTGTACCATCCTTGCATCCCTGGAATAAATTCCACTTGGTCATGGTGTATGATCTTTCTAATGTGTTGCTGAATCTGATGTGCTAGAATTTTGTTGAGGATTTTAGCATCTGTGTTCATCAATGATATTGGCCTGTAGTTCTCTTTTATTGTGATGTCTTTATCGGGTTTTGGGATTAGGGTAATGCTGGCTTCATAAAAAGAGCTTGGAAGTGTGCCTTCCTCTTGAATTTTTTGGAATAGTCTGAGGGGGGATAGGTTTTAGTTCCTCTTTGAATGCTTGGTAGAACTCCCCTGTAAAGCTGTCCGGACCAGGGAATTTTTTTGCTGGAAGATTTTTGATCACTGTTTCAATTTCTTCAGTAGTTAATCAGCCTATTCAGGTTTTTTTATTCTACTTGGTTGAGTTTTGGGAGCTTGTATTTTTCTAAGAATATGTCCATTTCGTTGAAGTTGTCTTTTTGTTGGAATAGAGTTGTTCATAGCATTTTTTCATAATCGTTTGTATTTCTGTGGGATCTGTTGTTATTCCACCTCTTTCATTTCTGATTTTGTTTATTTGATTCCTCTCTATTTGCTTGTTGGTGTGCCTGGCTAGAGGTTCATCAATCTTGTTTACCCTTTCAAAGAACCAGCTCTTGGTTTTGTTGATCTTTTGTATTATTTTTTTTCTCTATTTCATTTATCTCCGCTCTGATCTTTATTATTTCCTTCCTTCTGCTTATGCTGGGCTTTTCTTGTTGCTCTCTTTCTAACTCTTTGAGTTGTAAGGTTAGGTAATTTATTACCATTGTTTCTTGGTTTTTTTTGCAGTAGGCTTGTAGAGCTATGAACTTCCCTCTCAAGACTGCTTTCATTGTGTCCCATAGATTTTGGATTGTTGTGTTTTCATTTTGATTTGTTGCCATGATGCTATTTATTTCTTCTTTGATATCTGTGGTAACTCAGTCATTGTTTAATAGCATGCTATTTATCCTCCAGATGTTTGTTTTTTATTGTTTTTATTGTAGTTGATTTCTAGTTTTATGCCATTGTGATCTGAGAAGATGCTTGATATGATTTCTATCTTCTTGAATTTGAAGAAACTTTGCCTGTGACCCAATATATGGTCTATCTTTGAAAATGACCCAAGTGCACTTGAGAAGAATGTATATTTTGTGGCTTTGGGGTGAAATGTTCTGAAGATGTCAATTAGTTCCATCTGATCTAGTGAGTCATTTAGGATTGATGTTTCTTTGCTGATTTTTTGTTTAGAGGATTTGTCCAATGGTGGTAGTGGGGGCATTACAGTCCCCTACTATGACTGTATTGCTGTCAATCTCTCCCTTGATAGCCTCCAGAAGTTTTTTTTATTTATTTGGGTGCTCCTGTATTGGGTGTGTATATGTTCACCAGAGTTATTTCTTCTTGTTTGATTGCTCCCTTTAGTATTATGGAGTGGCCTTACTTGTCTCTTTTTATGTCCTCCACTTAGAGATCTAATTTGTCAGATATAAGTATTGCTTTCCAGCTTTTTTTTTTTTTTCATTTCCATTTGCCTGAAATACCTTTTTCCATCCCTTCACCATGAGTCTGTGTGAATCCTTTTTTCTGAGTTGGGTTTCCTGTAGACAGCAGATATATGGAACATGTTTTCTTATCCATTCAGCTACCCTATGTCTTTTGATTGAGGCATTTAATCCATTTACATGTAAAGTTATTATTGATAGGTACTTGTTTGTCACCATTTTTATTCTTTATGCCTCTGTTCCTTCTTTGCTTCCTATTTCTTCTTTTACAGGAGATCCTTTAGCATTTCTTGCATTGCTCATTTGGTGGTAATAAACCCCCTTAGTCCATTTTTGTCTGTGAAGCTCCTGATTTCTTCATCAATTTTGATTGACAGACTTTCTGGGTACAGTATTCTTGGATTCAGACCCTTCCTTTGCATGACTTTGTATATTTCATTCCATTCCCTTCTGGCCTGATGAGTTTCTGTTGAGAAATCAATTGCTAGTCTGGTGGGGGATTCTTTGTGGGTAACTTTCTGTCTCTGGCCATTTTAAGATTCTCACTTTGTCTTTGGTGTTTGCCAATTTGATTATAATGTGCCTTGGCATCGGTCTTTTGGGGTTCATTTTGTTTGGGATTCTGTGAGCTTCTTGGATTTGTGTGAGTTTTTTCTTCCCTATATCAGGTAAGTTTTCTGTCATTATTTCTTCAAATATGTTTTCTATTCCTTGTTCAGTTTCCTATCCTTCTGGAGCCCCTATTATGCGGATGTTGTTTCGTTTCATGTTGTCACAAAGTTACCTTAGGCTCTCCTCCTGTTTTTTTAAGTTTTTTTTCTAGATGCTGCTCTGCTTGGGTATTGTTTTCTGCCTTGTCTTCTTGCTCACTGATGCAGTCCTCTGCTTCTTATAGTCTACTGTTGATGCTTTATATTGAATTCTTTATAGCAGTGATGTCATTTTTCATTTCTTCTTGGTTCTTCATTTCTTCTTGGTTCTTACACATATTGTTGAATTTGTCTTCCATTCTTTTCAGCAAGCTTATGACCATTTTTTTAAATTCTTTCTCAGACATATTGCTTGCCTCCATTTTGTTTACTTCCTTTTCTGGTGATGCCTCCTTTTCTTTCATATGCAGGCTGTTTCTTTGTCTCCCCATGGTCTCTCTTCTCCAGGTATCTGATTATGTAGCTCTCTCTCTCCTGTGTTGATTTAAAGGCACAAAATACAACATAGCAAGGCACAACACATAAGGCACTGTACACAAATGTATTCATGATACTAATAACCCCAAATAAAGGTGACCACCAGAGGAAAAGAAATTAGGGGATAAGAAAAAAAAGGAGTGAAAAAATGATATTGAGAAAAGGAAAAAAAGTAGGAGAGAAAAGAAAGAGAATAAAAAAGAAGGGGGAGAAAACTCCAATAGAACAACCACTAATCCCAAAAAATGCAAACAACAAACACCCAGAGATTAATGCAAACTACTAACAACAATCGAGGAGAGGAAAAACAGAAGCAAAAAACAAACAAAAACAAGAAAAAGAGAAACAATCTTACAAACAAGCACACAAAAAATCTAATCAATAATCAAGTAAACAACACAATAGGATGGAAAGAAAACAAGGCAAAATAAAAGAAAACAAACAAACAAAACCTGGAACAAAAAAAACCAAACCAAAAAAAAAAAAAACACACCGAAACACAACAACAACAACAAAAAAGGGCAGAGAGAAAAAAATGTAGATAGTGAAGAAAGATAAGAGAGAGGTGTGTATGGAGTTATAGCAGGGTATCAGAAATTAGATATATAAGTAGGGTGAATTTTTAACAGGGGGTAAAAAGAAGGAATAGAGAAAATCTAAAGTAGGAATAGGGTAAGAGAAACAGGATAACAAAAGGGGAAAAGTGAGGAAGAGAGTGTTGGCATAAAGGTAAAGTTGAGATAGAGTAAAATGATGCTAAAGGAAAAATGAAAATGTAATGTAGAACACTAATTCCAAAATAAAATAAAATAAAGAGAAAATAAAATGACACTTTTTTAAAAAAAAAAAGGTAAAATAGTAGTAGTATTGATACTGATTAAAAATAAGAATATAATAATTAAAAAGGTAAAGTTAAGTGAGGAAAAAAGAAAAAAATAGTTTCTTAAGTAAAAGATAAAAAATAAAAATGTGCAGTAGTGAAGGTCATTCATTTCCTCTAATGTTCTGTTTGGCTCGTCTGTTTCATGTCCAGTAGTCAGGACAGTATTGAATTTCCCTGCATTCCACTGCTCCTCTGTGTTGTAAGCCACAGTCCTGATTTTCCAGCAGGCAGTATTTCTTTGTTTCTTAGACACTTTTATTTGTGTTTACACAAGAGTCAATTTGTGATTCAGCCACTGGGTGACAGTGTTTCTGGATTGACCTCAGGGGCTACAAGTCCTCTCTATCCAGTATTTAGAATTTGTTTTCCCTTCTGCACTTAATACTGGTTTGGGGCTATGGACTGCCCCAGAGCTGGTTTTCTGATCCTTTCTCCCCTCTCTGATCCCCAGGTTCCACAAAAACAACTTTCCCCTGCAGTCTCTGAGAGTGTTTTTAATTGGATGATCCTATATAATGGGCTTAGTAATCAAAACCAAGAATTTAAAGATAAAAAAGAGCTAGAGTAAGTGCAAAAACTTGTGACTTTTACCCTCTGGCACTACACGCAATTTTGAATGTCTCTGTGCACATCTTTTTTTGCCCTGGCACTTAGCAGCCGGCACACTGGTAACATTTCAGGCTGCCTTTTTGTGCCCAGTCCAGCTATGGGTTAATTTTTAGAGTTCCCTTCTGCTAGCAGCCCTGCGGATCCCCTTCCACATTCATGGATCACACTAGCCCCAATGGCCGTGGATTTTGTGGGGAGCAGACTTTCCCCTGAACCTCTAGATCCCATTGTGCGTGTATCTCTCTCCAGCCTGGATTGCAGACCTCACCTTTTCCTAGCAAAATCTGACCTTTCCGTGAGAAGGTGCAGAGCTCATCCGAGTCCGCATATTTGTGCTGCTTGAGATCCGGTGTTTCTGAGCTAGCAGCTGTTCCGTGGGTGTTGTGGTTGTAGAGTCCCGGGATGTATAGGCTTCCGATAACAGCCACTCTCCCCTTCAAGATGGCATGGTCTCCGCAGCAGAGCCAGTTGCTCTGGGAGAGATTTCAGCAGCTGCTGGTCAGGGGAGCCTGGTCCAGCAGTCCCCAACAGTCCCTTGGAGTATAGCTGTCCCTCACCCACAAATATACACTCCCCATACGTCCGCACACTCTCTTTTTGTTCTCTCACTCACACACTATCTTGCAGTCTGCCTTCCTATCGACAGCCATCTTCTGCTTAGCCATACTTAATCTTTTTTTTATATAAATCTTTATGTTGAAAATATTACGTATGTCCCCTTGTCCCCCTTAATTGACCCCCTCCAGCCGACCCCTGTCCCCAGCCCCTCGCCCTCACCACCCCATTGTCAGTGTCCATGGGCAATGCATATATGCATACAAAGTCCTTAGTTAATTACCCTCCACCCTAAACCCTCCCCCACTTTCCCTCCGAAATTACACACACTCTGTTCCATGCTTCCATGTCTCCGGATCCACTCTGTTCATCAGTTTATTTTTTTACTTAGATTCCACATATGAGTGAGATCATGTGATACTTTTCTTTCTCTATTTCACTTAGTATGATACTCTCCAGGTCCCTCCATGCTGTCTCAAAGGGTAAGATACTCTTCTTTTTTACTGCTGTATAGTATTCCATGGTATAAATGTACCACAGCTTTTTTATCCATTCATCTACTGATGGGCACTTGGACAGTTTCCAGATCTTAGCTATTGTAAATTGTGCTGCTATGAACATAGAGGAGCACACATTCTTTCTGATTGGTATTTTGGGTTTGGGTTTCGTAGGATATATTCCGAGAAGTGGGATCACTGGATCAAATGGCAGTTCCATATTTAATTTTTTGAGGAAACTCCATACTGTTTTCCATAATGACTGCACTCCCCCCAGCAAAGTACTAGGGTTACCATTTCTCTACATCCTTGCCAGCACTTGTCATTTGTTGATTTGTTGATGGTAGCCATTCTGGCAGTTATGAGGTTATACCTTATTGTAGTTTTAATTTGCATCTCTCTGATAATCAGTGACTTTGAGCATTTTTTCATATGTCTCTTGGCCATCTGTGTGTCCTCTTTGGAGAAGTGTCTATTTATGTCCTTTGCCCATTTTTTAATTGGATTGTTTGTCTTCCTTCTGTTAAGTTGTATGAGTTCCTTATAGATTTAGGATATTAACCCTTTATCAGATGTACCATTGGCAAATTTGTTCTCCCGTACAGTGGGCTCCCTTTTACTTTTGTTGATGGCTTTTTTTGCTGTGCAGAAGCTTTTTAGTTTGATGTAGTCCCATTTGTTTATTTTTCTCTTTAGTTTCCTTTGCCCTAGGAAATGTATCCATAAACATATTGCTAGAGAGATGTCTGAGATTTTTCTGCCTATGGTTTCTTCTAGGATTGTTATGGTTTCATGACTTACATTTAACTGCTTTATCATATTGACTTTATTATTGTGTATGGTGTAAGTTGGTGGTCTAGTTTCATTTTTTGCAAGTATCTGTCCAGTTTTCCCAACACCATTTATTGAAGAGACTATCTTGACTCCATAGTATTATGCTCTTGCCTCCTTTGTCAAATATTAATTGAGCATAATGGCTTTGGTCGATTTCTGTTCTGTTCCATTGATCTATATGACTGTTCTTTGTGCCAGTACCAGGCTGTATTGATTATGGTGGCTTTGTATTATAACTTGAAATCTGGTATGGTGATTCCTCCAACTTTGTTCTTCTTTCTCAAGATTGCTGCAGCTATTCGGGGTCTTTTTGATTCCATATAAATTTTTGGAGTATTTGTTCTAGATCTGTGAAATATGCTGTTGGTATTTTTAATAGAGATTGCATTGAATCTGGAGATTGCCTTGGGTAGTATGGACATTTTAATGATGTTGATTCTACCAACCCATGAACACAGTATATTGTTCTACTTGTTTATATCCTCCTCTATCTCTTTTTTCAATGTCCTGCAGTTTTCCAAATACAGGTCTTTTGCCTCCTTGGATAAGTATATTCCTAAGTATTTTAATCTTTCTGTTACAATGGTAAATGGGATTGCTTATTTAGTTTATCGCTCTGAGAATTTGTTATTGGTGTATAAAAACACCATCAATTTTTGCATGTTGATTTTGTATCCTGCTACATTGCCAAATTCATTTATTAAGTCTAGTAGGTTTTTTTGGTGAAGTCTTTAGGTTTTCTATGTACAATATCATGTCATCTGTAAATAAAGAGAGTTTTACTCCCTCCTTTCTAATTTGGATGACTTTTTATTTCCTTTTCTTATCTGATTGTTGTGGCTAGAACTTCCAGTACTATTGTGAATAAGAGTGGTGAAAGCGCACATCCCTGTCTTGTTCCTGTCCTTAGGAGAATTGGTTTTAGTTTTTTCCCATTGAAATGATGTTGGCTATAGGTTTGTTATATATGACCTTTATCATGTTGAGATATGCTCCCTCTATTCCCACTTTGCTGAAAGTTTTTATCAAAAATGTGTGTTGAGCCCAGCTGGCATGGCTCAGTGGTTGAGTATCAACCTTGGAACCAGGAGGTCATGGTTCAAGGCACATGCCTGGGTTGGGGGCTCGATCCCCCTTGTGGGGCAAGCAGGAAGCAGCTGATCAATGATTCTCTCTCATCATTGGTGTTTCTGTCTCTCTCCCTCTCCCTTCCTCTCTGAAATCAATAAAAATATATATTTTTTTAAATGTGTGTTGGGTTTTGTCAACTGCTTTTTCTGTGTCTATTGATATAATCATGTAATTTTTGTCTTCCAGTTTGTTTATGTGATGCATCACATTTATTTATTTGTGAATACTGTATCAGCCTTGCAGACCTGGAATAAATACCACTTGGACATGGTGTATGATTTTTTAAAATATATTTCTGGATCCAATTTACTAATACTTTGTTGAGGATTTTAGCATCTGTGTTCATCAGGGATATTGGCCTGTAATTCTCTTTCTTTGTGGTGTCTTTTTTCTTATTTTGTAATTAAGATAATGCTGGCCTCATAAAAAGAGCTTGGAAGTGGTCGTTCCTCTTGGATTTCTTGGAATAATTGAGTAGCATAGATGTTAGTTCTTCTTTGATTATTTGGTAAAACTCCCTTATGAAGCCGTCCGGACCCTGGCTTTGTTTGCTGGGAGATTTGTTTTGTTTCTTTGGGGTTTTTTTTCTGCTTCAATTTCATCAGTTGTTATTGGCCTATTCAGGTTTTGTTATTCTTCTTGATCCAATTTTGGGAGATTGTATTTTTCTAGGAATTTTTCCATTTCATCCACATTGTCCAGCTTGTTGGCATATAATTGCTTAAAATATTTCCTTACAATCCTTTATATTTCTCTGGTTACTTCTCCACTTTCGTTTCTGATTTTATTTACTTGGGTCCTCTCTCTTTATTTCTTGATGAGTCTATATAATGGTTCATCAATTTTGTTTATCCTTTCAAAGATTCAGCTCTTGGTTTCATTGATTTTTTTTGGTATTTTTTTATTCACTATATCATTTATTCCTGCTCTAATCTTTATTGTTTCCTTCCTTCTACTTACTCTGGGCCTCCCTTATTGTTCTCTTTCAAATTCTTTAAGTTTGTAGAGTAAATAGTTCATTGTTGATTTTTCTTGTTTTTTGAGGTAGGCCTATAGTGCTATGAACTTCCCTCTCAGAATTGCTTTTGCTGTGTCCTAGAGATTTTGGGTTGTTGTGTGTTCATTGTCATTTGTTTCCAGAAAGTTTTTTATTTCTTTCTTGACCTGGTTGGTAACTCATTCATTGTTTAATAACATGCTATTTAGTCTCCATGTGTTTGAATGTTTTGGGGGTGTTTTTACTGTAGTTGATTTCTAATTTCATTACACTGTGATCTGAGAAGATGCTTGATATAATCTCAATCTTCTTGAACTTGTAAAGACTTGTTTTTTGTCCTAACATGTGGTCTATCTTTGTGAATTATCCATGTGCACTTGAGAAGAACGTATGTTCTGCAGCTTTGGGGTAAAATGTTCTATAAATGTCAATTAAATCCATCTGATCCAGTGTGTCCTTTGGTGTCCCTGTTTCCTTGTTAAGTTGTTGTCTGGAAGATCTATCCAGTGAAGTCAGTGAGGTGTTAAAGTCCCCTTCTATAACTGTATTGTTGTCCACCTCTCCCTTAAATTTCTCCAGAAGTTTTTTGTACATTTAGGTGCTCCTATATTGGGTGCATATATGTTTACCATAGTTATATCCTCTTTTTGGATCGATCCCTTTAGTATTATGTAGTGACCTTTGTTGTCTCTTGTGATGGCCTTCATTTTGAAGTTTATTTTGTCCAATATGAGCATTGCTACTCCAGCTTTTTTTTCTTTTTCATTTGCATGGAAATGATTTTTCCATCCCTTCACTCTCATCCTGTGTGAGTCTTTTGTTCTGAGGTGGGTCTCTTGTAGACAGCATATAGTTGGGTCATGTTTTGTATACATTCACCTACCCTATGTCTTTTTATTGGAGCATTTAATCCATTTGCATTTAAGGTTATTATCAATAGGTTATTATCAATAGGCCTGTTTGGGTTCTTCTTGCTTGAGGTTCTTTGTGCCTCCTGGACTTGTGTTACTTTTTCCTTTACCAGGTTAAGGCAGCTTTCTGCCATTATTTTTTCAAACACATTCTCTACCCCTTTCTGCCTCTTCTGGCACACCTGCTATTATAATATTGTTACATTTCATTGTCCCACAACTCCCTTAAGCTGTCCTCCTGTTTTTTTATTGTTTTTTTCTTTTTGGTTCTCAGATTGATTTTTTTTTTCAACTGTGTCTTCTAATTCACTGATTTGATCCTCAGCTTCCCCTAATCTGCTGTGTATTCCTTCCAATGTGTTCTTTAGTTGTGCTACATCATTCTTTATTCCTGTTTTCATAGTTACTATATCTTTTCTCATGATGTTGAACATCTTCACCATCATTATTCTGAACTCTGTATCAGATAAATTTCTTATCTCTGTTTCATTTATCTCTTCTTCTGGAGAATTCCCTTGTTCTTTCATTTGGAGGTTGTTTCTTTGTATCCTTATTTTGGCTGTCTGTTTGGGTTTGTGACTAATAATTAGGTAGATCTGGTACATCTCTCAATCTCTAGTGCAGGACAGTGTCAAATACTGTTTCTGGCTAATTAGATAAGACAAAGATTAAAAGCCTCCAGACTGATGGGATTTTGTCTTGAATTGCCCTCAGCCAATTGTCTACAGGTGTGGCAAGAGTTTTTTTTTCAACAGGGACAACTGCTTCTGCCTGGAGGCTAATTACTATTCTCAGTCTCCTCATGGGCCTGAGTAACTCCACACCTTGGGGCAGGGTGTTTTCCAATAGAGTGGATCAACTGTCTTCCCCCCAGGCAAGGTAGCCTATATAACAAATGTCTAGTGAGAAAAATGACCTCTGCAGCATGAAGGAATTACTCAGCACAGGAAATTAGGGTGTCTGCTGTCTGAGCTCTAACCCCAGAGCCCCTGATCCTGGCTTCTGCTTACACAGCTCCAGTCCACTCTGCTCTCCTTCTGTTGTAGCACAAGGTGGGTGACTCCAGATGGAATTGTGTGCACTGGCCTGAATTTCCAGCAGTCTCTCCCTTGCAGATAGTCCTGCTGCTTTTCAAAGCCAGATGTTATGTGGGTACCCTTCTCAGTTCTGGTGCTCTCTGCTTGGGTAACCTACTTGGGGATTAGACCCCAAAGTTCTCAGTGGCAACCCCCCACAGATTAAATATCTCTCAGGAACTTCAGTTGCTGTCTGTGGGAGCTCGGCCAGCCCTTTCATGCCTCCACCCCTCCTACCAGTCTCTAAGCAGTCTTCACTTTCAGTCCTCGGTTATCAGGGTTCTCTCCAGCGAGTCTTCTGTTGATTATTCAGGAAGTTTTTCCATATTTTACTTTTAATTCCTCTTTGGTCCTAGAAGCATGTCTGTGCAGCATCCACTTACTCCACTGCCATTTTTAATCTCTCCTCCATACTTAATCTTTAATATTATAGTTAAATATGGCTTAGAGGTAGTTTATATCATTTAAATCGCCATTAGGAACCAGAATGGATTATGTATAAAGATAATGATAGAGACATTTTGGACAAGGGGAAAAATCCTACTGTAAACCAATTGGATTGCACAGGCTCTTTCATTTTGGTCATAATGCTACTACTCTAAACCTCATTAGTCCAACTCTGTAAAGGTAAACTGCCACATTGTTATAAAATTTTCAAGAGCCATTTAAGAATTCATAATTAAGAGGATGTATTTGAGCTAATGTTTTCTGAATCCAGAGTTCAGGATTGGCTGAACTCATACTACAGATAACATTCTAATTTATAAACTTACTAGTGACCTGGTGCATGGATTCATGCACACTGAAAGGAAATTAATTAGAAGGTGGCTGGTGGGGTGGGACTGGGCAAGATGGGCCAGACATGCCCTGGAGCCAACCTCCTGCAGTTCCTCCCCAGCTGGCTGCACCTGGGGTGTCACAGTGGCTTGAAGGGCATCTCCGGACTGAGCGGGGTCCCTCCAGCAGGTGGGGTCCCTCGGCCTGGCCTGTGGGTATCAGGCCAAAACGGGCTCTCCAACATCCCCCGAGGGTCCCAGTGTGCGAGTGGGCATTCTGCAAAGTTGCTGTCATACAGGGTGTGGAATGCAAATGCAAGTGTGCAGTAAACCAGATTCGGGGCCAACAGTGCCCCAGCAACAACATAACCCACGGCCAAAGATGGAATCATACAGCCCCGCGAGGAATTGGGCTCCCTCCTCTGGTTTTGGGGTGTATCACTGCAACTCAACAGCTCCTGCGTTGAGCTTCTGCCCCCTGGTGGTCAGTGCACATAGCGACTGGTTGGATGGTTGGACACTTAGCATAGTAGCCTTTTATATATATAAAGATTCTATTAAAAAATGATAGCCCTTAGTGATTTCCAGGTTTTACAAGTGGAAGTGTATGTTTTTCTCTTTATGTGTCAAAGTGCCTATCACTTTAGAAGTATAAAGAATTACAAATTAAATAAGCAGACACTCCTAAGGGAAGGCAGTGACATCCAGTATATATTGCTGCCCTTCTTATTCAAAGACGTCACTACTGATTTCACCCACACTTGTAGGGAGCAAAAAGTAAATCTTTACACGTTCTTTGTATATGACATACATACAAACTGCTCTTTGAACTGTGGCTGCAGCTGCTATTTGTAGAGCCTGTCACTGTCTGTATTTCTGTGTTCAACTTGTGGTCAGCTAAAAGCCTTGCTCAAAAAGAGTTTTCAAATTCCATATCATTGCATTCCAAGCTAGTCTTTGCTGCTGTTTTCCCAAAGAGACCACAGTTATGTCATGTTTTTTGAAGCTATGCTTTAGTGCATCCTTTGAGTATTTTTTATGCTACCCCTGCTTATGGTTATGCCAGAAAGCTCACCATACCAAACATACATGGGTACCTGTCTGTCATTGACATCTCTGCATATATCATAAATGAACATTGTTTTCATGCACATAAACCAGATGACTTCCAGAATCTCAGTAGTGGTGGTCCTCTTTTGCCATTTTACTTTAAGCAGGACTCTGGCAATAAAATAGCTCAGTGAGGTAGATATGACATTTATGGTGGGTGTGAATTTCAAATTATACAAAAGCTGGGTATAACTTGCATTGTCCATTGATGATAATCAATTCAGTAAGCTTCTATTTTTTCCAGTTCTGTTTTGGATGCTAGGAACAGAGCCGAACCTAGGAAACAGATGATCAGAGTAGAAGTCAATCTCCCCCTTTGTGTCAGTAGTTGTGTTTTTAAAATAACTCATTTTCCCCCTTAATGTGCATATCAAACAAATTTCACCTTGTCCAGAAGATAAGTCCACACAGGTTCTGAACCTACAAATATAGATACCTTCGAGGGGCTTACTACCAATGTGGGAAAGAAAAATTAATGTTAAAGATATAGAAGGCATTGTTTGATAAGTGTTAGATGATTCATACAGCCCAAAAATGGGAGGCAAGAAAATCAGAGATTGAACTGGTCTGTACTATAATTTCTTGCTGATGCCACACTATGATAATGACCTGAAACAAAGATACTGTTCTTTATTTTGCTTTCTGTTTTACAGTTACTTGCATTGTTGGGCAGTGATTTTTAAAAATATTTTTTATTGATTTCCGAGAGAAAGAGAGAGGGAGAGAGAGATAGAAGCATCAATGATGAGAGAGAATCATTTATCAGCTTCCACTTGCACACCCTCCTCTGGGGATTGAGCCCACAACCCAGGCATGTTCCCTGATGGGGAATGGAACCTATGACCTCCTGCTTCATAGGTCAACGCTCAACTACTGAGCCACACCAGTGGGGCTGGGCAGTGATTTTTAAGTCAAAGTTCCTAGGGAGACAAATTCAGTGACTGCTTTTGGCTCTATGTGGAAAAGGTTGGTTGTGTTTAGCTTCCATGTTTAGCTTTGCTGCATAATTTCAGTCATTATTAGACATTTTTACAATGCGATGGCAATTCTTGACACACACACCAGAGATGTCAAAGGTGCCAAATTTCTTTAGCATTTGGGTTGATTGCTGCCACCTCTCCCCCCACATCATGCTGGTGGCAGCTCCCATGAGATGCTGTGATCAAGTTGAGTGCTCTTACTAGTATTTGCTTGCTCTCTTGGAGCTGGCATGCTGTGTTCAGCAACCAGCACATTCTATGCTTCTCCTCTCGTCACACTGCTTTTAAAACCTTACTACTGCCCTATCTGGTTTTGCTCAGCGGATAGAGCATTGGACTGTGGACCAAAGGGTCCTGGGTTCGATTCCAGTCAAGGACATGCACCTTGGTTGCAGGCTCCTCCCCTGCCTGGGCCCTGGTCAGGGCTCGTGCAGGAGGCAACCAATCGATGTGTTTCTCTCACATTGATGTTTCTCTCTGTCTTTCCCTCTCTCTTCCACTCTCTAAAATCAATGGAAAAATATCCATGGGTGAGGATTAAAAAAAATAAATAACCCTTACTACCTCCTCTTATGTAGTGCTATCAATGTACTACAAAGCAATTCAGGATTATTTGCATGTTGTTTGTGTAATGTTAAAGATTGTGTCTAGTTCAGTGCCCTCCATATGGTACCTACCTACTCTAGACCAACTTATATACTTATATATGCATAACCAATGGACATGGACAATAGGGTATTGAAGACCTGGGGGTGGGTGGGGGCTGAGTGCAGAAAGGTAAAGGGGGGAGGGAATGGGAGACATCTGCAATACTGTCAACAATTATACACACACACACACACATATATATATATATAATCATAATAAATAAATATTCAATGGAGTTGTTGTATAAACTATAGCAACTCAATGGACTGTCATTTAGTCATTCAAAATCATCACTATGCATATACCAGTATAGCAGCATGAAGACATTATATAAAGAGGATTTATTTGGTAAGACTGTCATAACAAAATAATACGGGGGGGGGGGCGGCATTAAACAATATAAATTTATTCTCTCACTGTTCTGGATATTAGGTATCCAAGATCAAGCTGTCAACAGATTTTTTTCCTGAGGCCACTCTCCTTAGTTTGTAGATGGTCACTTTCTTGTTATGTCCTCACATGGTCTTTCCTCTGTGTATATGCATCCCTGGTATCTGCATGTCCACATTTTTTCTTATTATTAGGACATCATTTAGATTGGATTATGACCATACTAACAGTCTTATTTTAAATTAATTACTTCTTTAAGGACCTATCTCTAAATACAGTAACTTTCTGAGTTATTGGAGATTAGAGATTCAGCAAATGAATTTTGGGCATACACTATTCAACCAATAGCATAAGCAAATGAAAGGAGTGTACTAAAAATAAGTGAAAATAATTTTAAAAAGAAAATCAGAGCATGTTGAGTTAAGGGTTCTTATAATTAGAAGTGTACTCAATGCCAGCTTCTGTATCCATTTTCTATCTATGGCATACCCATGAAACTAGTTTGGGCAATCCTACTTCACTAATTGGTACTGAGATAAAATGCTCATTTTTTGGCATTGTGGAATCACTTGGAGATTTTGTTAAACATCTCAGAGTATAAATACTTTTATTTTGTTTTATTTTATTTCAAGATACCAGATTGTTACTGATGGGTGGTGGTAATGATAGCAGTGTTTGTAATAAGAAAAATGGATTTATTCAAGAACATTGAAAAAATCTTTCTTTAAAAAATAGGTGATTTATCAATTTTAGAAAGCTTGGTAGGTACCTGCCTCCTCTTGAGACAAGTGAAGTACCAATTTCTATAAAAAGATTAACTCTAGGAATGACTGAATAGAGGTGAAAAACACTGTCTATGTGAGAGCCCTCTTTTACCAATGGCAAAGGGAGATTTAGCCTTTTCAGTCTCCAGATAATGGACAGGTTGAGGAATGAACATAAAACAGTTTCTCAAAATGTGGTTCAAGGATGACCTACATCAGAATCCTGTAGTGAGGAAGTTGAAAAGTCAGATTCTGGGGGCCTACTCAAGCTAAATGTGGGGAGGGGGGTGCCCAGGATTCTACATTTTCACACTCATGTCTTGTGATTGTGATGCACACCAAATTTGGAGAGCCACTGACCTACAGTCTCTCATTCTTAAATCCCTTTGACTTATTACTGCCAGTAGTGTAATGGGTCCTTAGTTTACCTCTCCATGGTTAACCCTAAGAAATGAGGTCCAATCAGGATAAAATAAAATCCTGTCTTTAACCATTTGGATGCCATAAGCATCTATAGACACAAGCAGTGGACCTTTTTTAACCTTTTGCACTCGGATGTCGAGTGTGACTCGACACAGTTAGCATCGGTAGCAGCTCTTTTTATACTCTTTGAATGTATCAATAATTTGAAATATAAAAAAATCCAAATAAATAAGTTTGTATGAAAAGAAACTCCAGTTTTTTATTCTACTGCCGCGCTTTGTAAAATCTGGGGTATTTAAAAAATTAAATCCCGAGTAGAATAAAGGAATCGAGAAAAAAGCAAGCGAGTGCAAAGGGTTAAATTAAATTCAAAATATCGTGGCAGTTAACTGGTTAAGGAATGGATTATTGATAGTCCTATTATCTTTTCAACAGATAGATATTTATTAGAGGCCTACTTTGGGCCAGGCCCAGAGCTAATTCAATCAAATATATTAGCCATGAAATGAATTAAATTTATTCTGTCATGGTAAAAAGAAAAAAAGTACATTATAAAATTTTGTGGGTTTATATATTAGGGGGAAATACTAACAATATCTGGAGAGTCACTAGCACTAATGGGTGCATCTCTCATGTCTCACTGTTAACGAATTGTTTCCAGCTGAGATCTCTGTAATCTGCAGGTGCTATTTACCATGTAATTTTACCATAAGAAACAAGGGAGTAATCAGTTAATAAAGTGTAAAGAATTAGACTTTTCTTCCCTTGAGCAAAATGCCTGCCTGTGGCCAACATTCCTGATGCCTCCCCCCTTGTGCAATAAGAAAGCAATATTTGAAGAAAGAAAGCTGTTCTGTTCATATTTTGCAGCTTGCCTTAGAAGGCCATGCTAATGAATGCAAAACTCAAGATAGAATTCCAGTCTTTTTGTATGAGCAGCCACTGATTTTTGTCCTTACCATTGTACTACACAGAGGATAATTTTCCCTCTTTCATCTAATTGAGACTCAAATAAGGGCACTGTGAATAGGGATCCTCTTTCAGTTTAAGCTGTGTTTTGTGTTGTTTCCTTCCAGTTTTTACTGAGAAAATAGAAACTATATTCAAAGCATTTTCATACACAGATAGTCCTCATCTAATAAGCACTTGATTTATGAATGTCCCATACTCATCCATAGCCTCTCTTGAGGGATTTTAAGCTACCCCTAGTATCCATGGAAACGGAAGTTGTATCTGCTATATACAGGATTTTGTATCACTCTTAAGTTCTTACAAGCTCCCACCAGACCCCTTGGAACAATTAATATGTAAGCACATCCTACTGCTGCCATCAGGGCACAAGAAGGTTCTGGAGGCCCTGCCAGAACACAAAAGAGTGTGACGGAAATTCTGGAATTGTTGTTGTGATGGTGGGGAGATTCTTCATTTGGACTTCAAAATTCTTTTCCCCCAGAAAAAGCATTATATTGTAATAACACATCATGTAAAACTCAGTTTTCTGACAAATTCCCCTATCCAGACCACAGCCAGGAATTAAGCAATAAACAAATGGCCTCTAAGCTGCCAGAGAATGTGCAACTTATTTATTGGAAAAACTATTCAAAAACTCATTGACTACCTGTTTATTCTGTTTGTACATGATTCTAATTAGTTTTAACAAGATGTCAAGCCTATAACATTATAAGTAGCAAATTTGAAGGGACTAGAAAAGATGTTACAGGTTAGTAAAGTGAAATCTGGCAGTTGACAGCAAGGTAAGAGATAAAAAAGCATTAAAAAGAAGCTTAAGATTTCAAAAACCAGCCACAGTGAAACTACTTCACATCTACAAGAGTGGCTAAAATAAAAAATATTGACAATATCGTGTAATGAAAATGCAGAGCACTGGAACCCTCATACATTGCTGGTGGGAGTATAAAATGGTACAGTCACTCTGAAAAACAGTTTGGCAGTTCCTTACATCAAATACTTAATATATAACCCAGAGGTTCCACCCCTTTGTGTTTACCCAAGAAAAATGAAAACATATGTCCCCCACAAAGACTTGTACATGAGTGTTCATCAGCTTTATTCATAACTAGAGGCCTGGTGCACAAAATGTGTGCACTGGGGGTGTGTGTCCCTCAGCCCGGCCTGTGCACTCTCACAGTCCAGAAGCCCTGCAATCAATCTCCCCAAAGAGGTAGGCCCTGCCCATCTGGCCGGGCTCCTTGATGGATCCCCCTGCAGAGGGAGGCCCCGCCACCCACCTCAGCGCCGCTGGTCGGTGGCCTGGGCCTCCCTCTGCAGGGTGATCATGGAGGTGATGGCTGGGCCCCCGACCAATCGCATCGCACCCACCTTGGCTGGCCTGACACCAGTGGGTGTCATAGCGTGGTCGTCTGGAAGGTCATCTGGACAGTCGTTCTGCTGTTCGGTTGTTCGATTGATTTGCATATTATGCTTTTATTATTATAGATAGCCCCAAACTGGAAATAACCCCAATGTCCTTCAAAAGGTGAATGAATTTAGAAATTATGATATATCCATACAATAAAATAATACTCAGCAATAAAAAAATGAACTACTGATACCCACAGCAAAATGGATGAGTCTCACAGACATTATGTTGAATGAAAGTAACAACATACAAAAATCATACAATCATAATGTATGATTTCATTTATGTGTAATTCTAGAATAAAAATTACTAAGCTGTGGTGATAGAAATCAGAAGAATGGTTATCTTGGGTGGGAGATTGCATTAAAGAAGGCACATAAGAAAAAAATCTGGGATGATGGAAATGTTCTGTCTTGATTTGGGTAGTGGTTACTAAGGTGTGTACATTTTTTCAAAACTCTTCAAACTTTATACTTAAAATGTGTGCATTTTATTGTATGTAGATTACAACTTAAATTTTCATAAAGTACAACATTTACAAAGGGGAAAAATCTTTCAGAGGATCTCCCTGCTGCAGGATAATCTAAATTCCTTAACATGATCTAGCCCTTATTTAATGTCTTTTGGCTCATTCTTTAACATTATTCCCAACTTCCTACCACTTATTCTAATTTATTTATATTTCCAAAAACTGCTATTCTCTCTCTTTCCTCTGAACCTTTAAACACAATGCTCCTTTCACCTGGAATTTCTTTGTTGTTTTATTGTTTTTAATATATTTTTATTGATTTCAGAGAGGAAGGGAGAGGGAGAGATAGAAACATCAATGATGAGAATCATTGATCGGTTGCCTCCTGCATGCTCTCCACTAGGGATGGAAACCAAAACCCAGGCATGTGCCCTTGACCAGAATTGAATCCGGGACCTTTTAGTCCTCAGGCTGACATTCTATCCACTGAGCCAAATCAGCTAGGGCTCTTTTTTTGTTTTCCGTCACTAAATCATTGACATCATTCAGGACTCACAGAGGTAACACCTCCTCCAAGAAACCCTGAATTTAATAATATATTGTGGATTAATTTCTATTAAAAATAGCTGAAATAAGTTTCAGTACTCAGAGTTACCAAGAAAACTGTTCAATCCAGATAGATTTGTTCTTTTGGAGTTTCAAATTATTGAGCTTTTATTGTAAATAGCAGTTTGGGTTTATATTTTCAGTAGTATAATAGCTTATTTATGTTATGGGTTAAGTAACTTTCTATGAGCTTTGTCTGGAAACCTAGCCAGAGTTTATTATGTTGATTTTATGGGAAAATGCATTTTACATTCCAATCAAGTGATTCAAAAATACTGCTCAGTTGAACCATGTGAAATTGCTAATATTCTATCATTTTTTACTTACAAAAATGACAGTTTCATATTGTTCAACTTAAATGTTTTTAAATTAACCTTATGACAAGTTGGAAATTACCTAAGCATTCATTTATTAACTTTATATTTATTTAACACATGAATATATTATGCAAGATGCTATTCTTGTACATTAAGGCTGTTGGGTATAATTGTTCTATGTAAACAGTAAACCATAGGGTTTTGAAGAGATTTAGTATAGAATGATAATGCTTTTGTGAGTTGTACCAAATTTTTGTTTTCAATTAATGAGAGATGCAGCAGACATGAGGATTCTGAAATTGTTTATTTTTTTTACATTAACACTAGGGTGAAAATGCAGATTCACTTCTTTTTTAACTCCCAAACTCTCTAACCAGTCTAGAGATTGATTGGAAGATTGATTTTTAATAATAGTAATAACTAACACTTATTGAGTACATATTACATGCTGGGTACTGTGCTAACCATTTAACTACTTTATGAGCAAAGTACTGTTTATTATCTCTATTTACAGATGAGGAAATTAAAACTCAAGTAATTTGCCCAAGGTACACAGCTATAATTGGCAAAGTCGGATTAAAATCACTCTCATTCCTACTACTCTGTCCACTATTTAGCTCAAGCATATTTTAACCACGAAGAGGCACTTATGCTGAAATATTATGATTCATTTTGGCAAGTACATATTTAAGCTGTGATTATCATTAGCGAAACCAGGTCCATTCACATATGAAACATATTGTATTATTATGAGAGATCATCATAAGAGAGTAAAGGATCAAGTACCAAAATGAGTCTTATACACCCAGCTGCTATAGGAGTTCTGTAGGAGTCTAGGAAATAGAGAAAATAAGTGTGTTTTGTCATAATTAACTCCCAGAAGAATGTTTATATAAATGGCATCTTCCAATCATAATTGGATGCAGAGCATTATGGTAACAAACCAAAAGTTTAGTATAAATAGGAATGTGGGAAGTTTATGACTGTATATTAATGAAGTTCAAGAGGGAGTTGCAAACTCAAGTCTAATTCTGGGCAGACAGTAGTACATGAGGGAAGTAAGAAATCCACGACTGGGCTCTCTGATTCCCAGAACTATATGGAGAAATGGGACTCGGAGGATTAGTCATAAGACATTCAGGGCAAAAGAGAGGGGATTCAGAGCTTAGCCAAAATTCAGTGTCTACATGACTGGAATAATAATGGTAACAAAAATAAAAGGATTTCTACAGTGGAGGGGAAGATGGGCTCAGGTTTTAGACATGCTGAATTTAAGGTGAAGCTAGAATGTCTACAGGAAACTAGTTTTTTATGTCAGCTATGGTTGACTGGGATCAATCTCTTATTCATCTATTTGTTGTTTTTACAGATGGCCCTGATGAATTTTTTCTTCCCTGAAGAAAAGTCATATGCTGAAGTAGAAAGTAGGCGTGTCCATCGCAATAAAAGAAGCAAAAGCAGTGAAGGAGCAGATGGTAAGTCTACTTGGGTGATCTTTTATCATATCTGTTAATGTGAGTACCATTCTGATAACTAGCTTCACAAGTGTGCTTCACCATCTAATAGATTGTTCACAGACCCAGAGTCACAGAAGTTTTTTTAGCCTAGCCTACCCATCAGTCATTTCACATAGAATTGATTAAACAGAATCCTCTCACCTGCAACTCCAGATAGCTTCAGTTCTTTCACAGTATGTCTAAGAGCCATAGCAGCATTTGTATATCTCAAGAGCACCCTCCATAAGGACTTCATCTCTCCTGGGGACATCCCATATCTACTAAGGCCACCAAGAGGATTCAGTGCTATTCTTGGAATTGACATAGTGTTGTGCCATGGTGGCACTCACACGATATATTCATTCCAATGATAAGCATGTCAATATTAGTATCAGCTACCATGCTCAAATATGAACTAGAGCTTCTAGATCTTGTTTGCAAATACCTTAAGGGCAGGAATTTATTTCTGTTTGTATAACCAGAGAATCTAGACTAGTATTTGGCAAATGGTTGGTATTTATAATGTAAGTTGATGGTGTTTACTGCTCCTTCAGCTAGGTTATGATGTGCAATGAAAATGATTACTATTGAGGGTAAAATAGATTTGAGTCGACTAGCAATGCATTTTGTGGGGCATAACAAGATGTTGAGCTCGCTCCTGGGCAGGGTCTTTGAATCACCCTATTTCAATATTACTCTGTCAATTGATAGAACACTACTTCTTTGGCACAGTAGTTTGTAGAATGCATAGCTCGTGGCTGCTGCAAAGCCATCTGGATTCAGAGATAGCATGTGCTGGCTACCTCTGCCAAAGATATATGTCTGGGGGGTTACAAAGAACTATAACTTTATAAAGATAAAAATGAGATTTTTAAGTTGACATTTGTCAACGTGAGTAAGGGCCAATAATGGAGGCAATTCCAGGAGGCATGTGCTATTTAAGAAATGGGGCCAGGACTTTGTCTGTAGGGGCCAGAAGAAACAGAACTGGATGAAATCTGAAAAAGAGCTCAGAACAAGGACCCTATAATAAAAAAAGACAGAGAAATAAGATAAGTGGAATGGTCTAGTCCAGTGATCAGCAAACTCATTAGTCAACAGAGCCAAATATCAACAGTACAATGATTGAAATTTCTTTTGAGAGACAACTTTTTTAAACTTAAACTTCTTCTAACGCCACTTCTTCAAAATAGACTCGCCCAGGCCATGGTATTTTGTGGAAGAGCCACACTCAAGGGGCCAAAGAGCCACATGTGGCTCGCGAGCCGCAGTTTGCCAACCACGGGTCTAGTCAATGGAGGTGGCAGCAGCATTGAGCCCTTAAATGCAGAACTGGACCAGTGGGGCTATTCTCTAGACCAGACACTTTGCATACAATTGATGACCAAGTTTAAGCCTAGGTCACAGTGATGGGCAACCTTTTGAGCTTGGTATGTCAAACTTTGCCAAAAAACTGAGCATAACTCAGGTAGTGTGTCACTTTGAGGAAAAAACATTATTTCGCGATATTTATAGTTTAAATAACATAAATGTTTCATCCTCGGCATGCGGCCGCCTCAGCGGCCGCGTGTCATCAGAAATGGCACTGACACGCGTGTCAGAGGTTCACCATCACTGATAGGAAATGTGGTCCAGAAAGTAAAAGTCAACTGTTATTCACTTGCAACCAGTTTCCTGGAAGTCTTCAGAAGGCTATGTTGAAGCTGAGAACTGACAACCATGGGCCCTTTCCTCTCCCAGTTACCTCACCTTTGATGCATGTAGGTCTTCCCACCTTTGACTTTACCCCTGAAGCTGTTCCCAATACCATGAAATCTTTCATATTCCCTAATTGCTAAGAAGGAGAGGAGAGAGATGGTAAGAATAATATGACCTTCCTCTCCAAGTGGGAAGTCCAATTGTTTTTAAAGTTTACCTCTTCCCTTGGCCTCCCATTTTTTCTGTTAAAGAAGGCAGCATCTTCCACTTTCCTAAACCACTTTATCTGGATCTGGATACCAACATCTTTGCTTCTTTTCTTAGAGTGTTTATTCTGTTTTGATACAAACTAGTTTTTTTTCTGGCAAAGTCTAAAGCCTCTCACTAGTTTTTAGCACTTATAATCTAATTTCCTCCTGATCTGATACTCTAGTCAGTCACTAGACTCTAGTCACTTTGTGCCAATCAGATATTTTTCATTAAGCAGTAAACTGGGAGGAATCTACGAGCCCCTGAGAGTTAGGAGTATGGAATGTCTGAGAGTTCTGGGATTTTATTAGGTTTCCAGCCTTTCATCTGGGAGGCTATACAACCATTTCTTTAGATGTGATGGATTCTCCAGTGAGTTAAAAAGTGACAAGCCAATCTAAGTCTCCTTTATTTTGGAACTATTCCTGTCACTCTGTTAGGTGTATGCTATATTTATTAAATGCATTTATCAAATACTGAGAAAATATTTGTGTAATACCAGAATGGAAATACTGTAAGACTATTACTGTCTATCTGTTTTGTTTACTTTTAAATCCCCAGTGCCTAGAAAAGAACCTGGCACATAGTATATCCCCAATAAACATGTCTTATTGCCCTCAAGACCTTAACTTCCAATGTAAAGAGACAGGCAGTAAACAAAATTGGTTGTGGAGAAAATATAGCAGGGCAAGAGGGAGAGAAAGTGATGGGGTGTGTTATAATGTGGTCAGGGGTGGCTCCTCTAATAAAGGAACAATTGAGAAAAAATCTGAATAAAATAAAGGTATGAGCCATGCAAACATTTGGGGATGGGCAGAGGAGGAGAGAATAAACAATACAAATAAACAATACAAAACAAGAAGCAGAAGAATACTTGGCATTTTTCTAGAAAGATAAGTGTGGCTAGGAGCAGAGTGAGCAAGAGGAAGAGGGAAGTAGATGAAATCGGAGAACAAAGTTCAATCTAGAACCTTGTAGGCCAAGGTAAGGACTCCAACTTTTACACTGCCTGAGAGGGAACCATTGGAAGATTTTGAGCAGAGGAATGACAGGATTTGACTTATGTTTTAACAGAATCCCTCTGGCTGCTATATTGAAAATAGGTCCAGGAAGAAGGACAGAAGCAAGAAGACCTGTTAAGGGAGGATAACAATAATTTAGGCAAGAGATGATGGTGTTTTAGACCAGGATGGAGGCCATATGGGTGGTAAGTGGTCAGATTCTGGAGAGATTTTGAAGGAATAGCTGACAGGATTTTGGAGTTGATTAAATAAGGTGCATGAGAGACAGAGAGTAGTCAAGGAGAACCCCAAAGTTTTGGACATAAGGGAATTGCCATTTCTGAGATGAGAACAACAGGGGAAGAACAGGGTAAAGGGATGTAGAGAAGGAATCAAGAATTCAATTAGGCATGCTAAGTTTGAGGGGCCTGATAGACAACCAGGCAGCCAGAGACTGGCTGGCATTGCTCAGTGGCCCGCCCACTGAAGGATTTCGGATTCAATTCCGTCAAGGGCACATACCTAGATTGCAGATTCAATCCCCAGCCTGGTTAGGTCAAGTGCAGGAAGGAGGCAATTAATCAATGTGTCACTGTCACATCGATGTTGATGTTTCTCTCCTCCTCCTCCTCCTCCTCCTCCTCCTCCTCCTCCTCCTCCTCCTCCTCCTCCTCTTCCTCCTCTCCTCCTCCTCCCCTCCCCTCCTCCTCCTCCTCCTCCTCCTCTTCTTCCTCCTTCCTCCTCCTCCTCCTCCTCCTCCTCCTCCTCCTCCTCCTCCTCCTCCTCCTCCTCCTCCTCCTCCTCCTCCTCCTCTTCTTCTTCTTCTTCTTCTTCTTCTTCTTCTTCTTCTTCTTCTTCTTCTTCTTCTTCTTCTTCTCCTCTCTCTCTCTCTCTCTCTCTCTCTCTCTCTCTCTCTCTCTCTCTTTCTCTCTCTTTCCCCCTTGCCTTCCTTCCACTCTTTCTAAAAAATTAATGGAAAAAAAAAATCTCCTCAGTGAGGATTAACAAAACAAAACAAGGCAGCCAGATATGTAAGTCTATACCCTGTATCACTATGTCTCAAGACAATGATCTGACTCTGTTCTATAAAAGTAAAGAACTCATTAAAGAACTGAGTCAATCTAGAAACCATCTGAACAGAGAAAGAAGTAGTATGGGAGAGGTTGGTCAGAGTGAGGTAAGGCCAAAAATAAAAACAAGCACATGTTGATTCTAAATTCACAAGTTATTTGATATATTATATTGAAAAAATTAGTTATCCTTGCCCTAACCAGTTTGGCTCAGTGGATAGAGCGTCAGCCTGCGGACTCAAGGGTCCCGGGTTTGATTCCGGTCAAGGGCATGTACCTTGGTTGCCGGCACATCCCCAGTGGGGGCGTGCAGGAGGCGGCTGATCGGTGTTTCTCTGTCATCAATGTTTCTGACTCTCTGTCCCTCTCCCTTCCTCTCTGTAAAAAATCAATAAAATATATATATTTTTAAATTAGTTATCCAGCTCAGGTTTGCTTTCCAAGCATCAAAGAAAAAGCAATTTACATAGACCATGACAGAGGTTTCAGGAAGAAAGCACCTTTCTAAAGTAAAAAATGGAGATAAGTTTAAAATCAGAGCAGGAAAAAAATCGGTTCTAGCTCCTTGTAAAATTTTGTGACCTATTACTATCCTTTAATTTCACTTCAGTTCCCAAAATTTTCTCATTACTGAACAAGCCTTCTAGGCACTGCAAGAAGGAGTGTAAAGATGAATAAGACCCTCAGAGAACTTTAATGAGGTATCACATACATTGATAGGCAACAGGTAAAAAATTAAGCAAAGGCCTGGCTGGTGTGGCTCAGTGTTTGAGCGTTGACCTATGAACCAGAGGTCACAGTTCGATTCCCGGTCCAGGCATGTACCTGGGTTTCGGGCTCGATCCCCAGTGTGGGGAGTGTAGGAAGCAGCCAATCAATGATTCTCTCTCATTGTTTTGTTTGTTTGTTTGTTTGTTTGTTGTTGTTGTTTTTTACATTTTTTTAATTGAGGTATTATATGTGTACATATCTTACCATTACCCCCCCACCCCACACCCACACATGCCCTCACCCCCCAGAGTTTTGCGTCCATTGTTTATGCTTATATGCATGCATACAAGTCCTTCGTTTGATTTCTTATCTCCCCCCCTCTCCGTAACTTTCCCCCTGTAATTTGAAAGTCTGTTTGTTGCTTTACTGTCTCTGTATCTATCTTTTTGTTCAACAGTTTATAATGTTCTTTATTATCCATAAATGAGTGAGATCATGTGGTATTTTTCTTTCATTGACTGGCTTATTTCACTTAGTATAATATTCTCCAATTCCATCCAGGTTGCTGCAAATGATGAGAATTCCTTCTTTTTTATGGCAGCATAGTATTCCATTGTGTAGATGTACCACAGTTTTCTGATCCAGTCATCTGCTGACGGGCACCTAGGCTGTTTCCAAATCTTAGCTATTGTAAATTGTGCTGCTATGAACATAGGGGTGCATATATCCTTTCTGATTGGTGTTTCTAGTTTCTTCGGATATATTCCCAGGAGTGGGATTACTGGGTCAAATGGGAGTTCCATATTCAGTGTTTTGAGGAAACTCCATACTGTTCTCCACAGTGGCTGCACCAGTCTGCATTCCCACCAGCAGTGCACGAGGGTTCCTTTTTCTCCGCATCCTTGCCAACACTTGTCGTTTGTTGATTTGTTGATGATAGCCATTCTGACAGGTGTGAGATGGTATCTCATTGTTGTTTTGATTTGCATCTCTCGGATAATAAGTGACTTTGAGCATGTTTTCATGTGTCTCTTGGCCTTCCTTCTGTCTTCTTTTGAAAATATTCTGTTTAGGTCCGTTGCCCATTTTTTTATTGGATCATTTATCTTCCTTTTATTAAGTTGCATAAGCTGCCTGTAGATGTTGGAGATTAAACCTTTATCAGTGCTAGCATTTGCAAATATGTTCTCCCATGCAGTGGGCTTTCTTGTTGTTTTGTTGATGGTTTCTTTTGCTGTAAAAAAGTTTTTATTTTGATGTAGTCCCATTTGTTAATTTTCTCTTTAGCTTCCATTGCCCTAGGGGCAGTGTCAGTGAAGAAGTTCTTTTGGCATATATCTGAGATGTTGTTGCCTGTGGATTCCTCTAGTATTTTTATGGTTTCCCGTCTTATGTTTAAGTCCTGTATCCATTTTGAGTTTATTTTTGTGTATGGTGTAAGTTGGTGATCTAGTTTCATTTTTTTGCATGTGTGTGTCCAATTTTCCCAACACCATTTATTGAAGAGACTGTCTTGACTCCATTGTATGTTCATGCCTCCTTTGTCAAATATTAATTGAGCATAGTGGTTTGGGTCGATATCTGGATTCTCTATTCTGTTCCATTGATCGATATGTCTGTTCTTGTGCCAGTACCAGGCTGTTTTGAGAACAGTGACTTTGTAATACAGCTTGAAATCTGGTATTGAGATCCCTCCTACTTTATTCTTCTTTCTCAGGATTGCTGCGGCTATTCGGGGTCTTTTTTTATTCCAGATGAATTTTTGGAGAGTTCTTTCTAGGTCTGTGAAATATGCTGTTGGTATTTTGATGGGGAGTGCATTGAATCTGTAGATTGCTTTGGGTAGTATGGACATTTTAATGATGTTGATTCTACCAATCCATGAACATGGTATGTTCTTCCATCTGTTTACGTCTTCCTCTATCTCTTTTTTCAGTGTCCTGTAGTTTTCCGCGTATAGGTCTTTTACCTCCTTAGTTAAGTTTATTCCTAGGTATCTTAATTTTTTTGGTGCGATGGTAAATGGGATTGCTTTTTTAGTCTCTCTTTCTGTAAGTTCACTATTGGTGTATAGAAATGCCATGGATTTCTTGGCGTTAATTTTGTATCCCGCTACATTGCCGAATTCATTTATTAAGTCTATTAGTTTTTTGATGGAATCTTTTGGGTTTTTTAAGTACAATATCATGTCATCTGCAAATAAGGACAGCTTCACTTCTTCTTTTCCAATTTGGATGCCTCTTATTTCTTCTTCTTGCCTAATTGCGGTAGCTAATACTTCCAGTACTATGTCAAACAGGAGTGGTGAGAGTGGGCATTCCTGTCTTGTTCCTGTTCTTAGGGGAAATGGTTTTAGTTTTTGCCCATTGAGTATGATGTTTGCTGTGGGTTTATCATATATAGCTTTTATTATGTTGAGATATGATCCTTCTATTCCCACCTTGTTGAGAGTTTTTATCAAGAAAGGGTGTTGGATTTTGTCAAATGCTATTTCTGCATCTATTGATATGACTATGTGATTTTTATCTCTCAATTTGTTTATGTGATGTATCACATTTATTGATTTGCGGATATTGTACCATCCTTGCATTCCTGGGATAAATCCTACTTGGTCATGATGTATGATCTTTCTGATGTATTGCTGGAGCCGATTTGCTAGGATTTTGACATCTATGTTCATGAGGGATATTGGTCTGTAATTCTCTTTCATTGTGTTGTCTTTATCTGGTTTTGGTATTAGGGTGATGCTGGCTTCATAGAAGGATCCTAGAAGTGTTCCTTCCTCTTGAATTTTTTGGAATAGTCTGAGGAGGATAGGTTTTAGTTCTTCCTTGAAAGTTTGGTAAAACTCTCCTGTGAAGCCATCTGGCCCCGGGCTTTTGTTTGCCGGAAGCTTTTTGATGACTGCTTCAATTTCTTCCATAGTTACTGGCCTGTTGAGCTGTTTAGATTCTTCCTGATTGAGTTTTGGAAGGTTGTATTTGTCTAGGAATATGTCCATTTCCTCCAGGTTGTCCAGTTTGTTGGAATAGAGTTGTTCGTAGTATTTTGTAACAATCCTTTGTATTTCATCAGGGTCTGTTGTTATTTCACCTCTTTCATTTCTGATTTTGTTTATTTGGGTCCTCTCTCTTTGCTTCTTGGTGAGCCTGGCTAGAGGTTCATCAATCTTGTTTATCCTTTCAAAGAACCAGCTCTTGGTTTTGTTGATATTTTGTATTGTTTCTTTGGTCTCTATGTCGTTTATCTCCGCTCTGATCTTTATTATTTCTTTCCTTCTGCTTACACTGGGCTTTTCTTGTTGCTCTCTCTCTAACTCTTTGAGTTGTTTGGTTAGGTAATTTATTACCATTGTTTCTTGGTTTTTGCAGTAGGCTTGTAGAGCTATGAACTTCCCTCTCAGGACTGCTTTCACTGTGTCCCATAGATTTTGGATTGTTGTGTTTTCATTGTCATTTGTTGCCATGATGTTTTTTATTTCTTCCTTGATGTCTTTGGTAACCCAGTCATGGTTTAATAGCATGCTTTTTAGTCTCCATGTGTTTGATTTCTTTGGGTTGTTTTTATTGTAGTTGATTTCCAGCTTTATGCCACTGTGATCTGAGAAGAAACTTGATATGATTTCTATCTTCTTGAATTTGGAGAGACTTTGCCTGTGACCCCGCATATGGTCTATCTTTGAAAATGACCCATGTGCACTTGAGAAGAATGTATATTCTGTGGCTTTGGGGTGAAATGTTCTGAAGATGTCGATTAATTCCATCTGGTCTAGTGAGTCATTTAGGATTGATGTTTCTTTGCTGATTTTTTGTTTAGAGGATTTGTCCAATGGTGATAGTGGGGTATTGAAGTCTCCTACTATAATTGTATTGCTGTCACTATCTCCTTTGATATCTTCCAGGAGTTTTTTAATGTATCTTGGTGCTCCTGTGTTGGGTGCATATATGTTTACCAGAGTTATTTCTTCTTGTTGGATTTCTCCCTTTAGTATTATGAAGTGGCCTTCATTATCTCTTGTTATGTCCTTCACTTTGAGATCTAATTTGTCAGATATAAGTATTGCTACCCCAGCTTTTTTTTTCATTTCCATTCGCCTGGAAAACCTTTTTCCATCCCTTTACTCTCAGTCTGTATGCGTCCTTTTTTTTGAGGTGGGTTTCCTGTAGACAGCAGATATATGGGTTTTGTTTTCTTATCCAATCTGTTACCCTATGTCTTTTGATTGGGGCATTCAATCCATTTACATTTAAAGTTATTATTGATAGGCACTTATTTGTCGCCATTTTTATTCTATACCCTTGTGTTCCTTCTTTGCTTCCTATTTCTTTCTTTCTTTTTTTTTACAGCAGACCCTTTAGCATTTCTTTCATTGCTGGTTTGGTGGTGATAAACTCCCTTATCCCTTTTTTGTCTGTGAAGCTCCTGATTTCACCTTCAATTTTGATTGATAGCCTTGCTGGGTACAGTATTCTTGGATTGAGACCCTTCCTTTGCATGACTTTGTATATTTCATTCCATTCCCTTCTGGCTTGATGAGTTTCTGTTGAGAAATCAGTTGCTAGTCTGATGGGGGTTCCTTTGTATGTAACTGTCTGTCTCTCTCTGGCCGCTTTTACGATTCTTACTTTGTCGTTGGTGTTTGCCAACTTAATTATAATGTGCCTTGGCGTCGGTCTTTTGGGGTTCATTTTGCTTGGAACTCTGTGAGCTTCTTGGATTTGTGTGGGTTTTTTCTTCCCTATATCAGGGAAGTTTTCTGTTATTATTTCTTCTAACAGGTTTTCTATTCCTTGCTCCGTTTCCTTTCCTTCTGGTATCCCTATTATCCTGATGTTGTTTTGTTTTGTGTTGTCCCGAAGTTCCCTTAGGCTCTCCTCATGCTTTCTAATTTTTGTTTCTAGAAGCTGTTGTAATTGGGTATTTTTTTCCATCTTGTCTTCTAGCTCACTTATGCGGTCCTCTGCTTCTTCTAGTCTACTCTTGATGCTTTCTATTGAGTTCTTTACAGCAGCAATGTCATTTTTCATTTCTTCTTGGTTCTTCTTCATTTCCTCCTGGTTCTTACTCATATTGTCGAATTTGTCTTCCATCCTTTTCAGCCACCTTATGACCATTTCTCTGAATTCTTTCTCTGATAGGTTGTTTGCCTGTAGTTCGTTTACTTCCTTTTCTGGTGATGCCTGGTTCTCTTTCCTGTGGGGGCTATTTTTTTGTCTCCCCATGGTCTCTCTTCTCTGGATGTCTGGTTATATAGTTCTCTCTCTCCGGCGTTGATTTAATGGTACAAAATACAACACAACCAGGCACAGCACACAAGGCACTGAACAGAATTGTATTCACGATATTAATAACCTCCAATAAAGGTAACCACCAGAGAAAGACAAATTAGGGAATAGGAGTGGAAGAGGGAGAGTAAAAAGAAAGAACAAAAAAAAAGAGTGTGAATCTGAACTTGGGAGAAGAGCAGAAAAAAAAAGAAAAGAAAAATAAGTAGGAGAGACAAGAACAATACTAAGAGAGAAAAGGGGAACAAACTATATATATGGGGAGTAGACTCCACTAGAACAACCACTAATCCCAGCAAATTCCAGCAACACGAGCCTGGAGATTAATACAAACTGCAACACCAACTAATATCAAGTGAGGCAAGGGAAAACAAAAGTAAAAAACAAACAAAAACAAAGCAAACAATAGAACCAACCAAACAAACAAAAAGAATAATCAAAACAATCTCATAAAAAAAGCATAAAAATTCAATCTAATCTACATTCAAGCAAACAACAACAAAAGGCCAGAGAGAAAAATAATTTTTTTAAGGTAGCGTAGAGAGAGGTATGTATGGATTTGGAGCAGGGGGTTGGGAATTAGATATATAAGTAGGGTGAAATTTTAGCAGAGGGTAAACTGAAAAAGTAGGGAAAATCTAAAGCCAGAAAGAGTTAAGATAAGCAGAAGACCAAAAGGGGAAAGGTTAGGAGGAGAGTGATGGCAAAATGTTAGCGTTGAGATAGGGTAAGGGAAAGATGCAAATAGAATGTAGGACACTAATCCCAAAATAAAAGAAAGAGAAAGTCTAATGACATTTAAAAAAAAAAGTAAAATAATAGTAATAATAATGCTGATTGAAAATAAAAATGTAATAATTAAAAAGGTGAAAATCGAGTGAGGAAAAAGAAAAAAGTTTTGTTTCTTAAGTAAAAGATGCAAAAAATGAAAATAAAAAAATTAGAATAAAAAAATTGAAAAAAGAATTAAAAATTAAAAAATAGGAAGACTAAAATGTGCAGTAGCGGCTGTCATTCACTTCCTCTATTATTCTGTTTGGTATGCCTGTTTCCCAGTCTGGGCGGTATTTCAGTTCAGCTTCGTTCCTCTGCTCCTCCGTGTTGTAAGCCAGTCCTGCTTTTTAAGCCGGCCGTGTCTTAATTTCTCGTATTTATTTTTTATTACACCAGAGACAATTAGCGTTTCAGCCCCTGGGTGGCAGTGTTTCTGAATTGACTTCCGGGCCTCTCTAGCTTTTTTTTTTTCCCCCTCTATGGCACTCACTACCGGTTTGTGGAGGTGTGTGCCTCACAGCTGCCTCTCCGATGGTCACACCCAGCTCTGTTCCCAGGTTCCGAAAAAACAACTTCCCCCTGCAGTCTTTCAGGGTTTTTCCACCTGGGTTTTCTTATGTATTGGGCTTAGTAATCAGAGTCGGAAAAAGCCCAAGTGTGCGGACAGTGGGTCTGTGCGCCAGACTAAGAAGCCTGCACTCCTTTGAAAATTCTTAGTCTGATCCTCCTCGTCAGATTAAAATGAGTTGCTTTTAAGAGGTCACTTCAGTTAGCAGCTCAGAGGACCCCCTTCCACATTCATGGATCACGGCATCTCCAACTGCAGCCGATTTTCCTAGGCACAGACCTCCCGGTTCCCGCCGGTCCCACGGCTCGCGCACTTCCCTCCCACAGCGGGGATTAGAAACCACACCTTATTTCAGGCGAAATCTGACCTTTCCGTGGTTCAGTGAAGGGTTCCTTTGAATCCGAATGTTTGCGCCGATAGGGGACCGGTGTTCTGGTGTTCGCAGCTGTTCAGTGTTTGCCATTGTCGCGGAAAGTCAGGTTTCCAATAAAATCCTCTTTTCCTTGCAAGATGGCGAGGCGCCCAGTGAGCCCGCAGCTCTGGGAGGAGACCCAGCCCCTGTGGGTGCTGCATGGTCAGGGGAACCCTGGCCAGCACTCCCCCGCCTTCTCCTGGAGTTTAGCTGTCCCTTGGCTTGCCAACATACACACCCCCTGCGAACCTCTGCTGTTCCTACTCTCGGCCCCAGGACCAGACTCCAAACACGACTCTATTCCGTCGCCATTTTTTCTCCTCTCCTCTCTCATTGTTGATGTTTCTGTTTCTCTCTCCCTCTCCCTTCCTCTTGGAAATCAATAAAAAATATATTTTTTAAAAAAATGAAGCAAAGATAGGGTGGGGGAAGTACGTCCTGGAGTTTCACCTTACATGGCATCAGTACATAGAAGGCACTCAAACATTTGGTAAATGAATGATTGAGCAAAAAATGGAGGAGGGGAATCTATACTTTCTATCTAGGAACTACAGATACTGATTTTGATGTTCTTCACTAATCCCTGTGTGAGAAAACATTTTTTTCAAAAAAATGAGGAAATGCAAGGGATGTGGTAGCGATCCTTAGAAGCATGCATAAGTTCACTAGGAATAAATCAGAATACAGAAGTCTATTTTTCTGTCTTCAGGAAAAAAATATCCTTGGCTACTAAACTAGATAATTGAGGCATAACATAGGGATAGTCTATTTTGCCTTTAGAATGTCAGTGGCTATATCCAGAGCATATCCAAATTTTCTGACCCACTATTCAAGAAACAATTGCATTTGTCTCAGTTTGTTCATTTGGGTTATTCCATAAATGAAGGCTTTGACTAGGAAGCAGGAGTCCCAAACACAGGGCTAGTTCCCCTCTAATATAAATCTTGGCACTTTATAACTTCAACTCTTAGAAAATAAGTGAAGTCTTTTTCTTTACTACACCTTGGCCTTAAATTCACTGTTCCTGTTTTGAGTTGGCCAGAAGTCTTTGATACAGGTTTGAAGTTCATTTTTTGCTAATTATACAGTTGTTGTTGTTCTTCAAGGAAAACACGATCCCTCCATTGTAGGTGCTGTGAGTCCCGGAAACCTGTGCCAGGATTTCCTGCTGAGACCCATCCTTGTGATATGTTTCTGAAGTAATAATAGCTCTAGGTGGCTTGCTTGGTCATCTCTCACAGGGTACTCTACAAATCTTCAGAACTTTATTTTCTAGTTAGAATGAAATGTGGAATATATTCAGAGAGTCAGGAGATCTTAGAATCAGATCATAGGAATCCAAAATTCCCATGGAGCTAGTTTCCATATTTAAAAGATATTATAAAACCATTTGTTCTTTTCCTGTAGGAGCATTTTCAGGAATCAATCAAAATATTAGTATCTTTCCACATCCACCTTCTCCCCATGTTTCTGTCCTAGTAAGACAATAAAAATAAAAGTGCAGCATGGTATAATAGAAAGGATACTAGACTGAGTCAAAATTTCTGGATCCCAAAAACAAAAACAACAACAACAACAAAATTTCTGGATCCCAATCCTGAAATCACTGCCACCTTACAAGTCATGTGACCTTGGAGGAGTGACATCCCTCTGAGCCTCAATTTCCTTAGCTATAAAATGGAGATAATTATTCCTGCTTGCCTCATGTATTTGTTGTGGTGATCAGAAGCATTAATGTATGAAAAAAATGCTTCAGAAATTATTAACTGCTAATACTACATTATCTCTGGGAAATGAACATAAAAACATTATCTCCCAGGCATTTTAAGCACTCATTCATTAATTTCTGGATAACCATTATTATTCCTGTAAAGATACTCCCTTTCAGTCAAATTGTCCTTTTTTATACTCACTAACTAGTGGCCCAGTGCACAAAATTCATACACATTAAAAGGGGGTTAATTAGAGAAAATATTTTAATATTGCTATTTGCCCTTTCTCTATAATAGAAGTGTCAGAGATGAAAGAAAATTAGTAAAATGTATATGAAAATCTTCCTCCTGTCAGAGTCTGGGGCATGCTGCGGGACCCAGAGTCAAGTCCCTGCCCACTCGCGGCACCTCAAAATCATGCAAGACTCAGACCCAGCTGGCCCCACCCCCATTGGGCGAGATCCAGACCCGGCTGGCCCCACCCCTGTCAAGCCCCGCCGGGCTGGGGGGGTGCAGCCTCAGGTCCCTTGGCCCGGTGCCGGGTGGGGGACACAGCCTCAGATCCTGCATCAAGCCCCGCCGGGTGGAGGGCATGGCCTCAGGGCCCTTGTCAAGTGCTGCAAGGTGGGGGGCACATCCTCAGGTCCCCCGGCCCGGTGCAGAGCAGGGGGCGCAGCCTCAGGTCCCCCGTCAAGCCCCACCGGGTGGGGGGGCGCAGCCTCAGGGCCCCATCAAGCCCCGCAGGGTGGGGGGCACAGCCTCAAGTTCCCCAGCACACACCAGGCAGGGGATGTAGCTTCAGGTCCCCCAGTGCACACTCAGGTCCCCCAGCCCAGTGCCGGGATGGGGGGGGCATGGCCTGAGGTCCCTTGGCCCAGTGCCAGGGTGGGCGGCGCAGCCTGTGGTCCCCTGGCCCAGCACTGGGGTGGGGGCACGGCCTGAGGTCCCCCGGCCTGGGGCAGGTGGTGCACCTTAAGGTCCCCCGTCAAGCCCTGCTGGGTGGGGGATGTGGCCTGAGATCCCCCGTCAAGCCCTACCAGGCAGGGGGTGCAGCCTGTGGTCCCTCGTCAAGCCATGCAGGGAAGGGGGCACAGCCTCAGTTCCCCTGGCCTGGCACTAGGAAGGGAGCGCAGCCTCAGGTCTCCTGTCAAGCCCCGCTGGGTGGGGGGCACAGCCTCAGGGCCCCCGTCAAGCCCCACTGAGCAGGGGGCGCAGCCTCAGGTCCACGGCCCAGCTCCAGGCAGGGGGCGTGCAGCCTCAGGTCCCCCAGTGCCAGGGTGGGGGGGCGCAGCCTGAGGTCCCCCAGCCCGGGGCAGGGGGAGCAGCCTGAGGTCTCCTAGCCCAGCACCGGGGCGGGGAGCACACCTTGAGGTCCCCTGTCAATCCCCGCCGGGTGGGGGGTGTGGCCTCAGGTCTCCTGGTCCAGCGCTGAGGTTGGGGGTGCGGCCTCAGGTCCCCTGGCCAGGGTGGAGGGTGTGGCCTGAGGTCTCCTGTCAAGCCCCACCGAGTGGGGGGCGCAGGCTCAGGTCCCCTGCCCTGGCCCAGCACCATGCAGCCTCAGGTCCCTGCTGATTGCTCCTTAAGGCTCGTTATGGGAACTCGGCCTCCACTGTGGGTACAGCCATATTGTGTTACGGAAACGCCGCCTCCACTGTGGAGGCAGCCATCTTTGTGATGGTGTGATGGTCAATTTGCATGTTCCCTCTTTATTAGATAGGATGTTATCCAAGCCCATAGGAAGAAGACTCCAAGCCTCAAACTATGACCCACCTCATCACAACAAATGATCACAGCTGTGTAGTTTGGCTGGATGGCTGACTATGTCCCCTTTTGTCAGTATCTCTTCTTTGTAGTTATCTTTACTTTTAGTCAAATTAAAAACGTTATTCTTTTTTGTTATTATAAAATAGTAAAGGGGAAAAAACAAATAAGATTGGAATATATCCTTTGTTCTTTATTTCTTAAAAATAATGGAAGAGGGCATACCTACCATTAAATTGGTACAGATGAACATGAAAGGCTATGGCCTCAAAGAAACAGACTTTCTGCCTGTACAAATGTTAGCTAGAATTAACATGTGTCCTTATTCTAGTATTGCTCTACTATTTATTGCTTGTCAGTGAGCCATCACTGTGCTATTATCAAATGAGAGAGACTAAAATAATTTTGAGAGCTGATAAAGTCTCAAGGGCTTGTTCACAAGACAAAATTAAAGGCTTTTGAGAGTTGTCAATGTGTGTAGACTTGAAGAGGGTTGTTGATTTCAAAGGCAGATTCCTCAAGGTTGCCTGCTGATCATGAAAAGAATGCCCTCAGTGCCCAAAGCAAAACACTCTAAAAAGTAGCTTTATATCAAACTAGAGGCCTAGTGCACAAAATTCATGCACGGGGGGTGTGTGCCCCTCAGCCCAGCCTGCACCCTCTCCAATCTGGGACCCCTCGAGGGATGTCCAACTGCCTGTTTAGGCCCTGGAATTGGGCCTAAACGGGCAGTCGAACATCCTTCTCACAATCCAGGACAGCTGGCTCCCAACCGCTTGCCTGCCTGTCTGCCTGCCTGCCTGCCTGCCTGATTGCCCCTAACCACTTCTACCTGCCAGCCTGATTGACGCCTAACTACTCCCCTGCTGGCCCAATTGCCCCTAACTGCCCTTCCCTGCCAGCCTGGTCACCCCTAACTGTCCTCCCTTGCTGGCCTGGTCACCCCTAACTGTCCTCCCCTGCAGGCCTGGTCGCCCCCAAATGCCCTCCCCTGCTGGCCTGGTCGCCCCTAACTGACCTCCCCTGCTGGCCTGGTCCCCTCCAACTGTTCTCCCCTGCAGGCCTGGTCCTCCCCAACTGCCCTCCCCTGCAGGCCTGGTTCCCCCCAACTGCCCTCCCCTGCAGGCCTGGTTCCCCCCAACTGCCCTCCCCTGCAGGCCTGGTCCCCCCCCCCCAACTATCCTCCCCTTCCAGTCATCTTGTGGCAGCCATCTTGTGTCCACATGGGGGCATCCATCTTTGATCACATGGGGGTGGCCATCTTGTGCGTTGGAGTGATGGTCAATTTGCATATTACCTCTTTATTATATAGGATAAGACATTAAGTAAGCTAAAGTGTCTTAGCTTGCTCATACTCCAAAATGTCCTTTAAAAGTATATTTTCATTTGTCCTAACCTTTTTGCTCAGTGGATAGAGCGTTGGCCTGCAGACTGAAGGGTCCCAGATTCTATTCCAGTCAAGGGCATGTACCTTGGTTGCGGGCACATCCCCAGTAGGGGTGTGGAGGAGGCAGCTGATTGATGTTTCTCTCTCATTGATGTTTCTAACTCTCTATCCCTCTCCCTTCCTCTCTGTAAAAAAATCAATTATATATATATTTAAAAAGTATATTTTCATTTATGGAATTGCAATAAATGATCTCACAGGCTTTTATCACTGACACGGTTAACAGCATTTTTAGAAAGCCAACTACTTGTGAGACATTGTACCAGGCTCTGTGGTTGGTATAGCTACAAACTCCTGTTCTCAGTATCTAAGTCCTTAAGTGAACTAGGTATAGAAATTAAAGATTAAGCTGCTTAAAAATATTTATGAGATTTTTTTAATTGCAAAAATAATACCTACTCATTATAACTAACATAAAGAATACAGAATCATATAAGGTAAAATGTGAACATTCCCACCTCCCCCTAGAAAAATGCTGTAAAGGTAAGATATATATTTGAGGAATATCTTACTTGCTTAAAGGTCACAGGCCCAATTGACTTGCAGTTCTCCAAAGGTACTTCTGGTCTGTCTCACTCTCTCTTATTCCTTCTAGATATTTCTCACTATTAGGAAAAGTCATAAACTCTAAGCCAGAAGACCGATATTTTAGTCCCAACTCTGCCATTATGTAGTTACTAGAAGCCCGGTGCATGAAATTCGTGCACGGGTGGGGTCCATAGGCCTGACTGGTGATCAAGGCTAACTCTTCCTCCTTCCCTCGCTGCTTACGTCTGCCACAACCCACCCCCAGTTCCTCGTCCCAGCCCAGCCCCTATCGGGCAATCAGGACCTACCAGCCAGGAGGAGGGGCCAATGGCCACCACAGTGGGTGGGCAGCAGGCCAATTGGGGCCTGCCGGCCAGGGGGGAGAAACAGGGGAGGAACCCGGGAGGTTGGCCACTGGCCCCAAGGAGGGAGCCGGCCCTCATCCCCCCTGGGAAAGGGGCTGCATCTGCGGTCACCCACCCCCAGTTCCCCATCCCAGTCCAGGGGCCTGGCTCTGATCAGGCAATTGGGGCCTGCTGGCCGGAGGCAGGTACCAGGAGGTTGACTGGCAGGCCCCATTGCTGATTGGAGCCTGCGGGCTGGGGGCAGCTCCTGCATTGAGCATCTGCCCCCTGGTGGTCACTGTGCATCATAGCGACCAGTCATTCCGGTCATTCCATCGTAACAGTCGCTTAGGCTTTTATATATATAGATATTAGCAGTATGACCTTGGGCAAGTCTTAACTTTACTTAACCTTCCTTCTCTGCTCATAGTTCTTTCTAAAGGTTAGACTGGAATGGGTCATTCTCAACTCAGATATAAGAGATTCAAAATCATTTCAGGATTTTTTTTCAAGGTATACACACCCCTGGAAATTCTGACCATTTTGCATGCACCATGAAGAAATCTATAATGAGGTACTATTGCTGAGATGATTATGTCATACTAGTAGCCCTGCACACGAATCCGTGCACCAGTAGCTCTCTGTGGGGCCTGGCCACTCCGTGCCCACTGCCCAGAGGCTCTTTGCAGCCCAGAGGCCCATCAGCAGCTGGGCACGGAACTCTTGCCTCGTCGCTGCGGCGACGAAGCAAGCATTCCGCCAGGCCGCTCATGCTGCCTGCTCTCAGCGGCCGCACCCCCTCCCCCCGGGACTGGGGGACTCCAGTGGGGCTGAGAGGACTGGGCACCGCCATCTTGTGGCTATGGGCGCCGCCATCTTTGTGATGGAGTAACGGTTAATTTGCATATTACCCTTTTATTAGATAGGATAGACTGGAATGGGTCATTCCAGTGCATGGGTGGGGTAAGAAATAGATGGTCTAATTGGGGCCAGATGGTCTAATTGGGTAAGAAATAGATGGTCTAATTATATAAGGGTAAGAAATAGATGGTCTAATTGTTTCCTTCCAATTGTGTTATAATTGCTCCTAATTATTCCTGATTTCTATCTATACTAATAAAAGGGTATGTTAATTAGACCGGTTGTCTTCCGGACATCCTTTTGGACAAAGCCATGGTGGCAGGGGCTGAGGCATAGGTAGTTAGGGGTTATCAGGCTGGCAGGGGAGGGCAGTTAGAGGTGATCAGGCCAGCAGGCAGAGGTGGTTAGGGGCAATCAGGCAGGCAGGCAGAGGCAGTTAGGGGCAATTAGGCAGGCAGGCAGGTGAGCAGATAGGAGCCAGTGGTCATGGATTGCGATCCCACAGGGATCAGGCCTAAACCAGCAGTCATACATCCTCTGAGGGGTCCCGTATTGGAGAGGGTATAGGCCGGGCTGAGGGACCTCCGCCCATGCACGAGTTTCATGCACCAGGCCTCTAGTAATATAATAATAGCTAAGGTAGTTTTAGCCACTTACATGTAGTCTGGATGATTAAATACTCAGTTTCAGTTTGGATGTTCAAATGAGCCTTTTCATTAGTGTTCATGAAGAGGCTCAATAAGGATTAAGAGCACACATATTGCTTCAAGAAGTGAACACTAAGAAGTGTTGGATAAGCAGTGAACTGCCAGCTGGCTTCGTTGTGTATCGCTCCTCAAAATATCACAGGCAGATGTAGATGTGTAGGCAGACAGCTCCTGTTGGCACTGTAGTGCATTACTTATGCAACCCTCCCTTATTCTAGATTCTACACCTAGACCTACAGGGCCTCCTCTGTCTCACAGGTGGGGAACTACTGCAGCTTCTTTTTTCCCCATTCATTCATTTAATAAATGTTTATTAAATACCAACTAGTTATTGAATAAATGTTTATTGATCACTGCTCAGAACACTAGGGACACAGTAGTGAACAAGATTAGTCCCTACCCTCATTAAACTCATACTAGTTTGTTCAACATAGTATAGTAAGTGGTATAACAGAGTAAACACAGGGTGCTATGGGACATGTCAGCACCTGATCTAGACCTTGGAGTTAAGGGAAGGTCTCCTAATTGGGGTAGCATCTGAGTTGCAACCTGACCAGTGCTAAAGAGTTAACCAAATGAAGATTCAAGGGAAAGGTAAACTAGGCAGAGAGAACATACATGTTGGAAGGCTTAGAATAAAGGAGAGCTTGGCTCATTTGATGAACCAAAAGAAGTTTGTATGGTTAGTATAGATTTATAAAGGGGAGGTGACAATAAATTAGTTGGCAAACAGGGTCCAAATCATGCAGGAATCCAGTCTATGGAACATAGAAACTCTTCTAAATGCAATGGGTAAGCAAGCACAGGATCAATGTCAAGAATAGATTATATGGCAAATATCTTAACATGCTAAATGCATATACTCTGATTGAGCAATTCTACTTTTACTGCTAGATATATTCACATGTGGGAAATCATTTACCAATGATATTCTTTGCTGTATCATTTGTAATAGCAGAGAAGTTGAAATAACCTAAATATCCATTATTTAGAAAATGATTAAATAAATTATGATAAATCTATAATTGGTAACTCTGGGGAAGAAAACTGAGTATTTGAGGTGGGGGTGGGGAGAGAGTTAACTTAATTTCCAAGATTCTGTATCTTTTGAGGGTTTTTTTAAACATCTACATGTACTACTAATTTAAAATAAATGAGTTTAATTTTTTAAGTTAATAAAATATTCATACTTTGCCATTTCCCTATCACTGAAATCTATCCTATCTAATAATAGACAAATATGCAAATTGACCATACCTCTGACACACCCACAAGCCACGCCCACCATCCAATCAGAGTGAGTATGCAAATTAACCCAAACCAAGATGGCTACAGCCACAGAGAGCAAGGTTTCCTAGGTAACAGAGGAAGCCAAACTTTCCGCCTGCCCTTGCCAGGCCTAAGCCTCCACTCAAGCTACAAAGTTTCAATTATAGAAGGTAAACAAATTCAAACAAATGGCGGCAGAATGGAGCTTGAGAGAGCAGGCCAGGGTTGCCGCTGGCAACAGGGGAAGCAAAGCTTTCCACACACCCTGGCCGGGCCCACCCGCTTAAGGCAACAAAGTTTCAATTATAACCCCAACACAAATGGCTGCCAGCCTCGGAGGGAGCCCCAGGCTTGGCTCCGCTCCAGGCTACAAAGTTTCAATTGTAGAAGGAAAATAAATTCCAGATACCAGGGCCTCTGCTTGGGTTGCCAGGGGGCGTGGCCGGCCTGCAAACCACCACAGGCCCCTCTCTCAGGCCGCCCCACACCCCAAGGGAACCCCCACCTGATCCGGGACACCCTTCAGGGCAAACCAGCTGGCCCCCACCCCTGTATAAGGCCTCTATCCTATCTAATAAAAGAGTAATATGCAGATTGATCATCACTGCAACACACAATATAGCTGCCCCCATGTGGTCAAAGATCCTGCCCCCATGTGGACACAAGATGGCCGCCACAAGATGGCCAGCAGGAGAGGGCAGTTGGGAGGCACCCAGCCTGCAAGGGAGGGCAGTTGAGAGGGACCAAGCCTGCAAGGGAGGGCAGTTGGAGATGATCAACCCTGCAGGAGAGGGCAGTTAGGGGTGACCAGGCCAGCAGAGGAGGGAAGTTGGGGGCAAACAGGCTGGCATCAGAGTGGTTAGGGGGTGATCAGGCTGGCAGGCAGAAGCGGTTAGGGGCAATCAGGAAGGCAGGCAGGCAAGCAGTTGGGAGCCAGCAGTCCTGGATTGTGAGACGGATGTCCAACTGCCCATTTAGGGATCCGACTGCCCACCGGGATCGGGCCTAAACGGGGAGTCGGACATCCCTCGAGGGGTCCCATATTGGAGAGGGTACAGGCTGGGCTGAGGGACAAACCCCCTCCGTGCACGAATTTCGTGCACCGGGCCTCTAGTTATCAATAATTTTATATTGTGATACCATCTCATGCTAATGAAAAGGTGAAACCCATGTATTTTTGGAAAGAATATAAGTTGTTTTTCCCAGCTTTATTGAGGTATAGTTGACAAATAAAAATTGTACATATTTAAGGTATACAATGTGATATTTTATACATTGTGAAATGATTGCTACAGTCAAGCTAATTAACATTTTGTCACCTCACATAGTTATCTTTTTTGTGGTAAGAACACTTAAGATCTACTCTCTTAGCAAATTTCAAGTATAGTATACAGTATTAACTACTAGAGGCCTGGTGCACAGATTCGTGCTCATTGAAAGGAAATTAATTAGAAGAAATATTTTAGAGGCTGGGGAGGGACCATGGGAGGTTTGATCCAGGGCATGTCCAGCCCATCTCTGATTGGCCAGACCCCAGCAGCAAGCTAACCTACTGGTTGGAGCGTCTGCTCCCTGGTGGTCAGTGTGCATCATAGTGACTGGTCGAATGGTCGAACAGTTGGGCACTTAGCATATTAGGCTTTTATATATATATAGATGGTCACCATACTATGCATTAGATCTTCAGAATTTATTCATGTTGCATAATTAAAACTTTGTACCCTTTTACCAACAACTCCCCATTTCCCTTAACCCTCCAGCTCCTGGCAACCACCATTCTACTCTTCACATGCTAAATACATATACTCTGATTGAGAAATTCTACTTTTACTGCTTCTATGAGTTTGACTTTCTTAGATTCCATATAAAAGTGATGTCATGCTACATTTGTTTTTCTGTATCTGGTTTATTTCACTTATAGAGGAATTTCTTCCAGGTTCATCCATGTAACAAATGGCAGCATTTTCTTCTTTTTAAAGGCTGAATAATATTCCATTGTGTGTATCACATTTTTTATTCATCTGTTGATGGACATTTAGATTATTTCTATATCTTAGCCATAATGAATAATGCTACAATGAACATGATAGTGCAGATATCTCTTCAAGATACTAATTTCACTTCCTTCCTATATACACCCAGAAGTAGGATTGCTGGATTGTATGGTATTTCTATTTTTAATTTTTGAGGAACATCCATTCTGTTTTCCATAGTGCAGTGATGGCGAACCTATGACACGTGTGTCAGCACTGACACGCGTAGCCGTTTCTGATGACACGCGGCCGCTAAGGCAGCTGCATGCCGAGGATGAAACATTTGCTGCTCCTGAGGATGAAACATTTGTGAAATAATGTTTTTTCCTCAAAGTGACACACTACCCGAGTTATGCTCAGTTTTTTGGCGAAGTTTGACACACCAAGCTCAAAAGGTTGCCCATCACTGCCATAGTGGCTATTCCAATTCATAATCCTACCAACAGTGTTCAAGGACTCCCTTTTCTCCACACTCTCATCAAAACTTGTCTTTGTCTTTTTTATAATAGCCATCTTAACAGGTGCGGAGTGAACTCTCATTGAGGTTTTGATTTGCATTTACTAATGATCAGTGATGCTACTTGTATGTCTTCTTTGGAAACTGTCTAATCAGGTGTTTTGCCAGTTTTTATTTTTATTTTTTTTAGTTTTATTTTTTTATTTTTTTAATGAATCTTTATTGTTCAGATTACAATTGTTTCTCCTTCCCCCCCCCCATATCTCCCCACCACCCAGTTCCCACCCCCCTCTGCCCTTACCTCCCCCCCCCCCCGCCGCTGTCCTTATCCATAGGTGTATGATTTTTGTCTAGTCTCTTCCCGTACTCCCCGAACAGACACCCCTTACCCCCTGAAAATTATCAATCCACTCCCATTCTATGCCTCTGATTCTATTAAGTTCACCAGTTTATTCTGTTCCTCAGATTTTTAATTCACCTGACTTTTAGATTCACTTGTTGATAGATATGTATTTGTTGTTCGTAATTTTTATCTTTCTTCTTCTTTTTCCTCTTTTTAAAGAATACCTTTCAGCATTTCATATAATACTGGTTTGGTGGTTATGAACTCCTTTAGCTTTTTCTTATCTGTGAAGCTCTTTATCTGCCCTTCAATTCTGAATGATAACTTTGCTGGGTAGAGTAGTCTTGGTTGTAGGTTCCTGCTATTCATCACTTTGAATATTTCTTGCCACTCCCGTCTGGCCTGCATAGTTTCTGTTGAGAAATTAGCTGATAATCGTATGGGTGCTCCCTTGTAGGTAACTAACTGTTTTTCTCTTGCTGCTTGTAAGATTCTCTCTTTGTCTTTTGCCCTTGGCATTTTAATTATGATGTGTCTTGGTGTGGTCCTCTTTGGATTCCTTTTGTTTGGGGTTCTGTGTGCTTCCTGGACTTGTAAGTCTATTTCTTTCACCAGGTGGGGGAAGTTTTCGTTCATTATTTCTTCAAATAGGTTTTCAGTGTCTTGCTCTCTCTCTTCTTCTGGCACCCCCATAATTCTGATGTTGGTTCGCTTGAAGTTGTCCCAGAGGCTTCTTACACTATCTTCAACTTTCTGAATTCTCTTCTCTTCTTGCTTCTCTGGAGGAGTGTCCTTTGCCTCTTTGTATTCCAAATCTTTGAGTTGATTCTTGCGATCCTCTAGTCTGCTGTTGGGTCTCTGTATAATATTTTTTATCTCAGTCAGTGTATGTTTAATTTCTAGTTGGTCCTTTTTCATATCCTCGAGGGTCTCATTGAATTTATCGGCCTTTTCCATGAAATTCTTGAAAAACCTTATAACCGTGGTTTTGAACTCTATGTCTAGTCGCTTGTTCTCCTCCATTTCTTTGGTTTGTGATCTGTTTCCTTGCCTCCTCATTTTCACTGCTTCCCTGAGTTGGTAGGGTAGCTTTGTGTACTAGGTGTCCTATTGGTTCAATCGGTCAGCCTCCCAGTTACCTGAGGTGGACACTCTTGGGGTACCCTTGTGTACTGTGTGTCCCCCAGCAGGAGCTACAGCAAGAACTAGTTTTCTCCTCTTTTGCTTGGGCGGTTTTGGAGCAGTCTGACTGGAGCTGCAGTTAATTTGGGTGAGCTGCCACAGAACAGGCCACTGTGTGGAACTTGGGCGGGTTTGTAGAATGTGCGGGGCGGGGTCTTAGGGCTGGGCGGGGTCTCAGGGCGTCACTAGGATAGGGCGTGGCAAATGGCGATGGCTGGAGTCAGCCGTCTCTGCCTTTTTGCGTTTCAAGTCCCTGCGCCCCGCACTCCAGCGCAGTAAACAATGATTGCTGGGCGCACCTCTGCAAGAAAGTCACTCTCACTTTCCGACCCGATGGCCGAGAGTCCAGCTTCTCCCCATAGGTGTCCCCAGAAACTGGATTTCAGAGTGATCGGGAGCTTGTCTCCCTGCGGGTTGAAGAAAAGCCGCGTGCCCAGTCGCCCGCCACCAGCCCACTTCGCGAGCCTCCGTACCTCAGCTCTCCAGCGTTTGTGCTCCTTTCTCTCCTTAGTTGTAAATCTACCACTCAGCCAGCTTTCCCATGGTTCTGGGTGGTAGACGTTTTGTCTTTTAGTTGTATTTTTGAAATTGTTGTGCGAGGCAGCAGATTAGTTGTTTAACTTTGCCGCCATCTTGGTTCCTCCTGTTTTGCCAGTTTTTAAAACTCAGGTCATTCATTCATTCATTCATTTACTTAGTATTGCTATTGAGTTGTTTTAATTTCTTACATATTTTGCATATTAACCCCTTATCAGATGTATGGTTTACAGATATTTTCTGCCATTCTGTAAGTTGTCTCTTCACTCTAGTGATTGTTTCTTTTGCTGTGCATAATCTATCTATCTATCTATCTATCTATCTATCTATCTATCTATCTAATTATCTTAATACTCACCCACTGATATGTTTATTGATTTGAGAGAGATATAGAGATAGAGATATAAAGGGAGGAAGGGAGGGAGGGAAAGAGAGAGAGAGAAACATCAATGTGTGAGAGAAACATCGATCAGTTGCCTCCCATACGCTCCCTGTCTGAGGATGATGCTGCAATCCACTGCGCCACACCAGCCAGGGCCAGAAGCTTTTTAGTTTGATGTAATCACACTTGTCTATTTTTGCTTTGTTGTCTGTGCTTTTGATGTCATATCTAATGTCAACAGGATTTCTCACTATATTTTCTTCTAGCAGTTTTTCTATTTCAGGTCTATATTTTTAAGTCTTTAATCCATTTGGAGTTGATTTTTTAAAATAAATCTTTATTGTCCAGATTATTACAGTTGTTCCTCTTTTACCCCCTTAGCTTCCCTCTACCCAGTTCCCACTCCACCCCATACCCTTACTCCCCCCCACACTGTCCTTGTCCATAGGTGTAAGATTTTTGTCCAAACTCTTCCCGCACCCCCACATCCCCTTCCCCCTGAGAATTTTCAGTCCACTTCCTTTCTATGCCCCTGATTCTATTATATTCACCAGTTTATTCTGTTCATCAGATTTTTTATTCACTTGATTTTTAGATTCACTTGTTGATAGATATGTATTTGTTGTCACTTTGTTGTTCATAATTTTTATCTTTACCTTTTTCTTCTTCTTCCTCTTCTTAAAGAATACCCTTCAGCATTTCATATAATACTGGTTTGGTGGTGATGAACTCCTTTAGCTTTTTCTTATCTGTGAAGTTCTTTATCTGACCTTCAATTCTAAATGATAGCTTTGCTGGATAGAGTAATCTTGGTTGTAGGTTCTTGCTATTCATCACTTTGAATATTTCTTGCCACTCCCTTCTGGCCTGTATAGTATCTGTTGAGAAATCAGCTGACAGTCGTATGGGTACTCCCTTGTAGGTAACTAACTGTTTTTCTCTTGCTGCTTATAAGATTCTCTCTTTGTCTTTTGCCCTTGGCATTTAATTATGATGTGTCTTGGTGTGGTCCTCTTTGGATTCCTCTTGTTTGGGGTTTTCTGCACTTCCTAGACTTGTAAGTCTATTTATTTCACCAGGTAGGGGAAGTTTTCAGTCATTATTTCTTCAAATAGGTTTTCAATGTCTTGCTCTCTCTCTCTCTTCTTCTGGCACCCCCATAATTCGGATGTTGGTACACTTGAAGTTGTCCCAGAGGCTCCTTACACTATCTTCATATTTTTGGATTCTTTTTTCTTTTTGCTTTTTCTGTTGGGTGTTTCTTGCTTCTTCATACTACAAATCTTTGACTTGATTCTTGGGATCCTCTAGTCTGCTGGTGGATCTCTATATATTATTCTTCATTTCAGTCAGTGTATGCTTAATTTCTGATTGGTCCTTTTTAATATCCTTGAGGGTCTTACTAAATTTCTCAGAGGTTTCTAGAAGATTCTTGAATAACCTTATAACCATGGTTTTGAACTCTATATCCAGTATTTTGCTTTCATCCATTTCTTTCATTTGTGACTTGTTTCTTTGTTTCCGCATTTTGGCTGCTTCCCTGTGTTTGTTTCTATGTACTGGGTAGCTGCTAAGTCTCATTGAGTTGATAGAGTGGCTTTGTGTGCTAGGTGTCCTATAGGGCCCAGTGGCTCAGCCTCCCCAGTCACCTGAGGTGGATGCTCTTGGTGCACCCCTTTGTGGGCCATATGCACAGTCTTGTTGTAGTTAATCATTGATTGCTATTGGTATCACTGGGAGGAATTGACCTCCAGGCCAATTGGCTGTGATGACCAGCTCTGTCTACACTGGAAAATCTGTTGTGCAGGAGACACCCTTATGGGGAGGACTTGCTTCAGTGGGGCTTTGGTGCTCACTGAGTCTTCTCCTTGAGTGTGTCTCTTATGGATGTGAAGAGTTGTAACCGGGTATGGTCTCACTCTGACCTCTGGGTACACTGGCTCTTGGATCTCCGAGGAGGTGCACAGTCAGCCACTGTCTTGGGCTGCCAAGCAGGAGCTACAGAGACACCTGAAGATTCCTCCTCTTTGTATGGGGTTTGGAAGTGCCCAGACGAGGCCCAGCTGTGAAGCAATGCTGGCTGGGCCTTGGGCTTTCTTTTGGAAACTCTGGGGCTCTCTGACCCAGCTGCAGTTTGACAGGTTTTAAGCGGAAGGACAGGCTATTTATATGCAAAAGCTGATGCACACAGCTTGGGTGGGGTTATAAATTGGGTGGGGCGGGGTCTCTGGGAATCACCAGGGTGGAGCAAACAGCAATGGCTGCCAGTCAGCCTTGAACCAGAGAAGTCCCTGGTTCTCCGCATCCCATGCCCCCATGCAGGAACAATGCTCGCTGCGAACCCCTCTAAGAGAAAGCTGCCCTCGCGTTCCTGTTCCACTGCTAGACAGTCCAGTTTCTTTCCGTATGTGTCTGGGTCCCCCAGAGTCTTGCCCAGAACTGGAGTTCAGAGCAAGCGGGAGCTTGTATCTCCCTCCCGATTAAAAGAGCAGAACATCCAGGTGCCAGCACTTTCTGGGCCTCCGCACCTCTTACCAGTCTCAATGTGCTTTCTTCACCTCTCTATTTGTGGAACTTCCATTCAGCCAGCCTTCCCGTGGTTCTGGGTGGTAGTTGTTCTGCCGTTTAGTTGTGGTTTTGATGTGGTTGTGAGAGGCAGCAAGTCTATGTATTTACCTATGCCGCCATCTTGGTTCCTCCTTGAGTTGATTTTTGTATACACATGGAACTATCCAGTTTTCCCAACATAAGAGACTATCCTTTCCACATTGTGTATTCTTGGCATCCTTATTAAAGATCAGTAGCCTATCAATGCATTTATTTGTTTCTAGGCTCTTTATTCTGTTCCATTCCTCTATATGCCTTTTATTGTGCCACTACCATACTATTTTGATTACTGTACCTTTGTAATATATTTTTAAATCAGCTTTCTTTCTTTTTTTTCATTTTCTTTCTTTTTTTGCTTATAATAACTAGGGTTATTCTGAAACTTCTGTGGTTTTATATGAATTTTAGGATTGTATTTTTGTGTTTCAGTTGGAAATGCCATTGGAATTTTGATAGAAATTGCATTTCATGGCTTTGAGTAATGTGGACATTTTAAGAATATCAATTCTCCAAATCCAAGGACACAGGATATCTTTCCATTTTTTCATGTCTTTTTCAATTTCTTTCATCAGTGTTTAGGATGGTGACTTTTTTCTTATAAGTACCGCGCGCTAACCGATTGCGCCACTGGAGCTCCTAGGATGGTGACTTTTTTCAAATGCTTTTTTGCATCTATTGAGATGATCATATGATTTTTATCCTTCATTTGTGTCACATTGTGGTATGTCACATTTGAGAATACAAACTGTTACACCATTTTGGGATATTAATCCAACTCTCTAGTAAAATTAAACATTAAGATATCTTTGATCCAGAATTTACAGTTTTGGGAATCTATCCTTCAGAAATAAGGATACCAAATCATAGGTCAGTATGTTTATTATAGCACAATTTTAGTGGCAATACAGGGATAACCCTAGTAGCTATAAATAAGGAAATGATTGAATAAATTATAACATAGCCATACTATTGAATATTATGCAGTTAAATAGGAATAAGCTAGAGTTTTATGTATGCACCTGAAAGAATAGCCATGTTCCTTTGCTAGGTAGTAAAAAGCAAGTTTCCGAGCAATGAGTGTAATATGACCCCATTTTCATAAAAAAAGAGAAGGATGATAAAGCCCTAAAAATGTTTATAGATATAGATATATAGACATGAACATAGAAGCAGATGTGGGAAGCAGAGGCACCAGACTGAATTACTGATTACCTTAGGTGGAAGGAGATTGGACGGGAAAGGGATAGCTGTTAATCAAGCTATCAACCAGTGGGCCGCAAGTTTGACATGCTTGTGTTAAGTGGTTCTTTATACAGAGTGGGGAAAGTAGGTTTACAGTTGTGAGTATGTGAAACAGTTTATTCTTGTATTATTATTTATTAACTTGGGGCCCAGTGCATTACTTCGTGAACCTTGAAAGGAACTGTGGGCCGCGAGGCTGTGGTGGGCACAGGGGCAGGTTTTGGCCCATCCTTCGCGCCCCCACCAAGTCCCTCCCGCCACAGCCCCAGTCCCTTTTCTGCCAGTAGCCCTGCTTCCACCGCCTCTGCTCCCACGTGCTGATGGCACGGAATGATTGGGGCTGGTGCCAACAGCAGGTGCAAGAGGCAGCTGCTGCCCCGATCGCCCCTTAGGAGCAGGGGGAGGTGGAGAAGCCCTGGGGGGCAATTGGGGCTGGCAGTCACTGCTCGCACCCACTAACAGCGGCCAAGGGATTGGAGCCGGCACCGGACGCTGGCAGCGGGTGCAAGCAGCAGCTCTGGCATGCACCCGGTGCTGGCAGCAGGTGGAGCACCAGGTGGGACTGCAACAGGCAGGAGCCAAGAATTTTCAGTAACCACCAGAGGCTCGCCCCATGACAGCGACCGGCATCCCACCTTGGTCTGGCGCCCCCACTCACCTGCTCTACCATCCTGCTGCGGCTGACGCCCGCCATGTTCCACGCTCTGCTGCCTGCTGCTGATGCCCAACATGTTCTGCGCACACCCCCTGGTGGTCAGCACACATCATAGCAACAAGTTGTTTGGTTGTTCCGCAGTTCAGTCTATTTGCATATTAGGGTTATATATATAGAGAGAGATTATTGTATTATTTTTCATACTAACAACTGTAAACCTAATTTTGCCCCACCCTGTATAATTCTGTTGCAATACAGAATGTGTTACTGTAATTTATTAAAAATGTAATAAAAAGTAGAGAAATTAGTGAGAAAAGTGAACTTGTGGGGCGAGAGGGGGATGAAGAAGGCAGCTATGAGGCTACTTCCATGATATACATAAGGAATGATGTGGCTGAATTAGAATAGTAGCAATGCAGACAGAAGTAGACAGATTTAGTTAGTAGGTAGAAAAAAAAATAGGACTTGGTGATTTTACTGAAAGGAGAAAAAGAGGAATCAGGGAATCCACCCAGGTTTCTGGCAAGGTGCTAGACTATTCACTGAGATAATGATCAGAGGAGGAAGTGTGGTTTTAGACAGATTGAGTTTCAGGTACCTATGAGAAATTCAAGAGGAGTAAACCTGTAAGCAGTTGGAGATATGCGGCTGAAGCTCGGGAAAAATATCTGGGCTGGAAATATAGATATGGAGGTCACTAGCTATATTAGAACTCTCTAGGTTACAAGTGACAAATAGCTGGCCTAAACTGGATTAAGATTTAAAAGGGGGGGGCATGAGGTTTATTGGTTCATTTAACTGTAAAGTCCCTGATAGCAGAACCCTAGAGCTCAAATGATGCCATCAGGACTTTCTCAGCTTTCCTTTCTATTGGCCTCATTCTTCAGGCAGGTTCTAACCATAAGGTGGCAAAAATAGCTACTAGCATCTCTAGGCTTACATCTTACCAATTTAGCAAGCACAATATAAGGAAGATGTCTTATCCATCCATTGGATTCAGTAAGAAGGATGTTGTTGGCAACATTGGTGAGAGCAATTTTAATACAGCAATAGGGACAGAAGGGTTCAGAATCAAGTCAAATGAATAAGTCAAAAATAACAAATGTAAATGAAAGGGAGGGGAAAAACAAAGTAATAGCTAGAGATTTATTAACCATCTACTATTTCTAAAGTGCTGTGTCATATTACACCCAGGGATACAAAAATACATAAGATAAGGTTCCTTAGTTCTGGAGTCCCATCCTATATAACAAAACCCTAATATGCAAATCAACCAAACAGCAGACCAACCGATGGAACAACTGGTTGCTATGATGTGCACTGGCCACTAGGGGGAAGACACTCAATGCAGGAGCTACCCACTGGTGGCCAGTGCGCTCCCACAGCTGGAGCACTGCTCAGCCAGAAGCCGGGCTCATGGCTGGTGAGCTCAAGCAGTGGTGGCAGGAGCCTCTCCCGCCTCCAGGGCAGCACTAAGAAGCAACAAGCCAAGCAGTAAGGAGTGAGCAGGTGGGTGCTTAGGAGCTAGGGGTCCCGGATTGCAAGAGGGATGTCCAACATCCCCCGAGGGGTCCTGGATTGCGAGAGAATGCAGGCCGGGCTAAGGGACCTCCCCCTCTCCCCACCCCCCACACAAATTTCATGAATCGGTCCTCTAGTGGTCTTCATAAAAGAGAGAATCTTGTAAATGATTCCCAGAGGTGATAAGTACCAATATGGAGGTAGGATGAGATTGCCTTGGAAGCATAGAGAAGGAAGCCACTGAATGGCTGATCAAATACATTAAATACATTTCCAAGAAGTGCACAATGGCTGACACATACCAGGCATGCATAAGCGAATTAATGGGGTGACATTTGAATTGGATTTTGGAGAAAGAATGAGACATTAATTAAGAAAAGTTGAAAGTGTGTTTCTGACAAAGGGAATAGCAAGTGCAAAGGCTAACCAATCCCCTAGATTTGTTGGCGCTCCTCTTGGCTTAAGAAATGTAATATTTATGTGCCTGGCCAGGTATACACCAAAAGGTTGTGGATTCAATTGCAGGTTAGACACATACCTGGGTTGCAGGTTCATTCCCCAGTCAGGGAACATATAGGAGGCAAGTGATAAATCTCTCTTGCAAATAATCTCTCTCTCTCTCTCTCTCTCTCTCTCTCTCTCTCTCTCTCTTCCCCTCTCTCCTTACCTCTCTTTCTAAAAAAAAAAATCAAGGATAAACATGTCCTTGGGTTAGGATTAAAAAAAGAAAGAGCCCAGCCAGTGTAGTTCAGTGCTTGAGCATCAGCCTATGAACCAGGAGGTCATGGTTCGATTCCTGGTCAGGGCACATGCCTGGATTATGGGCTTGATCACCAGTAGGAGACATGCAGGATGATTATATTTCATCATTTGTGTTTTTATTTCTCTCTCCCTCTCCCTTCCTCTCTGAAATAAATAAAAATATATTTTTAAAAAAGAAAGGAAAGAAATCTAATATATAACATGGAAGGCTTAGAGGAAGGACTGAGGAAGTCCAGAATTATTGGGTGAAGAAAAGTTGACAAGAGCCCCAAACCACCTGAGGGGCTTTCAAATGCCCACTGAGGCATTTGATAAATGGCATTTTAATCCCAATTATCTTTGCATCTTTCCCACTTCACTACACTTCAGAAATGGACTCCAAGTTGACTTAGAAGACATAGGTCCAATGCTATTAACATGTATAGAAATATAGGGAAAGCTATTTATGAAATGGTAGTGTATGAAGGATACTTTGCTGTAAGCTTATGACTATCAGCTGCATTTTACCACTGCGTCCAGTATCCGGCCCCTAGTACTGTTGTGTATTAGGTTAGTTTAGTATCTAGCCTCACTGGGGTTATTTGTACCCCATGCCAGGGGTCTAACAAATCTAGGCTGTTTGTCACATGGTGAACTAGAAAGAATGTGGCTTTGTGCAGATATATTCTCCCTATACCAAAACAACTACCAGATAATTGGCAGTATCTTTATAGATGAAATTCAGTGTGTTATCTTACCTTGTGCCCAAAGAATAAGAAGATTTACTTGGTAATTTGCTGTTTTGATCCTAATCTGTTTAGAAATATTATTTCTTAAAATGGAAATAGGAAAAGAATGTGTTTTTCATGATAGTTTCACAGTATCTCCTGAGAGGATGTTCAGTTATTATAAATATAGCAATTTTATTCTCTCCTTGATTTTCTGATATATTTCATCTCTACATTGAAATTATCAAACTTTAAAGTATGAGTTGTATGCTTCCAAAAATGAAATTTTATATTTTATGTCACACATTTAAATCTCTATTTTGTTCAAAAGAAAAAGCAAAGTTCTTAACATGAGTCATAAAGTCATTGGTTTGTATAGTACATTATCTTTACAAGTTATCTCCAAAGCACTTTAAAAACATAGGTTTAAATTGTAACCAACTTAAAGGAGAAGGATATATTTGTGATACAAATATTTTATCTCAGAGGTTATTTTCAAGTTTCAGTTCATTAATTTGAATCTAATTTGTTTTTCCTACCCCCTAGCATAGCATGAAAAATCCAGAAGCTTTCAGGAACAAGGCCCACATTTAGTGTAGTTAAGTTCCCAGTACATGAAAAAAAAATACACACACACACACACACACACACACACACACACATAGACACACACACACACACACACATATATATATATATATATATATATATACATATATACATACATATATATATATCCTATATAATAAAGAGGTACTATGCCAATTGACTGTCATGTCCTCACAAGATGGCTGCCTATGACCAAACCGGGAGGGGGGCTAGTGAGGGATGACCAAACAACTGAACAAGCAGGCTGCGTGGAGCGACCAGGCCAGCAGGGGGGTTAGTGAGGGACGACCAAACAACTGAACAAGCAGGCTGCGTGGGGCGACCAGGCCGGCAGGGGGGTTAGTGAGGGAGGACCAAACAACTGTACAAGCAGGTTGCGTGGGGCGACCAGGCTGGCAGGGGGGTTAGTGAGGGATGACCAAATGTCTGAACAGCAGGCTGCGTGGGGCAACCAGGCCGGCAGGGGGGTTAGTGAGGGAGGACCAAACAACTGTACAAGCAGGCTGCGTGGGGCAACCAGGCTGGCAGGGGGGTTAGTGAGGGATGACCAAATGTCTGAACAGCAGGCTGCGTGGGGCAACCAGGCCGGCAGGGGGGTTAGTGAGGGAGGACCAAACAACTGTACAAGCAGGCTGCATGGGGCGACCAGGCCGGCAGGGGGGTTAGTGAGGGAGGACCAAATGTCTGAACAGCAGGCTGCGTGGGGCAACCAGGCCAGCAGGGGGTTAGTGAGGCATGACCAAACGACTGAACAGCAGGTTGCATGGGGCAACCAGGCTGGCGGGGGAGCTGTAAGGGGTGACCAGGCCAGCAGGGGGGGGCAGTTGGGGGTGAGCAGGCCAGCAGGGGGGCAGTTGGGGGCAACCAGGCTGGCAGGGGGACAGTTGGGGGCGATTAGGCTGGTGGGGGGCAGTAAGGGGTGACCAGGCCGGTGGGGGGGAGGCAGTTAGGTGCAACCAGGCCAGCAGAGGGAGGCAGTTGGCAGTGACCAGGCCAGCAGGGGGCGCAGTAAGGGATGACCAGGCCGGCGGGGGGGACAGTTAGGAACGACCAGGTCGGCAGGGAGGGGGCAGTTGGGGGCGACCTGGCCAGCAGCGGGGGGCAGTTAGGGGTGACCAGGCCAGTGGGGTGGAAGTTAGGGGCGATCAGGCAGGCAGGCAGGTGAGCAGTTAGGAGCCAGCAGTCCTGGATTGTGAGAGGGATGTCTGACTGCTGGTTTAGGCCCTGCTGGTTTAGGCCTGATCCTGGGGATCAGGCCTAAACCGGCAGTTGGACATCCCCCGAGGGGTCCCGGATTGGAGAGGGTGCAGACTGGGCTGAGGGGACACCCCCGCCCCCCCCCCCCCCGGTGCACAAATTTTGTGTACCGAGCCTCTAGTATATATATGAAAGAAAAATTCAGTTGATATCAAGAAACCCTTGGTTTCTCTCTCAGACAGCTTGGGTTAACAAGCATAGAATTTAATGCCACATAGACCTGATTTCAAATTTAAAATCACATAGACCAAATTTCAAATCCTAGCTCTACCACTTTTACCTCTGTGGCCTTGGCCAAGTCTTATACTCTCTCTCAGCATAAGTTTTCTCATTGTATAAAAACCGTAATGATGCTTCCTTTGATAAACTATTATAAGGATTAGAGATAATGTAAAATGCCTAATTCAATACAGGCACATAACAGGTACTCAATAATTGCTAATTATTAGTATCAACTATAAACTGAAAACAATACTAATCCATCTAGTACTTCTCAGGATATAGGTACAACAAATAAGAATGCCTTTTCTTAAACACCACAATCATGTAGCCATTTTAATAGTTGAGAAAAGGAGCTATCCTGCTTCTTTCACAGGATTTTGATGATCAAAAGAGATAATACACACTAAGGCACTTAAGCACTTAGAAAAATAGAAAGTGCTGTTAAAGATTAAGATAAAATATTTTAACTAAGGTATGTCTTAAGAGTTATTTTTTCTTCTTCCATCAATGATTTTAAAATTAAAGAATAAAAATTGTATATCACAAACTGGTATCACTTTGATAGTTTAATCATTACATCTGATTTTGTTCCATCTTTCAGAAACATACAGAATGTGAGTTTTGTAAACAAAATGTAATTATTCTTGTTACAACCCAATTATTCTGAGGTCTTTTATTTAGCAACCTCAAACATCTAGAACACAGCCTAGAACCCCCAAAAGGAAGGAGGATAGAAAACCTATGATCTGGGAGCAAAATCTCAATCCACTGAGGCCTCTCACTCTACACCTGTAAGAGAGGCTTGGCGCCAACCTCACTAAGCCTCTAGTCTTAGTGTTGTTTATAAACTAAATGTAACTTACTGGTGAAATTAGCTTAGTTGGAAGACAACTAATTAGAATGGGAGAAGGGGTCTACTAGCTGTGAGAACACCAATACCCTCAGAAGGCACAGTTATCAGTGTAAAGAACAGCAAAAGTCTAAAAACAGAATACTAGAAAAGTGAAATAATTTGGGACTGTTCATGTGGGGGTTCACACTTCCCTGCATACCTTGGTAAATACTGAGCATCCCACTGTATAGCCCAGTAAGGGATTTTCATAAGGATGCTTAGTCCTCAATGGACAACTGTATCTGACATGACAAGACAGGGAAATCTCAAAATATTTTTGAAAGATTCCTGTCACATTTTAAAGTTTGCTATTAGTGGTGTAACTTCGGAAAGCTCACTTCTGTGGAACCTCTTAAATGGTGCCCAGTCAGTAAGGTGTTAACTGTGTATAAGGCTGTTAGGTGAGGATTATATAACATTGTAATTAGAAAGAAATCTCAGGCATAGTATTCAACTAAGCCTATTAGAAGCCATCTTAAAGATCATATAATAAATTCTAAATATTTAATATGGATTTTTTAAATCTTTGGTACTAAACATAAAAATTACCCCAGACATAATTTAATAATTTCTGATGCAAGATGTGTTCATAATCTTATAGAACATTAATAATATTATTTATTAATATCAATTATTGGTCAAAACTGTACGAGTAAATGTTAAAGATTGGACTGAATCTGATCTGGGTTGAAGTCCTGAGCTCCCCCACTTTGTGGTCCTGTGACTTGTAACAAGTCAGCCTCCATGTCATTTCACAGAAGTGCTATAAAGGTCAAATGAAATGATCTATGTGCAAATGCTATGTAAACTATATGGTGAGGTAAAAATGTGAAGTGTTACTTCTCATGAAAGTTGAATACAGAAGCAGTGTGGTGTGGGAGAGCTTACTGATTTGGAGATTTCAAAGAAATCAAAGACTACAAGAAAACCAAAGGCATACTCATGCTTAATATGTCATGTAACATTGCCATGGGGCAGCAACCACAGCAGCCAAGTAAGTAGTCTTACCTTTTTCACCAGACCTTGCTGGTTATAGCCTCTTGGTTTTGCTAAACCAATCCCCCTCCCGGACTGCCTTCTTACTTCTCTACTTCTAATCCTTATCCATCTTTTCAGGACCCAATTATGAAGTGTTATGGTCTTAATGAACCTCCATTCAGATAGCTCATCTTCTTAGTTTATATTCTTCTGTGTGCATGCTTAAAAAACATATTTTCTAGATTTCTTTCATGTTCTCTCTTCTTCTCAGCTAGGTTATAAGCCAAAAGAAGCCAGGGATCCCTTCTACCTCAGCATGGCAACTAGCATAAGATGACCTAATAGTCAAATAGTTAATGAATGTTTGTAGATTGAAAGAAACATGTTATAGGCCCATCCAAAAGTCCCTGTTTTAAAAGAGAAATCTGTATTTGAAAGATCTTCAGTCATAGGCAGTAGACAGTGCAGATGTCTATGAAGCTACAGGACTTGTATAGAATGGCATATATTTAGTAAGTCATTGAGAGATTGAGGGAGGGAGTTATTATAAATATCTGTTCATGAGGGAACAGCCTGTGGGCCCTTTCTAGTTTTCTTCCTGTACCATAGTAAGAATGCTGTCTACTACTGGCTTCTTCAAAGGGCAGCTCTGTGCAACACACATAATGTTCCATTTTCACATTTAAACACGAAGGAAGAAATAAAAATTGCATTGTAATTTATCATTGCATATTTATTATCTCATCCTTCATTTCCCAGATTTTACTATTTCTCTGTTATGGTATAGCATGATAGATCTTGACCTTTTGTCAGCATAATTCACAGCTTGAATAGCATTCACATGGGGGACGCCCTCTCTGGGGTCCTTGGGATTTTCTGCATTTTTCTAGCATGCTGGACCCTTTCTTTCATGCTCAAGAAACATATAAGACTTCAAATGAAAGTGACACTATTATAGAAACACTATTAAATCTATCCCAGGTTTTATTTATGTAAATATTTAGTGACCTTCAGTACTCTGTTAGCAATAAAGTATTTGCAACACCCTTCAATAAATTAGTTTTAAATCACTGGGGCAATAACTCAGACTTTGATTTTGCATTTAGGGACCTAGGTTCAAGTTGCAGGTCTGCTACTTATTTGCTATGAAACTTTGAATGTGCTTACTTATCTCTCAGCCTGAGTTCCTATAAAATGACAATAATGGTAATACCTACTTACTGGGTTAGTGTGGAGATTAGATATAGTGTGATTTGAAAGCTCATTTAAAATGTAAAGCCCTGATCAAATATGAGTTCTATATCTCCGTATGTACCTGTGCAATTTTCCTTTTCCACATTGCCAAGCCCTTGGCTTAGGCGCTGAACTACCTATTGCTTTGTCTCATTCCTAAGTTTATGTAAATCCCTCTTCCCCTCTTCCTTCAGATTCATTCCCTTGTAGTTGATCCAGCTCACAGTCCCAGATTCATGTTTTTCCATTAGAACCAGCTAAAATAAACCCTAACTCCTGGAAGTGATTCTTATTTTACTTTCATATTTAACTTTCATGCAGTCAAGAACAGTTAAAAACTCCTTATTTTAGAATTTCCATCTTTCCCCAACTCCCAGAGAATGCTTTCATGTACACCCAAAGTCAGGCTCTTCTCTTGCCCTGCCAGCACCTCTAGTATATATCATAGCCCACTGCAGAAAGAAAACTTAGGGGATAATCCCGCAAAGGAAAGGGACTGATCACCAAGAACAAGAAGGGTGGAGGGTCTAGGGAAGACAGAACCCAAGTTCTCTAGATGTGTTGGCATTGTCAAATTTTATATGGCACTAGGTCCCATCTATACCCACTGCTATTGTTCCAAGCTTTAACTCTACTTGCTGCAGCCCAGTAGAGAAAAATAAGATTGGAAAATTAGGACCAACTGCCATTCATAATGTTTCTTGGGCTTCCACAGCATCCCCATCCCTACCAGTTGCTCTTCTTACTGGTTCTGACACATATTGCAACACTCTGGATGATCTCCAATGCCTTCTCCCTCATCCACTGACCCTGAAAAACCACATCCGTGTATACAATAATAGACTTAAATAAGAATTTACAGTAGCAAAATCTAACAACTCAAATGCCCATCAACAGACTAACATATGGATAAACTATGATATATTCATACAATTAAATACTAAACAGCAGTCATACCAATGAACTGCAGCAATGCTGAGTGGTATGAATAAATTTTACTAATATAATTTTAAGTTTATAAAAAGGAAGTCTCCTATGCCAAAGTTGTAAAAAAAACAAAAAACAACTAAAACAACAACAAAAAAAGCCTGGGTATATATCCAAAGGAGATGAAATCATTATCTCAAAGAGATATCTGTGCTCCCATGTTCATTACAGCATTATTTACAACTAGAGGCCCAGCATGCAACATAGCGCGAGACCCCAGACCCGCCATGCCAGTGGGACCCCCGACCTGCCACGCATGAGTAGCTTGCTGCCGTGAGCCCCGCCTCGCGAGCCGCAAGTCCCTCTGCACCGCGCGAGCCACGAGTTGTGCGCAAGCCCTGCCCCACCGCTATGGGAGAGGGACTGAGACGTGCTCCATGCTCCTACTGGTGACCGGTCATTTGGTCGTTACGGCGTTATGGCCACTGGCCTTTTATAATATAGATAGCCAAGACTTGGAAACAAACTAAGTATCCATCAATGGATAATTGGATAAAGAAAAAGGTGTATACAGATAGGTGCAATAAGAAATTATTCTGCCATAAAACAGAAGGAAAAATAGCAGCTGAATAACCAGACGTGTCCTGCACCTTCTCACGGAGCAGATAGAAGAAACAACGAAATTGAAAAACATCCACCCGAAATTGGTGAATTAAACACAGCTGGTGAGACAATCTACAGCCAGAAAAGACAGAGGAAGCCTGGAAAATAGTAGGATTGGAGATCTGGGCTGGGGAGAAAGACGCCCAACTACCAGGACAAGAGGGTCAGAAGGAACCTGCACTGCACAAAGTCTGCTTCCCTTGGGGACGCGTGTAACACTTGACTGTGGAAGGGGGTCCACAGGGCTGCTGGCAGCTGGGGGATCTAGATCCAAGTCCACAGCTGTGAGAGGCTATGCCCAGAAAGGCAGCCTGAAGAACTACCCTAGCCACACAGTATGGGGGTGGGGTGGGTGGGAAAAACACGCAGCAGCGTGGCTGTTTTGCCTTTATATTTTCCTCGTTTTTACTCACTAAACCCAGTTCATAGGACCTTTCAATTACAAACACTTACTGAGGCTGCATGCAGGTTGAGGTGCAGTTTTTGTGGAGGCTGGGGAGAAGCTGTGGAGAGGAGCAGGACAGGGAGAGGTGACCAGGAATCCAGCACTGGGACATTCTGGTCCCTCCAACCCTAAGCAGCCATTTTTCTCCTGAAGAGCCAGCCCCTCCCAGCACCCTCGGGCAACTATCACAGCAGCACCTAGCCTTGAGCTCTGCAGAGGAAACAAAGAATATGAATAGCCCCAGGGAACCCTCAGGGAATGGGTTGAGGGGCTGTTTGGTCTTGGAAACTAATACAGCAACACTTCCACCTAAAGCCCCAGTCAGAAATAAGATGCTTGTGAGAAAGCATGTAGACAAACACATCAGGCAGATATGTCTCACCTGCCTGAAACAAAGGCTGTAGAGACAGACAGAGAGGAATGGTGGATCCCTGAGAACTTCAACAAGGTGCTAACTAACAGGAAACTGAGAAGTGGCAGACAGAACAATAGAGAGGGGTCTTAAACCAGCCCCCATGGGACATTAAAACTCAGCTGAAGTGAACAACACTTCACTTTTTTATTTTTTATCTTTTACTTAAGAAAGAAAAAATTTTTCTTTATATTATTTTAAATTTTTTATTAACCTTTTATTTTTTGGATTATTTTTCTTCTGTTTTTTTTTTTTTTTAATCATTCGTTTACTTTATCTTATTTTTTATTTTTTCTCCACCCTTTTCTTCCTCACTTCTCCTTTTTTCATCTGGTTTCTCTTCTCCTGTCCCTGCTTTAGTTTTTCTCTCTCCTTTCTTTTTACCACTTGTTAAAAATTTGATCTTCTTTATGTGCTTTATTGACGTGTTATTAGAGTAGTCTCTGTTGGTTTACTCATATATCTAATTGCCAATCCCCTGCTCCAAGTCCATACATGCTTCTCTTTTCTTTCTTCACTAACCAATTTTTTATGCTTTTGTTTTTCCTCTCCTCTCTTGCTCTCTACTTCTCCTAATTGCTTAATTAGTTTCACTCACTAAACTCAAGCCTATCTACTCAGATAGATTAAAGAAAAAAAATTGTATTTTTATTTTTTTATTGATTGATTATTTTGTTTTTTACTTTTCTTCTTATCCACTCATTCTCTTTATACCTCCTCTATACTGAACTGTGACCATTCCCCTATTCATTCAATTCCTTTACCTTAATTTCTGGAAATAAGCTCTGCCCCTACAGATTCTGTTCCCCCCCCCCCCCAATTCCACCACCACCACCACCACCACCTTTTATTTTCTGGGTGTTACTTGTTTGCATTTTTTGGTTTATTTATTTGTTTTGTGGAGTTTTTTCCCCATCCTATCTAATAAAAGAGTAATATGCAAATTAACCATCACTCTGCTACACCGCCAGCCACGCCCACCAGCCAATCAGGATCAAGTATGCAAATTAACCCCAACCAAGATGGCTGTGGCCACTGAGCGAGCAGGAGGGAGGCTTGGGTTTCCCCAGCAATGGAGGAAGCCAAGCTTTCCACACACCCTGGCTGGCCAAGGCCTCCACTTAAGACTACAAAGTTTCAATTATAGAAGATAAATAAATCTCAACAGAAATGGTGGCAGCCAGGGAGCTGGAGAGAGCAGGAGGCTAGGGTTGCCCCCGGCAATGGAGGAAGCCAAGCTTTCCACACACCCTGGCAGGCCCAGGCCTCCGCTTAAGGCTACAAAGTTTCAATTGTAGAAGATAAATAAATCCCAGATACCAGGGCCTCCACTTCGGTCACTGGGAGGCGTGGCCAGCCTGCAAACAACCACAGACCCCTCGCCCAGGCCACCCCACGCCCCAAGGGAACCCCCACCCTGATCCGGGACACCCTTCAGGGCAAACTAGCCAGCCCTCACCCATGCACCAGGCCTCTATCCTATCTAATAAGAGAGAAATATGCAAATTGACCATCACTCTAACACACAAGATGGCTGCCCCCATGTGGTCAAAGATCCTGCCCCCATGTGGACACAAAATTGCCAGCAAGGGAGGGCAGTTGGGAGGGACCAGGCCTGCAAAGGAGGGCAATTGTGGGCGATCAGGCCAGCAGGGGAGGGCAATTGTGAGGGACCAGGCCTGCAAGGGAGGGCAGTTGGGGGTGATCAAGCCTGCAGGGGAGGGCAGTTACGGGGGACGCAGGCCTGCAGGGGAGAGCAGTTGGGGGAACCAGGCCTGCAGGGGAGGGCAGTTAGGGGTGACCAGGCCTGCAGGGGTGGGCAGTTAGGGGCAAACAGGCTGGCAGGGGAGCAGTTAGGAATCAGTCAGGCTGGCAGGGGAGTGGTTAGGGGGTGATTAGGCTGGCAGGCAGAAGCGGTTAGGGGCAATCAGGAAGGCAGGCAGGTGAGCAGTTGGGAGCTAGCAGTCCTGGATTGTGAGAGGGGTCCCAGATTGGAGAAGGTGCAGGCTGGGCTGAGGGACACCCTCCCCTCCGTGCATGAATTTCGTGCACCGGGCCTCTAGTATATGTATATTTCCCCCTTCTTTTTTCTTCTTTTTCTTTTCTCCCTTACCTTTTTTCCTTTTCTCAATATCATTTTTGCTAGCTTTTATCCCTTCTAATTCTCTTTTCTCCGGTGGTCACTTTTATTGGTGTTATTGGTGTTGTGAATACATTCGTATTTTGTTTCCTCTATGTCATCTCTTGTCGACTTGTATTTTGTGCTTTTTGGTCAACTTGGTAGAGAGTGAGCCACATAACCAGAAACCCTGAGAGGAGACTACATCCATGAATGGGACAATAACACTCAAGACCCAACTACACTACGAGAACCCAAATATCCCAAGTAAGGGGCATCCCTAGAATACCCAGCCCAGACCTGAGCGATTGCACCACTGGGTCCCGCAAAACATTTACTATGTAAGAAAAACTCAGAAAAATCTGGGTAACATAAAAATTTGATCTAATACAAAGAAACAATCACAAAGGAAGAGCAAAAATGGGGAGACAGAGAAACAACCCCTATATGAAAGAAAAGGAGGAATCACCAGAAAAGGAAATAAATGAAATGAAGGCAAGCAATTTGTCAGAGAAAGAATTCAGAGCAATGGTCATAAGGACGCTGAAAAGGATGGAAGACAAATTCAACAACATCTGTAAGTATCAAGAGGAAATGAAGAAGAACCAGAAGGAAATGAAGAATGATATAGCTGCAGTGAAAATGGAAAGTATCAACAGTAGATTAGAAGAAGCTGAGGACCACATCAACGAGCTAGAAGACAAGGTAGAAAAAAAAATCCAAGCATAGCAGCAACTGGAAAAAAAACACATAAAAAGCAGGAGGGGAGCTTTGGGACAACATGAAACAAAACAACATCTGCATCATGGGGTGCCAGAAGGATAGAAAACGGAACAAGGAATAGAAAACCTGTTTGAAGAAATAATGACAGGAAACTTCCCTGATATGGGGAAGAAAAAGCACAAGTCCAAGAAGCACACTGAGTCCCAAACAAGATGAACCCAAAAAGACTGACACCAAGACACCTCATAATTAAATTGGCAAACACCAATGACAAAGTAAGAATCTTAAAGGCTGCCAGAGACAGAAAGTGACCTATAAGAAATCTCCCATTAGAGGAAGGAATATGGCTGCCAACAGGAAGGCAGGCTGCAAGATACTGTGTGAGTGAGAAAACAAAGAGAGAGTGTGTGGTCGCACGGGGAGTGTTTGTTGGTGAGTTGAGGGACAGCTATACTCCAGGAGACTATGGGGAACTGCTGGACGGGGCTCCCCTGACCGGGCACCCCCACTGCTGCTGGGTTCCCAACTGGAGCAAACCACTCAGTTGCGGAGACCACGCCATCTTGAAGGGAAAAGTGGAAGTTATCAGACGCCTGAAAATCAACAACTATGGCACCCACCGAACAGCTGCAAACCCGAGAACATCGGTCCCTAATTGGTGCAAACACAAGGATTCAGAGGAGCTCTACACTCCCTGGAAAGGTCAGATTTTGCCTGGTGTTAGGTGAGGTCTCTGGTCCCGTCAGGAGAGAGAAACGCGCCCACTGTGGGAGCTGGAGAACCAGGGGCAGTCTGCACCTAGAAAAATACGTGGCTGTTGGTGCTGGCGTGATCCATGAATGTGGAAGGGCATTCTCAGAGCTGCTAACCGAAGGGAACTCATTTTGGACAGCCTAAAAATTTTAAAAGTATACTGGCTGCTTAGACCCAAGGGAGAAAAAAAGACTGCACAGACTTGCGTGCAGCCCCAGAGTTCGCACACTTATGCTGGCTCTTTTTTTTTTAATTTATTCTTTTTTTAAATCCTTGCTTCTGATTACTAAGCCCAATACATAGGAATACCCAAATTGGGGGCACCCTAAGAGACTGCAGGGGAAAGTTGTTTTTGTGGAACCTGGGAATCAGAGCGGGGGAAAAACCATCACAGAACCAGCTCTGGGGCAACCCACTCCCACAAACCAGTATTGAGAGCCACAGGGAAAGCAGGATCTAAGCACTGGCTAGAGAGGACCTATAGACCCGGAGGTCAATCCAGAAACACTGCCACCCAGGGGTTGAATCACAAATTGACCCTTGTGTAAACACAAATAAAGGAAGACAAGAAATGAAGACACACTGCCTGCTTGAAAATCAGGACTGGCTTACAACACTGAGGAGAAGTGGAACACAGGGAACTTCAATACTGTCCTGACTAGGAAACAGGCGTGCCAAACAGAACAGTAGAGGAAGTGAATGACCTTCACTACTGCACATTTTTATTTTTTTATTTTTTTTCATCTTTTATTTAAGAAACTACTTTTTTTCTTTTTTCCTCACTTGATTTTACCTTTTTAATTATTATATTTTTATTTTCAATGAGTATTATTACTACTACTATTTTACCTTTTTTTAAGTGTCATTTTATTTTCTATTTATTTTACTTTGGGATTAGTGTTCTACATTCTATTTTCATCTTTAGCGTCATTTTACTCTATCTCAACTTTAACTTTATGCCATCACTGTCTTCCTAACTTTCCCCCTTTTGTTGTCCTGTTTCTCTTACCCTTTTCCTGCTTTAGATTTTCCCTATTCCTTCCTTTTATCCCCTGTTAAAATTTCACCCTACTTATATATCTAATTTCCAATCCCCTGCTCCAAGTCCATACACACCTCTCTCTTCTCTGTCTTCACTATCCAAAAATATTTTTTCTCTCCTTTTGTTGTTGTTTGCTTGATTGTTGATTATATTGATTTTTTATGATTGTTTGTGAGATTGTTTTGCTTATTCTTTTGTTTTGTTTTGTTTTTGTTTGTTATTTGCTTCTGTTTTCCCTCACCTCGCTTGATATTAGTTGTTGTTTGTAGTTTGTATTCATCTCCCGGTACTTGTTGCTGGCATTTTTTAGGAATAGTGACTGTTCTATTGGAGTTTTCTTCCCATATATATAGTTTGTTCCCCTCTTCTTTCTTATTCTCTTTTTTTTCTCTCTTACTTTTTTTTCCTTTTCCCAATTTCATTTTTGCACTTCTTTCTTTCTTTCTTTCTTTCTTTCTTTCTTTCTTTCTTTCTTTCTTTCTTTCTTTTCTCTTCTTCTTTCTCTACTATCCTCTAATTTGCCTTTCTCTGGTGGTCACCTTTATTTGAGGTTATTAATATCGTGAATACATTTCTATTCAGTGCATTGTGCGTTGTACCTAGTTGTGTTGTATTTTGTGCCTTTAAATGAACCCAGGAGAGAGAGAACTACATAACCAGACACCCAGAGAAGAAACACCATAGGGAGACAAAGAAACAGCCCGCATATGAAAGAAAAGCAGGCATCACCAGAAAAGGAAGTAAACAAATGGAGGAAACCAATCTGTCAGAGAAAGAACTCAGAGAATTGGTCATAAGGTGGATGAAAAGAATGCAAGACAAATTCGACAATATCTGTAAGAACCAAGAGGAAATGAAGAAGAACCAAGGAGAAATGAAAAATGACATCACTGCTATAAAGAACACAATAGAAAGCATCAAGAGTAGACTAGAAGAAGCAGAGGACCGTATCATTGAGCTAGAAGACAAGATACGAAAAAATACCCAAGTAGAGCAGCTTCTAGAAAAAAAAATTAAAAAGCAGAAGGAGAGCCTAAGGGAACTTTGGTACAACAGGAAACAAAACAACATCTGCATAATAGGGGTTCCAGAAGGAGAGGAAACTGAGCAAGGAATAGAAAACCTGTTTGAAGAAATAATGACAGATAACTTCCCTGATATAGGGAAGAAAAAACCACACAAATCCAAGAAGCTCACAGAGTCCCTAGAAAATGAACTGTAAAAGAACAATGCCAAGACACATTATAATTAAATTGGCAAACACCAAAGACAAAGTAAGAATCTTAAAAGTGGCCAGAGAGAGACAGAAAGTTACCTACAAAGGAACCCCATCAGACTAGCAATTGATTTCTCAACAGAAAATAATCAGGCCAGAAGGGAATGTAATGAAATATACAAAGTCATGTAAAGGAAGGGTCTGAATCTAAGAATACTATAACCAGCAAGGCTATCAATCAAAATTGAAGGTGAAATCAAGAGCTTCACAGACCAAAAAGGACTAATAGAATTTATTACCACCAAACCAGCAATGCAAGAAATGCTAAAGGGTCTGCTGTAAAAAAAACAAATAAGAATCGAAGAAGTAACTCAGGGGTAAAGAATAAAAATAGCGACAAATAAGTACCTATCAATAATAACTTTACATGTAAATGGATTAAATGCCCCAATCAAAAGACATAGCGTAACGGACTAGATAAGAAAACACGACCCATATATTTGCTGTCTACAAGAAACCCACCTCAGAAAAAAAGACGCACACAGACTGAGGGTGAAGGGATGGAAAAAGGTTTTTCAAATGAATGGAAATGTAAAAAAAAGCTGGGGTAGCAATACTTGTATCTGACAAATTAGATCTCAAAGTGAAGGATATAACAAGAGATAAGGAAGGCCACTCCATAATACTAAAGGGACCAATCCAACAAGAAGAAATAACTCTGGTAAACATATACGCACCCAATACAGGAGCATCCAAATAAATAACGAAACTCCTGGCAAATATCAAGGGAGAGATTGACAGCAATACAATCATAGTAGGAGACTTTAATACTCCACTATCACCATTGCATAAATCCTCTAAACAAAAAATCAGCAAAGAAACATCAATCCTAAATGGCTCTCTAGGCGAGATGGAATTAATGGACCTCTTCAGAACATTTCACCCCAAAGCCACAGAATATACATTCTTCTCAAGTGCACATGGGTCATTTTCAAAGATAGACCATATGTTGGGTCATACGCAAAGTTTATTCAAAATCAATAAGATAGAAATCGTATCAAGCATCTTCTCAGATCACAGTGCCATAAAATGGGAAATCAACTACAATAAAAACAATCCAAAAAATCAAATACATGGAGACTAAACAGCATACAATTAAACAATGACTGGGTTACCAGAGAGGTCAAAGAAAAAATAAAAAAAAATCATGGCAACAAATGACAATGAAAACACAACAATCCAAAATCAGAGGGACACAGCGAAAGCAGTCTTGAGAGGGAAGTTCATAGCTCTACAAGCCTATTGCAAAAAACAAGAAACAATGGTAATAAATTACCTAACCCTACAACTCAAAGAGTTAGAAAGAGAGCAACAAAAAAAGCCCAGTGTAAGCAAAAGGAAGGAAATAATAAAGATCAGAGTGCAGATAAATGACATAGAAACAAAAAAAATAATACAAAAGATCAACAAAACCAAGAGCTGGTCCTTTGAAAGGATAAACAAGATTGATGAACCTCTAGCCAGGCTCACCAGAAGCAAAGAGAGAGGATCCAAATAAACAAAATCAGAAATGAAAGAGGAGAAATAACAACAGACCACACCGAAATACAAAGGATTGTTAAAAAATACTATGAACAACTCTGTTCCAACAAACTGGACAACCTGGAGGAAATGGACATATTCCTCGAAAAATACAACCTTCCAAAACTCAATCAGGAAGAATCTAAACATCTCAATAGGCCAATAACTATGGAAGAAATTGAAGCAGGCATCAAAAAGATTACAGCACACAAAAGCCCAGGGCCAGATGGCTTCACAGGGGAGTTTTACCAAACATTCAAGGAAGAACTAAAACCTATCCTCCTCAGACTATTACAAAAAATTCAAAAGGAAGGCAAACTTCCAAGCTCATTCTATGAAGCCAGTATCACCCTAATACCAAAACCAGATAAAGACAACACAATGATAAAGACAACCTTTCAACCAAAGCTTTGGAATATATATTCTTCTCAAAAGCACATGGGACATTTTCAAAGAGACCACATATTGGGTCACAAGCAAAGTCTCTCCAATTCAAGAAGATTGAAATCACAACAGAGAATTACAAGCCTATATCCCGCATGAACATAGATGCCAAAATCCTCACCGAAATTCTAGCAAATCAGATCTAGCAGTACATCAGAAAGATCAAACACTATGACCAAGTACGATTTATCCCAGGAATGCAAGGATGGTACAATATCCACAAATCAATAAACGTGATACACCACATAAACATATTGAGAGATAAAAATCACATAGTCATATCAATTGATGCAGAAAAAGCATTTGACAAAATCCAACACCCTTTCTTGATAAAAACTCTCAACAAGGTGGGAATAGAAGGATCATACCTCAACATAATAAAAGCCATATATGATAAACCCACAGCCAACATCATACTCAATGGGCAAAATCCAAAGCCATTTCCCCTAAGAACAGGAACAAGACAGGGATGCCCACTCTCACCACTCCTGTTCAACATAGTACTGGATGTATTAGCCATTGCAATTAGACAAGAAGAAGAAATAAAAGGCATCCAAATTGGAAAAGAAGAAGTAAAGCTGTCCTTATTTGCAGATGACATAATATTGTACATAAAATACCCGAAAGACTCCATCAAAAATCTATTAGACTTAATAAATGAATTCGGCAATGTAGCAGGATACAAAACTAACACAAAGAAATCTATGGCATTTCTATACACCACTAGTGAACTTACAGAAAGCGAGACTAAAAAAGCAATCCCATTTACCATCACACCAAAAAAATTAAGATACCTAGGAATAAACTTAACTAAGGAGTTAAAAGACCTACCGTAATTTCCAGCGTATAAGACGACTGGGCATATAGAAGATTTTCCTGGGTTAAAAAGTCATCTTATACGCTGGAAAATACAGTATACGTGGAAAACTACAGGACACTGAAGAAAGAGATAGAGGAAGACGTAAACAGATGGAAGAACATACCATGTTCATGGACTGGTAGAATCAACATCATTAAAATGTCCATACTACCCAAAGCAATCTATAGATGCAATGCACTCCCCATTAAAATACCAACGGCATATTTCACAGATCTAGAAAGAACTCTCCAAAAATTCATCTGGAATAAAAAAAAAAGACCCCTAATAGGCACAACAATCCTGAGGAAGAAAAACAAAGTAGGTGGGATTGCAATACCAGATTTAAAGCTGTATTACAAAGCCACTGTTTTCAAAACAGCCTGGTACTGGCACAAGAACAGACATATAGACCAATGGAATAGAATAGAGAACCCAGATATTGACCCAAACCACTATGCTCAATTAATATTTGACAAAGGAGGCATTAACATACAATGGAGTCAAGACAGTCTCTTCAATAAATCGTGTTGGGAAAATTGGCTAGATGCATGCAAAACAATGAAACTAGGCCACCAACTTACACCATACACAAAAATAAACTCAAAATGGACACAGGACTTAATCATAAGATGGGAAAGCATAAAAATACTAGAGGAAACCATAGGCAAAGAAATCTCAGACATATGCCGAAGCAATTTCTTCACCGATACCGCTCCTAAGCCAATGGAAACTAAAGAGAAAATAAACAATTGGGACTACATCAAAATAAAAAGCTTTTGTACATCAAAAAAAAATCAACAAAAGAGCAAGAAAGCCCACTGTATGGTAGAATATATTTGCAAATGTTATCACTGATAAAGGTTTAATCTCCAACATCTACAGGGAACTTATACAACTTAATAAAAGGAAGATAAATGATCCAATAAAAAAAAATGGGCAACAGACCTAAATAGAATCTTTTTGAAATAAGACAGAAGGAAGGCCAAGAGACATATGAAAACATGCTCAAAATCGCTAATTATCCGAGAGATGCAAATCAAAACGACAATGCGGTACCATCTCACACCTGTCAGAATGGTAATCATCAACAAATCAACAAACAAGTTCTGGTGAGGATGCAAAGAAAAAGGAACCCTCGTGCACTGCTGGTGGGAATGCAAACTAGTGCAGCCACTGTGGAGAACTGTATGGAGTTTGCTCAAAAAACTTAAAATGGAACTCCCATTTGACCCACTTCGAGGAATATATCCCACGAAAGTAGAAACACCAATCAGAAAGGATATATGCACCCCTATGTTCATAGTGGCACAATTCACCATAGCTAAGAATTGGAAACAGCCCAAATGCCCATCAGCAGATGAGTGGATTAGAAAACTATGGTACATCTACACAATGGAATACTACGCTGCTATAAAAAAGAAGGAATTCTTACCATTTACAGCAGCATGGATGGACCTGGAGAGCATTATGTTAAGTGAAATAAGCTAGGCAATGAAAGAAAAATACCACATGATCTCACTCATTTATGGAAAATAAAGATCATTATATCCTGATAAACAAAAAGATAGATAAAGAGGCAGTAAAGCACCAAACAGACTGTCAAATTACCTTGGGAAAGCAGGGGAGTGTTGGGGAGGAGGGAAAAGAGATCAACCAAAGTACTTGTATGCATGCATATAAGCACAACAAATGGACACAAGACACTGGGGGGGTGGGATGAGGGCATGCGACAGTGGGTAGGGAAGGCTGGGGGAAGGTCAAGGGGGGGGAAAGGAGATATATGTACTACTACATGTAATAGTTTAAACAAAAATATTAAAATAAATAAAATAAATCTCCCATTAGATTACCAAATGATTTCTCAACAGAAACACATCAGACTATTAAGGAATGGAAGGAAGTATACAAAGTGATACAAAGCAGGGGACTGAATCCAAGAATACTTTATCCAGCAAGGCTATCATTCAAAATTGAAGGGGAAATCAGGAGTTTCACAGACAAAAAAAGCCTAAGGGTGTTTATCACTACCAAGTCAGCAAAGCAAGAAATGGTAAAGCGACTTTTGTTAAAAGCAGAATAGGAAGGGAAAAAAGAACACAGGCACAAAAAATATAAATGTCTACAAACAAGTACCTATAAATAATACCCTTGAGTGTAAATGCACTGAATGCTCCAATAAAAATATATCAAGTGGCTGAATAGATAATAAAACATAGCCCATATATCTGCTCTCTACAAAAGACCCACCTCAGAACAAGGGATGCACACAGATTGAGAGTAAAGGGATGGAAAAATATATTTCCAGTAAATGGAAATGAAAAAAATAGCTGGAGTAGCAAAATTTATAGCTGACAAATTAGACCTCAAAGTGAAGGCCATAATAAGAGATAAGGAAGGCCACTTCATAATACTAAAGGGATCAATACAAGAAGATATAACTCTGGTAAACATATATGCACCCAATATATGGGCACCAAATTAAAAAAAAAACTTCTGGAAGATATCAAGGGAGGTATTGACAGCAATACAATCATAGTAGGGGACTTTAATACCCCATTGACACCACTGGATAAATCCTCTAGTCAAAAAATCAGCAAAGAAACAGCAATCCTAAATGACTCGCTAGAACAGATTAACTTAATTGACATCTTCAGAACCTTTCACCCAAAGCTATGGAATATATATTCTTCTCAAAAGCACATGGGACATTTTCAAAGAGACCACATATTGGGTCACAAGCAAAGTCTCTCCAATTCAAGAAGATTGAAATCATATCAAGCATCTTCTCAGACCACAATGGCATATTATTAAAAATCAACTACAATAAAAAAAATCAAACACTTGGAGGCTGAATAGCATGCTATTAAACAATGATTGGGTTACCAAAGAGATCAAAGAAGAAATTAAAATCATCCTGAAAATGAATGATAATGAAAACACAACAATCCAAAATCTATGGGACACAGTGAACGCAGTCCTGAGAGGGAAGTTCATAGTTCTACAGGCCTAAATTAAAAAATAATTATTATAATAATTAATTTAAAAAACAAAACAAGAAAAAAATGGTAACAAATTATCTAACCTTGCAACTTAAGGAATTAGAGAGCAACAAGAAAAGCCCATTGTAAGCAGAAGGAAAGAAATAATAAATATCAGTGCAGAAATAAATGACATAGAGACAAAAAAAAATACAAAAGATCAATAAAATCAGGAGCTGGTTCTTTGAAAAGATAAACAAGATTGATGAACCTCTAGCCAGGCTCACCAAGAAATAAAGATATAGGATCCAAATAAACAAAAACAGAAATGAAAGAGGCAGAATAAACAACCAACCCCACAGACATATAAAAGATTGTAAAAAAAAAATACTACAAACACTTCTACTCCAACAAACTGAACAACCTTGATTAAATGGATATATTCCTAGAAAAATACAAGCTTCCAAAACTCAACCAGGAAGGAAAAAAAAAACCTGAATAGGCTGATGACTACTGATTAAATTGAAGCAGTAATCAAAAATCTTCCAGCAAACAAAAGCCCTGGTCTGGATAGCTTCACAGGGAAGTTTAAACAAACATTCAAAGAAAAACTAAAACCTATCCTTCTCAGACTATTCCAAAAATTTCAAGAGGAAGGCACACTTCCAAGCTCTTTCTATGAAGCCAGCATTACCCAAACCAGATAAAGACACTACAAAGAAAGAAAATTACAGGCCAATATCCCTGATGAACATAGATGCTAAAATCCTCAACAAAATTCTAGCAAATCGGATCCAGCAATGCATTAGAAAGATCATACACCATGGGGATGCAAGGATGGTACAATATCCACAAATCAATAAATGTGATACATCACATAAACAATTTGAGAGACAAAAATCACATAATCATATCAATTGATGCAAAGAAGGCATGTGACAAAATCCAACACCCATTCCTGATAAAAAATAAAAAATCTCTCAGCAAAGTGGGAATAGAGGGATCATACCTCAACATAATAAAATCCTTATATGACAAACCTACAGACAACATCATACTCAATGGGCAAAACTAAAACCATTTGTCCTAAGACCAGGAACAAGACAGGATGCCCACTCTAACCACTCCTGTTCAACATAATACTAGACATACTAGCCATAGCAATCAGACAAGAGGAAGAAATAAAAGGCATCCAAATTGGAAAAGAAGAAGTAAAATTGTCATTATTCGCAGATGACATGATATTGTACTTAGAAAACTCTAAAGACTCCATCACAAAACTACTAGAATTAATAATTGAATTCGGCAATGTAGCAGGATACAAAATTAACATGCTGAAATCTATAGCTTTTTTATACAGCAATAATGAACTCACAGAAAGAGAAACTAAAAAAACAATCTCATTTATCATTGCAACAAAATAATTAAGCTACCTAGGAATAAATTTAACCAAGGAGGTAAAGGACCTGTACTCAGAAAATTTCGGGACACTGAAAAAAGTGATAGAAGAAGACATAAAGAAATGGAAGAATATACCATGTTCATGGATTGGTAGAATCAACATCCCTAAAATGTCCATACTACCCAAAGCAACCTATAAATTCAATGCAATTCCCATTAAAATACCAACAGCATACTTCAAAGACCTAGAACAAACTCTCCAAAAATTCATCTGGAATAAAAAAAAAATACCCCAAATAGCTGAAGCAATCTTAAGAAAGAAGAACAAAGTTGGAGGGATCACAATACCAGATATCAGGCTATATTACAAAGCCACTGTTCTCAAAACTACCTGGTACTGGCACAAGAACAGACATATAGGACAGGGAACAGAACAGAGAACCCAGAAATTGACCCAAGCCATTACGCTCAATTAATATTTGACAAAGTAGGCAAAAGCATACAATGGAGTGAGGACATTCTCTTCAATATATGTTGGGGAAAATTGGACAGATACATGCAAAAAAATGAAACTAGACCACCAACTTACACCATACACAAAAATAAACTCAAAATGGATAAAGGACTGAAACATAAGATGGTAAACCATAAAAATCCTAGAAGAAACCATAGGCAGCAAAATATCAGACATATGTTGTAGCAATATCTTTACCAATACAGCTCCTAGGGCAATGGAAACTAAGGAGAAAAAGTAAACAAATGGTACTACATCAAAATACAAAGCTTCTGCACGGCAAAAGAGACCATCAACAAAACAACAAGAAAGCCTGTGAGAACATATTTGCCAATGCTATCTCTGATAAGGGTTTAATCTCCAAATTTTATAGGGAACTCATACAACTTAAGAAAAGGAAGATAAACAATCCAATCAAAAAATGGAGAAGATGCGAAGAAAAAGGAACCCTCGTACACTGCTGATGGGAATGCAGACTGGTACAGCCACTGTGGAAAACAGTATGGCATTTCCTCAAAAAATTAAAAATGGAACTTCCATTTGACCCAATAATCCCACTTGTAAGGATATATCCCTAGAAAACAGAAACACCAATCAGAAAGGATATATGCACCCTATGTTCATAGCAGCACAATTTACAATAGCTAAGATTTGGAAACAGCCTAAATATGCATCAGCAGATGAGTGGATTAGAAAACTGTGGTACATCTACACAATGGAATACTACGCTGCTGTAAAAAAGAAGGAATTCTTACCATTTGCAACAGCATGGATGGACCTAGAGAGCATTGTGCTAAGTGAAATAAGCCAGTCAGAGAAAGATAAATATCACATGATCTCACTCATTTGTGGAATATAATCCTATATAATAAAAGGCTAATATGCAAATTGACCGAATGACCTGTCAGTATGACGCACATTGACCACCATGAGGCAGACACTCAACTCAGGAGCTGCCCCCTGTTTATCAGTGCGTTCCCACAGGGGGAGCACCGCTCAGCCAGAAGCCAGGCTTATGGCTGGTGAGTGCAGTCGCTGTGGCGGGAGCCTCTCCCTCCTGCACAGCAGTGCTAAGGATGTCCAACTGCCCCAATGGCTCCTGGACTGTGAGAGGGCATGAGCTGGGCTGAGGGACCCCCCTGAGTTCACAAATTTTGTGTGCCGGGCCTCTAGTGAACATCATAAACTGATGAACAAAAATAGATACAGAGACGAAGCATCCAATAGACTGTCAAACTTCAGTGGGAAGGTAGGGGTGGGTTGGGGAGGGGGTAATAAATCAACCAAAGGACTTGTATGCATGCATATAAGCATAAACAATGGACACAGACACTAGGGCATGTGCTGGGGGAGGTCAATGGAGGGAAAAGGACACATATGTACTACTATTTGTAATACTTTAAACGATAAAAAAAAAAAATGAGTGGTGAAAGCAGACATCTTGTCTTGTTCCAAATCTGAAGTGGAATGCTTATGGTTTTTGCCTATTGAATGTGATATTGGCTGTGGGTTTGTCATATATGACCTTTATTACGTTGAGTTATGTTCCCTCTATTCCCACTTTGCTGACACTTTTTAGCATAAATAGGTGCTGGATTTTATCAAAAGTTTTTTCTGCATCTGTTGATATAATCATGTGGTTTTTAAGTTTTGTTTTTGTGTGTGTGTTATATCACATTTTTTATTATGATATTGTACCCACCTTGCATCCCCAGAATATATCCCACTTGATCATGGTGTATGATCTTTTTAATGTATTCATGGATCTGGTTTGCTAATATTTTATTGAGGATTTTAGCATCTGTGTTCATCAGGAATATTGGCCTATAATTTTTTTCTTTGTAGTTCCTTTTTTTAGCATATTAGGCTTTTATTATACAGGATATTTATTTTTATTTTTTCCTTTATTGATTAAGTTATTACAAATGTGTCCTTATCCCCCCATTGTCCCCCAACTCCCCCAATCCTGCCCTCACCCTCACCCCCTGTTGTCTGCTTCAGTTGCTTATGCTTATATACATGGATACAAGTCCTTTGATTGATCTCTCCCCCTTACTCCCACCCTCCCCTACCATCCCTCTGAGGTTTGAGCATCTAATCTATGCTTCTCTGTCTCTGGATCTGTTTTTGTTCATCAGTTTATGTTGTTCATTATATTTCACAAATGAGTGAGATCATGTAGTATTTATCTTTCTGACTGACTTATTTCACTTAGCATAATGTTCTCCAGCTCCATCTATGCTGTTGCAAATGGTTGGAGTTCCTTCCTTTTTACAGCAGCATAGTATTCCATTGTGTAGATGTACCACCGTTTTTTAATCCACTCATCTGCTGACAGGCACTTAGGCTGATTCCAAATTTTAGCTATTGTAAATTGTGCTGCTATGAATATAGGGGTGCATCTATCCTTTATGATCGGTGTTTCTAGTTTCTTGGGATATATTCCTAGAAGTGGGATCACTAGGTCAAATGGAAGTTCCATTTTTAGTTTTTTGAGGAAACTCCATACTGTTCTCCACAGTGGCTGCACCAGTCTGCATTCCTACCAGCAGTGCATGAGGGCTCCTTTTTCTCCACATCCTCTCCAGCACTTATCTCTTTGTAGTTTCTTTATCTAGTTTTGGAATTAGGATAATGCTGGCCTCATAAAATGAGCTTAGGAGTCTTCCATCCTCTTGAATTTTTTGAAATAGTTTGAGGAGAATGGTTGTCAGTTCTTCTTTGAATGTTTGATAAAATTCACCTGTGAAACCATTCAGGTACAAGGCTTTGGTTTATTGAAAGTTTTTTGATTACTGCTTTAATTACCCTACTTGTAATCTGTGTATTCAGATTCTCTGATTCTTCCTGATTCAGTTTTGGAAAGGGTATGTTTGTAGAATTTATCCACTTTGTTCAGATAGACCTATTTGTTGGCATATGGTTGTTTGTAATATTTACTTGCAATGCCTTTTATTTCTTTAGTGTCCATGGTTATTTCTCCTCTTTCATTTCTAATTTTATTTATTTGGGTCCACTCTTTTTTTTCTTGATGAGTCTGGTTAAAGGTTTCTCAATCTTGTTTATCTTTTCAAAAAAAACAGCTCTTGGTATCATTAATCTTTTGTATTTTTTATTTATACTCTATTTTGTTTACCTCTGCTATTCTCTTTATTTTTATTATTTTACTAGGAGCCCAGCACGCAATTCGAAATCGTGCGGTACCCCCCACCCTCGAGTCGCCGGTCCAGCCCTGCCTCGCTCTCCGGCCCTTGAAGCAGCCCCGGCTTCTGCTGATCAGTCCCTCCACCAGCGCAGGTGCACAGAGGCCCCTGCCGCCCCACCCCTGTTGCTGCGCATGCAACCTCCTCCTGTCTGGTTGACCCATTATGGCGTCCCAGTTAATTACCATATTTCTCTATTTTATATATATATATATATATATATGTGTATATATATATATATATATATATATATATATATATATATATACATATATACACACACACACACACACACACACACACACACACACACACACACCACATACACACATACACACACACACTAGAGGCCCGGTGCATGAAATTCGTGCACGGGGGCAGGGGGTGTCCCTCAGCCCAGCCTGCACCCTCTCCAATCTGGGACCCCTCGAGGGATGTCCGACTGCCTAAATGGGCAGTTGGACATCCCTCTCACAATCCAGGACTGCTAGCTCCCAACTGCTCGCCTGCCTGCCTTCCTGATTGCCCCTAACCACTTCTGCTTGCCAACCTGATCACCCCCTAACCACTTCCATGCCAGCCTGATTGATGTCTAACTGCTCCCCTGCCAGCCTGTTTGCCCCTAACTGCCATTCCCTGCAGGCCTGGTCACCCCTAACTGCCCTCCCCTGCAGGGTTGATCGCCTCCAACTGCCCTCCCTTGCAGGCCTGGTCCATCTCAACTGCCCTCCCTTGCAGGCCTGGTGCCTCTCAACTGCCCTCCCCTGCTGGCCATCTTGTGGTGGCCATCTTGTGTCCACATGGGGGCAGGATCTTTGACCACATGGGGGCAGCTATATTGTGTGTTGGAGTGATGGTCAATCTGCATATTACTCTTTTATTAGATAGGATAGAGGCCTGGTGCACGGGTGGGGGCCAGCTGGTTTGCCCTGAAGGGTGTCCCGGATCAGGGTGGTGGTTCCCTTAGGGCATGGGGCGGCCTGAGCGAGGGGCCTGTGGTGGTTTGCAGGCCGGCCATGCCCCCTGGCAACCCAAGCGGAGGCCCTGGTATCTGGGATATATTTACCTTCTACAATTGAATCTTTGTATCCTGGAGTGGAGCCAAGCCTCCTGCTTGCTCCGTGGCTGGCAGCCATTTCTGTTTGGATTTGTTTACCTTCTATAATTGAAACTTTGTAGCCTTGAGTGGAGGCTTAGGCCGGCCAGAGCATGGGAAAGCTTGGCTTCTTATCGCCTTGGAAACCCAAGCCTCCCTTTTACTTTCTCCATCGCTGTAGCCATCTTGGTTGGGTTAATTTGCATACTCTCTGTGATTGGCTGGTGGGCATGGCTTGTGGGTATAGCAGAGTTAGGGTCAATTTGCATATAATCCTTTTATTAGGTAGGATAGATTCCTGCTACTCACTTTGGGCTTTCTTGGTTGTTATTTTTCTCAGGTTTCTTTAAGTGTAGTTAGATTGTTTATTTGAGATTTTTCTTGCTTCCTGAGGTAGGCCTGTTAAGCTATGAACTTCCCTCTCAGGACTACTTTAACTGTTTCCCATACCTTTTAGGTTGTTGTATGTTCATTTTCATTTGTTTTCAGGTAACTTTTGATTTCTTCCTTAATCTCATGTTAACCCATTCATTGTTTAGTAACATGTTATTTAGCCTCCATGTCTTTGTGTGTTTTTCAGTTTATTCTTGTGATCGATTTCCAGTTTCATACCATTGTGGTTGGAGAAGATACTTGATAAAATTTCGGTCTTCTTAAATTTATTGAAACTTGTTTTGTGTCCTAACATGTGGTCTATCTTAGAAAATGTTCCAAATGCACTTGAAAGGAATTTATATTCTGCTGCTTTGGAGTGAAATGCTCTGAAGATATCAATTAAATCCATCTGATATAATGTGTCATTTAAGTCTGCCATTTCCGTGATGATTTTACATCTGGAAGATCTATCCATTGATGTCAGTGGGGTTTTAAAATCCACTACTATGACTGTATTACTCTCAATCTCTTCCTTTATGTCCATTGAGATTTGCTTTACATATTTAGGTGTTCCTATGTTGGGTGCATTAATGTTTACAAGGATTGTATCCTCTTGATGGAGTACTCCCTTTATCATTATGTAGTGTCCTTCTTTGTGTCTTATTATAGCCTTTGTTTTAAAGTCTGTTTTGTCAGATATATGTAAGTATTAGTATATCACCTTTTCTTTTTCATTTCCTTTTACATGCAATATCTTTTTCCATCTCTTTACTTTTAGCCTGTGTATATCTTTTATTCTTGGGTGGGTCCCTTGTAAACAGCATATATATGGGTCTTGTTTTCTTAACCATTCTGCTACCCTATGTCTTTTGATTGGAGCATTTAACACATTTACATTTAAAGTGATTCTAGGTAGGTACATATTTAAACTATGTTCCTCTGGGTTTCTTCTTCTTTCTTCTTCTTCTTGCAAGTCCATTAACATTTCTTTTAATACTCGTTTGGTGGTAACAAACTCCTTTAGCTTTTTTCATCTGGAATGCTCTTTATTTTTTCCTTCAATTTTAAATGATGACCTTTCTGAGTAAATTGTCTTGGTTGTGGGTCTTTTCCCCCCCAGTATTTTGTATATTTCATGCCAATGCTTTCTGGCCTGAAATGCTTCTGTTGATAAATCAACTGACAGGCTTATGGGAGCTCCCTTGCAGGTAACTGACTGTCATTCTCTTGCTGCTTTTAAGATTCTCTCTTTGCATGCTGTTGCAAATGGTAGGCGTTCCTTCCTTTTTACAGCAGCATAGTATTCCATTGTATATATGTACCACAGTTTTCTAATCCACTCATCTGCTGATGGGCACTTAGGCTGTTTCTAAATCTTAGCTATTGTAAATTGTGCTGCTGTGAACATAGGGGTGCATATATCCTTTCAGATTGGTGTTTCTAGTTTCTTGGGATATATTCCTAGAAGTGGGATCACTGGATCAAATGGGAGTTCCATTTTTATTTTTTTGAGGAAACTCCATACTGTTCTCCACAGTGGCTGTACCAGTCTGCATTCCCACCAGCAGTGCATGAGGGTTCCTTTTTCTCTGCATCCTCGCCAGCACTTGTCATTTGTTGATTTGTTGATGATAGCCATTCTGACAGGTGTGAGATGGTACCTCATTGTCATTTTGATTTTTATCTCTCAGATGATTAGTGACTTTGAGCATGTTTTCATGTGTCTCTTGGCAAGAAAAGTAAGGTTTAAATGCTTTTCAAGCTGTGCTGGTGTCATTAATGTAGAACTGTCATTTTTGCTGACTTCTGGTTGCTTGCTGAGAAAAATGTCTCTAGTTTCCAATATTAACATTAATCTAATCATGATTTTTGCACATCTTTTTGCTTATATAAAAGATACAAAGTTATTAAGCAATTCCCCAAAGTCTCTGACAGAAAACATAAAAAGAAGTATATTTTAACAAGAAAAAAAAAGATTCTCTCTTTGTCTGTAACCTTTGCCATTTTAATTATTATGTATCTTTGTGTTTGGAACTCTCTGCACTTCCTAGACTTGTGTTTCTTTTGCCTTAAACAGGTTAAGGAAATTTTCAGTCATTATTTCTTCAAATAGCTTCTCCATTCCTTTCTCTATGTCTTCTCCTTCTGGTATCCCTATGATGGAGATGCTGTTACACTTCATATTGTCCCAAAAGTCCTTTAAACTATCCTCTTTTCAAAAAAATTATTTTTCCTGTTGTTGCTCTGATTGGGTGTTTTTTCTACCTTGTCTACCAAATCACTGATTAGATCTTCTGCTTCATCCAACATACTCTTTATTCCTTCCAATGTGTTCTTCATTTCTGATTGGTTCTTTTTCATGGTTTCTTTGTCCTTTTTCATGCTGTTGACCATCCTTATAACCATTACTTTGAACTCTATGTCTGATAAATTGCTTTCCTTCATTTCATATAGCTCTTTTTCTGGATATTTCTGTTGTTCCTTTATTTGTGGCTTGTTTTTTTGCCTCCCCATTTTGGCTGCCTCCTCATGTTTATTTCTATGTATTAGGTAGATCTGCTAGACTCCAAGTCTTTGCGGAGTGGCCTGATGTAGTGGGTGTCCTATAGGACCCAGTGGCAAACCCTTGATCACCTGAGCTGGGTTCTCCAAGAATGTCCCTTGTGTGGGTTATGTGGGCCCTCCTGTTGTAATTGAGTTTTGATTGCTATTGGCACATTCATGCATGTGATTGACCCTCAAGTTTACTGACTACAAGGCTCAATTCCGACCCTGCCATGTGAGCTGCAGTGCAGGTGCTGACCACATGAAGCAGAATTTGCCTCAGCAGGGTTTGGTGCCTTCTGAGATCTCCATTTGTGTGTGCCACTTGTGAAGGCTATTTGATCCCACTCTGGTGTTGTCTGAAGCTGGCTACTGGGTGTGTTGGTTCTGGGCCTCTTGTGCAGGCTATTGTAAGATGCTACCTGTGACTGGCACTCGAGAACCTATTTAGAGCTACAGTAATCCACAGTTTGTAGCTATCGCTGCTGGGCATGGATTTGTGTGGGAAGGACCAAGTTGTACACCAAAGCCGGCTTTTACTGGCCCTGGGCCCTGGGGGCAGGTCAACAAATGTCCCAAGGCACCTCGAGATCCACTTCTACCTGCCTCTGCCTTCTAGCTGCCTATTAATCTCAGTCACTAAAAGAGCCTCTGGTTGTACTAGAGTTGTGTTAGGTAGGTTCACAGTGAGTCACCAGGTAGGGGTGAATGGTGTTCACCAGACTGATACATGTTCAAGTCTCATAAGATATATGATTTGCAAATATTTTCTACCATTCTGTGGGTAGTCTTTTTACTTTCTTGTTGGTATCTTTTTCAGCACAAAAGTTTTTAATTTTGATGAAGTCTAATTTATTTATTTCTTTTGTCACTTTTGTACCTCGTTATTTTTTAATGTTTCTGTTATAGCTTAGATAAGAAAAATCTAGGGTATTTTTTCAACTCCCCATGTGATTTGATTTCAGTCACAACTCAAGTGGCTCTGATTTTACTATTTACTTACAGGTCTCCATAGCTTCTTTGACAATGGTAGTCTAACATTGCCATCTTAGTTTCCCTGCAGAACTACATAGTTTATAAAACTGGGAGACAAAGCGTCAGTGTTTCATCTCCCTTACCTTTCTATAATGACTATTCCTTCCTGTCTTACAGTTGGCAGAAATGAAATGAAGTTATAGCCATAGACAACATCTAACCAACCTATACATGGTTTCTTTAATAATTGATTGAATTTTGCTTAAAAAGACCAACTACTAGTATAGTAAGTATTTTGTAGCATTTAACTATGACTTAGCTGTGAGGCTCTAGCAACCTATATTTTTCAGAATAGCTTAGTTACAGAGTGCCTTAAGAAAAGAATTTGTCTGAGCTAACTAAGATAATGAGATCAAATTTCTGCCTGAAAAAAAAACTCTTACACATTTAAATAAAAAACCTTAGATGACCTCTTGGGGTCCTTTCAGCCATGAAATTATATTAATTTTAGGCAGAGTTGAAATTATTTAATAAAAACTGTATAACATCTCTAATTCATTTGTCCTAGATTAAATAAGTCAAGTGTTATGTGATGTAGACCTCAAACTCTGTTGTAAAAATAACTGTCATCTATTGCATTCCTACTGTGTTGCAGGTACTGTGCTAGGAATTCTAATTCTCACTTCACCCTACACATGAGATTGAGATTATTCTCATTTTACATACAGATACAGACATCAACCTTAGAGATGTTAAATAACTTGAATAGAGGGTACAGGTGGTGAGAAAAAAATAAGAACAAAAATAACATCTTCCTTGTCCTAGTTTGCTCCTCTGGGCAGTTCATTTTACCTTTTTGATGCATTCAGACCTAATCTTAACCTTAAAGTAAGTATTCATGTTGACTGTCTCTTGCCTGAGTCAGGCAGGCTGTTCTTTCTGAGCTACTTAGCTGGAAGCTTTTTCTAGCCATAAGCATTTCAGTGGGGTTACAGCGTATCAGCTCACTTTACTGTCTCTGGGTGGAAAAAAGCTGAAAGTGAATTTTTTCAATGAAAGTTTAGAATCTTTAGTAAAACCACAAGACATATACCCACCCCAAAAGTGCTGTCTTGTGATGTCTATCTCTCTTTACCACTAGATTCTTTTAGGTCAGTTGGATAGGACCTTGTACATTATTGCCAGTGGCATAGAGTATCATTAATACACCATTGAAACTCAAAATTTAGGTTCAATTGCCCTATTCCTATACCAGAAAAGTAATATCTATATATATAAAAGCCTAAGCTACTGGCCAACTGGCCAACTGGCTGACCGGCCAGTAGCTATGATGCACACCGACCACCAGGGGGCAGATGCTCAACGCAGGAGCTGCTGAGCAACAACAACTTTGCAGAGTCTCCTCTCACACTCTGGGACCCCTCAGGGGATATTGGACTGCTGGTTTCAGCCCGATCCCTGTAGGCCAGGCCGAAGGACCCCACCAGTGCATGAATCTGTGCACCAGGCCTCTAGTTGTATTATAAAAACAAACCTGTACTATGAAATAGACAAGAACTGAACAGAAAATGTTTAGGTTGCATTGCAAAAATTTTTAAAAGATTTGTTAGTTTTCTTTTGAGGACATTAGAGACTAGCGGTAGGAAATAATTATAAATAACAGATGAGCATATCAGCCTTTCTGTTCAAAGTGAATGATGGCTCTTTGTCCATAGGCTGTAATATACATGAGTACAGAGTTTGAATTTAAGACATGGGAGAAGCAGGAAACAGTAATCACATGGTCAAATGGGAGAAATATTAGATGAATGCAGACATAATTGTCAGAGGTTAATCATGTTCTCCTGAAACTTTTTCAGAATTGTTGAGCACCAGATTTGTGCCCTCACTTATGTATTTTGTGTAATTGAATTCTCATAACAATCCTGTAAAGTCAGTATTATTCTAATTTTACAGATGAGCAAACAGTAGCCCAGAATGATTGAGTAATTTGTGTAAAGCCACACAACTCTTTAGTGGCAGATGCAAGAATTGATCCGAGACCTTTTTGACTCTAGAGTTCTTTCAGCTGCACTGCCTCCAAGTGACTTAGTGTGATCAGACAGTTGATATTTCCTTATAATGTTCAGTGTGGGAATAAGCTTGGTACTAGTAATGCAGGAGCATGTGAAGGATATTGGTCTGAGAGGAAGGGGAGGGTTTAAGGGCCAGAAAATGACATCTATGATAGGGGTTATAAATTGAAGATATGGGCCTCTTCTGAAACAATGAGCTTGAAATTGTATACTTTATACCAAGAATCCCAACAAATAGATGTCACTAGTATTTAGAGTTGAGAATGTGAATATGAGGAAATGTTGTTATTGCTCTTGAGACTTAAAGCAGCTGCTATTGCAACCCACCAGGGTTCCTACTTCCACAATTCTTACTTTTATTCAACAGTAAGTATGAATGTCAAATCTTGTTTTCTGTACAAGGAGCCAAAGTTTCCCTGCCACTTACATCTTTCTCCCAAGAAACATAAAGAACTTTACAAACCCACAAAGGCGCATTGTATAGAAAGAGAACTTGGGCCACACCAAGAGTGATATGTTTAGCATTCCACAGATTTCCAGTGACATTAGGAAAGGTGTCTTAAATGGCTTTCCATAAAACTAGTAATATCCATCTCTCTTTCTTTAAGTTCTCCTACATACTATTTCACCATGGTTATTCCTTAAATCATTACTACTGTAAGAAATCCACTTAGATATTAAAAACAACAACAACAACTCAATTTTCGAGGATATTGTATGCTCTGCTGGATTTTTTTCTTAAAAAAATAGGAGAACTTGTGTTTCTCCCAAAATGGAGAAACTCCATTTCTTCTAGATCCTCCCTCTTACAACTCCCCCCCCCTCTCCTCTGGGCATAATACAGTGAACAAGACTCTAAAAAGTGGAAAGAACAAGGCAGACTACCTAGGAACTTGAACAATGCAACAGTGGGCTTCCTGAGTTTGTTTTTTCTGCTTCCCATATAGCACTGACAAAGCTATACAGAAGCCTCCAATCCATAACTGTCAACAGACACAGACAAAAAAAAAGAGCTCTAAGAAAGCCTGATACCCATATCTAAAGGAAAGGGGGAAAGAGTTCCTAATAACAAAACCTTTTTTACAATTCCTGCCCTACTCCAGCCAATACCAATTAAAAAAATATTGCACTACCACCCCTACTGCCCTGCAGCTTCAATGCAACCTAGTAGGAAGTTAATCTTCCACCCCACTCTTTCCCACAATAAAAGCAGGCAGCATGCTCCTATTCCACTGCTGGGGTCGTGTTGGAAGAACTAAGAAGACAATCCCTCTAATTCCTCTATCCAGAAGAAGCAGATGTTGCTCCTATTCTCTTCCAGAGTAGTGTCATCCCAGTCCAGTGGCAAGCTTAATTTGCCACAATCAAGGACTGTTAGCAACTTGGTACAGGCAGGACTAGCTGCCACAGGATTTCATCTCCATGTCAGTGGGACCCAGTGGGGAGGCTGAGCTTCTACCCCCCTTCACATCAAAAGGACTGAGCAAAGGGATGCGTGTCAGGGCTATCAAGCACTCCACTTTCACCCTATCCATGGTGTCAGGAAGGGCCAGTGGGAAGCTGAACCTCCACACCCACTTGGCAGCAATAAGACTGAAAGAGGCAGTGTGAAGCAGAGCTAGTCAGCACTCTTGTACCCACCCACTGGTGTCAGTGGAGCCCAATGGGGAGCTAAGCCTCCACCACAAGTCACAGTAGTGACACTTAACAAGGTAGTAAAGGTGATAATTTATTTCTCCTCCTCCCTTCAGCAGGGTTCACCAGGGAGCTGAGCTTATACTTCCATTCAAATATAACAGGTCAACCATCAACATCGACTGCAAGGCCAAATTGCTTCAGAAAGAAGACAATGCTCTGTGTTTGTTGGGATCAGGAAGGTGTGGTGTATTATGAGCTTCTAAAACCAGGTGAAACCATTAATACTGACTGCTTCTGGCAACAAATAATCAATTTGAACCACGCTTTGATCGTGAAACGACCAGAATGTGTCAGAAGACACAGCAAAGTAATTTTGCTTCATGATGTTGCACCATCACACACTTCAAAACCAGTTAAAGACACGTTAAAAGATCTTGCCTGGGAAGTATTAACCCACCCACTGTATTCATCAGACAAAAGCACTTTTGATGTTTCTCTTAAAACTATCATGTTTTCTTTGATTATAAAATCCGTATTCATAACCTGTATACCTGGTAAGCCTAAGCAATCGTCACAGACACCACGGGGTGAGGTCAGAGTGGAGGGTGTGTGGGGGGGCAATGGGAGAATAAGTACACATATTTAGTACCTTAATCAAGAAAGAGAGAATATATATATATATATATATATATATATATATATATATATATATATATTAAAAATAGACAGCCTGGCCGGCATGGCTCAGTGGTTGAGCATTGACCTATGAACCAGGAGGTCATGGTTCAGTTCCCAGTCAGGGCACATGCCCAGGTTGCAGGTTCAGTCCCCAGTGTGGGGTGTTCATGAGGCAGCTGATGGATGTTGATTTTCTCTCTCATCAATATTTCTATATCTCTCCCCTTATTCCTTCCTCTCTCTCTAAAAATCAATAAAAACATATTTTTAACAACAAAATATCCTATCTAATGAAATAGTAATATGCAAATTGACCATCACTCCAACACACAAAATGGCTACCCCCATGTGGTCAAAGATGGCTGCCCCCATGTGGACACTAGATGGCCACCACAAAATGGCCAACAGGGGAGGGCAGTTGTGGGAAATCAGGCCAGCAGGGGAGGGCAGTTGGGAGGGACCAGGCCTGCAAGGGAGGGCAGTTGGGGGGGACCGGGCCTGCAGGAGAGGGCAGTTGGGGGGACTAGGCCTGCAGGGGAGGGCAGTTGGGGACAACCAGGCCTGCCTGCAGGGGAAGGAAGTTGGGGGGAACCAGGCCTGCAGGGAGGCCAGTTGGGGGCGACCAGGCCTGCAGGGGAGGGCAGTTGGGGGGACCAAGCCTGCAGGGGAGGGCAGTTGGGGGCAACCAGACCTTTAGGGGAGGGCAGTTAGGGGTGACCAGGCTGGCAGGGGAGGGCAGTTAGGTGCAATCGGGCTGGCAGGGGAGCAGTTAAGCGTCAATCAGGCTGGCAGGGGAGTGTTTAGGGGGTGATCACGCTGGCAGGCAGAAGTGGTTAGGGGCAATCAGGCACGCAGGCAGGCAAGCGGTTTGGAGCCAGCAGTCCTGGATTGTGAGAGGGATGTCCGACTGCCCATTTAGGCCCAATCCCCTAATTGGAGAGGGTGCAGGCTGAGCTGAAGAATAACCCCCACCCAGGCATGAATTTCTTGCACCGGGCCTCAGTAATATAACAGTTGACAAGAACATGGAGAAATTGGAACTATCATACATTGCTGGTAGGAATATTAAACAATGTACCTGTATTGGGGGGAAAAAAACAGTCTGGCAGTTCCTCAAAATGTTATGCATGCAGGTATCATATGACCTAACACTTCCATTCCCAAGTATATAACCAAAAAATTGAAATGGATATTCAAACAAATACAAATACATAAATGTACATGGCAGCATTATTTATAATAGCCAAAAACTGGAAGCAACCCAAATATCCATTAACTGGTGGATCTATAAATAAATTGTGGCATATTTATACAATGGGACTTTATTTGGCAATAATACTGATGTGTGGTACAAAATGGATGAATCTGGAAAACATGCTAAGTGAAAGAAATCAGTAACACATTCTATGATTCCACTTATATGAAATTTTCAGGCAAATCCATGGAGACATAAAGTAAATTAGTATTCAGTGGCACTAAGGGAAGTTGGATGGAAATGAAGGTTTCTTTCTGAAATGTTCTAAAATTGATTATGGTCCTTCAGTTGATCTCTTGCCACGCACCCCCCCACAAACACACACACACACACCAACCCTAAGGTCTTGTATGCATGCTTATAAGCACAACCATCAGATTCAAGACACTGGGGCCGGGGGGGGACGAGGTCAAGTGCCGGGGGGTAGGGGAGGCCGGGGGGAGGTTAGTGGAGGAAAAAAAAAAAAGGAGACATATGTACTACTATTTCTAATACCTTAAAAAACAAAATTAAATTAAATTTAGAAAATAATAAAATTGATTTGTGGTGATGTTTGCACAACTCTAACAACCATTGAATTGTAAATACTAAATGGATGAACTGTAGGGTATATGAATTATATCTCCATAGTGTTATTATTTTTTTAAAAAAATGGGGAGTGCAAATGGACCTAAATGTAAGTAAGGTTTCTATACTTCACTTGAAGAGCTAAATCATCAATCCCAGTAGACTGTCATAAGTTATATATGTATTGCAATGCCTAGAGCAACCACTAAGAAAACTATACCGAATGAAATATTCAAAAACATTATAAATAAATTACACATGAGAAGGCAGAAAAGAGAAAATAGGAATTATAAAAAGAGGAAATAAACTGAAAACAAAATATAAAATGCCAGACTTAAGTCCTATCACAGTGATGGTGAACCTATGACACGCATGTCAGCACTGACACGCATAGCCATTTCTGATGACACGTGGCCGCTGAGGCGGCCGCATGCCGAGGATGAAACATTTGCTGCTCCTGAGGATGAAACATTTGCGAAATAATGTTTTTTCCTCGAAGTGACACACTACCCGAGTTATGCTCAGTTTTTTGGCGAAGTTTGACACACCAAGCTCAAAAGGTTGCCCATCACTGTCCTATCAGGTTAATAATTACATTAAATGTAAATATTCTAAACACACCAACTCAAAGACAGAATTAGCAAGGTGGATTATAAAATATTACCCAACTGAGGAAGGAAGATGGCTGCCAACAGGAAGGCAGACTGCAAGATAGTGCATGAGTGAGAGAATGAAGGGAGAGTGTGTGGTCCCACGAGGAGTGTTTGTATGTGAATTGAGGGACAGCTATACTCCAGGGCACTGTGGGGGATTGCTGGACGGGGTTCCCCTGACCGGACAGCCTCCACTGCTGCTGGTATCCCTCCTGGAGCGACCAGCTCTGATGCGGAGACCACACCATCTTAAAGGGGAGAGTGGATGTTGTCGGAAGCCTGAAAATCTCAGGAATATACAACAATGGCACCCAGCAAACAGCTGTGAACCCGGGAACACTGGTCCCCAAGTGGCGCAAACACGCGGATTCAGAGGAGCTCTGCACCTCCTCATGGAAAGGTCAGATTTTGCCTGGGATAAGGTGAGGTCTGTGGTCCGGGCAGGAGAGAGAAACGCGCACGCGGGAGCTGGAGGATCCTGGGAAGTCTGCGCCCAGAAAAGTCCGCAGCCATTGGGGCTGGCGTTATCCACGAATGTGGAAGGGGATCCACAGGGCTGCTAACAGAAGGGAACTCTAAAAAGCAACCCATAGCTGATCTGGGTGCAAAAGGGCAGCCTAAAAATTTTAACAGTGTGTCGGTTGCTTAGACCCAAGGGAGAAAAGACTGCACAGACTTGCACCACAGCACTGGAGTTAGCACACTTACTCTGGCTCTTTTCTCTATCTCTCTTTTCTTTCCCCTCTTTAAATCCTTGCTTTTGATTACTAGGCCCAATACATAGGATCACCCAATTGGGGACACTCTAAGAGACTGCAGGGGAAAGTTGTTTTTGTGGAACCTGGGGATCAGAGTGGGGAATAACAATCAGAGAACCAGCTCTGGGGCAGCCCAGTCCCCCAAACCAGTATTAAGTGCCACAGGGAAAACAAAATCTAAACACTAGCTAGAGAGGACCTACAGACCCGGAGGTCAATCTAGAAACACTGCCACCCAGGGGTTGAATCACAAATTGACTCTTGTGTAAACACAAATAAAGGAGTATAAGAAACAAAGAAGTACTGTCTGCTTGAAAATCAGGACAGTGGGAAAACCAAGATGACGACATAAGGTAAACACCTAACTGTTGCCTACCACAACAATTTTGAAACTACAACTGGAAAACAGAGCGCACACCGTCCAGAACCACCAGAAAGCTGGCAGAGTGGAAAACCTACAACTAGAGAAAAAAAGAGAGGGGGACGCTGAGCCTCAGGAGCTGTGGAGGTGCGGAGATCCGTGAGCGCGGAAAGGGCGGGCGGCTGAATACGCGGCTGGCTTGCTCGCAGCGCGGAGAGGGAGGGCAGCAGACGCCGCGTGGCTAGCTTTCTCGTTTGGGAGAAAAACAAAACCTCTGACTGCACTGAAATCCAGCTGCGGTCGGGGAGAAACTGCGCTGTTTGGCAGCGGGCGAGGCTCAAAAGCTGCCTTCTCTCAGAGGCGCGCAGCCATTAATTCAGGCACGGAGAACCCGCCCCTCTTAGGGTGGAGCAGACGGGAAACCAAAGCTTGTCTGCGCCACCCTGAGACTCCGCCCCATCCAAGCTGAGCACAGAAGCTCTCCCAGCGGAGACACTGCTGATCCTCACAGCCAACTGGCTTGGAGATCAATTCCCCCCAGTGAAACCAACAATCCCAACCACTCTGAACTCCAGTTTCTGGGGACACGCGGGGGACCCAGATGCCTACGGGACTCTTGGCCATCGGTCGGAGAGTGAGAGTGACTTTTCTGTTGGTGTGGACGACACCAGACTTCAACCACTCTCATAAGGGACACATTCAAGAGGCAGACTCAGTGAGCACCAAAGCCCTACTGTGTCTCCAGCACAGCAATTCTTCCGTTATAGACAGAGCAGGCCCTCACAACCAATTGGACTGGAGGTCAATTCCTCCCAGTTAACCAACAGCAATCAGGGCTTTTAACTACACCAAGACTTTCCACTCAGCCCACAAAGGGGAGTACCAAGAGCGACCACCTAGGGTGATAGGGGAAGCTGAGCTACCGGCCCCTATAGGTCACCGACCACACAAAGCCACTCCATCAACACAGGGAGGCAGCCAAAATGTGGAGACATCACAGTATGTCACAAGTAGGAGAGATAGATGAAAGCAAACTAATGGACGACACAGTGTTCAGAACCATAGTTATAAGGTTACTCAAGAATCTTCTAAAAACCACTGATAAACTTGAAGAGACCTTCAAGGACCTTAATGAGAATACCAAAAATATGGAAAAGGACCAGTCAGAAATTATGCATACACTGTCTGAAATAAAGAATATACAGAGTAGACCACCGCACCTGAAGAGTCAAACCAAAGATCTGGAATATGAGGAAGAAAAAAACACCCAACCAGAGAGGCGGGAAGAAAGAAGAATCCAAAAGTGTGAGGATAGCATAAGGAGCCTCCAGGATGGCTTCAAGCATACCAATATCCGAATTTTTGGGGTGCCAGAAGAGAGAGAGCAAGATACTGAAAACCTATTTGAAGAAATAATGACAGAAAACTTCCCCCACCTGGTGAAAGAAATAGACATACAAGTTCAGGAAGCGCACAGAACCCCAAACAAGAGGAATCCAAAGAGGACCACACCAAGACACATCATAATTAAAATGCCAAGGGCAAAAGACAAAGAGAGAATCTTACAAGCAGCAAGAGAAAAACAGTTAGTTACCTACCAGGGAGCACCCATACGACTGTCAATGATTTCTCAACAGAAACTATGCAGGCCAGACGGGAATGGCAAGAAATATTCAAAGTGATGAATAGCAAGAACCTACAACCAAGACTACTCTACCCAGCAAAGTTATCATTCAGAATTGAAGGGCAGATAAAGAGCTTCACATATAAGAAAAAGCTAAAGAAGTTCATCACCACCAAACCAGTATTATATGAAATGCTGAAAGGTATTCTTTAAAAAGAGGAAAAAGAAGAAAAAAGTAAAGATAAAAATTATGAACAACAAATATCTATCAACAAGTGATTCTAAAAATCAAGTGAATTCAAAATCTGAGGAACAGAATAAACTGGTGAACATAATAGAATCAGAGGCATAGAATGGGAGTGGATTGATAATTCTCAGGGGGAAAGGGGTGTCTGTGTGGGGGGTATGGGAAGAGACTGGACAAAAATCATACACCTATGGATAAGGACAACAGGGGGGGGGAGGGAACTGGGTGATGGGGAGATCTGGGGGGAAAAAGGAGAAACAATTGTAATAATCTGAACAATAAAGATTTATTTAAATTTAAAAAAAATAAAGTAAAAGTTAGAAATTTAAAAAAAAAAAAAAGAAAATCAGGACAGTGGCCTACAAAACTGAGGAGCAGTGGAACACAGGGAACTTCAATACTGTCCTGAATAGGAAACAGGCCAGCCAAACAGAACAGTAGAGGAAGTGAATGACCTTCACTACTGCACATTTTTATTTTTATTTATTTTTTCATTTTTTACTTAAGAAACTAAATTTTTATTTCTTTTTTCTTCATTTGATTTTACCTTTTTAATTATTACATTTTTATTTTTAATCAGTATTATTACTACTACTATTTTATCATTTTTTGAAAAGTGTCATATTATTTTCTCTTTATTTTATTTTGGGATTAGTGTTCTACATACTACTTTCATCTTTCCTTTAGTATCATTTTACTCTATCTCAACTTTACCTTTATGCCAACAAACTCTTCCTCAGTTTTCCCCTTTTCTTGTCCTGTTTCTCTTGCCCTATTCCTGCCTTAGGTTTTCCCTATTCCTTCTTTTTACCCCATGTCAAAATTTCACCCTACTTATATATCTAATTTCCAATCCCCTGACCTAAATCCATACACACCTCTCTCTTCTCTTTCTTTTTTTTCCCAATTTTTTTATTAAGGTATTATATGTGTACATATCTTACCATTGCCCCCCACACCCCACTCCCATATATGCCCTCACCCCCCAGAGTTTTGCGTCCATTGGTTATGTTTATATGCATGCATACAAGTCCTTTGGTTGATCTCTTATCTTCCCCACCTCTCCCTAATCTTCCTGCTGTAATTTGACAGACTGTTTGATGCTTTACTGCCTCTGTATCTATCTTTTTGTTCAACAGTTTATAATGTTCTTTATTATCCATAAATGAGTGAGATCATGTGGTATTTTTCTTTCATTGACTGGCTTATTTCACTCAACATAATGTTCTCCAATTCCATCCAGGTTGCTGCAAATGGTAAGAATTCCTTCTTTCTTATGGCAGCATAATATTCCATTGTGTAGATGTACCATAGTTTTCTGATCCAGTCATCTGCTGATGGGCATCTAGGCTGTTTCCAGGTCTTAGCTATTGTAAATTGTGCTGCTATGAACATAGGGGTGCATATATCCTTTCCTATTGGTGTTCCCAGTTTCTTAGGATATATTCCTAGGAGTGGGATTACTGGGTCAAATGGGAGTTCCATTTTCAGTTTTTTGAGGAAACTCCATACTGTTCTCCACAGTGGCTGCACCAGTCTGCATTCCCACCAGCAGTGAACGAGGGTTCCTTTTTCTCCGAATCCTCGCCAGCACTTGTCGTTTGTTGGTTTGTTAATGATAGCCATTCTGACAGGTGTGAGATAGTACCGCATTGTTGTTCTGATTTGCATCTCTCGGATAATTAGTGACGTTGAGCATGTTTTCATGTGTCTCTTGGCCTCCCTGCTGTCTTCTTTTGAAAAGATTCTATTTAGGTCTGTTGCCCATTTTTTTTATTGGATCATTTATCTTCCTTTTATTGAGTTGTATAAGCTGCCTGTAGATGTTGGAGATTAAACCTTTATCAGTGATAACATTTGCAAATATGTTCTCCCATACAGTGGGCTTTATTGTTGTTTTGTTGATGGGTTCTTTTGCTGTGAAAAAGCTTTTTATTTTGATGTAGTCCCATTTGTTTATTTTCTCTTTAGCTTCCAATGCCTTAGGGGCAGTATCGGTGAAGAAGTTCTTTTAGCATATGTCTGAGATTTTGCTGCCTGTGGATTCCTCTAGTATTTTTATGGTTTCCCATCTTATGTTTAAGTCCTGTATCCATTTTGAGTTTATTTTTGTGCCTGGCATAAGTTGGTGATCTAGCTTCATTTTTTTGCATGTATCTGTCCAATTTTCCCAACACCATTTATTGAAGAGACTGTCTTTATTCCATTGTATGTTCATGCCTCCTTTGTCAAATATTAATTGAGCATAGTGGTTTGGGTCAATATCTGGATTCTCTATTCTGTTCCATTGATCTATATGTCTGTTCTTGTGCCAGTACCAGGCTGTTTTGAGAATAGTGGCTTTGTAATACAGCTTGAAACCTGGTAATGAGATCCCTCCTACTTTATTCTTCTTTCTCAGGATTGCTGTGGCTATTCGGGGTCTTTTGTTTTTCCAGATGAATTTTTGGAGAGTTCTTTCAAGGTCTGTGAAATATGCCGTTGGTATTTTAGTGGGGAGTGCATTGAATCTATAGATTGCTTTGGGTAGTATGGACATTTTAATGATGTTGATTCTACCAATCCATGAACATGGTATGTTCTTCCATCTGTTTATGTCTTCCTCCATCTCTTTTTTCAGTGTCCTGTAGTTTTCCGTGTATAGGTCTTTTACCTCCTTAGTTAAGTTTATTCCTAGGTATCTTAATTTTTTTTGGTGCGATGGTAAATGGGATTGCCTTTTTAGTATCTCTGTCTGTAAGTTCACTATTGGTGTATAGAAAGGCCATAGACTTCTTGGCGTTAATTTTGTATCCTGCTACATTGCCGAATTCATTTATTAAGTCTATTAGTTTTTTGACGGATTCTTTCGGATTTTTTATGTACAATATCATTTCGTCTGCAAATAAAGACAGATTTACTTGTTCTTTTCCAATTTGGATGCCTTTTATTTCTTCTTCTTGTCTAATTGCAATGGCAAAATTTTTGTCCATTGAGTATGATGTTTGCTGTGGGTTTATCATATATAGCTTTTATTATGTTGAGGTATGAGCCTTCTATTCCCACCTTGTTGAGAGTTTTTATCAAGAAAGTTTGATGGATTTTGTCAAATGCTTCTTCTGCCTCAATTGATATGAGTATGTGATTTTTATCTCTCAATTTGTTTATGTGATGTATCACGTTTATTGATTTGCAGATATTGTACCATCCTTGCATTCAGGGATAAATCCTACTTGGTCATGGTGTATGATCTTTCTGCTGTACTGCTGGAGCCGATTTGCTAGAATTTTGTTGAGGATTTTGGCATCTATGTTCATGAGTGATATTGGTCTGTAATTCTATTTCATTGTGTTGTCTTTATCTGGTTTTGGTATTAGGGTGATGCTGGCTTCGTAGAAGGAGCTTGGAAGTGTTCCTTCCTCTTGAATTTTTTGGAATAGTCTGAGGAGGATAGGTTTTAGTTCTTCCTTGAATGTTTGGTAAAACTCCTGTGAAGCCATCAGGCCCTGGGCTTTTGTTTGCCGGAAGCTTTTTGATGACTGCTTCAATTTCTTCCATAGTTACTGGCCTATTGAGCTGTTTAGATTCTTCCTGATTGATTTTTGGAAGTTTATATTTTTCTATGAATATGTCCATTTCCTCCAGGTTGTCCAGTTTGTTGGAATAAAGTTGTTCGTAGTATTTTGTAACAATCCTTTGTATCTCAGCGAGGTCTGTTGTTATTTCACCTCTTTCATTTCTGATTTTGTTTATTTGGGTCCTCTCTCTTTACTTCTTGGTGAGCCTGGCTAGAGGTCCATTAATCTTGTTTATCCTTTCAAAGAACCAGCTCTTGGTTTTGTTGATCTTTTGTATTGTTTCTTTGGTCTCTATGCCGTTTATCTCCGCTCTGATCTTTATTTCCTTCCTTCTGCTTACACTGGACTTTTCTTATTGCTTTCTTTCTAGCTCTTTGAGTTGTAGGGTTAGGTAATTTATTACCATTGTTTCTTGTTTTTTGTAATAGGCTTGTAGAGCTATGAACTTCCCTCTCAAGACTGCTTTCGCTGTGTCCCATAGATTTTGGATTGTTGTGTTTTCATTGTCATTTGTTGCCATGATGTTTTTTATTTCTTCCTTGATCTCTCTGGTGACCCAGTCCTTGTTTAATAGCATTCTGTTTAGTCTCCATGTATTTGATTTCTTTGGATTGTATTTATTGTAGTTGATTTCCAGTTTTATGCCACTGTGATCTGAGAAGATGCTTGATATGATTTCTATCTCCTTGAATTTGAAGAGACTTTGCCTGTGCCCCAGCATATGTTCTATCTTTGAAAATGACCCATGTACACTTGAGAAGAATGTATATTCTTTGGATTTGGGGTGAAAGGTTCTGAAGATGTCAATTAATTCCATCTGATCTAGTGAGTCATTTAGGATTGATGTTTCTTTGCTCATTTTTTGTTTAGAGGATTTGTCCAATGATGATAGTGGGGTATTAAAGTCTCCTACTATGATTGTATTGCTATTAATCTCTCCCTTGATATCCCCCAGGAGTTTTTTAATGTATTTGGGTGCTCCTATATTGGGTGCGTATATGTTTACCAGTATTATTTCTTCTTGTTGGATTTCTCCCTTTAGTATTATGAAGTGGCCTTCCTTATCTCTTGTTATGGCATTTACTTTGAGGTCTATTTTGTCAGATATAAGTATTGCTACCCAAGCTTTTTTTTCATTTCCATTTGCCTGAAAGATATTTTTCCATCCCTTCACTTTCAATCTGTGTGAGTCTCTTGGTCTGAGGTAGGTCTCTTGTAGACAGCATATATATGGGTCATTTTTTTTATCCATTCAGCCACTCGATGTCTTTTGATGGGAGCATTTAGTCCGTTTACATTTAAAGTTATCACTGAAAGGTTTTTTTTTGTAGTCATATCTATTTTTGTGTCTGTATTCCTTCTTACCTGTTTATTTCTTCTTTTTACAGTATTCCCTTTAGCATTTCTTGCATTGCTGGTTTGGTGGTGATAAACTCCCTGAGGCTTTTTTTGTCTGCGAAGCTCCTGATTTCCCTTTCAATTTTGATTGATAGTCTTGCTGGATATAGTATTCTTGGATTCAGTCCTTTGCTTTGCAACACTTTGTATACCTCCTTCCATTCACTTCTAGCTTGTTGTGTTTCTGTTGAGTAATCATTTGACAATCTGATGGGTGTTCCTTTGTAGGTAACTCTCTGTCTCTCTCTTGCCGCCTTTAAGATTCTCTCTTTATCATTTATATTTGCCATTGAAATTATGACATGTCTTGGTGTGGGTCTTTTGGGGTTGATCCTGCTTGGGACTCTCTGTACTTGCGTAACTTTTATATTTCCCATATCCAGGAAACTTTGTGTTATTATTTCTTCAAATAGATTTTCCAATCCCTGCTACTCTTCTTGTCCTTCTGGCAGCCCTGTTATACGCATGTTACTTCATTTCATGTTGTTCCGAAGCTCCCTTAGGCTTTCCTCCTGCTTTTTAATTTTTTTCTCCAATTGCTGTTCAGATTGAGCTTGTTTCTGTACCTGGTCTTCTAACTCACTAATTCGATCCTCTGCTTCTTGTAGTCTACTGTTGAAACTTTCCATGGTGTTTTTTTATTGTAGCTATATCACTTTTCATTTCTTCCTGATTCTTGCATAAGTTGTTGATCTTCTCATCCATCCGATGTATAAATTCCACGACCATTACTCTGAACTCCTTTTCGGTCATGTTGCAAGCTTCAGTTTCACTAATTTCCTTTCTTGGCGACTCCACATTTTCTTTCCTCTGTGAGTTATTTCGTTTCCCCATTCTGGCTATCACCAGAAAGCTCAAGCTTCCGTTTGGGTGGACCTGGGCCGTGTGCTGTGGGGACTTCGCTCCACCCGAGTTTCACTGAAGTGCTCTGACACTAGGACGTGTGGCTGCCTTTGGTTGGTGGGAACCAGATTTGCCCAGGGTCAGTGTCCCCAGTGTTCCGTGTGGTCTCGTGTGCACACTTAGAATCAAGGGCCCTGTCTGCACCACACTGTTGGTATGTGCCGAAAATGAGATCCTTAGCATGTGCCAGGAGTCAGAGTTTCCCTGTGTCTGCACCAAGAATCGAGTGTCAGAGTCTCTGTTGCCTTGTGCGGATTCTTGTTGAGAATCAGGGTCCCTGTGTTTGCATGCACCAACAATTGGGGTCACTGGCTCTTAGTGTGAATGCGCTGTGAGTCAGGGATCCCAGGCAGCTGTGTCCGGCGTGCCAAATTCCCTGAAGTGGAGCTGCGTCCTGTGTGTGCTCTCTCTACTGAGCCAAACCGGCTAGGGCTTCGCACACTCTCAAATTCCTGAAGGTGAGCTGCCTCCGTGCACTCTCCCAGATTCCCTGAAGGGGGGCGGAGTCTGTCCTGCGCACCAAATTCCCCAAAGGGGAGCCCCTCTGTGCGCTAAGATTCCCCGAAGGGGAGCTGTGACCCGCAAGCCAAATTCCACCAAATTCCCCGAAGGGGAGCCCTCTGTGTGCACTGTCAGATTTCCCCGAAGGGGAGCTGTTCTGTCCCGTGCGCCAACTTCCCTAAGGGGGAGCGACTCCTTGCGCAAAGCTCTGCAGCTTGGGCGAGGGGCGGGTCTATCAGTTACTTTGGCGCTATCCGATAGCCTGAGGACTCTCTGCAGCTTGGTCGAGGGGCGGGTCTATGAGTTACTATGGCGCTATCCGCGTGCCTGCGGGGAGGAGGATAGGCTCTTTGACTCACGGAAATCTGCCGGGAAGTCTGGATTCTTATTGTTTGTTGGTCTGAAGCTGTGATAGCAGTTCTCTGTGCCCAGTGGCTGCAGGGTCCTGGTTTGTGTCAGAAGCCAGGATCTGAGTCTCAGGCAGCTCTGTTTCTCAAGATGGCATGGTCTCTGCGTCCGCACCAGCCACCGAGAAGTGTCTGCTTTGTGCGCGGGTCTCCGCCATCTAGGACTGCCCGGTTAGGCAGCCGCTTGGAAGACCTGCAGAATCTAACTGACCCTAACTCATACACACACACACACACACACACACCACGTCTACACTCTCCTCTATGGGTTCCTCACTCACACTCTCTCTCTCTCTCTCTACCTTCTTGCTGGTCGCCATCTTTTGAATTCCCCCTCTTTCTTCACTATCCAAAAGTTTTTTTCTCTCTGTCCTTTTGTGGTGGTTTGTTTGATTGTTGATTATATTGTTTTTTTATGCTTGTTTGTGAGATTGTTTCACTTTTTGTGTGTTTTTTTTCGTGTTTTTTTTTTTTGCTTCTGTTTTCCCTCGCCTCACTTGATATTAGTTGTTGTTTGTAGTTTGCATTCATCTCTAGGTATTTGTTGCTGGCATGTGTTGGGATTAGTGGCTGTTCTATTGGAGTTTTGTCCCCATATAAATAGTTCTTTGCCCTTTTCTTTTTTATTCTCTTTCCTCTCCTACTTTTTTTTCCGTTTCCCAATTTCATTTTTTTAAATTTAATAAATCTTTATTGTTCAGATTATTACAATGGTTTCTCCTCCCCCCCCCATAGCTCCCCTCCATCCGGTTCCCACCCCACCCTCTGCCCTTATCTCCCCCCCACTGTCCTCATCCATAGGTGTACGATTTTTGTCCAGTCTCTTCCCATACCCCCCACACCCTTTCCACCTGAGAATTATTAATCCACTCCCATTCTATGCCCCTGATGCTATTATATTCACCAGTTTATTCTGTTCCTCAGATTTTTACTTCACTTGATTTTTAGATTCACTTATTGATAGATATGTATTTTTTGTTCATAATTTTTATCTTTACTTTTTTCTTCTTCTTCCTCTTTTTAAAGAATACCTTTCAGCATTTCATATAATACTGGTTTGGTGGTGATGAACTCCTTTAGCTTTTTCTTATCTGTGAAGCTCTTTATCTGACCTTCAATTCTAAATGATAACTTTGCTGGGTAGAGTAATCTTGGTTGTAGGTTCTTGCTATTCATCACATTGACTATTTCTTGCCACTCCCATCTGGCTTGCATAGTTTCTGATGAGAAATCAGCTGACAATCGTATGGGTGCTCCCTTTTAGGTAATTAACTGTTTTTCTCTTTCTGCTTTTAATATTCTCTCTTTGTCTTTTGCCCTTGGCATTTTAATTATGATGTGTCTTGGTGTGGTCCTCTTTGGATTCCTTTTGTTTGGGGTTCTGTGCACTTCCTGAACTTGCAAGTCTATTTCTTTCACCAGGTGGGGGAAGTTTTCTGTCATTATTTCTTCAAATAAGTTTTCAGTATCTTGCTCTCTCTCTTCTTCTGGCATCCCCATAATTCTGATGTTGATTCACTTGAAGTTGTCCCAGAGGCTTCTTACACTATCTTCAAATTTTTGGATTCTTTTTGCTTTCCCAGTTGAGCATTTTTTGCTTCTTTGTATTTCAAATCTTTGACTTGATTCTTGTGTTCCGCTAGTCTGCTGTTGGGTCTCTGTATAATATTTTTTATTTCAGTCAGTTTATGTTTAATTTCTAGTTGGTCCTTTTTCATATCCTCGAGGGACTTGCTAAATTTATTGGCCTTTTCTAGAAAATTCTTGAAAAACCTTATAACCATGGTTTTGAACTCTATATCCAGTCATTTGTTTTCCTCCATTTCTTTCCTTTGTGATCTGTTTCTTTGTCTCCGCATTTTCGCTACTTCCCTGAGTTGGTAGGGTGGCTTTCTGTGCTAGGTGTCCTATATTGCCCAATGGGTTGGCCTCCCTGTTACCTGAGGTTGACACTCTTGGTGCACTCCTTTGTGGACTGTGTGTACACCCTTGTCGTAGTCAAGTCTTGATTGTTGTTGGTGTCACTGGAAGGAATTGACCTCCAGGCCAATTGGCTGGGAGGACCCGCTGTGTCTATAATGGAAGAACTGCTGTGCTAGAGACACACTTATGGGGTAGGACTTGTTTCAGTTGGTCTTTGGTGCTCACTGAGTCTGCCTCTTTAATGTGTCACTTATGGATGTGAGTAGTTGAAATCTGGTGTCCTCTCACACTGACCATAGATATACTAGCTTCTGGATCTTCAATGGGGTGCAGGTCAGCTACTGTCTGAGGCCACTCAGCAGGAGCCGCAGCGAGAACTACAGTTTTCTCCTCTTTGCTTGGAGTTTGGAGGTTTTGGAGCTTTCTGACCAGAGCTGCAGTTTGTTAGGCTAAGCTGAGATAGGGCAGGCCATTTATATGCAAGTTCCTGCTGTGTGGAACTTGGGTGGGTTTGTAGATTGTGCGGGGTGGGGTTTCAAGGAGTCACTAGGCTAGGGTGTGGCAAACAGCAATGGCTTCCATTCAGCCGTCTCTGCATTTCCACATTTCCAAGTCCCCGCGTCCCACACCCCAGCACAGTAAACAATGATTGCTGGGTGCACCTCTGCAAGAAAGTCACCCTCACTTTCCGACCTGATGGCAGACAGTCCAGCTTCTCCCTGTAGGAGTTTGGGTCCCCAGTGTCTCCCCAGAAACTGGAGTTCAGAGTAATCAGGACTTTGTCTCCCTTTGAGTTAAAAAAGCAGGGCACCCAGTCGCCCGCCACCAGCCCCATTCACATGCCTTTGTACCTCACCTTTTTAGCGCTTGTGCATGTCGCAATGCTCTTTTCTCTTTCCTTCTAGTTGTAGAACTTCCACTCAGCCAGCTTTCCCATGGTTCTGGGTGATAGACGTTTTGTCTTTTAGTTGTAGTTTTGAAATTGTTGTGCGAGGCACCAGTTTAGGTGTGTTTATCTATGCCGCCATCTTGGTTTCTCCCAATCTCATTTTTGCACTCCTTTTTTTCCTTCTTCTTCTTTCTTTCTTATCCCGTAATTCTCTTTTCTCTGGTGGTCACCTTTATTTTGGGTTATTAGTATTTTGAATACATTTGTGTTCAGTTCCTTGTGTGTTGTATATTGTGGTGTTGTATTTTGTGCCTTTAAATGAATGCAGGAGAGAGGGAACTACATAACCAGACACCCAGAGAAGAGAGATCATGGAGAGACAAAGAAACAGCCCGCATATGAAAGAAAAGCAGGCATCACCAGAAAAGGAAGTAAATGAAATGGAGGCAAGCAACCTGTCAGGGAAAGAATTCAGAGAAATGGTCATAAGGTGGATGAAAAGAATGGAAGACAAATTTGACAATATGTGTAAGAACCAAGAAGAAATGAAGAAGAACCAAGAAGAAATGAAAAATAACATCGCAGCTATAAAAAACTCATTAGAAAGCATCAACAGTAGACTAGAAGAAGCAGAGAACTGCATCAGTGAGCTAGAAGACAAGGTAGGTAAATATCCAAGCGGAGCAGTTTCTAGAAAAAAAATTAGAAAGCTAGAGAGCCTAAGAGAATTTTGGGACAACATGAAATGAAACAACATCTGTATAATAGGGGTTCCAGAGGGAGAGGAAACTGAGTAAGGAATAGAAAACCTGTTTGAAGAAATGACAGAAAACTTCCTTGATATAGGGAAGAAAAAACTCACACAAATCCAAGAAGCTCACAGAGTCCCAAACAAAATGAATCCCAAAAGACCGATGCCAAGGCACATTATAATTAAATTGGCAAACACCAACGAAAAGTAAGAATCTTAAAAGCGGCCAGAGAGAGACAAAAAGTTACCTACAAAGGATCCCTCAGCAGAATAGCTGCTGATTTCTCAACAGAAACACATCAGGCCAGAAGGGAATGGAATGAAATATATAAAGGCATGCAAAGGAAGGGTCTGAATCCAAGAATACTATACCCAGCAAGGCTATCAATCAAAATTGAGGGTGAAATCAGGAGCTTCACAGACAAAAAAGGACTAAGGGAGTTTATTTCCACCAAACCACCAATGCAAGAAATGCTAAAGGGTCTGCTGTAAAAAGAAGAAATAGGAAGTGAAGAAGGAACTCAGGAGTAAAGAATAAAAATTGCGACAAACAAGTACCTGTCAATAATAACTTTACATGTAAATGGATTAAATGCCCCAGTCAAAAGACATAGGGTAACTGAGTAGATAAGAAAACATGACCCATATATCTGCTTTCTACAGGAAACCCACCTCAGAAAAAAGGACTCACACAGACTGATGGTGAAGGGATGGAAAAAGGTTTTTCAGGCGAATGGAAATGAAAAAAGCTGGGGTAGCAATATTTATATCTGACAAATTAGATCTCAAAGTGAAGGACATAAAAAGAGATAAGGAAGGCCACTTCATAATACTAAAGGGAGCAATCTAACAAGAAGAAATAACTCTAGTAATCATATACTCACTGAATACAGGAGCACCCAAATACATTAAAAAAACACAAACTTCTGGAGGATATCAAGGGAGAGATTGACAGCAATACAATCATAGTAGGCGATTTTATTACCCAACTATCACCACTGGTCAAATCCTCTAAACAAAAAAAATCAGCAAAGAAACATCAATCCTAAATGACTCACTAGATCAGATGGAATTAATTGATATCTTCAGAACATTTCACTCCAAAGCCACAGAATATACATTCTTCTCAAGTGCACATGGGTCATTTTCAAAGATAGACCATATGTTGGGTCATAGGCAAAATCTCTTCAAATTCAAGAAGAGAGAAATCATACCAAGCATCTTCTCAGATCACAATGGCATAAAACTTGAAATCAACTACAATGAAAACAATCCAAAAAAATCAAACATATGGAGACTAAACAGCATGCTATTAAACAATGACTGGGTTACCAGAGAGATCAAAGAAGAAATAAAAAAACATCATGGCAACAAACGACAATGAAAACACAACAATCCAAAATCTATGGGACACAGCGAAAGCAGTCATGAGAGGGAAGTTCTTAGCTCTACAAGCCTACTGCAAGAAACAATGGTAATAAATTACCTAACCCTACCACCCAAAGAGTTAGAAAGAGAGCAACAAGAAAAGCCCAGTGTATGTAGAAGGAAGTAAATGATAAAGATCAGAGCAGAGATAAACGACATAGAGACCAAAAAAATAATACAAAAGATCAACACAACCAAGAGCTGGTTCTTTGAAAGGATAAACAAGATTGATGAACCTCTAGCCAGGCTCACCAGGAAGCAAAGTGAGAGGACCCAAATAAACAAAATCAGAAATGAAAGAGGATAAATAACAACAGACCCCACCAAAATAAAAAGGATTGTTGAAAAGTACTATGAACGACTCTATTCCAACAAACTGGACAACCTGGAGGAAATGGACATATTCCTTGAAAAATACAACCTTCCAAAACTCAATCAGGAAGAATCTAAAAATCTCAATAGGCCAATAACTATGGAAGAAATTGAAGCAGTCATCAAAAAGCTTCCAGCACAGCCGAAACCGGTTTGGCTCAGTGGATAGAGCGTCGGCCTGCGGGCTCAAGGGTCCCAGGTTCGATTCTGGTCGGGGGCGTGTACCTTGGTTGCAGGCACATCTCCAGTGGGAGGTGTGCAAGAGGCAGCTGATCGATGTTTCTAACTCTTTATCCCTCTCTCTTCCTCTCTGTAAAAAATCAATAAAATATATTTAAAGAAAAAAAAAAAGCTTCTAGCACACAAAAGCCCGGGACCAGATGGCTTCACAGGGGAGTTTTACCAAACATTGAAGGAAGAACTAAAACCTATCCTCCTCAGACATTCCAAAAAATTCATGAGGAAGGAACACTTCCAAGCTCATTCTATGAATCCAGCATTACCCTAATGCCAAAACCAGATAAAGACAACACAATGGAAGAGAATTATAGGCCAATATCCCTCATGAACATAGATGCCAAAATCCTCAAAAAATTCTAGCAAATGGGATCCAGCAATACATCAGAAAGATCATACACCATGACCAAGTAGGCTTTATCCCGGGGATGCAAGGATGGTATAATATCCACAAATCAATAAATGTGATACATCACATAAACAAATTGAGTGATAAAACCAGATAGTCATATCAATTGACACAGAAAAAGCATTTGACATCCAACACCCTTTCTTGATAAAAACTCTCAGCAAGGTGGGAATAGAAGGCTCATACCTCAACATGATAAAAGCCATATATGACAAACCCACAGTCAACATCATACTCAATGGACAAAAACTAAAAACATTTCTCCTAAGAACAGGAACAAGACAGGGATGCCCACTCTCACCACTCCTGTTCACCATAGTACTGGGATTATTAGCCATTGCGATTAGACAAGAAGAATAAATAAAAGGCATCCAAATTGGAAAAGAAGAAGTAAAACTGTCCTTATTCACAGATGACATGATATTTTACATAAAAAACCCTAAAGACTCCATCAAAAAACTATTAGATTTAATAAATGAATTTGGCAATGTAGCAGGATACAAAATTAACGCCAAGAAATCTATGGCCTTTCTATACACCAATAGTGAACTTACAGAAAGGAGACTAAAAAAGCAATCCCATTTACCATCTCACCACAAAAAATTAAGATACCTAGGAATAAACTTAACTAAGGAGGTAAAAGACCTATACACGGAAAACTATAGGGCACTGAAAAAATAGAGGAAGACATAAACGGATCTAAGAATATACTATGTTCATGGATTGGTAGAATCAACATCATTAAAATGTCCATATTACCAAAGCAATCTATAGATTCAATGCACTCCACATTAAAATACCAACGGCGTATTTCACAGACCTAGAAAGAACTCTCCAAAAATTCATCTGGAATAAAAAAAGACCGCGAATTGCCATAGCAATCCTGAGAAAGAAGAACAAAGTAGGTGGGATCTCAATACCACATTTCAAGCTTTATTACAAAGCCACTGTTCTCAAAACAGCCTGTTACTGGCACAAGAACAGACATATAGACCGATGGAATAGAATAGAGAACCCAGATATCGACCCAAACCACTATGCTCAATTAATATTTGACAAAGGAGGCATGAACATGCAATGGAGTCAAGACAGTCTCTTCAATAAATGGTGTTGGGAAAATTGGACAGATACATGCAAAATAATGAAACTAGACCACCAACTTATACCATACCCAAAAATAAATTCAAAATGCATAAAGGAGTTAAACCTAAGACAGGAAACCATAAAAATACTAGAGAAATCCACAGGCAGTGAAATCCCAGACATATGCCAAAGCAATTTCTTCACCTATACCGTTCCTAGGGCAATGGAAACTAAAGAGAAAATAAACAAATGGGACTACATCAAAATAAAAAGCTTTTTCACAGCAAAAGAACCCATCAACAAAGCAACAATAAAGCCCACTGTATGGGAGAACATATTTGCAAATGTTATCACTGATAAAGGTTTAATCTCCAACATTTACAGGGAACTCATACAACTTAATGAAAGGAAGATAAATGGTCCAATAAAAAAAATTTGCAATGGACCTAAATAGATACTTTTCGAAAGAAGACAGAAGAAAGGCCAAGAAACATATGAAAACATGCTCAAAGTCACTAATTATCTGAAAGATGCAAATCAAAACGACAATGCAGTACCATCTCACACCTGTCAGAATGGCAATCATCAACAAAACAACAAATGACAAGTGCTGGCGAGGATACGAAGAAAAAGGAACCCTCTTGTACTGCTGGTGGGAATGCAGACTAGTGCAGCCACTGTGGAGAACTGTATGGAGTTTCCTCAAAAACCTAAAAATGGAACTGCCATTTGACCCAGTGATCCCACTTCTAGGAATATACCCCAAGAATCTAGAAACACCAATCAGAAAGGATATATGCACCCCTATGTTCACAATGGCACAATTCACCATAGCTAAGATTTGGAAACAGCCTAAGTGCCCATCAGCTGATGAGTGGATTAGAAAACTAGGGTACATCTACACAATGGAATACTATGCTGTTATAAAAGAGAAGGAATTCTTACCATTTGCAGCAGCATAGATGGAACTGGAGAGCATTATGCTAAGTGAAATAAGCCAGGCAATGAGATAAAAATACCACATGATTTCCCTCATTGTTGGAAAATATAGAACATTATAACCTGATGAGCAAAAAGATAGATACATGGGCAGTAAAGCATCAATCAGACTGTCAAATTACAGCGGGAAGACTGCGGAGTGTTGGGGAGGGGGAGAAGAGATCAACCGACTGGACTGGTATGCATGCATATAATAAGCACAACCAATAGACAAGATACTGGGGAGGTGGGATGAGGGCAAGCAACAGAGGGTAGGGGAGGCTGGGGGAAGGTCAATGGGGAAAAAAAGGAGATACATGTACTACTATGTGTAATACTTTAAACAATAAAATAAAATTTAAAAAAATAAAATATTACCCAACTTTATGCTGTCTATAAAAAAAACTCTTTGAATACAACAAAATAGGTTGGCTAGAAGTAAGAATAGAAAAAAATATATATTATGCAAAAATTAATGAAAAAGAAGAAGGAATGATTTTGAATATAAGATAAAGTGGAATTCCAAGCAAAGAAAATTACTAGAGACAAAGAGGGACATTGATATGATAAATGAATCAATCTATCAGGATGTCATAATGATTCTAAGTGTGTACACACCAAACAACAGAGCCTACAAAGAAGAAATTGATAAATCCACAAATATAGCTGGGTACTTCAACAGTTTGCAACAATGGATAGAAAATCAATGAGGAAAGAGAAGAACTGAACAACACAACGAACCCACAAAATTTAATTGAATTGTGTAGAATACTACTATCAACAATACCAAACTACACAGTTTTTTTTAAATACCCACGGAACATTTATCAATAATAAAACATACCCTGGGTCATAAAACAATCCTTACCAAAATTTAAGAGAATTGTTATAATAGAGTATATTCTTTGATCATATGGAATCAATCTAGAAATTAATAATGGAAAAACAACAGTAATCTCTCCAAAGACTAGAAGGCTAGAGAACTGGATCTTCAGAGGGGACCAAAGAAAGGGGCCATTTTATGGCCTTTTTCCTATTTCACAGTGGGTTATTTTGAAGACTTAGACAAGTTGTTCCCCATTTGTGCAGTGAAATAACCAATAGGTAATGAGCTTAAATGGTAGCAAGACCAATTTTCATTATATGCCAATAAGAATTTTTGACCCTGGGTGGGATTCAGGATTAAAGCAGGTTATTGTAAGAGGCTGCAAACCAGCCTTTCATAATGTTCCAAACTCCTACCCCTCCTAGGTCAAAGGGGACCTAGCCACATGTTCTCTTAACATTTCCTTTTACATATGTGATTCCAGCTGCATCCTGAGTCCTTAGAAATAAATATAGCCTGATAAATTAAACCAGCAATTATTGCCTTTTAAAATGCTAGTGATTTCAAGGATTTTCTTTGAAAAGTCTTAGTCAATAGGAGCATACTAGTAAGACAAATAACACCAAAATACTTAGCTGTCTATTGAAAGTTCTTTGGAGTATCAAATAAAATGGGAACAGATGCAAGTAGACCAGAGCATGGTTAGTAGGTAACAGATTTATTGGACTTGCTTATTTTAAAAATTAAGGTTATAAACAACATATGTCAAAAATCCTATAAAACTGCTCTGGAAATCACCTTCCTGGAAAGCGAAAATCCCTGCTAACGCTCTGAATTTGCTTTTCAGAACTGAAAGATGACATCATATACATTTGCAGCACTGTTTGAAGCAATGCTTCTTTGAAACAGAGCTTACTCTGCCTGGGTGTGCATTCAGTAGCAACCCCAAAGTTTCAACACCTGGTCTCTTCCCAGAATGTAATTTATCCAGTCCCTTGATATAAGACAGCTTCTTTATTTACAAATACAGGTGGTGTTGCTATGAGTTACAGTTTTCTGGAAGTTTTCATACATAGTTTATGATTTCAAAGCAAAAGGAGGTCAGATGAGAGTGAAATCACCAGATCTTCCGTCTATTCTGAAGGCTAGAGACTAGAGGAGAATCTCAACTGATTCTTTTTGTTTTTGCTGTCACATATGCAGATCTCCTGTTGAATCTCTCTGGTCCACTGTTCCCTCTAATGAAGTCATGTTCTGTGCTCAGTGCAGTAATATCCTCAGAAGCAGATGTCTCCCATAAAGCATGACCTCATTCCTTGGAATGGGAAGAGCCAGAACTAGATTGTTGGGATAATGTGGAAGCAAGGGCTTTGTTTAAAAATAGTTATCTTAAATAATGTGTTCAACTTTTTAATATAAACTTCTATAAAAAGGCAAATCTAGTTGTTTGTTATTTTTTGTTAACCTCACTCCTCAATTACAGAAGGGGAAATCACTAGGCCAGAAGGCATAGAGTCCTCACAGAGTATAGACACTGCCATCCAGTTATTTGTTAAAGACAGTGTGACAGATTTGGGTACAGAAGGGTGAACTTGTATTTTTCAGATGCTAAGTCTAGGCTTTGTATCAAACCATGCTGAATCACAGCCTAGATAGATTTTATAACAGCCCTGTAGCTCAGAGGATATAAAAATCAAGTGCCCAAGGAAAGTTACTGACACAGATGCTCTCTGCAAATTAGGCAAGTGGGAACATTGCTAGAGAAGGAAAGGGTAGAGGAAAAGAGTGGGCCAATTAGAAAGATACAGTTTGAAGCCGATTCAAAGTTGCTCAGGCAGATGGGCTTCCAGACTATTCCTGTTCTAGATGTAGGGCAGTTGCTGAGCACTGACTTCTCAAATTATTAGGAATAACTGAAATTCATGACTCTGGCAATGTATAACCAGGCCTTTCAGTCACAGCTGGTGTTCTAGTGTGCTCCTCACTTCTGTTTCTGTCTATGTAGAAAGTGAGCACTACGCGGGGGAGAGCTAAAGAGCTAATTTCCTAAAGACAATAGACAAAGACCTTTAACAACAGCTTCACAAAGAAATATAAGGTGCTTACCATCTGGGCTCAGTACCTCCAATTGTAAATATAATCACTACATTCCTATCAAAGGTCTGTTTCAGTTACAGTTGTGCATTAAAAAATGCCAACATGCCAATAAGTATGTAAATATTAATTGAAGGTAATAAACTGAAATTATATTTCCTTTTCCAACTCCCACATTAGTCACTTTGGCTGGCAACTAGCCCTCCTCCAAAGAGCAATGTGAGCTTTACCCCTACCTTAAAGTAAACCTTTTAGAGCAAACTTCCCAGATTTCTCATGCTCCTTAGAGTCCATCCATCCTCTTCCCTCCTCCTGCACCTCATCTTTCATTCTTCCCATATCTGATTCCTCTCAAGGCAATGACATTAGTCCCTGAAATGAAAATTAACAGAAAACCGATACGAGGTCAATGGACTTTTTAAAAGTTAGTATGCCTGGGTAAACTGTTAAAAAACAACAATAACAATTGAGGTCAAGTATCAGTTGTGCCTCAAGGAAGTGCTACAAACTAGGAATAGCAGTACATTTTTTAAAAGAAGGCTATTATACCTTTTTCTCTATCAGGGGGAAAAAATACCCAATGGCATCCTATTAAACAAAGGAGTTAGGCCAAAATTAATATATTACAGAACAAATACTTATCGTGTTCTATAAACTTTTGCAGAGCATAGAGAGAAGGAATGCTTCCTAGTTCATTTTTGAAATTGGTATGACCTTGATCACAAGCCATTCCAAAGACAGCACCAAAAAGAAAACTAAAGATGTCACACATAAAAATTCTAAATAAACTACCAGTAAATTATAAAGTATAATATGTCATGACCAAGTAGGTTTTGTCCTAAGAAAGCAAAGGTGGTTCAATAATAGGAAGTATCTTAACATGTTAAGTGCCGAGCCTGTTTTGTCTTTCTGACGGAAAGTATAGTGTCAGTCACCGATGACTGACATGGGATTTAACGTGTTAAATTCACATTACATTATCAGCTCAAAAAATATAAATCATATGATCAGCTCAGATGCCACAAAGGCATTTGACAAAAAAGTAGCACACTTTTCTGATCATTCTTAGAAACTAAGAATAAAAGGGTGTTATTTAATATGATAAATAATTCTTGGACTAATAAATAGCATAATACTTAATGGTAAATGTATTAGAGGCATTCCTGCCAAAATCAGTAATAAGACAAATATGCTCATTACAACTGCTGATCTTTAGCATTATTCTTGATGTTCTAGCCAATGTAGTAAGGCAAGAAACTGAAATAATAGGTGTAACTATTGGGGAATTATACAAACTATTATTATTTACAGATTTGTTCTATAACTAGAAAACCCAAGATAATTGATTGAAAAGATCTATATATATAAAAGCCCAGTGGCCATTAAGGTGGAACAACCAAATGACAGAACGACCAGAAAGACCAGTCGCTATGATGTGAACTGACCACCAGGGAGCAGATGCTTAATGCCAGAGCTGCCCCCTGGTGGTCAGTGCGCTCCCACAGCGGGAGCACCACTCAGCCAGAAGCCGGGCTCATGGCTGGCAAACACAGTGGTGATGGCAGGAGCCTCTCCCGCCTCTGTGGCAGTGCTAAGGAGCAGCGAGCCAAGTGGTAAGGAGTGAGCAGGTGGGCAGTTAGGTGGTCAGGTCTCACATTGTCTGTTCTGTGTAGAATAAATATAGTGCCAAACTACTTGTGAAGTTCAAACAACATTAAGAGTTGAATATAATTGAAAGAATTGGAAAGAAAAAAACCTTCTACAAGAAATTAAATCCTCCAAGGTCATTTCAGTATCTTGCCTTAGGATCATAATTTTGAACATCAATTCATATTGGGTTTAAAGGCTTGGTTATTTGAGCTTTCTGTGTGCTTCAGATTTAGATAAATGAATTTATATAGTTAGGAAATTTTGCAAATAATTGAACTTATACTTATTGAGTGCCTAGAGACTATCTTATACGTGCTTTTCATGTTATCTTTTACAATCCTTCAACAACTCTGTATCCCCATTTTACAAATGAGGTTGCACTCAGAGAGATGAAGCAATTTGCTCAATGTCATATAGCACTTAGTAAGTGGCAGGGTTGGGAACTGAATGCAGTTCTGTGGCTTACAATTATGTATTCAGTATCCCTGCAAGGGAAAAGGTATTTCCTGGAACAAAGTTCTGAAGAGTACAATGTGTAGAAGATGGCAAGGACAGGTATCTTGATGCAAAATCTTTCAGTTTTTTCCCCCACTTATTACAATTTTCTTCATAACAGTTTTGGAAAGCAATGGAAATTGGGTTCAAAGGAAGAGAAAATGATAGTTCCCTAACACAAACATACATGACTAATGGAGGCCTTTGTGGAAGGAACTGTGCATGTGTCTAAAGGGATCAATGGAATTTATTTAGACATTCAAGAAACCTTTAATTGAAGTTCTTCAGCAAAGATTATTATGCTCTAAGTTGTGTCACCATGCACCATGGTGTTAGAGGGACCATCCTATGAAGAGTGCTTTAACTCAGGGATAAAGGATAATGATAAATGCACATCTTGCTAGGTTGGGAAGTATAAACAGAAGAGTTTCTATAATAGCTCATTCTGGTTTGATTTAACATTTTTATATGTGGTCTTGCAATGAAAGCTGTAAGTTCACAAATAATGAATCATTTTGTTCAGAAACCCATTCAAAGCCCTGCCACTTACTAGTTGTGTGACCTCTGACAAGTTCCTTAACCTCTCTTGTACTGTTTCCTCACCTGTAAAATAATGAAATTGGACATAAACATCTCAACTAGAAATTCTATAGCTTAACTCAGCTTTCCTCTCTGTGTCTACAATGAAAACAACATATAATCAAGTTCTTTAGTTGATTAGAGCAATGGTAGAGAGTGACGATTATGGGGTCAGGGACCAGAGAAAACAATTGTTAAACAGAATTAGTCACTATACAGAGTTCAGTGTAACCAGATTGTCAAAACACTGTTTCTGCCAGCCATCTGCTGGATCATAAATATAGCTTTGTTATACAGAACCATCCTTTATAATTGGGCTTAACCTGTACCACAGACTTCTTCAATAATAGAATTATAAAACTCTTATATAGCATTTTAGACCTCAGGTCCACAACATTTTAGAGTAAGAGGCTATCTAGTCTATACCTATATTTGGCAAACAGATGAAGTGATTCCCACAAGGTCAGATAGCAAATAAATCATGGAGCTATATCTCTGAACAACTTAGTCCAGTTCTCCTTCACTGAGTTCCCAAAACAGACAGAAATATAGCCATTTGAGTCCTTAGGCCAGAACTATTTTGAAGCTGTTTGGCAGGACTGTCAGGTAGGTATGTGGCTTGATAATAATGGTGATGAAAAAATGAATTTGATTATTATAGCTGCTATTTATTACCTATATGTGCCAGGCATTGTACTAAGAACTATGCATTATCTCACTCAATCTTCCTGACATCCCTTTAGAGAGATATATTATTGTCCCAATTTTCATAAATTAAAAAAAAAACACTGATTCGGAAAAGTAAAGTAAACTGGCCAAGGTCATACAGCTATTGAATGTTAGAATTAGAATTCAAGCCCAGTTCTGAAAGAATAGCAAAGCTCATGGTATTTCCCTAACCTCAGTATTTCCCAAACAGTATAATCTAGAACCTTAATTCAACAGAAGATGGCTATTTCTTGAAAAAAGTTCTGTGGCCAAATAAGTTTGGGAAATGCTGCTTTTCATATATCATGTTGGAGAGTCACTTTTCCCATTTGTGTATTAAAAGGTCTGAGAGGTCTTCAATGAAGAAATCTGCTTATTTTCCCTTAACCCTTTGTTTCCCAAACTCTTTTGACCTAGGAATACTTTTTCTAAGAACATCTGTTAATATCACACAGGACCCTACTGCTCCCTGAAACATGGTATGAAATATTCTGCACAAGACCATGCAGTCCATTCCATTCACCTTTCTAATTCGCTTCAGAGATTGTTGCTCTTAGGTCTGTCTGCCTTTTTTATCCTAACCATTAAAGTGACCAAAGACTCAGTATTACAAATATTTCCTAAGCAAGAACATACACTTGTCAATTTGAGAACATCTTTGGTAATATAGAAACCTATAGCTCATGGAACTTTGAGAAACTATTAAGCGTCTGAAATGTCAGCAATTAGTAGGACTTGTTTTAGTGTTGCCTGGACCACAGTAATTTTTTTAAATATATTTTTACTGATTTTAGAGAGGAAGGGAAAGGGAGAGAGAGAGATAGAAACATCCATGATGAGAGAGAATCATGGATCGGCTGCCTCCTGAAAGTCCCCCACTGGGGATCGAGCCCACAACCCAGGCATGTGCCCTTGACCAGAATCGAACCTGGGACCTCTCAGTTCACAGGCCGATGTTCTATCCACTAAGCCAAACTGGCTAGGGCGCACAGTAATGTTTTGATAAGATTTTTACATCTTTACCAAACCAAACCATAACTGGGCCAGCATAGTTTTGCAGCTGATCATAACGTACTGTAAGTCATGTTTTTGGAGCCTGAAGCCCCAGGCATGAGCCTCTGCTGCAAAGACTAGAGAGGAAATCCTTGGATGAGGACACAAGCCTACTCACATCAGAAATACCTTTAGAGATTGGGATGGGATGGGAAGAGATGGGATGGGATGGGATGGGATGGGATGGGATGGGATGGGATGGGATGGGATGGGATGGGAATCAATTTGCACAGCCTTACCTTTACTTGTCTTTTTGTCATGCTTAGTGCAGATATTAGAATAATCTGTGCTCTGAACATGGACATTCCATGTGGTTCTCATTCAAAATTCTTACTATTTGAAGCTAATAGCATTCATTTTCTTCAAAAGTATTGAACTTGATGAACATATTTGTACATTCTCTTTGTTTACAATTCTAATGGTGTGAGACAGAACGTGAAATAAACTCTTAAGGTTACAGGATTTGAAGATACAGACTATGTTGAAGGTTGCATTTTTTAATAAAAATTCCCAATCCTATACCTCCTCATCTGCCAGCCATTGTCTTTCTTTCTCTCATTTTGCTTCACTGTGGTACTGAAGAATGTTGGTCATGTCCATTTCTCTGATGTAGCTCTCTGTATAATGGGAGGAAGTCATTAAAGCATACAGCCTACTACCTGTATAACCAAAGAGCAAATAAAATTACATAAACATTTATCGAGTACCTACTATAAGTGCATCCCTTCCCATCCCATCCCATCCCAATGGCTGCAAAACAACTCTAAAAATTGGTAGAATCATGCTCATTTTGATGCTGTTATTGGTATTCTTAGCATGACTGATTTAGTAGAAGATACAATAACTTGGAGTCAGAAGAATCTTTGTTCACATCCCAAGATTACCATTTCCTTCAGTTATTCAGTTATTCATTCAACAAATATTGTATTGAGCATCTATACTAATCTATACTAATAAAAGTGTAATATGCTAGTTAGACCAGACACCTTCTGGATGTCCTTCCAGACAAAGCCACGGTGGCAAGACAGAGGCAGTTAGGGGTGATCAGGCCAGCAGGGGAGAGCAGTTAGGGGGATCAGGCTGGCAGAGGAGAGCAGTTAGTGAGGTCAGGCCAGCAGGGGAGAGCAGTTAGGGGGATCAGGTTGGCAGGGGAGAGCAGTTAGGGGGATCAGGCCGGCAGGGGAGAGCATTTAGGGGGATCAGGCCATCAGGGGAGAGCAGTTAGGGGGATCAAGCCATCAGGGGAGAGCAGTTAGGGGGAATCAGGCAGGCAGGCAGGTGAGCGGTTAGGAGCCAGCACTCCTGGATTGCAAGATCGGGCCTAAACCGGCAGTTGGACATCCCCCAAGGGGTCCTGGATTGGAGAGGGTGCAGGCCAGGCTGAAGGACACACACACACACACACACACACACACACACACACACACCGTGCACAAATTTCGTGCACCAGGCCTCTAGTCCACTATAAAAGAAATGTTTTTTTACGTGCTGGAGACATAGCAATCTAGTAAATGGAACAATCACATACTCAGAAAATTACAACTTGATAAGTATAACAATTTATTATGAGTACACATAGGAATTGTTGTCTGAGCTGAGTCTCAAAGGACAAGTAGGCATTGAAAGAAAGATGGATTGGAGAAGGGCACTTCAGGCAGAGGGAATGGCATGAAGAAAGGTATAGAGGCAAGAGGTATGTGGAAGGAGAGTGTGGTGGATATAGAGCTAGGGCTTAGAGGTCTTTGTTGAACTACAAGCAGTTCAGTATTGCATTTAAACTAGTGGATGTTTTATAACTTTCTTTTCATACTGAATATAGAGTCAGAAGAATCTTAGAGCAGTTTTAGATTTACAAAACAATTGAGCAGAAACAGAGTTTCCATATACTCTGTCTCCTCCCACCCTTGGAAACCACTGATTTTTTTTTTTTTTACCATAGTTTTACCTTTCCCACAATGTCCTATGATTGTAATCACACAGTATTTAGCTTTTTCAGACATGTTTCTTTCACTTAGCAACATGCATTAAAGGTTCCTCTGTGTCTTCTTGTTCCTTGATAGGTCACTTCTTTTTACTGCTGAATAATATTCTATTGTATGGATGGACCACAATTTGTTTATCCATTCACCTATTGAATGCATCTTGGTTGTTTCCAATTTTAGCAATTATTAATAAAGATACTATAAAATTTTATATGCAGGGTTTTCTGTCAACATAAGTTTTCAACAAATTTGGGTAAATACCTAGGAGTTTAATTTCTGATTTGTGTGCTAAGACTTTATTTCGCTTTGTAAGAAACTGCTGAACTCTCTTACAAAGTGTCTGTACCATTTTGCATTCCCACCGGCAATGAATGAGAGTTTCTGTTGCTCTACATCCTTGCCAGCATATAGTGTTATCAGTGTTTTGAATTTTGGTCATTCTAATAGGTATGTAGTGCTATCTAATTGTCTTAATTTGCATTTCCCTAATGACATATTATGTTGAATATCATATGATTATTTGCAATCTATATATCTTTCTTTGGTGAGGCATCTTTCAGATCTTTTGCCATGTCATAATTGGATTGTTTGTTTTCTGATTGTTGAGTTTTAAGAATTCTTTATATATTTTGGATACATGTCCTTTATCAGATATGTGTTTTAAAAATATTTTCTCCGAGTCTATGTCTTATCTTTTAATTAACTAATCATTTTTTTTTTTTACTCTCATGGATTGTGCTTTTGGAGCTCTGCCTATAAACCTATTGCCAAATCCAAGGTCAACTCGATTTTCTTCTATGTTATTTTATAGGGGTTATAGAGTTTTGTGTTTTGCATTTAGGTCAGTGATACATTTTGAGATCATTTTAGTGAAAGGTATAAGGTCAGTGTCTGGATCCTTTTTTTTTTTCTTTTTTTCTTTATTGTTGAAAGTATTACAGATGTTCCCCTTTTTTCACCCATTGACCCCTTCCTCTCCTCTCCTGACCGCCCCCCACCGCCACAGGCCTTCACCACACTATTGTCTGTGTCCATAGGTTATGCATAAATGCATATAAGTTCTTTGGTTAATCTCTTTTTACCCCCCCCCCTTTTTCTTTTGCATGTGGATGTCCAATTGTAACAGCACCATTTGTTGTAGAAATTATTTTTCTCCATTGGATTGCCTTTGCTGCTTTGTCAAAGATCCAGTTGATTATATTTGTTAGGGTATATTTATGGGCTCTCTACTTTGGTCCATTAATCTATATTTCTATTAGCCTACCAATACTGAACTATCTTGATTACTATAGCTTCATGCTAAATCTTGAATCAGGTAATGTCAGCCCTCCAACTTTGTTATGTCTTTCAATATTTTGATGGATATTATGAGTCGATTTACTGTACGTATAAACTTTAGAATTAGGTTTTTTTATATATCCACAAAGTAAAGGGCTGAGATTTTGAATTGGGATTGCGTTGAATCTATAGATCAAATTGAGAAGAAATGACATCTTAGAATATTGAACAGTTGTTCATTGCTGGTATATAGAAAAGCAATTGACTTCTGCATATTAGTCTTGTATCCCTCAGCCTTATATTTCTTTATTAGTTTCAGTTTTTTATAAATTATCTGAATTTTTTACATAGAATATTATGTCATCTGCAAATGAAGATGCTTTTATTATTCCTTTCTATTCTGCATATCTTTTATTTCCTTTTCTTGCCCTCTTCCATTAGCTAGGAGTTGCAGTATGATGTTGAATAGGAGTGGTGAGAAGGAACATCTTTGCCTTGTTCTCAGTCCTAGAGGGAAAGTCTCTAGTTTCTCACAATTACGTATGGTATTTGCTCTAGATTTTTTTGTAGACTTCTTTCTTTTATCACATTGATGAAGTTCCCCTCTATTGATAATTTGATGAGAGTTCTTATCATGAATGGATCTTGGATTTTGTCAAATGATTTTTTTCTACATCTGTTGATAAGATCATATGATTTTTCTTCTTTAGCCTGTTGATGTGTGATGGATTAAGTTAAGTGATTTTTTTCTTCAGTTTTATTTTATTTCAAGAAAAACAATTTTAAATATAATGTTACATGCAATAAACCTTAATATTTCAAGAAAAACTATCTTAAATATAATGTTACATGCAATAAACATTAATATCTCAAGAAAAATGATTTTAAATATGATAATGTTACATGCAATAAACACCAGTTATTCAAGAAAAATGTTCTTACATATAATAATATTACATGCAATAAACATTAATATTTCAAGAATAAAAGGATTTTAAGTATACCGGATAATAATATTACCCAAACTGTACTAACATAGTATGGTATCACAAAAGTTATAGGAAATATTAAAAATCTGCAAATAACAGGATTACTTCTATTATATTTTAGTACTAGGTGTGGCGGTTAATAATGCGGATTTTGTAATCAAAGACAACATGATAATTTCAAGAGAAACATCAAAAGTGCTTTATTCAAAGTAATGTCCATTGCTAGCTACACATTTTCCCCATCTTTCAGGTAATTTGTGGATACCTTCCCAATAGAACTTTCCTTGTTTTGAGGCAAACCATTCAGAGACCCAATTTTCCACTTCTTCATACGTTTTGAAGTGCTGCTCAGAAAGGGCATGTACCATCGATCGGAACAAGTGGTAATCTGAAGGAGCAAGGTCTCGTGAATACAGCGGGTGGGTTAATACTTCCCAGGCAAGATCTTTCAATGTGTCTTTAACTGGTTTGTAAGTGTGTGATGGTGCATCATCATGAAGCAAAATTACTTTGCCATGTCTTCTGGAACATTCTGGTTGTTTCACGATCAAAGCATGGTTCAAATTGATTATTTGTTATCAGTAGTGATCAGTATTACTTGTTTCACCTGGTTTTAGAAGCTCATAATACACCACACCTTCCTGATCCCACCAAACACAGAGCATTGTCTTCTTTCTGAAGCGATTTGGCCTTGCAGTCGATGTTGATGGTTGACCTGGATCAACCCATGGTTTTGTGCATTTGGGATTCTCAAAATAAATCCACTTTTCAACGCCAGTCAAAATTTGATGCAAAAAAGACTTTCTTTTGTGCTGTTGAAGCAACATTTTACTGATGACTTTTTGGTTCTCCATTTGTCTTTCATTCAGTTGATGTGGCACCCATTTTCCTTCCATTAAAATATTTCCCATTGCTTGTAAATGATCAGAAATTGTTTACTGAGCAACGTTTCATGTTTCTGCAAGTTGTTTTTGAGTTTGACATGCATCTTCATCCAATAATGCTTGTAATTGTTGGTCTTCAAACATTTTTCGGTTGACCTGGACGTTCTTTGTCTTTCACATAGAAATCATCACTTTTAAAGTGTTTAAACCAGCATTCACAAGTATCTTGGGATGGAGCATGTTCACCATAAGCTTCCCGAAGTATTCAGGAGCACTTTTCTTCAAAGTAAAGTAATGAATTATAACTTCCCGCAAATGCTCTTTTTTGGGCACGAAATTCAACATTTTTAAGTGTAAAAATATCTACGATGTTAACAACTTCAGCAAATTTGACATATGAATTTTTGAAGCTTGCTGTCAATACAACAAAATACCATACATATCAAATCACATATATCAACATATGTGTAACTCCATCTATTGAAAAAAAATCCACATTATTAACATAGAGTAGATGTACCACAGTTTTTAATCCACTCATCTGCTTCTGGCCACTTAGGCTGTTTCCAAATCTTAGCTATTGTAAATTGTGCTGCTATGAACATAGGGGTGCATACATCCTTTCTGATTGGTGTTTCTGGTTTCTTTGGATATGTTCCTAGAAGTGGGATTACTGAGTCAAATGGGAGTTACATTTTTTTTCAATTTTTTTTTATTTATTAAGGTATTACATGTGTCCATATCTCCCCATTGCCCCCCCACCTCACTCCCATAAATACCCTCACCCCCAGTGTCTTGTGTCCATTGGTTATGCTTATATGCATGCATACAAGTCCTTCGGTTGATCTCTTACCTCACACCCCGTCTCCAGCCTTCCCGCTGTAATTTGACAGTCTGTTTGATGCTTCTCTGCCTCTGTATCTTTTTGTTCATCAGGTTATAATGTTCTTTATTATCCATAAATGAGTGAGATCATGTGGTATTTTTTTGTCACTGACTGGCTTATTTCATTTAGCATAATGCTCTCCAGTTCCATCCATGCTGCTGCAAATGGTAAGAATTCCTTCTTTTTTAAAGCAGCGTAGTATTCCATTGTGTAGATGTACCCTAGTTTTCTAATCCACTCATCAGCTGATGGGCACTTAGGCTGTTTCCAAATCTTAGCTATGGTGAATTGTGCCATTGTGAACATAGTGGTGCATATATCCTTTCTGATTGGTGTTTCTAGATTCTTGGGGTATATTCCTAGAAGTGGGATCACTGGGTCAAATGGCAGTTCCATGTTTAGTTTTTTGAGGAAACTCCATACTGTTCTCCACAGTGGCTGTACCAGTCTGCATTCCCACTAGCAGTGCATGAGGGTTCCTTTTACTTCGTATCCTCACCAGCACTTGTCGTTTGTTGATTTGTTGATGATAACTAGTGACTTTGAGCATGTTTTTATATGTCCCATGGCCTTCCTTCTGTCTTCTTTCGAAAAGATTCTATTTAGGTCCGTTGCCCATTTTTTTATTGGGTTGTTTATCTTCCTTTTGTTAAGTTGTATGAGTTCCCTGTAAATGTTGGAGATTTAAGCCTTATCAGAGATAACATTGGCAAATATGTCCTCCCATGCAGTGGGCTTTCTTGTTGTTTTGTTGATGGTTTCTTTTGCTGTGCAGAAGCTTTTTATTTTGATGTAGTCCCATTTGTTTATTTTCTATTTAATTTCTATTGCCCTAGGAGCTGTATCGGTGAAGATATTGCTTTGGCAAATATCTGAGATTTTGCTGCCTGTATATTCCTCTAGTATTTTTATGGTTTCCCCTCTTATATTAAGTCCTTTATCCATTTTGAGTTTATTTTTGTGTATGGTGTAACTTGGTGGTCTAGTTTCATTTTTTTTTTTTTTGCATGTATCTGTGCAACTTTCCCAACACCATTTATTGAAGGGACTGTCTTGACTCCATTGTATGATCTTGCCTCCTTTGTCAAATATTAATTGAGCATAGTGGCTTGCGTCGATTTCTGGGTTCTCTATTCTATTCCATTGGTCTATATGTCTGTTCTTATGCCAGTACCAGGCAGTTTTGAGAACAGTGGCTTTGTAATACAGCTTGATATCTGGTATTGAGATCCCTTCTACGTTGCTCTTCTTTCTCAGGATTGCTGCAGCTATTCGAGTTCTTTTTTTATTCCAGATGAATTTTTGGAGAGTTAGTTCTAGGTCTGTGAAATATGCCGTTGGTATTTTAATGTGGAGTGCATTGAATCTATAGATTGCTTTGGGTAGTATGGACATTTTAATGATGTTGATTCTACCAATCCATGAACACGGTATGCTCTTCCATCTATTTATGTCTTCGTCTATCTCTTTTTTCAATGTCCTGTAGTTTTCTGAGTAGAGGTCTTTTACCTCCTTAGTTAAGTTTATTCCTAGGTAACTTAATTCTTTTGGTGCAATCACAAATGGGATTGCCTTCTTAGTCTCTCTTTCTATAAGTTCACTGTTGGTGTATAGAAATGCCATAGATTTCTTGGCATTAATTTTTTTTAAACTTAAAAAATATATTTTATTATTAAGGTCTAGCACCTGGACAAAATTCAGATCTTGTTTGCTGAATAAGAAACTGTATTTTGTTCCCCTTTTTTCTGATCTAATCAGGTGCTCTCATAATTATTAAACTTTGGGTATATACATAGTTACTCAAAGTTCCTTGTTCATAAACTTATGAACATTCCGGATCAAGGTAAGTGATGCTTTAACTGGTACTAGATGAAAAGTATACTCCAGCCTAGAGTATCATATAAATTCAACTATAAATCAGAAAGTTTCATTAGTTAGCAGCAAAAAGGTGATATTCATTAATTTAAGATTTTTTTCTTTAGTCTTAACACCTATTTCCCCCTAGATTTCTGAGTCATAGACCATCATTCTATAGACTATCCTCATCTTTTACATTATTGCTTACATTGTGTAAAAACTACACTAACTGATTTTAATAAACTTGGCAACGTCTAAAAATATTTTGGGACAAGGATAACGTATCACTGCCATATAGAATTTTTGTAAACAATCTTAGCTGAGTTAAGAACGTAGTCTTAACATAATTTTTATTTTGTCTAAAACAGCACAAAAACATCTCCAACAATACATAAACCTACATATAAAATATAGAATATCTCCAATATTTTTCCTTTATATAGTATCATGACCGCATATGCAAGGAAAGTATTGTGGGTGGGGCAAGAGGAAACTAATTTAGGCAGTGACCTAATTAGTCAGACATTAACATTCAAAGACCAGGTGGACAACGTCAGATTTCTTGGCATTAATTTTGTATCCTGCTACATTGCCAAATTCATTTAAGTCTAAAATTTTTTTGATGGATTCTTTAGGGTTTTCTATGTACCGTATCGTGTCATCTGCAAATAATGACAATTTTACTTCTTCTTTTCCAATTTATATGTCATTTATTTCTTCTTCTTGTCTGCTTGCTGTGGCTAGCACTTCCAGTACTATGTTGAACAGGAGTAGTGAAAGCAGGCATCCCTGTCTTGTTCCTGTTCTTAGTGGAAATGGTTTTATTTTTTTGCCCATTGAGTATGATGTTGGCTGTAGGTTTGTCATATAAGGCTTTTATTATGTTGAGGTATGATCCCTCTATTCCCACTTTGCTAAGCGTTTTTATCAGAAAAGGGTGTTGGATTTTGTTAAATGCCTTTTCTGCATCAATTGATATGATTATGTGATTTTTGTCTCTCACTTTGTTTATATGATGTATCACATTTATTGATTTGCGGATATTGTACCAGCCTTGCATTCCTGGAATAAATCCCACTTGGTCATGGTGTATGATCTTTCTAATGTAATGCTGGATTCGGTTTGCTAGAAGTTTGTTGAGGATTTTAGCATCTATGTTCACCATGGATATTGGCCTGTAATTCTGTTTCTTTGTGGTGTCTTTATCTGGTTTTGGGATTAGGGTAATGCTGGCTTCATAGAAAGAGTTTGGAGGTGTGCCTTCCTCTTGAATTTTTTGGAATAGTGGCAGTTAGATTTTTAATTTTTTGAGGAAACTCCATACTATTTTCCACAGTGGCTGCACCAGTCTGCATTCACACCAACAGTGCACAAGGGTTCCTTTTTCTCCACATCCTCTCCAGCACTTGTCATTTGTTGATTTGTTGATGATAGCCATTCTGACAGGTGTGAGATGGTATCTCATTGTTTTGATTTGCATCTCTCAGATGATTAGTGACTTTGAGCATGTTTTCATATGTCTTTCGGCCTTCTGTATGTCCTCTTTTGAATAGTGTCTATTTAGGGCCTTTGCCCATTTTTTGATTGGGTTGTTTATCTTCCTTTTCTGAAGTTGTGTGTGTTCTCTGTAAATTTTGAGATTAAACCCTTATCTGCAATAGCATTGGCAAATATGTTCTCCCATGCAGGGGGATTTCTTGTTGTTTTGTTGATTCTTTCTTTTGCTGTGCAGAAGCTTTTTATTTTGATGTACTCCCATTTGTTTATTTTCTCCTTAGTCTCCATTGCCCTAGGAGCTGTATCGGTAAAGATATCGCTGCGACTTGTTTCTGATATTGCGCTGCATATTGAATTTTTATGGTTTCCCATCTTACATTTAAGTCCTTTAGCCAATATGAGTTTGTTTTTCTGTATGGTGTTAAGTTGGTGATCTAGTTTCATTTTTTTGTATGGATCTGACCAATTTTACCAGCACCATTTATTGAAGATACTGTCTTGACTCCATTGTATTCTCTTGCCTCCTTTGTCAAATATTAATTGAGCATAATGTCTTGGGTCGTTTTCTGGGTTCTCTGTTCTGTTCCATTGGTCTACATGTCTGTTCTTGTGCCAGTACCAGGCAGTTTTGAGAACAGTGGCTTTGTAGTACAACTTGATATCTGGTATTGTGATCCCTTCAAATTTCATATTGTTTCTCAAGATTGCTACAGCTATTTGGGGTCCTTTTTTATTACAGATGAATATTTTAGAGAGTTTGTTCTAGGCCTTTGAAGTATGCCATTGGCATTTTAATGGGGAGTGCATTGAATGTATAGGTTTCTTTGGGTAGTATGGACATTTTAATGATGTTGATTCTACCAATCCATGAACATGGTATGGTCTTCCATTTGTTTATGTCTTCCACTATCGCTTTTTTCAATGTCCTGTAGTTTTCCAAGTACAAGTCTTATAATTCCTTAGTTTATTCCTAGGTATCTTAAATTTTTTGGTGCAATGGTAAATGGGATTGTTTTTTTAGCTTGTCTTTTTGTGAGATCATTATTGGTATATAAAAAGGCCACAGATTTCTGGGTGTTAATTTGTATCCTGCTACAATGCCAAATTCATTTATTAAGTCTAGTCGTTTTTTGATGAAATCTTTGTGGTTTTCTATGTATAGTATCATGTATCTGGGAATAAGGACAATTTTACTTCTTCTTTTCCAATTTGAATGCCTTTTATTTCTTCTTTTTGTCTGATCGCTATGAGTAGCACTTTCAGTACTATGTCGAACAGGAGTGGTGAGAGTGGGCATCTCTGTCTTGTTCCTGTTCTTAGGGGAAATGGATTTAGTTTGGCCCATTTAGTACAATGTTGGCTGTAGGTTTGTCATATAAGGATTTTATTATGTTGAGGTATGATCCCTTATTCCCACTTTTCTGAGAGTTTTTATCAGGAAAGTGTGTTGGATTGTGTCAAATACCTTGTCTGCATCAATTGATATGATTATGTGATTTTTGTCTCTCAATTTATGTGATGTATCACATTTATTGATTTTTGGATATTGTACCATCCTTGCATCCCTGGAATAAATCCCACTTGGTCATGATGTATGATATTTCTAATGTAATGCTGGATCCGATTTGCTAGAATTTTGTTGAGTATTTTATCATCTATGTTCATCAAAGATATTGGCCTATAGTTCTCCTTTCTTTGTGGTGTCTTTATCGGATTCTGGAATTAGGGTAATGCTGGCTAAATAGAAAGAGCTTGGAAGTGTGCCTTCCTCTTGAATTTTTTTGGAATAGTCTGAGGAGGGTAGGTTTTAGTTCTTTGAATGCTTGGTAGAACTACCCTGTAAAGCTGTCCGGACCAGGGCTTTTGTTTGGTGGAAGATTTTTTATCGCTGTTTCAATTACTTTGGTAGTTATTGGCCTATTCATGTTTTTTTATTCTTCTTGGTTGAGTTTTGGGAGCTTTTATTTTTTTAGGAATATGTCCATTTCATCTAGGTTGTCCATTTTTTGGAATAGAGTTGTTCATAGTATTTTTTCATAATCGTTTGTATTTCTGTGGGATCGATTGTTACTTCACCACTTTCATTTCTGATTTTGTTTATTTGGGTCCTCTCTCTTTGCTTTTTGGTGAGCCTGGCTAGAGGTTCATCAATCTTGTTTATCCTTTCAAAGAACCAGCTGTTGGTTTTGTTGATCTTTTGTATTTATTTTTGTATTAAAGTCCCCTACTATGACTGTGTTGCTGTAGATCTCTTCCTTGATATCTTCCAGAAGTTTTGTTAATGTATTTGGGTGCTCCTGTATTGGGTACATATATGTTTACCAGAGTTATATCTTCTTGTTGAATTGCTCCCTTTTGTATTATGAACTGGCCTTCCTTAGCTCTTGTTTTGGCCTTCACTTTGAGGTCTAATTTATCAGATATAAATTTTGCTACCCCAGCTATTTTTTTCATTTCCATTCACCTGAAAAATATTTTTCCATCCCTTTACTATCAGGATGTGTGAGTCTTTTGTTCTGAGGTTGGTCTCCTGTAGACAACAGATATATGGGTCATGTTTTCTTATCCATTCAGCTACCCTATGTCTTTTGATTGGGGCATTAGTTCATTTACATTTAAATTTATTATTGATGGGTACTTGTTTGTTCCCATTTTCATTCTTTATGCCTGTGTACCTTCTCCCCTTCTTTTTACAGCTGTCCTTTTAGCATTTCTTGCATTGCTGGTTTAGTGGTAATAAACTGTGTAAACTGTGAAACGCATGCCCTTAACGAAATTCAGGAGGTATTCACATTGCATGGAATTAAATGTTCACATTTCAAACTTCCAGACTATTCTTTATTAATGGATGCAAATACATGTGATGAATTGTATGAGCAACAACAGGCAGAGGTTTTGATAAATTCTCTGAACGATGAACAGTTGGCAGACTTTCAAAGATAACTTCAGCCATCGAAGATCAAACTGTACACCCCAAATGTTTTTTCTTGGATGGTCCAGGTGGTAGTGGAAAAACATATCTGTATAAAGTTTTAATACATTATATTAGAGGTCATGATGGTACTGTTTTACCCACAGCGTCTACAGGAATTGCTGCAAATTTACTTCTTGGTGGAAGAACCTTTCATTCCCAATATAAATTACCAATTCCATTAAATGAAATTTTAATTTCTAGACTCAATATAAAGACCAAAGTTGCTAAAACCATTAAAAAAGCCCAACTTCTTATTATTGATGAATGCACCATGGTATCCAGTCATGCTATAAATACCATAGACAGATTACTAAGTGAAACTATGAATTTGAATATTGCATTTGGTGGGAAAGTTCTCCTTCTCAGAGGAGATTTTCGACAATGTCTCAATGTTGTGACGCATGCTATGTGATCGTCCATAATACAAATGAGTTTAAAGTACTGTGATGTTTGGGGATGTTTCAGAAAGTTGTCTCTTACAACAAATATGAGATCAGAGGATCCTGCTTATAGCGAATGGTTAGTAAAACTTGGAGATGGCAAACTTGATAGCAGTTTTCATTTAGGAATGGATATTATTGAAATCTCCCAGAAAATGATTTGTAATGGATCTATTATTGAAGCTACCTTTGGAAATAGTATATCTATAGGTAATATTAAATATATATATATATATATATATATATATATATATATATATATAAACATGCAATTCTTTGTCCAAAAAATGATCACGTTCAAAAATTAAATGAAGAAATTTTGGATATACTCTATAGAAATTTTCACACCTATTTGAGTGATGATTCCATTGACTCAACAGATGATGCTGAAAAGGAAAATTTTCCCATTGAATTTCTTAATAGTATTACTCCTTCGGGAATGCCATGTCATAAGTTAAAATTGAAAGTTGGTGCAATCATCATGCTATTGAGAAATCTTAATAGTAAATGGGGTCTTTGTAATGGTACCAGATTTATTATCAAAAGATTGCTACCTAACATAATCGAAGCTGAAGTATTAACAGGATCTGCAGAGGGAAAGGTTGTTCTGATTCCAAGAATTGATTTGTCCCCATCTGACACTGGTCTCCCATTTAAATTAATTCGACGACAGTTTCCCGTGATGCCAGCATTTGCGATGACTATTAATAAATCACAAGGACAAACTCTAGACAGAGTAGGAATATTCCTACCTGAACCTGTTTTTGCACATGGTCAGTTATATGTTGCTTTCTCTCGAGTTCGAAGAGCATGTGACATTAAAGTTAAAGTTGTGAATACTTCATCCCATGGGAAATTAGTCAAGCACTCTGAAAGTGTTTTCACTCTTAATGTGGTATACAGGAAGATATTAGAATCAGTTTAATCAGTTTATCAGTCATTGTTTGCATCAATGTTGTTTTTATATCATGTTTTTGTTGTTTTTATATCATATTTTTGCTGTTTTTATATGATGTTTTTGTTATTTTTATATGTCTTTGTTGTTCTTATATCATTTTGTTATTGTTTATTAATAAATTCATATATTATTTTCATATACATTTTACTCATTTCCTTTCATCTCTCATACTTCTATTATAGAGAAAGGGCAAATAGTAATATTAACATATTTCCTCTAACTAATTCCCTTTTAATGTGCACGAATTTTATGCACCGGGCCACTGTGGGATCCCTGTGGGATCGGACATAAACAGGCAGTCAAACATCCCCCGAGAAGTCCCAGATTGGAGAGGGTGCAGATTGGGCTGAGGGATAACCCCCCTATGCATGAATTTCGTGCACCGGGTCTCTAGTTTAATTATAATGTGCATTGGCGTCAGTCTTTTGGGGTTTAGTTTGCTTGGGACTCTGTGAGCTTCTTGGATTTGTGTGGGTTTTTTCTTCCCTGTATCAGGGAAGTTTTCTGTCATTATTTCTTCAAACAAGTTTTCTATTCCTTGCTCAGTTTCCTCTCCTTCTGGAACCCCCATTATGTGGATGTTGTTTTGTTTCGTGTTGTCCCAAAGTTCCCTTAGGCTCTCCTCCGGCTTTTTAATTTTTTTTCTAGAAGTTGCTCTAATTGGGTATTTTTTCTGACCTTGTCTTCTAGCTCACTGATGCAGTCCTCTGCTTCTTCTAGTCTACTCTTGATGCTTTCTATTGAGTTCTTTATTGCAGTGATGTCATTTTTCATTTCCTCTTGGTTCTTACTCATATTGTCGAATTTGTCTTCCATTCTTTTCAGCCACCTTATGATCACCTTCAATTTTGAATGATAGCTTTGCTAGATATAGTATTCTTGGATTCCGATCCTTGCTTTGCATGACTTTGTATATTTCATTCTATTCCCTTCTGGCCTGATGTGTTTACACTGAGAAATCAATTGATAGTCTGATGGGAGATCCCTTATAGGCAACTTTCTCTCTCTCTCTCTCTCTCTCTCTCTCTCTCTCTCTCTCTGGCAGCCTTTAACATTCTTACTTTGTCGTTGGTGTTTGCCAATTTAATTATAATGTGCCTTGGTGTCAGTCTTTTGGGGTTCATTTTGTTTGGGACTCTGTGAGCTGCATGGATTTGACTGGGTTTTTTCTTCACTATATCAGGGAAGTTTTCTGTAATTATTTCTTCAAAAAGGTTTTCTATTCCTTGCTCAGTTTCCTCTCCTTCTGGAACCCCTATTATGCAGATTTTTTTGTTTTGTTTTGTGTTGTCTCAAAGCTCCCTTAGGCTCTCCTCCTGTTTTTTAAGTTTTTTTCCAGTTGCTGCTCTGCTTGGGTATTTTTTCCTACCTGGTCTTCTAGTGTACTGATGTGGTACTCAGATTCTTCCAGTCTACTGTTGATGCCTTCTATTCTGTTCTTTATTGCAGCTGTGTCATTCTTCATTTCTTCTTGGCTCTTCTTTATTTCCTCTTGGTTCTTACACATGTTGTTGAATTTGTCTTTCCATCCTTTTCAGCATCCTTTTGACCATTGCTCTGAATTCTTTCTCTGAAAAATTGCCTACCTCTGTTTTGCTTACTTTTTTCTAGTGATTCCTCCTTTTCTTTCATATGGATGCTGTTTCTTTGTCTCCCCATGTTCACTCTTCTTAAGGTGTCTGGTTATGTACCTCTCTCTCTACCACATTGACTTAATGGTACAAAATACAATTCGACAAGACACAACACCGAGGGCACAAAACATGAATGTATTCACAATACCAATAACCCCAAATAAAGGTGACCACCAGAGAAAAGAGGATTAGGGGAGAGAAAAGAGCACAAAAATGATATTGAGAAAAGGGAAAAGTTAAGAGAGAAAAAAAAAGAAGAAAAAATAAGGGGAAAATATATGTATATGGGGAGAAAACTAAAAAACAACAACAACTAATCCAAAAAATGCAATCAACAAACACCCAGAAAAGAAGGAGGGACGCTGAATCTGAAGAGGCAGAGTTTATTTCCTGAAGGTAAGGTCAAGGAATTGAATGAATGGGGAAATGGCCACAATTCAGTTTAGAGGGGGCAGAAAGAGAATGAGTGTATAAGAAGAAAAGTAAAAAAAAAAATACTAAAGATAAATCCTCTCTAATAAAATGGTAATATGCAAATTAACCATCACTCCGCTACATAAGATATGCCCACCAGCCAAGCCACGCCCACCAGCCAATCAGGGTGAGTATGCAAATTAACCCCAATCCAAGATGGCTACAGCCACAGAGAGCAAGGTTTCCTAGGTAACAGAGGAAGCCAAGCTTTCCATAGCCGTTGCAGGCCTAAGCCTCCACTCAAGCTACAAAGTTTCAATTATAGAAGGTAAACAAATTCAAACAAATGGCGGCAGAATGGAGCTTGAGAGAGCAAGCCAGAGTTGCCGGCGGCAACAGGGGAAGCAAAGCTTTCCGCACACCCTGACTGGGCTCACCTGCTTAAGGCTACAAAGTTTCAATTGTAGAAGGTGAATTAACTGCCACATAAATGGCTGCCACCCCGGAGGGAGCAGCAGGCTTGGCTCCGCCCCAGGCTACAAAGTTTCAATTGTAGAAGGAAAATAAATTCCAGATACCAGGGCCTCCCCTTGGGTTGCCAGGAGGTGTGGCCAGCCTTCAAACCACCACAGGCCCCTTGCTCAGGCCGCCCCATGCCCCAAGGGAACCCCACCTTTATCTGTGACACCCTTCAGGGCAAACCAGCTGGCCCCCACCCGTGCACCAGGCCTCTATCCTATCTAATAAAAGAGTAATATACAGATTGATCATCACTGCAACACACAATATAGCTGCCCCCATGTGGTCAAAGATCCTACCCCCATGTGGACACAAGATGGCCACTGCAAGATGGCCAGCAGGAGAGGGCAGTTGGGAGGCACCCGACCTGCAAGGGAGGGCAGTTGTGAGGGACCAGGCTTGCAAGGGAGGGCAGTTGGAGGTGATCAACCCTGCAGGAGAGGGCAGTTAGGGGTGACCAGGCTGGCAGAGGAGGGAAGTTGGGGGCAAACAAGCTTGCAGGGGAGCAGTTAAGCATCAACCAGGCTGGCAGCGGAGTGGTTAGGGGGTGATCAGGCTGGCAGGCAGAAGCGGTTAGGGGCAATCAGGAAGGCAGGCAGGTAAGCAGTTGGGAGCCAGCAGTCCTGGATTGTGAGAGGGATGTCCGACTGCCCGTTTAGGCCCGATCCCACCAGGATTGGGCCTAAATGGGCAGTCGGACATCCCTCCAGGAATCCCAGATTGGAGAGGGTACAGGCTGGGCTGAGGGACAACCCCCCGCCGTGCACGAATTTCGTGCACCGGGCTTCTAGTAAAATAATAATTGAGAAAAATAATAATTAAATATATATATATATATATATATATATATATATATATATATATATACTGTATATATAAAATGTTCCCTTTCTTTAATCCATCTATCTATACATCTATTTTTGAAAAAGGAGAATTGAGAGCAGATAGGACTGATTTGGTGGTTGAAACTAATTAAGCTATTAGTAGAAGAAGAGAACAAGCAAGGAGAGGAAAAACAAAAGCATAAAATAAATACAAAAACAAAAACAAAAATAACCAGACTAACAAACAAAGAAACAACAACAGAGAGAAAGAAAAATTTTTTTGGCTATTGAAGAAAGATAAAAGAGAAGTGTGCATGGAATTGGAGCAGGGGAGAGGAAATTAGATATATGAGTATGCCAACAGAGACTACTTTAATAGTAATGCATCAATAAAGCAGATAATGAAGATCAATTTTTAACAGGGAGTAAAAAGAAAAGATAGAGAAAAACTAAAGCAGGAACAGAAGAGAAAAAGGATGAAAATGGGGAAAGTGAGGAAGAAAGTGTTGACATAAAAGAAAAAATGAGCTAGAGTAAAATAATGATTAAAAAATAAAAATAGAATGTAGAACAGTAATCCAAAAAATTAAAAATGGTAACAAATTATAATAAATAAAAATATAATAATAAAAATAATAAAATAAAGTGAAAAATATTTATTTTCTTAAGTAAAAGATAACAAATAAAAAAGTGAAGTAGTGAAGTTTGTTCACTTCAGCGGAGCTTCAGTGTCCCATGGGGACAGGTTTAACCTTTCGCACTCGGATGTCTAGTGTGACTCGACACAGTTAGCATCGGTAGCAGCTTGAGAAAAAAGCGAGTGCGAAGGGTTAAGACCCCTCTCTACTGTTCTGCCTGCCACGTCTCAGTTTCCTGTCAGGTAGTCAGCAAAGTGTTGAAGTTCCCAGCGATTCACCACTCCTCTGTGTCATACACACCACAAGCTTGGTTTCAAGCAGGCGGAATCAATCTGCCCACTTTGTTTTTCTGCCTACATTCAGTCATATTTACACAAGTGTCTATTTTTGACACGGCCCCTAGGTGGCAGTGTTTCTGTATTAGTTTCCTGGGACCAAATGGCCCCTCAACCCAGTCCCCCAGGGATCCCTGGGGGTATTTAGAATCTTCGTTTCCCTCTGTGCTCAAGACTGGGTGCGCTGTGCTGTTAGGAGGACCCTGGTCTTCAGAAAAAAAATGTCTATTCAGGATTGGAGGGACAGATGGTCCCAGAGCTGGCATCCTCTCGTCTCTCCCTATTCTGCTCCCCCGGTTTCCACAAAAACCACCTTCCCCTGCAGTCGCGGTGAATGTTTTTTTTTTAAATATATTTATTGATTAAGGTATTACATATGTGTCCTCATCCCCCTATTAAATCCCCAACCCCCCCACTCCTACCCTCATCCCCCTGTAGTATGTGTCCATTGGTTAGGCTTATATGCATGCATACAAGTCCATTGGTAGATCTCTCTCCCTTACCTCCACCCTCCTCTAACTTCCTTCTGAGGTTTGAAAGTCTGATTGATGCTTCTCTGTCTCTGGATCTGTTTTTGTTCATCAGTTTATGTTGTTCATTATATTCCATAAATGAGTGAGATCATGTGGTATTTATCATTCTCTGACTGGCTTATTTCACTTAGAATAATGCTCTCCAGTTCCATCAATGCTGTTGCAAATGGTAAGAATTCCTTCTTTTTTAACACAGCATACTATTCCATTGTGTAGATGTACCACAGTTTTTTAATCCACTCATCTGCGGATAAGTACTTATCCTGTTTCCAAATATTAGCTATGGGGAATTGTGCTGCTTTGAACATATGGGGTGCATATATCCTTTCTGATTGGTGTTTCTAGCTTCTTGGGATATATCCCTAGAAGTGGGATCACTGGGTCAAATGGGAGTAACATTTTTAGTTTTTTGAGGAAACTCCATACTGTTCTCCATAGTAGCTGTACCAGTCTGCATTCCCACCAGCAGTGCAAAAGGGTTCCTTTTTCTCTGCATCCTCGCCAACACTTGTCATTTGTTGATTTGTTGATGATAGCCATTCTGACAGGTGTGAGATGATACTGCATTGCCGTTTTAATTTGCAACTCTCAGATGATTAGTGACTTTGAGCGTGTTTTCATATGTCTCTTGGCCTTCCGTCTGTCTTCTTGTGAAAAGTATCTATTTAGGTCCGTTGCCCATTTTTTGATTGGATTGTTTATCTTCCTTTGGTTAAGTTGTATGAGTTCCCTGTAAATGTTGGAGATTAAATGCTTATCAGTGATAACATTGGCAAATATGTTCTCCCATGCAGTGGGCTTTCTTGTTGTTTTGTTGATGGTTTCCTTTGCAGTGCAGAAGGTTTTAATTTTGATGTAGTCCCATTTGTGTAGTTTCTCTTTATTTTCCATTGCCCTAGGAGCAGTATCAGTGAAGAAATTACTTTGCATATGTCTGAGATTTTGCTGCCTGTGGATTCCTCTAGTATTTTTATGGTTTCCCATCTTATCTTTAAGCCCTTTATCCATTTTGAGTTTATTTTTGTGTATGGTGTAAGTTGGTGGTCTAGTTACACTTTTTTGCATGTATCTGTCCAATTTTCCCAACACCATTTGTTGAAGAGACTGGCTTGACTCCATTGTATGTTCATGCCTCCTTTGTAAAATATTAATTGGGCATAGTGGTTTGGGTTGATTTCTGGGTTCTCTATTCTATTCCATTGGTCTTTATGTCTGTTATTGTGCCAGTACCAGGCTGTTTTGAGAACAGTGGCTTTGTAATACAGCTTGATATCTGGAATTGAGATCCCACCTACTTTGTTCTTCTTTCTCAGGATTGCTGCAGCTATTCAGGGTTGTTTTTCATTCGAGATGAATTTTTGGAGAGTTTGTTCTAGGTCTGTGAAATATGCCGTTGGTATTTTAATGGAGATTGCATTGAATCTATAGATTGTTTTGGGTAATATAGACATTTTAATGATGTTGATTCTACCAATCCATGAACATGGTATCTTCTTCCATCTGTTTATATCTTCCTCTATCTCTTTTTTCAGTGTCCTGTAGTTTTTTGCCTATAGGTCTTTTACCTCCTTAGTTAAGTTTATTCCTAGGTATCTTAATTTTTTTGGTGCGATGGTAAATGGGATTGCCTTCTTAGTCTCTCTTTCTATAAGTTCACTAGTGGTGTAAAGAAATTCCATAGATTTCTTGGCATTAATTTTGTATCATGCTACATTGCCGAATTCATTTATTAAGTCTAATAATTTTTTGATAGAGTCTTTAGGGTATTCTATGTACACTATCATGTCATCTGTGAATAAGGACAGTTTTACTTCTTCTTTTCCAATTTGGATGCCTTTTATTTCTTCTTCTTGTTTGATTGAAATGGCTAGTACTTCCAGTACTATGTTGAAGAGGAGTGGTGAGAGTGGGCATCCCTGTCTTGTTCCTGTTCTTAGGGGAAATGGTTTTAGTTTTTGCCCATTGAGTGTGATGTTGGCTGTGGGTTTGTCATATATGGCTTTTATTATATAGAGTTATGATCCTTCTATTGACACCTTGCTGAGAGTTTTTATCAAGAAAGGGTGTTGGATTTTGTCAAATGCTTTTTCTGCATCAATTGATATGACTATGTGAATTTTATCTCTCAATTTGTCTATGTGATGTGTCACGTTTATTGATTTGCGGATATTGTACCATCCTTGCATCCCCGGGATAAATCCTACTTGGTCATGGTGTATGATCTTTCTGATGTACTGCTGGATCCGATTTGCTAGAATTTTGTTGAGGATTTTTGGCATCTATGTTCATGAGTGATATTTGCCTATAATTCTCTTTCATTGTGTTGTCTTTATCTGGTTTTGGTATTAGGGTAATGATGGATTCATAGAATGAGCTTGGACATGTTCCTTCCTCTTGAATTTTTTGGAATAGTCTGAGGAAGATTGGTTTTAGTTCTTCCTTGAATGTTTGGTATAACTCCCCTGGGACGCCATCTGGCCCCGGGCTTTTGTTTGCTAGGAGCTTTTTGATGACTGCTTCAGTTTCTTCCATAGTTATCGGCCTATTGAGATTTTTAGAATCTTCCTGATTGAGTTTTTGAAGGTTGTATTTTTCTAGGAATATATCCATCTTTGCCAGCTTGTCTCATTTGTTAGAGTTTTTTATAGTGTTTTTTTACAATCCTTTGTATTTCTGTGGGGTCTGTTGTTATTTCGCCTCTTTCATTTCTGATTTTGTTTCTTTTGATCCTCTCTCTTTGCTTCTTGGTGAGCCTAGCTAGAGGTTCATCAATCTTGTTTATCCTTTCTAAGAACCAGCTCTTGGTTTTATTGATTTTTTTTTTGTTTGTTTGCATTTTTTTGGTCTCTATGTCATTTATATCTGCTCTGATCTTTATTATCTCCTTCCTCCTGCTCACTCTGGGCTTTTCTTGTTTTTCTCTTTCTAATTCTTTAATTTGTAGAGTTAGATTATTTTTTTCTTGTTTTTTGAGGTAGGCCTGTAATGCTATGTACTACCCTCTCAGGGCTGCTTTCACTGTGTCTCATAGGTTTTGCATTGTTGTGTTTTCATTGTCATTTGTTTCCAGGATGTTTTTAATTTTCTGTTTGATCTCTTTGGTAACCCAATCATTTTTAATAGCACGTTATTCAGTTTCCAAGTGTTTGAATTTTTTGGATTGTTTTTTATTGTAGTTGACTTCTAATATTATGCCATTGTGATTTGAGAAGATGCTTGACATGATTTCAATCTTCTTGAATTTGGAGATACTTTGCCTGTGACCCAATATGTGGTGTATCTTTGAAAATGTCCCATGTGCACTTTGAGGAGAATGTATATTCTATAGCTTTGAGGTGAAATGTTCTGAAGATGTCAATTAAATCCATCTGATCTAGTGAGTCATTTAGGATTGCTGTTTCTTTGCTGATTTTTTGTCTAGAGGATTTACCCATTGATGTCAATGGGGTATTAATGTCCCCTACTATGATTGTATTGCTATCAATCTCTCTCTTGATATCCTCCAGAAGTTTTTTTATGTATTTGGGTGCTCCTGCATTGGGTGCACACTTGTTTACCAGAGTTGTATCCTTTTGTTGTATTGATCCCATTAGTATTATGAAGTGGCCTTCCTTATCTCTTGTTATGGCCTTCACTCTGAGGTCTATTTTGTCAGATATAAATATTGCTACTCCAGCTTTTTATTTTTCATTTCCATTTGCCTGAAAGATATTTTTCCATCCCTTCACTTTCAATCTTTGTGAGTCTCGCATTCTGAGGTGGGTCTCTGTAGGCAGCATATATATGGGTCATGCATTCTTATCCATTGCATGCCTCCATTTAATTTAGTTTCTTTTATGGCAGTTCCTCCTTTTCTTTCCTTTGGGGGTTGTTCTTCTCCCCATTTTTGCTCTCACCAAAGGATCTAGGTGTCAAGTCACTTGGGGCCTGTGGCTGCATTGGTGTGCTTGGTCATGGGTCACAAGGTTGTGGGCGGTGGCTGCTCCTTGGGTGGTCACGGGACAGCTGCTCCTTGTGTGGTAGCAGAGTGGCAAGTGCTCACAGGGATGCCACTCCTTGCACAGTCACGGGGCAGCTGCTCCTCATGCGGTCATGGGCAGCCACTTGGGCAGTGCTATTGCAGATGGCGGCTGCTCCTCAGGTGGTCGCAGGCTGCGGCTGCTCATGGGGAAGCTGCTCCTCGGGTGGTCACAGGAAGTGGCTGCTCCTTGCGCAGCCACAGGTCTGCTCCTCCTCACATGGCTGCTGGGTTGCTGCTCTTCACGCTGTCGTGGGGCAGCTGTTCCTTGCACGGTCGCAGGTGGTGGCTGCTCCTGGTGGGGGTGTATGGGGCAGCTGTTCCTAGTGTGGTTGTGTGCAGTGGTTGCTCCTCCCACAGTCACATATGGTGGCTGCTCACACGGCTGCTGGAGTGGTAGTGGTGCCTGGGGGTGCTGGGTAGTGCTGGGCTGTTGGCGGTTGCAGAGCCTGGGGCTGCTGCATAGGGCTTGGCTGTTTGTGTGCATGGTCACGATGCCTGGGGCTAAAGTGTTTGGGTGGAAGGAGGGGAGCGCCCTTTGGAACTCACAGTTGCCAATGGCCAGGAAGGCTGGAGTACCAGTTTCTGTGGGTCAGTAGCTGAGGCAGCAGGTCCCTGGACAGAGTGGCTGTACTATCTGTGGTGGTGTCTGAGATCACCCTGGGTGGAGGTGAGCCTGGGCCCCCAGTCGCAGCAGCTCTTGCCTTCAAGATGGTGTGGCCTCTGCGGCAGAGCTGGTGCTCTGGGAGAGATTACAGCCGTAGCAGAGGCTGCCCTGCTATGTGAATCTGTTCCGCTAGCCCCCGAAGGTCCTGTGAGATCTAGCTGCCCCTCACTCAGACGCGCACACGCACACACACACACACACACACACACACACACACCCCACATCCCCACACTGCCCTTTCATTCTCTCACTCACTCACTCTCTCTTCCTCACTGCCATCCTGTCAACTGCCATCTTGGAATTTCTTGTATATCAAAATTTATACCACATTAATTAAATATTTAAATTTTAAAAATTCAACCACAAAAATAACTAGAAATATATAAATAGTTACCTATATAATACTGGTGTACCCATATTAAAAATGATAATGTAGGAGTCCACGCCATCTTGAAGGGGAGAGTGGCCTTTTCTAGGAACTCATCAGCACCACCACCCAGACAGGCCTTGGACACTGCCCGTGACCCAGCAGCCACTCCAGCCAAAATCCTGCTACCCCACCAACAGACCCATGGACCCTGGGACCTAAACCTCCAAAGGGGCACCGTTTTCACAATAACACCCCAGTTGTGCAACTTCAGTGCCAGAGTGCATCAGAGCTCTGCACCAGCAAACGCACTGCCACAGTCACACATTTCTAACAGTCAAGCACCCTGAGCCCATCTATACACAGGGCGCTTTTGGGAGCTGCTGTGAGCCCTCACAGGGTGCGATCTTGTACAAACAGGGAAGCACTCCCCCAGCAGTAGAAATTATGAATTCACTCATCCTAGATACCTGCCCACAGACACCTCAATTACATGGCTTCAGTACCAGGACCCTTCAGAGTGCTTCACTGTGCCTTGCTGGCAAATGCACCACAGGTGCCCCTGTGAGCCACTACTGGGAGCGCGTACCTATCTACCACAGGTGCAGCAGCAAAAGCTCAGTCTGCCCACCCCACAACTACAGAACTCTGGACACCACAGTCACGCCTTTCCAGAGCACAGGCCTCCTAAGTCCCGTCACCCCAACAGATGGTTCCTGGGTGCCACTGTGAGTCCCCGCTGGGCATGCGCGATTTCAGTCAAGGGCACAAGACAGCAAAAATTTGGACACCCCTCCCCCCTCCACAGCGGCTGACTTCTAGAAACCGCAATTGTACCTTTCCAGCTCGCAGGCCTACATCAAGAGAACCCAAATAGGTCAAGTAGGGAGCTACACTAGATTACCAAGCCCATGAGACCTGAGAGATCACACCAGTAGCACCATCCGCAAAAGAAACTGGGTAGCAAAGCAATCGGATCTACAATTAAAACGTTACAGCAAAACGTGAGAAGACAAAAAAGCAATCCCCAAAGGAAAGAAAAAGAGGAATCACCAGAAAGGGAGTTAAATGAAATTGAGGCTAGCAACATATCAGAGAAAGAATTCAGAGTAATGATTATAAGGATGCTCAAACGGCTGGATGACAAATACACACAACTCAATGACAAATACACACAACTCAGTGAGAATTACAAGGAGCTGCCGAAACCGGTTTGGCTCAGTGGATAGAGCATCGCCCTTCGGACCGAAAGGTCCCAGGTTCGATTCCGGTCAAGGGCATGTACCTTGGTTGCAGGCACATCCCCAGTAGGGGGTGTGCAGGAGGCAGCTGATCGATGTTTTTCTCTCATCGATGTTTCTGGCTCTCTATCTCTCTCCCTTCCTCTCTAAAAAATCAATAAAATATATTTTTTTAAAAAAATAATTACAAGGAGCTGAATGAGAATGAGACCAACATGAAAAGGAACCAAGAGGAGATGAAGAACGACATAGCTGCAATAAAGAACACAGTGGAAGACTTTAACAGTAGACTAGAAGAGGAGGAGGACCACATCAGCAAATTAGAAGAAAGGTAAGAAAAACCACACAAACACAGCAGCAACTTGAAAGAAGACTTAAAAAGCAAGAGGAGAGCCTAAGGGAGCTTTGGGACAACAAAAAATGAAACAACATTCGCATAATAGGGGTGTGAGAAGGATAGGAAGAGAAGCAAGGAATAGAAAACCTTTTTGAAGAAATAATGACAGAAAAAATGCCTGATATTGGCAAGAAAAAAAAACTATGCAAGTCCAAGAAGCACAGAGTCCCCAATAAGATGAACCCCAAAAAACCGTCACCAAGACACACCATAATTAAATTGGCGAACACCAACAACAAAGTAAGAATCTTAAAGGCTGCCAAAGAGGGACAGAAAGTTACCTACAAGTGATCTCCTATTAGAATATCAATGGATTTCTCAACAGAAACACAGCAGGCCAGAAGGGAATAGAATGAAATATACAAAGTGATGCAAAGCAAGGGACTGAATCCAAGAATACTATACCCAGCAAGGATATCATTCAAAATTGAATGCGGAATCAGGAGCTTCACAGACAAAAAAGGGCTAAGAGAGTTTATTACCACCAAGCCAGCAATGCAAGAAATGCTAAAGGGACTGCTGTAAAAAGAAGAAACAGAAAGGCAAGAAGAAACACAAACATTGAGAATAAAAATGACAACAAACAAGTACTTATCAATAATAACATTAAATGTAAATGGATTAAATGCACCAATCAAAATACATAGGGTAGCTGAATGGATAAGAAAACATGACCCATATATTTGCTGTCTGCAAGAGAACCACCTCAGAACAAAGGATTCACACAGACTGAGAATGAAGGGATGGAAAAACATTTTTCAGGCAAATGGAAATGAGAAAAAAGCTGGGGTTGCGATAGTTATATCTGATAAAATAGACCTCAAAGTAAAGGCCATAACAAGAGATAAGGAAGGCCACTGCATAATACTAAAGGGAGCAATTCACCAAGAAGATATAACTCTGATAAACATATATGCACCCAATACAGGAGCACCCAAATACATAAAAAAAACTTCTCGAAGATATCAAGGGAGAGATCGCTAGAAATACAGTCATAGTAGGAGACATTAATACCCCACTGACACCACTGGATAAGTCCTCTAAACAAAAAATCAGCAAAGAAACAGCCATCCTAAATGACTCACTAGATCAGATGGATTTAATTGACATCTTCAGAACATTTCACCCCAAAGCTACAGAATATACATTCTTCTCCAGTGCAAACGGAATATTTTCGAAGATAGACCACATATTAGGACACAGGCAAAGTCTCTTCAAATTCAAGTAGAAATAATAACAAGCATATTCTCAAACCATAATGGCATAAAACTAGAAATCAAGTACAATAAAAACAATGAAAAAAAATAAAACACTTGGAGGCTAAATAGCATGCTATTAAACCATGATTGGGTTACCAAAGATATCAAAGAAGAAATTAAAAGCATCCTGGAAACAAATGACAATGAAAACACAACAATCCAAAATCTATGGGACACAATGAAAGCAGGCCTAAGAGGGAAGTTCATAGCTCTACACACCTACCTCAAAAAACAAGAAAAAATGGTAATAAATTATCTAACCTTGCAACTTACAGAACTAGAAAGACAGCAACAAGAAAAGACCATAGTAACCAGAAGGAAGGAGATAATAAAGATCAGAGCATAAATAAATGACATAGAGTCTAAAAAAACAATACATAAGATCAATGAAACCAAGAGCAGGCTCTTTGAATGGATAAACAAGATTGATGAACTTCTAGCAAGGCTCACCAAGAAGCAAAGAGAGAGGACCCAAAGATACAAAATGAGAAATGAAAGAGGAGAAATAACAACAGACCCCACTGAAATACAAAGGATTGTAAAGAAATAGTATGAACAACTCTACTCCAACAAACTGGACAACCTCGACAAATGGACACTTTCCTAAAAAAATACAAGCTTCCAAAACTCAATCAGGAAGATTAAAAAATCCTGAATAGGCCGATAACTACTGGTGAAATTGAAATAGTAATCAAAAATCTTCCAGCAAACAAAAGCCCTGGACCAGATGGCTTCACAGGAGAGTTTTACCGAACATTAAAGAAGAACTAAAACCATTCCTTCCCAGACTATTCCAAAAAATTCAAGAGGAAGGCACACTTCCAAACTCTTTCTATGAGGCCAGCATTACCCTAATCCCAAAACCAGATAAAGACACCACAAAGAAACAGAATTACAGGCTAATATCCCTTGTGAACATAGATGCTAAAATCCTCAACAAAATTCTAGCAAACTGGATCCAACATTACATTAGAAAGATCATACACCATGACCAAGTGGGATTTATTCCAAGAATGCAAGGCTGGTACAATATCCACAAATCAATAAATGTGATACATCACATAAACAAAGTGAGAGACAAAAATCACATATTCATATCAATTGATGCAGAAAAGGCATTTGACAAAAATCCAACACCCTTTTCTGATAAAAACGCTTAGCAAAGTGGGAATAAGGGATCATACCTCAACATAATAAAAGCCTTATATGACAAACCTACAGCCAACATCATACTCAATGGGCAAAAATTAAAACCATTTCCACTAAGAGCAGGAACAAGACAGGGATGCCTGCTTTCACCACTCATGTTCAACATAGTACTGGAAGTGCTAGCCATAGCTATCAGAAACGAAGAAAAAATAAAAGGCATCCAAATTGGAAAAGAAGAAGTAAAATTGTCATTATTCGCAGATGACATGATACAGTACATAGAAAACCCTAAAGACTCCATCAAAAAATTATTAGACTTAATAAATGTATTTCGCAATGTACCAGGATACAAAATTAATGCCAATAAATCTATGGCATATCTATACACCAACAGTGAACTTACAGAAAAAGAGACTAATGAAGAAAAAGATGGCGACCGGCAGGAAGGTAGGGAGAGAGAGAGTGTGAGTGAGGAACCCATAGAGGAGAGTGTAGACGTGTGTGGTGTGTGAGTGTGTATGAGCTAGGGTCAGTTAGATTCTGCAGGTCTTCCAAGGGGCTCCCTAACCGGGCAGTCCTAGACGGCGGAGCCCCGCGCACAAAGCGGACACTTCTCGGTGGCTGGTGCGGACGCGGAGACCACGCCATCTTGAGAAACAGAGCTGCCTGAGACTCGGATCCTGGCTTCTGACACAAACCAGGACCCTGCAGCCACTGGGCACAGAGAACTGCTATCACAGCTTCAGACCAACAAACAACAAGAATCCAGACTTCTCGGCAGATTTCAGTGAGTCAAAGAGCCTATCCTACTCCCAGCAGGCGCGCGGATAGTGCCATAGTAACTGATAGACCCGCCCCTCACCCAAGCTGCAGAGCGCCTGCAGGCTCGGGCGGATAGCGCCATAGTAACTGATAGACCCGCCCCTCGCCCAAGCTGCAGAGCGCCCTCAGCCTCGCGATAGCGCCAAAGTAACAGATAGACTCGCCCCTCGCCCAAGCTGCAGAGCTTTGCGCAGGGACGCGCTCCTCCTTAGGGAAATCTGTCAGGGCGCATAGAGGGCTCCCCTTCGGGGAATTTGGGGGAATTTGGCTTGTGGGTCACAGCTCCCCTTCGGGGAATCTTAGAGCGTAATCAGAGGGGCTTCCCTTTGGGGAATTTGGCGTGAAGGACGGACTCCGCCCCCCTTCGGGAAATCTGGGAGAGTGCACGGAGGCAGCTCACCTTCAGGAAATTGAGAGTGTGCGCCCTAGCCTGTTTGGCTCAGTAGAGAGAGCACACACAGGACGCAGCTCCACTTCAGGGAATTTGGCACGCTGGACACAGCTGCCTGGGATCCCTGACTCACAGCGCATTCACACTAAGAGCCAGTGACCCCAATTGTTGGTGCATGCAAACACAGGGACCCTGATTCTCATTGAGAAACCGCACAAGGCAACAGAGACTCTGACACTCGATTCTTGGTGCAGACACAGGGAAACTCTGACTCCTGGCACATACTAAGGATCTCATTTTCGGCACATACCAACAGTGTGGTACAGACAGGGCCCCTGATTCTAAGTGTGCACACGAGACCACACGGAACACTGGGGACACTGACCTTGGGCAAGTCTGGTTCCCACCAACCAAAGGCAGCCACACGTCCTAGTGTCAGAGCACTTCAGTGAAACTTGGGTGGAGCGAAGTCCCCACAGCACACGGCCCAGGTCCACGCAAACGGAAGCTTGAGCTTTCTGGTGATAGCCAGAATGGGGAAACGAAATAACTCACAGAGGAAAGAAAATGTGGAGTCGCCAAGAAAGGAAATTAGTGAAACTGAAGCTTGCAACATGACCGAAAAGGAGTTCAGAGTAATGGTCGTGGAATTTATACATCGGATGGATGAGAAGATCAACAACTTATGCAAGAATCAGGAAGAAATGAAAAGTGATATACCTACAATCAAAAACACCATGGAAAGTTTCAACAGAAGACTATAAGAAGCAGAGGACCGAATTAGTGAGTTAGAAGACCAGGTACAGAAACAAGCTCAATCTGAACAGCAATTGGAGAAAAAAATTAAAAAGCAGGAGGAAAGCCTAAGGGAGCTTCGGGACATCATGAAACGAAGTAACATGCGTATAACAGGGCTGCCAGAAGGACAAGAAGAGTAGCAGGGATTGGAAAATCTATTTGAAGAAATAATAACAGAAAGTTTCCCGGATATGGGAAATATAAAAGTTACGCAAGTACAGAGAGTCCCAAGCAGGATCAACCCCAAAAGACCCACACCAAGACATGTCATAATTTCAATGGCAAATATAAATGATAAAGAGAGAATCTTAAAGGCGGCAAGAGAGAGACAGAGAGTTACCTACAAAGGAACACCCATCAGATTGTCAAATGATTACTCAACAGAAACACAACAAGCTAGAAGAGAATGGAAGGAGGTATACAAAGTGTTGCAAAGCAAAGGACTGAATCCAAGAATACTATATCCAGCAAGACTATCAATCAAAATTGAAAGGGAAATCAGGAGCTTCGCAGTCAAAGAAAGGCTCAGGGAGTTTATCACCACCAAACCAGCAATGAAAGAAATGCTAAAGGGAATACTGTAAAAAGAAGAAATAAACAGGTAAGAAGGAATACAAACACAAAAATAGATATGACTACAAACAAATACTTTTCAGTAATAACTTTAAATGTAAACGGACTAAATACTCCAATCAAAAGACATCGAGTGGCTGAATGGATAAAAAAACATGACCCATATATATGCTGTCTACAAGAGACCCATCTCAGAACAAGAGACTCACACAGATTGAAAGTGAAGGGATGGAAAAATATCTTTCAGGCAAATGGAAATGAAAAAAAAGCTGGGATAGTAATACTTATATCTGACAAAATAGACCTCAAAGTAAATGCCATAACAAGAGATAAGGAAGGCCACTTCATAATACTAAAGGGAGAAATCCAACAAGAAGAAATAATTCTGGTATACATATACGCACCCAATATAGGAGCACCCAAATACATTAAAAAACTCCTGGAGGATATCAAGGGAGAGATTAATAGCAATACAATCATAGTAGGAGACTTTAATACCCCACTATCACCATTGGACAAATCCTCTAAACAAAAAATCAACAAAGAAACAGCAATCCTAAATGACTCACTAGACTAGATGGAATTAATTGACATCTTCAGAACATTTCACCCCAAAGCCACAGAATATACATTCTTCTCAAGTGCACATGGGTCATTTTCAAAGATAGAACATATGCTGGGTCACAGGCAAAGTCTCTTCAAATTCAAGAAGATAGAAATCATATCAAGCATCTTCTCAGATCATAGTGGCATAAAACTGGAAATCAAATACAATAAATACAATCCAAAGAAATCAAACACATGGAGACTAAACAGCATGTTATTAAACAAGGACTGGGTCACCCGAGAGATCAGGGAAGAAATAAAATACATCATGGCAACAAATGACAATGAAAACACAACAATCCAAAATCTATGGGACACAGCGAAAGCAGTCTTGAGAGGGAAGTTCATAGCTCTACAAGCCTATTGCAAAAAACAAGAAACAATGGTAATAAATTACCTAACCCTACAACTCAAAGAGCTAGAAAAAGAGCAGCAAGAAAAGCCCAGTGTAACCAGAAGGAAGGAAATAACAAAGATCAGAGCGGAGATAAATGACATAGAGACCAAAGAAACAATACAAAAGATCAACAAAACCAAGAGCTGGTTCTTTGAAAGGATAAACAAGATTGATGGACCTCTAGCCAGGCTCACCAAGAAGCAAAGAGAGAGGACCCAAATAAACAAAATCAGAAATGAAAGAGGTGAAATAACGACAGACCTCGCTGAGATACAAAGGATTATTACAAAATACTACGAACAACTCTATTCCAACAAACTGGACAACCTGGAGGAAATGGACATATTCCTGGAAAAATATAACCTTCAAAAAATCAATCAAGAAGAATCTATACAGCTCAATAGGCCAATAACTATGGACGAAATTGAAGCAGTCATCGAAAAGCTTCCGGCAAACAAAAGCCCGGGGCCTGATGGATTCACAGGAGTGTTTTACCTAACATTCAAGGAAGAACTAAAACCTATCCTCCTCAGACTATTCCAAAAAAATTCAAGAGGAAGGAACACTTCCAAACTCCTTCTATGAAGCCAACATCAACCTAATACCAAAACCAGATAAAGACAACACAATGAAAGAGAATTACAGACCAATATCCCTCATGAACATAGATGCCAAAATCCTCAACAAAATTCTAGCAAATCGGCTCCAGCAGTACATCAGAAAGATCATACACCATGACCAAGTAGGATTTATCCCTGAATGCAAGGATGGTACAATATCCGCAAATCAATAAACGTGATAGATCACATAAACAAATTGAGAGATAAAAAATCACATAGTCATATCAATTGATGCAGAAAAAGCATTTGACAAAATCCAACACCCTTTCTTGATAAAAACTCTCAACAAGGTGGGAATAGAAGGCTCATACCTCAACATAATAAAAGCTATATATGATAAACCCACAGCAAACATCATACTCAATGGACAAAAACTAAAAACATTTCCCCTAAGAACAGGAACAAGACAGGGATGCCCACTCTCACCACTCCTGTTTGACATAGTACTGGAAGTATTAGCCATTGCAATTAGACAAGAAGAAGAAATAAAAGGCATCCAAATTGGAAAAGAACAAGTAAATCTGTCTTTATTTGCAGACGAAATGATATTGTACATAAAAAATCCGAAAGACTCCGTCAAAAAACTAATAGACTTAATAAATGAATTCGGCAATGTAGCAGGATACAAAATTAACGCCAGGAAGTCTATGGCCTTTCTATACACCAATAGTGAACTTACAGACAGAGAGACTAAAAAGGCAATCCCATTTACCATCGCACCAAAAAAATTAAGATACCTAGGAATAAACTTAACTAATGAGGTAAAAGACCTATACACGGAAAACTACAGGACACTGAAAAAAGAGATAGAGGAAGACCTAAACAAATGGAAGAACATACCATGTTCATGGATTGGTAGAATCAACATCATTAAAATGTCCATACTACCCAAACCAATCTATAGATTCAATGCACTCCCCATTAAAATACCAACAGCATATTTCACAGACCTTGAAAGAACTCTCCAAAAATTCATCTGGAATAAAAAAAGACCCCGAATAGCCACAGCCATCCTGAGAAAGAAGAATAAAGTAGGAGGGATCTCAATACCAGATTTCAAGCTGTATTACAAAGCCACTATTCTCAAAACAGCCTGGTACTGGCACAAGAACAAACATATAGATCAATGGAACAGAATAGAGAATCCAGATATTGACCCAAACCACTATGCTCAATTAATATTTGACAAAGGAGGCACGAACATACAATGGAATAAAGACAGTCTCTTCAATAAATGGTGTTGGGAAAATTGGACAGATACATGCAAAAAAATGAAGCTAGATCACCAACTTACACCATACACAACAATAAACTCAAAATGGATACAGGACTTAAACATAAGACGGCAAACCATAAAAATTCTAGAGGAATCCACAGGCAGCAAAATCTCAGACATATGCCAAAAGAACTTCTTCACCGATACTGTCCCTAGGGCAATGGAAGCTAAAGAGAAAATAAACAAATGGGACTACATCAAAATAAAAAGCTTTTTTACAGCAAAAGAAACTATCAACAAAACAACAAGAAAGCCCACTGCATGGGAGAACATATTTGCAAATGGCATCACTGATAAAGGTTTAATCTCCAACATCTACAGGCAGCTTATACAACTTAATAAAAGGAAGATAAATGATCCAATAAAAAAATGGGCAACGGACCTAAATAGAATCTTTTCCAAAGAAGACAGAAGGAAGGCCAAGAGACACATGAAAACATGCTCAACGTCACTAATTATCCGAGAGATGCAAATCAAAACAACAATGCGGTACCATCTCACACCTGTCAGAATGGCTATCATCAACAAATCAACAAACGACAAGTGTTGGCGAGGATGCGGAGAAAAAGGAACCCTCGTGCACTGCTGGTGGGAATGCAGACTGGTGCAGCCACTGTGGAGAACAGTATGGAGTTTCCTCAAAAAACTGAAAATGGAACTCCCATTTGACCCAGTAATCCCACTCCTAGGAATATATCCTAAGAAACTGGGAACACCAATAAGAAAGGATATATGCATCCCTATGTTCATAGCAGCACAATTTACAATAGCTAAGATCTGGAAACAGCCTAGGTGCCCACCAGCAGATGACTGGATCAGAAAACTATGGTACATGTACACAATGGAATATTATGCTGCCAAAAAAAAGAAGGAATTCTTACCATTTGCAGCAACCTGGATGGAATTGGAGAACATTATGTTGAGTGAAATAAGCCAGTCAATGAAAGAAAAATACCACACTATCTCACTCATTTATGGATAATAAAGAACATTATAAACTTGAACAAAAAGATAGATACAGAGGCAGTAAAGCATCAAACAGTCTGTCAAATTACAGCAGGAAGGTTAGGGAGAGGTGGGGAAGATAAGAGATCAATCAAAGGACTTGTATGCATGCATATAAACATAACCAATGGACGCAAAACTCTGGGGGTGTGAGGGTATGTATGGGACTGGGGTGGGGGGGAAATGGTAAGATATGTACACATATAATACCTTAATAAAAAATTATTTAAAAAAAAGAAAAAGAGACTAAGAAAACAATCCCATTTATGATCGCACCAAAAGAATTAAGATACCTAGGAATAAACTTAACTAAGGAAGTAAAAGACCTCTACTCAGAAAACTACAGGACACTGAAAAAAGAGATAGAGGAAGACACACATAAATGGAAGAGCATACCGTGTTCATGGATTGGTAGAATCAACATCATTAAAATGTCCATACTACCCAAAGCAATCTATAGATTCAATGCACTCCCCATTAAAATACCAATGGCATATTTCACCGACCTAGAACTAACTCTCCAAAAATTCATCTGGAATAAAAAAAGAACTCGAATAGCTGCAGCAATCCTGAGAAAGAAGAGCAACGTAGGAGTGATCTCAATACCAGATATCAAGCTGTATTACAAAGCCACGGTTCTCAAAACTGCCTGGTACTGGCATAAGAACAAACATATAGACCAATGGACTAGAATAGAGAACCCAGAAATCGACGCAAGCCACTATGCTCAATTAATATTTGACAAAGGTGGCATGAACATACAATGGAGTCAAGACAGTCTCTTCAATAAATGGTGTTGGGAAAATTGTACAGATACATGCAAAAAAATGAAACTAGACAACCAAGTTACACCATACACAAAAATAAACTCAAAATGGATAAAGGACTTAAATGTAAGATGGGAAACCATAAAAATATTGGAGGAATCCACCGGCAGCAAAATCTCAGATATATGCTGAAGCAATATCTTCACCGATTCAGTTACTAGGGCAAAGGAAACTAAAGAGAAACTACACAAATGGGACTACATCAAAATAAAAAGCTCCTGCACAGCAAAAGAAACCATCAACAAAACATGAAAGCCCACTGCATGGGAGAACATATTTGCCAATGTTATCTCTGAGAAGTGTTTAATCTCCATTTACAGGGAACTCATACAACTTAACAAAAGGAAGTTAAACAACCCAATCAAAAACTGGGCAACGGACCTAAATAGATACTTTTTGAAAGAGGACATAAGGAAGGCCAAGGGACATATGAAAACATGCTCAAAGTCACTAATCATCTGAGAGATGCAAATCAAAACGACAATGTGGTACCATCTCACGCCTGTCAGAATGGCTGTCATCAACAAATGACAAGTGCTGGCGAGGATGTGGAGAAAAAGGAACCTTCGTGCACTGCTGGTGAGAATGTAGATTGATGCAGCCACTGTGGAGAACAATATGGAGTTTCCTCAAAAAAATAAAAATGGAACTGCCATTTGACCTAGTGATTCCACTTCTAGGAATATATCCCAAGAAACTAGAAACACCAATCAGAAAGGATATATACACCCCTATGTTCATAGCAGCACAATTTACAATAGCTAAGATTTGGAAACAGCCTAAGTGCCCATTAGCAGATGAGTGGATTAGAAAACTATGGTACATTTACACAATGGAATACTATGCTGCCATAAAAAAGAAGGAATTCTTACCATTTGCAGCAGCATGGATGGAACTGGAGAGCATTATGCTAAGTTAAAGAAGCCAGTCAGAGAAAGATAAATGCCACATGATCTCACTCATTTATGGATAATAAAGAACATTATAACCTGATGAACAAAAAGATAGAGAGACAGTGAAGCATCGAACAGACTGTCAAATTACAGCGGGAAGGCTGGGAAGGGGGAGGGAGGTAAGAGACCAACCGAAGGACTTGTATGCATGCATTTAAGCATAACCAATGGAGGCAAGACACTGGGGGTGAGGGCATGTATGGGAGTGGGGGGGGGCAATGGAGGGATATAGTCCTATGTAACACCTTAATCAATAAAAAAAAATGATATCAAAATGTAGCTGTTGACATATAAAAACGTTTTCAAACAACATTTTTATCCCATTATTTAAAAATTACATATTTATATGCATATAAAGTTTTGAAATGTGCATAAAAATGTTAATTTTTGTGGGTACTGTAATAAACTATTTTCCCTTCTTGCTCCCCTTTTCATGTATCTATGTATGCATGCAATTAAATATGTATAATGAATAGCTATTTCTGGCATAAATATAGTAGATGTTAAAATTTTTTTAACTTTCTTTTTCCTCCTTTCACTTGTCGATTTAGGTCAGACTTTCTCCAGGAAGTATTTTTTTTCTTCCACTATCCTTAAGTCTTCTCTTTAGTGTATTTCTATCCAACTGTAAGTTCTTTAAGGAGTTGTGTTTCATTATTTACTGGGCTACCTTACATGGGCATGCCTGGTTAAGGGCTGAGTGCTTGATGATGATCTGAATTCCTCAAAGACTGCTTTGAAGTCTGATGTAACAGTGCTAACTAAACCGTTAACCAGCTGAAATGGTCAGCAAATTGCCACTGTAGCTCCACCTTGTTCCTGGCGACAGTGTGGCTAAAATGGCTGTCATGCCAGTGCTTTCCCAGACTGAGGTGGCTGACTGGCTGGCTTGTAGATGGATGATGGTGCTGGGCCTTTCTGTGTAAATCCTTCTCAAATATCTTTCTTGTTCAAGGAGGTGGACTTTCTCAGGTTTGATTGCTGCCTTTGGTCAGTAGAATCTTTCTCATTAGAATCTCCATACACATTCTCAAGAATTCTCAATACTGTTAAAAGCATAAAGGATAGGCAGCAGAGAAACAATACAAAGGACTGGAAGATGAGAAAAGGAAAAAAGTGAGAATAAAATAATGAAGATTTATTACCTTAAGTATAGCCGGTCACTAAAATCAACCTAAAACACCCCTTGCACATATTAATACCTACCATTACACATGAAATTACTTTGACAGGGAAGTCTACACAGACATTGGTTTCCAAGGGACCTGTGCAACCTCTGTTGACCACACTTGGCAGCCCTCCAGGTTCGATACTTTACTGACTTCTGATCTAGCCTGCTCAAATACAGCCTCTGATAGATCTTGCTCTTAGAGGTAAAGATTATTCCAGGATTGTTGTAGGATAAAATGAGATGATAAATGGAAATATGTTATATAAATATCAATATATATAAAAGGCTAATATGCTAAGTGTCCAACCATCAACTGGTCACTATGATGCGTACTGACCACCAAGGGGCAGATGCTCAACACAGGAGCTGCCAAGCTGCAGTGACTTGGCAGCAGCAGTTCTCGGGTGACGCACCCTTAAACCAGAGAAGAGGGAACCCAATTCCTCATGGGGCCTTGCAATTCCACCTTCAGCTGTGGGTTATGTTGTTAATGGGGCACTATCGGCCCCGAATCTGGTTTACCACACACTTGCATTTGCATTCCACACCTTATATGAAAGCAACTTTGCAGAGTGCCCTCTCGCACTCCAGGACCCCTTGGGGGATGTTGGAGAGTTGGTTTCCCGATCCCTGCAGGCCAAGCCAAGAGACCCTGCTTAGTCCACAGACGCCCTTCAAGCCATGGCGCCACCCCAGGTGCAGCTGGCCAGGGAGGGACCACGGAAGGTTGGCTCTAGAGCGTGTCCAGCCCATCTCATCCAGTCCCGCCCCACCAACCACCTTCTAATTAATTTCCTTTCAATGTGCATGAATCTGTGTACTAGGTCACTAGTGTTTTATAAAACAACTAGGGGCCCAGTGCACAAATTCATGCACCTTGAAAGGAACTGTGGGCCACCAAGCTGTAGTGGGCACATGGGTGGGTCTCAGCCCATCCTCCGTGCCCCTGCCTGGCCCCTCCTGCCACGGTTCCTGGTCCCCTGTCTGCCGGCAGCCCCACTCCCGCCGCCGCTGCTCCCACACACTGACAGTGCCAGCCCCGCTTGCACCCACTGATGGCGCAGAGCAATTGGGGCCAGCACTGGTAGCGGGTGCAAGCGGCAGCTTTGGCACAGGCAGTGGGTGCAAGCGGCAGCTCCAACACTGGCAGCAGGTGCGAGCGTGGCCGGTGCCAACAGCAGGTGTGACTGGGGCCAGCACTGGCAGCAGGTATGACTGCCCGGCAGTACCGCAGTGCATGGGAGCAAAGAATTTTCAGTAACCACCAGAGGCTCGCCCCGATGACAGCAACCAGTGCCCGGACTTGGTCTGGTGCCCCCGCTCACCTGCTCCACCATCACACCAAGGCTGACGCCTACCATATTCCATGCTCTGCTGCCTGCTGCCGAAGTTCGCCATGTTCCATGCATGCCCCCTGGTGGTCAGTGCACATCATAGTGACCAGTTGTTCGGTTGTTCCACCATTCAGTCTATTTGCATATTAGGGTTTTAAATATATAGATATACTAGTACAAACGCTTGGTGTTCTTTTTGTAAGCTCCATGGTTTAATGTTGTCCAATAGTGTCCTCATGGAGATATTGAACAGATTTTAAATAACTGTATCTAAAGAAAAAATTTAAAAAAAAGAAGGAAAAGAACATCAAATACACCTACAGAGTGAAGAGAATTGAGTCCCCAGAAGGGAAAACATATCTGGGAGACACCTACACTGTGTATGTCTGAGTAGTGATTGTCACCTAACACCATGAAAAAGACGGTTTTTGTTTGTATGTTTGTTTGTTTGTTTTATTGTATAAAGTATTACAAATAGTAGTACATATGTCTCCTTTTTTTCCCCTTTGACCTTTCACCGGCTTCCCCTATGCCCCGGCATATGTGCTCACCGCCCACCCCACCCCCAGTGTCTTGCATCCATTGGTTATGCTTATATGCACGCATACAAGTCCTTCGGTTGACCTCTTACCTCCCCCCACAACTTCCCCAGCCTTCCCACGGTAACTTGACACTCTGATGCTCCTCTGCCTCTGTACCTATCTTTTTGTTCATCAGGTTATAATGTTCTTTATTATCCATAAATGAATAAGATCATGTGGTATTTTTCTTTCACTGAATGGCTTATTTCACTTAGCATAATGCTCTCCAGTTCCATCCATGCTGCTGCAAAAGGTAAGAATTCCTTCTTTTTTATAGCAGCATAGTATTCCATTGTGTAGATGTACCATAGTTTTCTAATCCATTCATCTGCTGATGGGCATTTAGGTTGTTTCCAAATCTTAACTATTGTAAATTGTGCTGCTATGAACATAGGGGTGCATATATCCTTTCTGATTGGTGTTTCTGTTTTCTTAGGACATATTTCTAGAAGTGGTATTACTGGGTCAAATGGCTGTTCCATTTTTAAATTCTTGAGGAAACTCCATACTGTTTTCCACAATGGCTACACCAGTCTGCATTCCATCCAGCAGTGAAGGAGGGTTCCTTTTTCTCTGCATCCTCTCCAGCCCTTGTCGTTTGTTGATTTGTTAATGATAGCCATTCTGACAGGGGTGAGGTGGTACCTCGTTGTTTTGATTTCCATCTCTTGGATAATTAGTGACTTTGAGCATGTTTTGATATGTCTCTTGACTTTCTGAATGTCCTCTTTCGAAAAGTGTCTATTTAGATTCTTTGCCCATTTTTTGATTGGACCATTTATCTTCCTTTTGTTACGCTGTATGAGTTCCCTGTAAATGTTGGAGATTAAAGCCTTATCGGAGATAACATTGGCAAATATGTTATCCCATGCAGTGGGCTTTCTTGTTGTTTTGTTGGTGGTTTCTTTTGCTGTGCAGAAGCTTTTTATTTTGATGTAGTCCCATTTGTTTATCTTCTGCTTAGTCTCTCTTGCCCTAGGATCTTTGTCTGTAAAGATATTGCTACGACATATGTCTGCAATTTTGTTGCCTATGGAGTCTTGTAGGATTTTTATGGTTTCCCATCTTACATTCAAGTCCTTTAGCCATTTTGAGTTTGTTTTTGTGTATGGTGTAAGTTGGTGATCTACTTTCATTTTTTTGCATGTATCTGACCAAATTTTCCAGCACCATTTATTAAAAAGACTGTTTTGACTCCATTGTATGGTCTTATCTCTTTTGTCAAATATCGATTGAGTATAATGGCTTAGGTTAATTTCTGGGTTCTCTATTCTGTTCCATCGGTCTATATGTCTGTTCTTGTGCCAGTACCAGGCAGTTTTGAGAACCATGGCTTGGTAATATAGCTTGATGTCTGGAATTGTGATCCCTCCAACTTTGTTCTTCTTTCTCAGGATAGCTGTGGCTATTCAGGGTCTTTTTTTATTCCAGACTAGTAGCCCTGTGCAAGAATTCAAGTGCCAGTAGCTCTCTGCGGGGCCTGGCTGTTCAGTGCCTGCTATCCAGAGGCTCTCCACGACCCAGAGGCCCTCTGTGGCCTGGGCAGAAAGCTGCCCTCATAACTGCTGGTTCAAATCAAGCCTCCTGACCCGGCCACTCCGCACCCGCTGCCCAGAGGCCTTCCACAGAGGCAGAACGCTTGCCTCATTGTTGCAGCGAGGAAGCAAACATTCTGCCAGGCCAATCACGCTGCCCACTCTCAGTGGCCACCCCCCAGGACCGGGGGACTCTGGCAGGGCTAAGGGGACTGGGCACCGCCATCTTGTGGCTATGGGCACCACCATATTTGTGATGGAGTGACGGTTTATTAGCTAGGATGAATTTTTATAGAGTTTGTTCTAGATCTTTGAAATATGCCATTGGTATTTTAATAGGTATTGCATTGAATCTATAGATTGCTTTAGGTAGCATGGACACTTTAATGATGTTGATTCTACCAATCCATGAACATGATATGTTCTTCCATTTGTTTATTTATGTCTTACTCTATCTCTTTTTTCAATGTCCTGTAGTTTTCCGAGTACAGGTCTTTTACGTCCTTAGTTAAGCTTATTACTGGGTATCTTAATGTTTTTTTGTGCAATAGTAAATGGGATTTTTTTTTCATTTCTCTTTCTGTGCGCTAATTATCCTACCTAATAATAGACAAATATGCAAATTGACCATGCCTCCGACACACCCACAAGCCACGCCCACAAGCCATGCCCAAAGCCGATCAGAGCGAGAATGCAAATTAACCCAAACCAAGATGGCTACAGCCACAGAGAGCAAGGTTTCCTAGGTAACAGAGGAAGCCAAGCTTTCCGCCTGCCCTTGCCAGGCCTAAGCCTCCACTCAAGCTACAAAGCTTCAATTATAGAAGGTAAATAAATTCAAACAAATGGCGGCAGATTGGAGCTTGAGAGAGCAGGCCAGGGTTGCCGCCTGCAACAGGGGAAGCAAAGCTTTCTACACACCCTGGCCGGGCCCACCCGCTTAAGGCAACAAAGTTTCAATTGGAACCCCAACACAAATGGCTGCCGGCCTCGGAGGGAGCCCCAGGCTTGGCTCCGCTCCAGGCTACAAAGTTTCAATTGTAGAAGGAAAATAAATTCCAGATACCAGGGCCTCTGCTTGGGTTGCCAGGGGGCGTGGCCGGCCTGCAAACCACCACAGGCCCCTCGCTCAGGCCGCCCCACACCCCAAGGGAACCCCCACCTGATCCGGGACACCCTTCAGGGCAAACCAGCTGGCCCCCACCCCTGTACCAGGCCTCTATCCTATCTAATAAAAGAGTAATATGCAGATTGACCATCACTCCAACACACAATATAGCTGCCCCCATGTGGTCAAAGATCCTACCCCCATGTGGACACAAGATGGCCACCACAAGATGGCCAGCAGGAGAGGGCAGTTGGGAGGCACCCGGCCTGCAAGGGAGGGCAGTTGAGAAGGACCAGGCCTGCAAGGGAGAGAAGTTGGAGGTGATCAACTCTGCAGGAGAGGGCAGTTAGGTGTGACCAGGCCGGCAGAGGAGGGAAGTTGGGGGCAAACAGGCTGGCAGCAAAGTGGTTAGGGGGTGATCAGGCTGGCAGGCAGAAGCGGTTAGGGGCAATCAGGAAGGCAGGCAGGCAAGCAGTTGGGAGCCAGCAGTCCTGGATTGTGAGACGGATGTCCGACTGCCCGTTTAGGGCAGTCAGACATCCCTTGAGGGGTTCCATATTGGAGAGGGTACAGGCTGGGCTGAGGGACAACCCCCTCCATGCATGAATTTCGTGCACTGGGCCTCTAGTTGGTATATAAAAAGGCCGTAGATTTCCGGGTGTTAATTTTGTGTCCTGATACATTGCCAAATTCATTTATTAGGTCTAGTAGTTTTTTTATGGAGTCTTTGGGGTTTTCTACGTATAGAATCATGTCATCTGGGAATATGCACAGTCTTACTTCTTCTTTTCCAATTTGGATGCCTTTTATTTCTTCTTCTTGTCTGATTAATATGACTAGTATTTCTAGTACTATGTTGAACAGGAGTGGTGAAAGTGGGAATCCTTGTCTTGTATCTGTTCTTAGGGGATATGGTTTTAGTTTTTGCCCATTGAGTATGATGTTGGCTGTAGGTGTGTCATATAGGGCTTTTATTATGTTGAGGTATGATCCCTCTATTCCCACTTTTCTGAGAGTTTTTAACAAGAAAGGGTGTTGGGCCGAAACCGGTTTGGCTCAGTGGATAGAGCGTCGGCCTGTGGACTCAAAGGTCCCAGGTTCGATTCCGGTCAAGGGCATGTACCTTGGTTGCGGGCACATCCCCAGTAGGGGGTGTGCAAGAGGCAGCTGATCGATGTTTCTCTCTCATCGATGTTTCTAACTCTCTATCCCTCTCTCTTTCTCTCTGTAAAAAATCAATAAAATATATTTTAAAAAAAAGAAAGGGTGTTGGATTTTGTCAAATGCTTTTTCTGCATCAATTGATATGATTATGTGATTTTTGTCTCTCATTTTGTTTATGTGATGTATCACATTTATTGATTTTTGGATATTGTACCATCCTTGCATCCCTGGAATAAATCCCACTTGGTCATGGTGTATGCTCTTTCTAATGTATTGCTGAATCTTATTTGCTAGAATTTTGTTGAGTATTTTAGCATGTATGTTCATCAAGGGTATTAGCCTATAGTTCTTGCCTTTATATGGTTTGGGGTTTATGGTAATGCTGGCTTCATAGAAAGAGCTTGGAATTGTACCTTCCTCTTGAATTTTTTTGAATAGTCTGAGGAAGATAGGTTTTAGTTCTTCTTTGAATGCTTGGTAGAACTCCCCTCTAAAGTCATCCAGACCAGGGCTTTTGTTTTCTGGAAGACTTTTGATCGCTGTTTCAATTTCATTGTTAGTTATTGGCCTATTAAGGTTTCTTTTATTCTTCTTGGTTGAGTTTTGGGAGCTTGTATTTTTCTAAGAATATGTCCATTTAATATAGGTTGTCCTTTTTGTTGGAATAGAGTTGTTCATAATATTTTTTCATAATCATTTGTATTTCTGTGGGATTGGTTGTTACTTCACCTCTTTCATTTCTGATTTTGTTTATTTGGGTCTTCTCTCTTTGCTTCTTGGTGAGCCTGACTAGAGGTTCATCAATCTTGTTTATCCTTTCAAAGAACCAGCTGTTGGTTTTGTTGATCTTTTGTATTGTTTTTTGGTCTCTATTTCATTTATCTCCACTCTGATCTTTATTTTTCCTTCCTTCTGCTTATGCTGGGCTTTTCTTGTTGCTCTCTTTCTAACTCTTTGAGTTGTCGGTTAGATAATTTATTACCATTGTTTCTTGTTTTTTGAGGTAGGCCTGTAGAGCTATGAACATCCCTCTCAAGACTGCTTTCGCTGTGTCCCATAGATTTTGGATTGTTGTGTTTTCATTGTCGTTTGTTGCCATGCTGCTTTTTATTTTTTCTTTGATCTCTTTGACAACCCAGTCATTGTTTAATAGCTTACTATTTAGCCTCCAGGTTTTTTATTTTTTATTGTTTTTATTGTAGTTGATTTCTAGTTTTATGCCATTGTGATCTGAGAAGATGCTTGATATGATTTCAATCTTCTTGAATTTGAAGAGACTTTGCCTGAGTCCCAACATCCTATCTAATAAAAGGTTAATATGCAAATTAACCGTCACTCCATCTCAAATATGGTGGTGCCCATAGCCCCAAGATGGCAGTGCCCAGTCCTCCTACACCCACCGGAGTCCCTCAATCCCATTGTGAGTGGCCTGGTGGAATGCTTGCTTTGTTGTCGCGTCAATGAGGCAAGCTTTCCACCCTGGCTGCAGAGGGCCTCTGGGCAGCGGGCACGAAGCATCCGGGGGGTGGTGGGGAACACTTGTGTCGTCGCCCCGGCATCGAGGCAAGCATTCTGCACCCGGCTGCAAATGGGCCTCTGGGCCACGGAGAGCATCTGGGCAGCGGGTACGGAGCAGCCAGGCACCGCAGAGAGCTGCTGGCACACAGATTCATGTGCAGGGCTACTAGTATGGTCTATATTTAAAAATCATCCATGTGCACTTGAGAAGAATGTATATTCTGTGGCTTTGGGGTGAAATCTTCTGAAGATGTCAATTAATTCTATCTGATCTAGTATGTTATTTAGGATTGATATTTCTTTGCTGATTTTTTGTTTAGAGGATTTGTCCAGTGGTGTTAGTGGGGTATTAATGTCCCCTACTATGACTGTATTGCTGTCAATCTCTCCCTTGTTAGCCTCCAAAAGATTTTTTTATATATTTGGGTGCTCCTGTATTGGGTGCGTATATGTTTACCAGAGTTATTTCTTCTTGTTGGATTGCTCCTTTTAGTATTATGAAGTGGCCTTCCTTATCTCTTTTTCTGTCCTTCACTTTGAGATCTAATTTGTCAGATATAAATATTGCTACCCCAGATTTTTTTTCATTTCCATTCGCGTGAAATACCCTTTTCCATTCCTTCACCATCAGTCTGTGTGAGTCCTTTTTTCTGAGGTGGGTTTCCTGTAGAAAGCAGATATATGGGTCATGTTTTCTTATCCACTCAGTTACCCTATGTCTTTAGATTGGGGCATTTAATCCATTTACATTTAAAGTTATTACTGATAGGTACTTGTTTGTCGCCAATTTTATTTTTTATGCCTGTGTTCCTTTTTCACTTCCTATTTCTTCTTATTACAGCAGACCCTTTAGCATTTCTTGCATTGCTTGTGTGGTGGTGATAAACTCCCTAATTTCTTTTTAGTCTGTGAAGCTCCTAACTTTGTATATTTCATCCCATTCCCTTCTGTCCTGATGTGTTTCTGTTGAGAAATCAGTCGCTAGTCTGATGGGGGAACCTTTGTAGGTAACTTTCTGTCTTTCTCTGGCTGCTTTTAAGATTCTTACTTTGTTGTTGGTGTTTGCCATTTTAACTATAATGTGCCTCGGTGTTAGTCTTTTGGGGTTCATTTTGTTTGGGACTCTGTGAGCTTTTTGGACTTGAATTTTTTCTTCCCTATGTCAGGGAAGTTTTCTGTCATTATTTCTTCAAACAGGTTTTCTATTCCTTGCTCAGATTTCTCTCCTTCTGGCACCCCTATTATACAGATGTTGTTTCGTTTTGTGTTGTCCCAAAGTTCCCTTAGGCTCTCCTCTTCTTTTGTAATCTTTTTTTCTAGATGCTGCTCGGCTTGGTTATTTTTTCCTGCCTTGTCTTCTAGCTCACTGATGCGGTCCTCTGCTTCTTCTAGTCTACTGTTGATGCTTTCTATTGAGTTCTTTATTGCAGTGATGTCATTTTTCATTTCTTCTTGGTTCTTACACATATTGTTGAATTTGTCTTCCAACCTTTTTATCGACCTTATGACCATTTCTCTGAATTCTTTCTCTGACATATTGCTTACATCCATTTTGTTTACTTCCTTTTCTGGATATGCCTTCTTTTCTTTCGTATTGGGCTCTTTCTTTGTCTCCCCATGATCTCTCCTCTACAGGTGTCTGGTTATGTAGCGCTCTCTCTCCTGCGTTGATTTAAAGGCACAATATCAACACAACAAGGCACAACACACAAGGCACTGAACACAAATGTATTCACTATACTAATAGCCCCAAATAAAGGTGACCACCAGAGAAAAGAGAATTACGGGATAAAAAAAAAAAAAAAAAGAGTGCAAAAATGATATTGAGAAAAGGAAAAAAAATGTGAGAGAAAAGAAGGAGAATGAAAAAGAAGGGGGAAAGAACTATTTATATGGGGAGAAAATGCCAATAGAACAACAACTATTCCAAAAAAAATTGCAAACAACTAACACCCAGATATGAATGCAAACTACAAACAACTAATAACAAGCAAGGAGAGAAAAAATGGAAGAATACAAAAAAGATAATGGGACATGGAGAAAGAAGGGCAAATCAAAACAAAACAAAACAAAAAACATAAATTAAAAAAACAAAAAATGGAAGAGAGAAAAAAATTGGATGGTGAAGAAAGAGAAAAGTGTGTATGGACTTGGAGCAGGGGATCAGAAATTAGATATATAAGTAGGATGAATTTTTAACGGGGTAAAAAGAAGGAATAGGGAAAATCTAAAGCAGGAATAGGGTAGGAGAAACAGGACAACAAAACGGGAAAAGTGAAGGAGAGAGTGTTGGCATAAAGGTAAAGTTGAGATAGAGTAAAATGATGCTAAAGGAAAAATGAAAATAGAATGTAGAACACTAATCCCAAAATAAAATAAAGAGAAAATAAAATGAAACTTAAAAAAAGTAAAATAGTAGTAGTAATAATATTGATTAAAAATAAAAATATAATAATTGAAAAGGTAAAACCAAGTGAGAAAAAAAATTCGTTTCTTAAGTAAAAGATAAAAAATAAAAATGTGCAGTAGTGAAGGTCATCCTCTACTGTTCTGTTCAGCATGCCTGTTTCCTGTCAGGTAGTCAGGACAGTATTGAATTTCCCTGTGTTCCACAGCTCCTCTGTGTCGTAAGCCACAATCTTTCTCAAGCAGGCAGCATTTCATTGTTATTCAGCCTGCCTGTAGTTGTATTTACACAAGAGTCAGTTTGTGATTCAACCCCTGGGTGGCAGTGTTTCTGTTTTGACATCCGGGGCTATAAGTCCTCTCTATCTAGTATTTAGAATTTATTTTCCCTGCTGCACTTAATACTGGTTTGGGGGTATGGACTGCCCCAGAGCTGGTTTTCTGATCATTTCTCCCTGCTCTGATCCCCAGGTTCCACAAAAACAAATTTCTCCTGCAGTCTCTGAGAGTGTTTTTAATTGGGTGATCGTATGTATTGGAGTTAATAATCAAAAGCAATGATTTAAAGAGAAAAAGAGCCAGAGTAAGTGCGCAAACTCGCGACTCTGCTCACATCTCTGTGCAGGTCTTTTTCCCTGGCACAGCAGTGCAGCCAGTTTACTGGTAAAGCTTCAGGATGCCTTTTTGTGCCCAGCCCAGCTATGGGTTGATTTCTCGAGTTCCCTTCTGTCTGCAGCCCTGTGATCCCCCTTCCACATTCACGGACTATGCTCGCCCCAACATCCGCGGATTTTGTGGGGCGCAGACTTCCTCTCAACCTCCAGAACCCACTGAGAGTGTTTCTCCCTTCAGCCTGGATCGCAGACCTCAACTTTCTCTGGGCGAAATCTGACCTCTCCGTAAGAAGGTGCAGAGCTTGTCCGGTCAGCATATTTGCGCTGCTTGAGACCCAGTGTTTGTGGGTTCGCAGCTGGTCCCTGGGTGTTGTGGTTGTAGGGTCCCGGGAGGTATCCGAAGGTAAGGCTAGGCTTCCGATCACAGCCACTCTCCCCTTCAAGATGGTGCAGTCTCTGCGGCAGAACTGGTCGCTCCCGGAGAGATTTCAGCAGCAGTGGAGGCTGCCTGGTTAGGGGAGCCCAGTCCGGCAGTCCCCAACAGTCCCTTGGAATATAGCTGTCCCTCACTCACAAATAGACACTCCACGTACATCCACACACTCTCCTTTCGTTCTCTCACTCACACACTATCTTGCAGCCTGCCTTCCAGTCGGCAGCCATCTTCCAGAATGATTCTTTATAGAACTCACTTCTCCAGGCTTCTGTGTCCTGCAGTGACTTACTGGCTAAACCCCGCTAGAAACTGATTGAATCCGAAAGACGGGTTTTTTGAGTGCCCTCAATTATTAGAATTATTTTCTTTGGAGGTAATTTCCCCAAAAGTGCTTGTGATTCCATTGTCAATAAAACTATTGACACTTCCTTAAATTGTCTGTTAACTTATGGTAAATTACAGTAAGAGTTCATGTGGCCCCCTCATACGCTGTGGTCACACTGTTTTAATTACTAACTAAATTATGATAAGGAAGTGACTAAAACATTAACTGCCGCTGCTCTGCTCCTTCCATGAAAATGACCCGTTTTTCCTTCCAGATTCAGCGCATGACACTTCCTATCAGCTCCTCACCTGAATGCATGACTCTTCAGTCTCAGGACTTGCAGAATTATTGGAATGCCGTCCTAAGGTTGTGGAGTTCTGCGTTTCTGGGCATTTTGGTTCTATGGAGAAGCAGCCATTCCCTCACTCCAAAGGCAGCCTGAATGGTTTTTTTTCTCCCTAGGAAAGAAGCTTCCTTGTAACTTTCTTGATACAACAGTAGCAAAACAATCATAAACAGACTGGGGAAGTTTGATAGTTTGGGGATACCTTGTCAATTACCTGACCTTGGCATGGGGCTTCCTCAAATTTGCATTGTCTTGGGGTCCCTCCTATGACTATCTTGGAGAATAAACACTTTCTATTAATTTCCAGTGATTTAATTTTCCTTTTTCTTTTTGTAACAGGTCCAGTTAAAAACAAGAAAAAGGGTAAGTTCCGGATTTGATTAAATTGCTGTCGTGTCCTATCTTTTCTAAAATTAGAAGAAAAAGAATCCCGGGAGTGGGATTTTTATAGTCTGGTTGTCTGTTATTTTATTCACTCACATGGGATCTTCTTGAGTGTTATAGATTCCAAAGGAAAAAAAGAGATTGTTTCTCAGTGATGATCCACAAAAGATAGAATTGCTTCTCTGGCAACATATGAATGTTGATTTTGTTTTTCTTTCTTGCTCCTTCGTCCATACAATTTAGTTTCTCTCTCTTTCATTTATTCTTACTTGCCCCTTTCCCCTGCCCTTCTTCTTTCTCTTTTTCCCCCTCCTTTAACAAGTCAGTGATCAGGTATTAATGAAATCCTGAGACAGCCTGTAGGGAGTAGGTATATATACTACCTCCTGATGGATGTCAGTACCCTATTTCTTGGCCTCAAAGTTATCCCTATCGTATATCTCAGATAATCAGGGAAGGTATTTCTTGCTTTGGGGTTTCAATATAATTTTCTCTGTAATGGAAAAACTAGGCTGGAGTAATACCCTGATCTTTTAGTCTTTTCAAAGAAGCTCTAGTTGAGCAGATCCATTGTGCCACTGTTGGGTCAGTAAGTCTGTGGTGTGCTTGCCATAGGACTAGCCCAAGTGCTTGCTTACTTAAGGAGAACCCAAAACAGAACAAGTTCCAAAAAAGTGTACAGGATCAGGCAATATGGTTCACTCCTTGGGACTAAAGAACCTATTGCAAAACCAGTTCTAAATATCTATTTGTTTATGTGTTCTGACCTAGGAGGAAAATAGAGTGAAATTAATCACTTTTCATTAAAATGTTTTAAGTGAAATGATTCTGTCTGTTAAGATTTCTGGAGCTTTATAGAGTTCATTATCATCCCCAGACTAGCCACAAAGACTGACTTCAGCTGCTGCCTACCATTTCTCTGAGCACAAGGGTGCTCTGGTGGGTTGAGGTGTGGTGGCTACATGAAAAACCTCTGTCCCTGCGGTAAGGAAGCCTGGCCTCCTGTGGACCTGAGCTGAACAAAGCTGGAAAACAGCCAGAGAGCTGGAGCTAGAGAAAAAAACCTTTTCTGCAGAGCCTGGGCATTCACCAAGAAAGTAAATTTGACTTTCAAACATGCAGTTTTTAACACTTGTCATATTCCTTTAAGACAGACATTATAACAAACCCAGAATGCTCACCTGGCTTGAAGGACACCCTCTGCTCCTAACACAAGCCTGGGGATGACTTGCCTTTCTAATAAGTAGACTTGAGAGTACGTTCTAATCACAGCTACTAGTATTTTTTTTTCTACTTGCTTGTTCACTAGACAGTGAATAAGCATCTTATGTTTGTCAGGAGTAGAGATACAGAGATGAAGAAAATGGTGCCTTCCCTCAAAAATATCCCAGTGCAGTTGGAATCATGGAAGTACACACACAAATAATTACTATCTAGTCTAAAAAATGCTGTCATCAAAGCATGAACAGCATGCTTGGGAGCACCAAGAAGGAGCAAGTACTGGTAGTTCTCCTTGGGAGAGTGAGGGACCAAACTCAGAGAAAACAGTATTTGACCTGGACTTGAAGTATGAGGGGAAAAAAAGAGGGGGGATGACACTCCATCAAAGGGAATAGCATACTCAGGTCTCACAGAAACATGAAAGAGCATGGCATGTTTAGGGAGAAGCAAGTAGGCTAGTGATTTCCCAGAGGGTAGGGCATGTGTGTGGTGGAAAGCAGCTCCCAGTCTCAGTGTTATCTGATGGGTGAGCCCTGAGAATGGCAATAGAAGACAGCTGTCTAGGCCAGAAGCTCTGGAATTACATTCAGATTTCAATACCTCTGCCAAAGACTTGGGTCACTGCCTCACACTGCTACCTGTGTATGGGCCATTACTGGGAAGAGATGCATAGAGGACTTAAACATCTACTTTGACTGAAAGTGATTTAGAAGCCATTTAATACAAATTTCTATGGACACAGTGAATAGACACATACCTGAAGAGTTCATTTAAATTGAGTTAATTTCCATTCTTGAATGGAATTTCTCTCTCTCTCTCTCTCTCTCTCTCTCTCTCTCTCTCTCTCTCTCACACACACACACACATTTTCACTCACTTGCCTTTAGTTGTTCTTTCAACTACCTGGACTTTGCTAATAGGTTAGCAAAATACCCTTTTGTAAAGGTTATATTTGAAAAGAATGTATACTTTCATCTAAGACTACAAAGGGTAACTTTCTAAGTACAAAAGTCTCTGGGCTTTTGTATCATGAAGTGCTTTGTTAAAATAAGGAAATCCGGAGAACAAATTCAATCCTCTAAAGCCATCTTCTTGGTCCAGGGGTCATGCTCCTCTCTGGGCCTGCTTTCTGCGAGTATGCAAGCACACTTGACTAAAACTGAGTGCTGAGGAGCAAAGAGGACCAGCTGCAGAACTAGATCACAGCAAGAGCTTTTCCCTAAATGCCTTCTAACATTTTCATAAGTGAACATTCTTTGTTTACACTGCAACCATTATTCTCTTTGACTGGAGGAGTTTCTGGCTGTAATTCTTCCAAAATTACATTAGCAATCACAAGAGATGCACAGTATTGACACCAAGGTTGTACTACCCACAGAATACCTCTAGCTTGAAAAATTACTGTGAGGCCTGCAAATTCTGGAACATAGCACAGCCCAATGTGCACAGTCTTCTGTGTCCACACAGCCCAGAGAACAGTGAGGGAGAAGCAACCCTTACATCCAGACTAGGGAAGTTTCCTGACTGCCAGTGGGAAGTCAGTGCTCCTTAAGGAACCTCAGTCTTGGGAGGAAACTTAAAGAAGTCACTGATGGAGAAACTAAGGCTCCGGGAAAGGAAGGGATTTGCCCAAAATGTGTCCATGGCGGATTTGGGAGCTATGGCTTTATCTCCTGACTACATGTTCTTTCCACTACACTAGCTGGGATTGAAACTTGGGTGCTGAATGAGACTTACTTGGAAGCTGCCCGAATCTGAAGGAAAATGGCTTTCCTGTTCAGCATCTTGAAATTGGCTAGATCTAGAAACTAGGAAGATCCAATATTTTGCTTCTAAGTGCAGTGAAAATGCTGAAGCTCCTACCTCTAGGTCTTTATGGCAATAGGGCCTTCCCTGGGAGAGAGGCTCTCAGGACCTTCCTTCCTTTCTTCTCCTGGCAAGGAGCCCCACAATGACCCCATTGTTTCATCCCAAATGCAGGTGTGCTTAGACATGGACAACTGGACTTTTGAATATGTTGCCATGGGTATTTAGTTTCTTGAACATGCAGCATTATTCTTAAAGGAGGACATGCTAAATCAGACAAGATTCTTCTGCTTACGAGGCTGCAGAGCAGGGAATTGGGGAGCAGTAAGGAGGTATTTAAGTGAGACTTGAGAGGGTTGTATTTAAAACTAAGAAAGTACCATTGGTGAAGACATTGTGGTGGAGTCTGATAAAAGGCTTCCATTCCTGAGACTTCCACCAAACTGTGAGAAAATGGGGAAGGGAGGAAGGAGACAGCCACCTGTGACCACCTACAGTGCTTGAATGGGCTGCACAGAGCAGAGGAACCAAGCAGGATGAGCTGCAGGTTTGGATTCAAGACTGCAGTTAGCACTCACTGAACATAACTATATGCTGTTGGGATTGTCAGGAGGACTGGAACTTGGAATAGGAGGATTGGGACTGTTCTGAAAGGATAGTGAGGACAAAAAGGGGAGGATTTGGTGGGCTTGATTAATAATACATTCAAGAATAGGAGAATAGGGCCTCTGAGGAAAGACTGAGAAGCTGGATTATTTAGCCTATAAAATAGAGGTTAATAGGTGACAATGTCTTTGAGAATACAAGGGTTATTATATGTATGATGGTAACTATTCTTCTCTATCTACACGAAGACCTTAAACTGTTGTAGAAGGGATTTCAGTTAAATATACAGAAAAACTTCCTAACAGTGAGGGGTAATGAACGTTGGGACATGTTACCAAGGGAGTGTGCAGAATTTCCTTCCCCGGAGATGTTTAAAAATAAGATTGAGAGGTCAGCTGAGAAAGTAGTCTGCTGCCTCCTCCTCAGCTTTTCCTACTCCCAGCCTCTCCTTCTTCCCCTCCCTCTCTCCCTCCCTCCCATTCCTCATTCCCAACAAGCACTTCCTCCATGACCCCAGTTCCTGTACATCTGCCTCCTATAGGAAACCTTCCTGCAGCTGATGTTACTCCTAAGGGCAGGCTGTCCTCCTAGCTTTCTCTTCCATCTGCATCAATCCACCAAACAAGAAAGTAAACATGAAGCCACTCTCTTTGACAATAGCCCAATTCTCAGTATTCTGAAAACTGGCCACTTGGTAATTCAGATCCTTTGGACTCAGCTGAAATATAACATCCTTTATAAAGCCCTTCCTGACCTCTTCAGCATTTTGTCCCCACCGTGAATATGGCACTTCTGCTTTCCTGTGACTGTCTCCTCTCTAGACTGAGCTCCTTGAGGGCCATTTATTTCTATTATCTTCAAACCCAACTCCGTAAATGACTATTCATGAAAGGAGGTGGGGGGAGAAATGTGTGACAAAGGTGTTCACCTCTTTAATAGCAGGAATTCTCAGAGTGCTGACTATTTGTCATTGCAAGTCCATTGAACTGATAGTATATCCTCACTCAATAACTACAAATAGAACACTGACTCTTGTTTTTCAGGAAAGAAGGCAGGACCTCCTGGGCCAAATGGCCCCCCAGGACCTCCAGGACCTCCAGGACCCCAGGGACCCCCAGGGATTCCAGGGATTCCTGGAATTCCAGGAACAACTGTTATGGGCCCACCTGGCCCTCCAGGTCCTCCTGGTCCTCAAGGACCTCCTGGCCTCCAAGGGCCTTCTGGTGAGTTCCTGTTTTTCCGCCCTCCCCCAGGCTCCTTTACCAGTACTTTAATAGAGCAGGGGTGGGTGATCCTGAGAGCAGTTTCAAATGCTTCTGGTGGTATGGCTGTGCAATAAAAAATGCAGGTCTCCTAGCTCAGTGTAAAACTAGAGATTAAACAAGCCAGTAGGATCTGACCTGCTCTAACTTCTTGTTTATACCAACCTGTCCAGGAGTCACCTGTTCTTGACCTGTCTCAACCCTTCTATCACAAGTTCTCCCTTACTCTAAGCCAGTGGTCAGCAAACTCATTAGTCAACAGAGCCAAATATCAACAGTACAATGATTGAAATTTCTTTTGAGAGCCAAATTTTTTAAACTTAAACTTCTTCTAACACCACTTATTCAAAATAAACTCGCCCAGGCCGTGGTATTTTGTGGAAGAGCCACACTCAAGGGGCCAAAGAGCCGCATGTGGCTCGCGAGCCACAGTTTGCCGACCACGGCTCTAGGCCTCCCTATAATGGGCCAGTAGACTCATATGAGCCTGAGACAGAGGCCCTGAGGGTTCACTGAACTTCCTGTAGGAGATGGATTGGGTCTGCTCTGATTCCCAGCATCTAATTCCTGTGCGGATGTTGATATGGGGAGGAATGTTCAGGACTGGGCAAGATACCAGCCCTACAACAGTCTTATCCCATGAATTCTAAGATGCTCTTCTTAGAGGTAGACAAGTAATTGCTGAGAGTCAAGGAGTTGAAAACTTATGAATTACTCAGGCTATTGGAGAAGCAAACCCAGGCATCAAGACCATCCTGTCGAGGAACCAAGTGCTCCTTGTACTACATCCTTACCCAACCGCGTTACCCATTCGAAAAACATTTCGTCTCTTTGCATCTTTCCCTATGGGCCCAGCAGGGCATTCAAGAAATATAGATGCAGATCCAAAACTACCTAACTGGATTTGACAGGAGTCAGATTGCCTGGGCTTGGACCAGTTCTTATTTCCCTCTCCTGCTCCCTTTCTGTATCCTGAGGTTTTAAAGAAATGAACTCTTTACAGCTGACTTCTCTAGGTCCACAAATTCTGCAGCAGGACTCAGATTCTTTGATTCATAGTTCAAACAGGGCTAATCAGTGTTACCGTGGCCACAGGAGATGGAGTTGGATTTTTTTTCCATTTAATCTTTCCATGAATATTAATCGAGCACTTTCTATGTGTAAGAGTTGTTCTTGTTCTCGTGTAGTTTATGTCCTAGAGGAGGAGAGAGACGATTAAAGAAGCAGGATACTTACAAATGGCAATGTACTCTATGAAGAAAATTAATAGAAATCAAGCAAAAGGCTAAAGACTTGTCTCAGGGTCACACAGTGTCAGGAATGCTCTTTCATCTGTCTCTATGGGTGTCAGTAGGACTTGCTAGTCAGGGACAAGTGACAGACGAAAGGGTTGGCTGCAGGGATCACGGGCTCCCTGGGTGAGGAGAAATGGAAGTAGGAAGAGTGAGTCTTCTAATTGGCCTGTCCTCTTTCACAGGTGCTGCAGATAAAGCTGGAACTCGAGAGAACCAGGTTGGCTGGGCATTGCTCTCTTTCTGGGGAGGAGGGAAGGCCACAGACTAGAGCCACCTTTGAGTTTTCCACCTATTAAATTTGCTCAGGCTTTATTTTGTGAGGATACACTGGAGGTTCTGAGGTTTTTCCCTCAGAGGCACTCCTGTCTTTGTGAATACAAAAGCTTTGCCCCACGGTCTGCCTTTAGCTCTGGGAACTGAGTTCTCCCTTGGCCATTTTCCCCATTCCACAGGAGACAGAGGGTTACCATATCCACACATGGTAGTCAGGTAAAATGAGCCACTAGACAGGCCTTATTCACCTTGGCCTCCAACTCCACCAGCCACCCCAGACACCATGTCAGCACTCAGACTGCCTGGGATCAGGAGCTTAGAAGGTTAAGAGTACGTCCTTGAAAATCAGCCAACCAGCTCCAGGCCAGCCCCAGCCTTAATGGCCTGAAGGGCTCCTCCCTAGTCTTTGAGCTTCCTAATCTGTCTTTATTGGCAGGTTCTGCTGCCTGGCCTTGTTTCATCTCAGCCTCCCTCACTACAGCTGTTTGGCCACAATTAAACCTACATAGCTGCATAGAGCTTGATGGCTTCCAGGGCAATTTTGTATCCATCACCTCATTTGATCTTCAAACATTCTGTGAGAGAAGCCATAAATTTCCTAATCCCCACTTCACAGTGAGGAAAACGAGGCTCAGAGGCATTACATTTGGCAGAGGTCACATAGCTAGGAAGTGGCCAAACTACAAAATCATATTATCCTCTTGTCACACTGTAGTTATTAGCATCCCAAGACGGGAGAAGGATCAGAATTGGAATCAGAAAGGAAACTAGAAGTCAGAGGTGGAAACTGGTGGCTGAGTGAGCAGTCATTTCTCACAGTGACTCTTCTCTCTATCCTTGTCATCCTTCCAGCCAGCTGTGGTGCATCTGCAGGGCCAAGGGTCAGCAATTCAAGTCAAGAATGGTAAGAGTCAGAGTCAGCTCTGTAGATAAGAGGAGCTGCTCCTCCTCTTTACTCCCAGCTTCCAAATAATCACCCAGACTAGTTACTCCCAGACCCCTGAGATACCCTGGGCACTAGGGGGCCATTCTGTACTCCATTTTGCCCTCTGCTGTCTGTCCTGGGTAATTGCTTGCACCACGACCAGCTGCAACACCCAAATTGCAATTAGAAACACTGGTGAGGAAGCTGAAAGGGACTTGAGACTTCATTTAGATGGAATGGAATTGTTGGGAGTTGGAGGTGCTGTCAGAGTCACCATGAGGATATGTGTAGTTTGATCAACATTTTCACAATACAAATCAGGGAAGGGAAAAACTACATAACTTCAAATAATTGTCTGGTAGGTCTGTACAGGGAGGAGGGGGGCATGTTAGATTCTCCAGGAAGTATGCTATGCTAGTGTCTATAAAAAGGGAGAACGGGTGTAATGAGGTTAAGAAACACCAATTTAATGTAACTCCTGCTTTTAAGAGATGGGGAAACAGAGTCCCAGAGAGATTGGACAATACCATAATAAATCATAGTGCCTTATATTTGTATGGTACTTTACAGTTTTCAACATGCTTTCTTTGTATTTTATTTTATTTTATCTTCACAACAGCCCTATGAGGTAGGTATTAGCTCCTTCTTACAGAGCCAGAAACTGAATCTCAGAGAGGTTAATTAACTCACCCAAGATTTCAGTTAAGTGTAAGAACTTGGATTCAAAACCACATCTGGCTGACTCTTTCCACTGCACTGTGCTACTTCAGTGATGTGTGTGTACACACCACTAAGTGATTAGGTTAATTTTCTCCCCCAAAGAGACATTCACTAAATAAAAGTGTTTTGAAATAATGTCCAGTCCCCAAGATGCACAGAGCCTAAAATGCATGAACCCCCAGGAGCCTTGGGAAGCAGCAAGCCAGCCAAGATGCCAGATGCGTACAGAGCTTGGAGGGGAAGGGAAGGGCTGGGCTGTGAGTATGAACACAGTAAATGAATGTTAAGGAACCTACTACATGGGGACAGCTTTGAAGAGGCCAGTCAGTTCCGACATGGCTGGGCTCAGCTTTCTTAATAACTGGGCTTAGCTACATCTGGGACTGCCATCTGGATGCGTGCCTCAGAAGTGTAAGTAGGAGCAGAATGGCATCAAAACCCAAGCAGTCCTGCTGGGACCAGGTGCCTTAGGTCCCAGGGCTCTGGGTGAGCCATGACCACCATCTGTCCAGGAGGAGTGAGACAGACAGGAAATAGACATGTTTGGGTGTCTGGATGGGTGGCCTCTGTGTTTATTCTGTGCCAGAATCTACTGATTTTGCTCCCATTAGCACATCACAAGACTAGTCCCAACCCCTCTAGGCTAGTCCCCAGTAGCAGTCTCTGCTAATCTTCACTTGCACCAGGAGCAGAAGTGAGGGGCTAGGGGTAGTAGGACATATGCAGAGTGGATTTGAAGGGGTTGAACCAAGGAATCTCTTCCTAACTCCTATCCCATCATCACCTCAAGGGAAGATGGTCACCTTTTCCAGAAGGCCAGTTTCCTTATGCCTCAAAGAGGCAGGCATCCTGAGACTAGCCAAGGATGGATGTTCAAAACATAATTTCTTGGGTGGAGAACAGATGGTTTTGAGGGGGAAAAGGCCCATAGGCTTGGACTTCCTTCTCTTGTGGTGGGAAGGCACCCCTCCCCCGCAGGATGGAAAAGGAGGCTCTTCCTCCACCCTCACATGCTGGTTCTGTGTCGGGCCAGGGCCAAGGCCAAGGCAGTATGGTGGCCCCTCCACCCCAAATGGGGTGGGGCTGAGAGGCAGAAGCTTTGCCAGGGGTGCCTTTGCTCCCAGACACCTTTGCCATCCTCTTGGCTGGTTCTAATGCTGCCTGGCAGTCTTCCCCTACCTCTATAAATACCCTTCTCCCCCATGGGCCTTATTACTGGTAGTTACACTCTCTGGCTGCCATAAAGTCTGACTCACCCCTGATCCCTAAGGTTCTCCAGGTCGACAATGCTTGGGCTAAGTGGTTTCCTGGGGGCCCAGGGAGGCTTTTCAGAAAGGAGTGGGTGTGGAGGAATCTCTTATAGAGGACAAAATCCATGAACCTATGACAGGAGAGAGATTGAGGCATTATGGCTGGTGAAATCAACTGGCATAATAAGAGCTAGCCTGCCACTCAGTGTCTGAATTTTGCCTGTGCAGGCCCCAGAACAACAAAGAAAATTGGTCAGTGTGCCCACTCTCTTCTTATTCCCCACCTACAATTCCAGCTACAAGGTGTTTGTTAAAGACCCTACTGGATGGAGGGGTCAGGGAAAGAGAGGAAGACAGACAGGCAGACCCCTGAGCTTGCAAATGCTCTTCTTAAAGCTTGGCCTCCTGGGTTACTCGGGTTGCATAGGGATGGGGTGGAGGTTGTGTACAACTTGATAATTCTTGTTTCTATTGCCCAGATTATTCTGACATGTACTGAGTGACTGCCCTTCTCTCATACTGAGATCTTTCAGGTGGAGTGCTCAATGACTGGTCTCGCATCACTATGAACCCCAAGGTGTTTAAGCTACATCCCCGCAGTGGGGAGCTGGAGGTACTGGTGGACGGCACCTACTTCATCTATAGTCAGGTAGAAGTGAGTACGGTCTTAGGCCTAACTCTTCTTATATCCAGAATGCAGATCCCGTGCAGGCCATATAGGGGTCCTGTGGAGCCAGCCAAGACCAGCCTGCTTTGGTGGGTGAAGGGCTGGGGAAACCATATTGGGAGGGAGTTGAAAAGAGGAAAGAGAGAAGGGAATGTTTGGATTTTTTCCTAGCCATATATCATTGAAAAACTGAAAAGAAGTCCATCTCACACCCTGGCATCGATTCCCTCCTGCAGTGCACCAGGCCCTTGTTCTTCCCCAACACCCCACCACCCCCCAAGTTATTTGGTTCTACTGCCAAACTTGAACTCTATCTCAGTACATTCTTTGAAAGTTAGTTCCAGGGATGCTGAGAACCCCTTCCCCCATGCTGCTGGGTCTGCAATGAAGAGTGCTCCTGTGGACTTGCTCTCAACCTCAAAAAAATTTCTGACTATCTTTCCTTGTTCTTCCTCCCATTTATTTCTCTACCTTCTGTTTCTCTGTTATTCTTGCCTCCTTCCTGCTATCATTCTCCCAGCCCTTTTCTCCCTCCGTTTTTGTCCTTGTCCTGCCCAGGCCTACTGCCTATCTGCTTCCACCCCTGTTGGTTGCCTCCACTGGGTGGCTCCTATGAGCTAGGAGGTAGATGAGCCTTGAGGTTGGGGCTTCTGTGGTGTGGGCAACAAGCAGGCAGATTATAGCAGGACTGTGGAGCCAGCAGAAGGGCCTCACAGGGGAGTGGCCAGAGAAGGTGGGTTAATAGGTATTTGCTAAGTCCATCAAGCATCCTGGCAGAGATTGAGTGCTGACCCAAGAAATTATATGGCACCAGAATGCTCTGCTCCCTCCGACAGAGCCCATGGAGAAAGCAACCTTTGATAGTGATTTAGGGTGAGAGATGAGGGACCCAATCCCCAGGGGGCACATAAATGTAATTCCAGTGTCCTATGGGGCATTTGTCCTAAGCTCCATTTGGTAGGGGATCAAAGATTGGTAGTGAAAGATGAATTAATTTTCTGGGTCTAGGAGAGAATTGGGAGTAGCCTCAGGCTTTGGACACCATGCAAACTGGGAAAATCCCCTTAACACCAGGCCATTGAACATAGGTTCGAACTTCCTCCTGGCCACAAAATAAAGTTAGGTGCCTGGGTTTTGCCCTTCCAAATTCTTGATCTCATTTGTGGTGGATAGCTCTCCATCTCTCTGGATCTGTTTCCTCAATTGTCAAACGAGAGGGCTAAGGGACACTGAGAATGAGTGAGAGAAATGCAGCAGGGGCAGGGGCGGGCTTCAAAAGAGCTGAAGAAATGGCAAGTTGTCACTGTTCCCTCTCTGGAAAATCAGTGACTTCTAACTTTATCTGAAAATAGTCCTTGGGGCTTGCAACTAGAAGTTAGTTTGCATTTATTTGTGTCCATAGCCAGGGTAGAGGAGGGTGTGGGTGTGGTGGTGGTGGGGGTGCTTGGGAGAGGTAAAGAGATGAATAAGGCAGGGTTCTTGCCCTCAGAGTTTACAACTGTTGTGCTGTTGAGAGAAAGATTTGCTCAGGCACCTGAGCCCCAAAGAGTAGGGGAAGGACAGAGTATAAGCCCATCACCCCTCCTTTCCTGTCAGCTAACTAGCATGCCTTCAGGTGGCATTGCCCCTCCACAAGGTCTACTGGCAGTTCGTCATGACAGGGGAGGGCCCCATCCACCCTCTTTCCCTCTCCCCCAATCCCTTCTTGTTGCCTCTCACCCAGGTATATTACATCAACTTCACTGACTTTGCCAGCTATGAGGTGGTGGTGGATGAGAAGCCCTTTCTGCAGTGTACCCGCAGCATCGAGACGGGCAAGACCAACTACAACACTTGCTACACCGCGGGCGTCTGCCTCCTCAAAGCGCGGCAGAAGATCGCTGTGAAGATGGTGCACGCTGACATCTCTATCAACATGAGCAAGCACACCACTTTCTTTGGGGCCATCAGGCTGGGCGAGGCCCCTGCATCCTAGATTCCCCCTATTTGGTCCCTGCCTGTGCCCCTGCCCTAGGTTTGGGAGCCGGGATCCCCAGAACCTCGAAGTGCTGCTGTGGAGTGAGGCATGTGTGTGTTGCAGCTGCAGAGAGAAAGGCCCCAAGGCTATTTATTCCCCAGTGACTCCAGGACAACAAGGCCTGCTTGCCTTTCCCAAATGACCTTGAGTTAGCAGGACAGTTGATGAAGCCCCAGGGTTTACATGAAGCAGAAGTGGCTTCCCTGTCTCCGTGTTGACTGGCTTAATGGCATGACTCTTCAATCTCAAGGTCCCTGGTGTCAAAGTTATCATTTGTTGCACTAAAGTGAGGGTCCGGGGCAGCAGGCAAGAGAAAGCAGAGGTATACTCGACTGGGGAGCAAACCCTCTTTGGGGTGGGGTGGAGTGGGGTGGGGTAGGGTGAGGTGAGGTGGGGGTGGGGTCGGAGGGGAAAGGTCTGTGCTTGTGGCAGAGACCAAGAAACAAACCTGCTGAGCAGGTGCCCTGGGCAGTGGAAGCATTCCTGCTGCTCTGCCTGCAGCCAGCCAGCGGGTCAGAGCTCTTCCCACACAGGCAGAGCCAGTGCAGCAGCTCCCCAGGCTTCGGGGACAGGAGGTTTGCTCTTCCTTGGAGTGATTACTGGGAATGACCACAAACCTGCCTGCATAAGAACCTGAAGCCAGACTTGGGGCCACATGTCTTTCACTTTGTTTACAGCTGTAGGCTCAGAAAACTCCCTGGGATCCCTCCCAATTGCCCCCCTTCCCAGCCTGACTAGACCTCCTATGTCTTTCTCCACAGAGCCTACCTCTGTCTGAGACAGGTGCCTAACCTGGGACCTGCGCTTATGTGAGTCTGGGATACTCTTGAGATTACCTGGGCACAAAGAGAATCTTCTTCCATTTATTAAGCAACACAATATTTATCTAGTCAATTTGTGTCTAGCGGCAAAGTGTTGGACTGGGTGACCTCCAGAAGTCCCTTCAAATCCCAATATTTAGGCACCTCCTTTAATAGCCTACTAAAATCCCCAACCCTCACCTGCCCCTGGGCCTCAGCAGGGCAGAGCTTTTCTACCAGACCTAGAAAGGACAAGAGGTGGGGATAGGACAGGGGTTTTTCAAGTGGCTTCCCTATCTTGAAGCCAAGCGGCCAGCCACCCAAGCCTTATCTGAAAGGGTAGCAGCTAATGCCCTGCTGACCCCCTGGCCTGTGCTCTGGCTTCAGAAAGCCACAGAACAGCATGGTCAGCGTGGATTCCAGTGCTGCTCCCCTAAATCAAGGCTTGGGAGAAGCTGGGGTCTAGGCATTCGGGCAGGGCTCTGCCTTCTAGTCAGGCCCAAAGACACCATTACCACTTCCCCAAGCTTCCCACAGATCATATGGTGGGACCATACAAGAGCCTTATTTCTAACTGCCTGGGCCCAACCTGGCTCCTGGGTACATGGTCCAGCCCAAAGCTGGGAAGGCCAGTCTTACATAGTCTGCTACTCTTGCTTGTGAAATCAGAAACAAGTTACTTTTGAGGAAATGGGGAATAGGTTCCTTTGGGCAGCTGAAATTTACCAGGAACAACAGGTTCCGCAGTTGTGCCTTCTCTTTCTAATCCACTACACTGCTGGGCCCTTCAAGGGTCAGGGCAGGAAGCACAGCAATTGTCTGGTTGCTAATGTCAGGTGAAGCAAACGTGAGGAACGTGTCTGGCCGGGCTCTTACAGAGTGCCTTGGACAGTCCTCAGGTGTAGCAGGAACAGATGAGAATTTCTCCTTAAAACTTGGAAAGTACTTTCTCTCTTATTATCTCCTTTGATATTACAAATCCTATTGTTTAGATAAGGCTCAAGAGAGTTTAAGTGCTTTGACGGAGATCTCACCCACTGAAGTCACAGGCCTGGGGCTTCATTCAACCAGTTTGACTCCCAACATAATTCCATTGCACCTCAGCTTTGTGTTGAATTTGGGGTCCCTAGGGAACCCAAATAAAAATGGTAATATAGACCCTAAATCCTTGTGGGTTCTAGGGAGGGACCCAGAGATGCTCATTTTCAATCCTTGATGGTAATGCCTGTTGTCTTGACTGCCAGAGGCTCTGTGGCAAAAGAGTAGGGCATTTCCTTGGGAAACAGCCATCAGACTTAGAGCTTTCATGTTCAGAATAACTGTCTTGGCACCAGGTCCAAGCAGCAGGTCCCCGGTACCCACAGAACTTAAACCCCTTATGTTGTTTCACCCACCGAATGAACCAAGCAACCATTACATATGGAGCCCCTACTGCAAATGAGGTCCTCCTTTGGACGGGCTGCAGGAGCTGGCCACTCCCCATAGCTAAGTGACTCCTTATCTCTTTCTACCAAACCACACAGGACTTTGTACTCCCAGGATCTCCCAGGGATGGAGTGAAGAGTGAGGACTGGTTCTATAGCCAAAAAGCTGTGAGAATAGGAAAGGAAAAGGTTTCTTAATTGTGGCCCTAAAGGATATTCCGACACCTATCCTATTCTCCAGATGATAGGGGAGACAGGATTCACATAAACCCTTTATTCATTAGGAACCATCAAAGGGAACCCGAGACGGAGGGGGATGAGGAGGGAAGCAATCAGTAGCTGGGAAGCCTTGCTGCAGTGAAGTTATTGACAAAGTAGTGAAGCAATTTACTAATAAGAGAATGCGGACATAGATTAAGCATTTGAATTTATGCTGATGTGAGTTTACCAGAAGGCCAAGTCTTGCATGGAGAACAGGACAAGGGCGTTTGTGAGCAGGCAGATAACAGAGGTTTGAAGGAGAATTGCATGGCAGGAGCCTCTGCCAGCTGCTTGGGCTTCAACAACCAAAACTGGCACAAAAATCAGCTGTTGGGGCTGCTCAGTTACTGGTTCCCTGGAAAATGTAGTCTTTGCCTTATTTCCCCTTCATCCATCCTGAACCAAATTTCTTTTGCTGAGCAGGAAAGGACTAGAAACCCTGGAAGTGAAAAAGATTTTGATCCACATGTGATTATATATGTTTTATGTAACTTCTGGTGGGTGCAAATCAATTCAGAGAAATTTAGTGCTAGAAAGGACCTTAGAGGGAATCTAGCCCAACCTACATTCTGCCCCATGTTACTCATGTGGAGACTGAGGCCCAGAGAGAGAAGGTGGCCTGCCCACGATGAATGAGCCATGACTCACAGACTCAGCAGAGTGAGGGGGTGGAGCAGTCCCTGTCCCACACAGCCCCCTTCTTTCTTTCACTCCCAGACTCGAGGCTAAAAGTGAAAGCCCCCTTCAGGAGCCTGGCTAGGCAGGGAGAGAGAAGCTGCAGCCTTCATCAGAACTCTTGCTCCTCTTAAGGTATTCTCCCAGCTCCTGCCTCTGGACTGGCCTAATACCTGGAAGTCCTGAGGCCACCCTGGCACTGCCTCCAGCCTGCTCCTTCCTGGAGTCTCCCCTAGGCAAAGTGAGCACAAAGTAGGAACTAGATTTTTTCTTTTAATCTGTGTCAGGGATCACTCCAAGGGGAGTCAGGGTGTATCATTTCTTTATTAAAAAAGCTTCCAGCTGGGGCGTGGGTGTGGACTTTGTTGTGAGAATGGCCAGGAGGAGGCCCAGTGCTGCTTTGGGGGTCAGCATCCAGTGTGAAATACTGTGTATATAAACTATACATAATGTATATAAACTGGGATGTAAGTTTGTATAAATTAATGGTTTATTCTTTGCAAATAAAGCTTTTCCCCCCTCTGTTTTTGAAATCAGCTTGAGCAATTCCTACACACTAGATGCTTTTATGCAGGTGCTGCCGATGAGCCAGAAGAAAGCCCAAGGCACCCATTTCAGAGGGGGCAGCAGAAGGAATGTAGTCTGAACTTCCTGGCAGTACCTCACCTTCTCTCTGCCCCAGACCACATGCCTGTCCCCTTTACCTTAGGTCTTTGCGCTATGTACAGTCATCACATGAGGCAGGCACCCAGGGCAGAGGCAGCAGGTCACCCTGGTAACTATACAGGATCTCCTAGACCCGTGGTCGGCAAACTGCGGCTCGCGAGCCACATGCGGTTCTTTGGCCCCTTGAGCGTGGCTCTTCCACAAAATACCACGGCCTGGGCGAGTTTATTTTGAATAAGTGGTGTTAGAAGAAGTTTAAGTTTAAAAAATTTGGCTCTCAAAAGAAATTGCAATTGTTGTACTGTTGATATTTGGCTCTGTTGACTAATGAGATTGCCGACCACTGTCCTAGACCAAACTGACAGGTCGATGTGGATAAATCATTAGGGCCAAAAGGCATCCACCCAAGAGGAATGGAACAGCAGGCTGTGGGCCAAATTGTGTAGCCTGCCATTGCCAACAATTATTGGGCCAAGAGTCTGAGAGCCTCACCATCCAGGAGATGAGCTTTATGGTGGCCGGAAGTCAGGCACTCACTTCCATCTGAAGCAAGATGGCTGAGTTATACAAAGGGCAGAGTGAGAGAACCAGACAAGGTTAAGCAAGTTGCTGGGGGGTGGGGTGGGGGGAGAAGACAGGAAATTGGACCAGGCCTGACCCTTCTATTATAGCATTATGAGGTGGAAACTGAGTGTGGACCAGGGCTGGTAGAGGGTATCAGTTGCTTAAATTTTCAAAGGACTGCCGACAAGATATTCCACTGTACACTTTCTTTTAAACATTGAGATGCCAGCTTTAGGGCATTTTTGCTCAAGGATAGGAAATGGGAAAAATGGTTGCAGGAGAATCACTTTGTGTAGCTCTCCAAATTTACAAAGTTCAATCACATTCAATATCATTTGATCTTCCCAACAGCCTTTGAGGTAAGCACATGAGGGATCATTAGTCCCATTTTACAGATAAGGAAACTGAGGCTCATAGGTGACTAATTGCTCTGTCTCACATGGCTTGAAGGTGATGGAGCTTGCACTCAAAGCCCACTGGATCCCAAGGCACCCAGTCCTGCAGGAGTCTCGATAACAGGAGATGGGGCTGCTTGAGAGTTACAGATAGAAAGGTGTCCAGCGATCCTGGGCCCTCAAACATACTAGTTAGAGCACAAGCAGTATCAGAAGGCTGGATTTTTATTCTCTCCATTGTTTTCCCCAATGCTGACGAATGGGCACCTAAAGGGCACCTCTCCCCAGGGCCTTGTCTGTCTCTTAAAACCATCTCCCTTATAGCCCTAAGGAAAACACAGAGAAGCACTGGAAGGAGGACAGAAATGAAGGGAGAAGTGGGGTTAGAAAACAACCAAATTGGACAGCCCCTCCTCACAATGAGGACTGGCCAAATCAGGAGCAGAAGCCCCATAGGAGATTTCTGGCCCCTGTTTACAGTTCCACACTTTCCAGCCAGGCTAAGTAGCTTCCAGGGATATCTGTGAGACTATCACCAGCTCCTGGGTCTCTGAGCAGACAACAGGGTCTTGTGCTGGTCAGTTTGTGCAGGGCTTCCCTACAGGGTACATGATATTTGTCCACCACTTTCTGGCTCGGCTTCTCAGTCTTGGGCACTGGCAGAGGCTCCCCGACTGCCAGAGGAGACAGAAGGAAAAGAGAAGCATCAGAATAGCTCACTCCTCAGAATGGGCCTCAGCCCTCCAGCTCACCCCTACCACCCCAAAACCACCCACCCTGGCCAGCCTCCCCAGCTCTAGACACAGCCAAAGCCAAGACTCAGCTTCAGAACTGGATCTACATCCCAGACAAGGCTGCCAGCAGAAGGGCCCACTCACCAATGGTGGTTACAGGCTGGCATAGGGCAGAAGGCCCTAGGAGTTCTCAATGAAGCTGCGCTCATTGAAAGCACAAGGGTAAATGAGAGCACACTCTGGAACCACTTCTGGAAGTGATTGACCAAACCCCCAGGAGTGAAAATGTGCTGATGGGAAAGGTCTACCTCCCCAAAGGCACAGGCAGGGATTAGAGCCACCCTTTGGAGCAAAGGCATGTCCTTTGAAGGCCAGAAAGGTAGGGACCCTGTTGAAAGCCAGACATGCTGACCACCAGTGGTCTCGGGGTCTGCCTATACACTCCGCAGCCCCTCACATAACTGGGCCTATGTCCAGGCCAAGCGTGAGGGCCCTGTGGTCTACCCCAGGCTTCCTGTGGGGACAAAGCAGCAGCAAGCCAAAAGCAGCAAATTCTAACTCTCCTGTGAACCCACAGGTCTGAAACAGGAAGGAAAAATTTAAGAAACATTTCATTTACCTTTCTTCCCTTTTACCCACGTGGCAAGTTTGGCTCTCTCTGAGAGGGGGTTGCAGCCACTCACCTTTCATAGAGGGTCTGGACCAGATGAAAAGCTAAAGTGAGGAACAGCAGGCTCAGGACTGGCCCTCTAGTATTTCCTCAGAAGCAGAAATGCCTCTGGGACCTGGCCCAGGCTCTACTCCAATACAGAAGCTTTGCCATCCCTGTTTATATATAATTTCCTCCAAATCCCTTCCTCCTTCCCTGCTGGACTTTTGGAAAAGCTCTCCCTAATAGGGACCAGGACTGTCCTTACCCATGCTGCAGGGTCTTGTGTACAAACCCAGTCCAGTTCCTCAAGAACAGCATGGGTAAGGGCTTCCCTATAGAGTGTGTGGTATCTGCACTCCACCAGGCCACTGACTACCACAACCAGCATGTTGCCTGTACCCTTTTCGGTAAGCAGATAGTCCATGGAGAACTGGCTCACAGAGCAGGCCACTGGCAGGCAGAAAAATTCAAAAGATCATTGGCCACTTCCCAAACCTCCTAGCCTTCTTCCCTACCTCTTCACAGGAGGAGAGAGCTTCATCCCAGGCAGGCGAGCCTAGGGCTACTGTTTAGGACCAGAGGGGATCACACAGTCGATCCCCTCTGATCCTGCTCTCACCCACTCCCCCAACACTTTTTCCTCAGGAAGCCATTTTTATTTTGGCTTTTATGTCCTAGGAGCCAACTCACCTGTCGACATGGCATAGTCTCTGAGAAAAGGCACCCAGAAAAAGGCTCCCGGCATGAGTACATAAGGGGTGATACCAGGAAAGATCGTGGTGAAGCCTAAGGCCTCTGTGGCAAAGTTGCCGAAGCATGAATGGGACATGAACCCATGAGGGTGGCAGACAAGGATGTAGTTGTGGTGGGGGGGAGATGCCATGAGTCTTCAAAAGCTGTGGAAGAAAGAGCAGTCAGGACGGGTATGGACAGGGGAGAGAAAATGACTCCTCTTCTGGTCATAGACCTGGAAGGGCAAGGGCCATGCAAGCTGGGCAACGCACAACTCCAGGAAGGTATTTTCCTCTCCAGCTGTGTGCCAGGCAATAAGCCCCAGGACCTGCCCCAGCACTGCTCTGGGCTGCATTCAATGGCCGAGAGCCAGTGGTGGGTCATACAGATCTTGCCACCAGAGGTTGGGAGTCCTAGAAACACAGAGCAGGAACAGTTCTCCTCCAACCACCACGTTCCTGCCCACATGTCTGTGAAGCATCAGCAGAGGGAATACCAGGGAAAGAGAAGACCCACCTTCAGCTAGGTTAGAGTAGTTAGGACAGACCTAATGGAGATGACTCATAGGGAGCCATACTCAGAATTATTACTGGACTTGGTTTTTAAATAGCTGTAAACAAGACTGTGAGAAAAAATGGCTCAAAATAAAGGTGAGAAAAGACAAAAAACTCCTTTAATTGAACATGGCAGAGTGAACACAAGTTTTTATCTTGACTCCTCTCTGGTGCCTCATGAAAATTACCATAAGAATGATTTTAAAGATATAGATCCACAGCCCTAGCTGGTTTGGCGCAGTGGATGGAGCATCGGCCTGGGGACTAAAGGATTTCGGGTTTGATTCTGGTCAAGGGCACATGCCCAGGTTGCGGGCTCGATCCCCAGTGGGGGTTGTGCAGGAGGCAACCGATTGATCATTGATGTTTCTATCTCTCTCTCCCTCTCCCTTCCTCTCTGAAATCAATTTTAAGAATTTAAAAAAAGATATAGATCACAAGAAAAAAGAGAATTAGAGAGATGCCAGCGGTGGGTTGAAGATATCAGCAAAATATTTGCACACTGGCAAGTGGATTGAGGAAAGCTGACACCTTTGCAAGGCCAATGCCTACAAGAGCAAGCAGTCCATCTGCACCGGAGAATCTGGGAAAGACTCAGAATTTGGAGCCACCAGGTGTCACGGAAAGTGGGTGTAAGTCATAGGGCTTGGTTGCAAGTCTATCAGAGAAGTAGTTAGAACCTCAACCCCTTCCCCCCACCCCAACACACACACAACTGGACAATGAAAAGGTTACTTTCTGGAAAACTGAACCAAAGAAACTCTAGACTCGGGTACTTGCACTAGATGCAGCTGAGATATTCTATCTGCAGCCCAATTCTTAATCAAGTTTGAAGTCGAATAAAGACCATCTCAGGCATACAGTCTCAGAGAGTTTGTCTTACGCATCCCTTTCTCAAGAAACTCCTGGAGGATGTGCTCCACCGAAATGAGGGAGTAAACCAAGAAAGGCATGAGGCCCAAGAAAAAAAAGGACCCAACTAGAGAAGGAAGTAAACACGGTGAGGACCAGGGTGAGGCAAACAAGGTGGCTAGGGCACAAACTTCAAGGAGACATTGCTCTCAGGGTCAGGCATAACCTAAATTATGCTTCCATGGTGCCTCGAGGGCCCTGGGGATGCAGCTGTGCATGAGACAAGACTGTAACAGGAGGATGCTGCTTTCTGCGGCAGCAATGTCCTCCAGGAAATTAAAAGTGGCAGGGGAGAGGAGACTTAGAGATTCCTGAAGTGTTTGCACATATTGAGAGATTCACATGTCTGTGGAGAATTAGTGATAAGTAATACATATCTAACAGATAGCTAAAGAAATTTCAAATGAGGCAATTATGAGTTCTGAGGGGGAAAAGAAGGTGCACAAGAAAGAAAAATAATTTTAGTGCACTAAATAGCTCAATTGTGAGTAATATTTCCTAGTTCTAGTTAGGCGTTTAACTAAAGCCTGTGCTATAACAATATGGGGAGGAGGGGAAAGAGGAAAATCTAGTGACAGTTACAGGGCCAAATCTCATCTTCATATTGGGGAGTCAGTAACCGTGTTTAAAATTGTTAAATCAGGAAGTAGTAATATTTCAAAATTTTAAATGGTAAAATTGAGACATATAGAGGTAAATTCCAGAAAAAAAAGAGCTAACAATGTTGAAAATGTCTGCCTCTGGGGAACAAATCTAAGGGGGGTGGGGGAAGGCCAGAAATTTAGGTTTTTTACATACATGTTATAAAACTATTTGACTTGCCCTAGCCAGATGATTGGAGCGTTGTCCCATGCACCAAAAGGTTGTGGGTTCAATTCCCAGTCAGGGCATATACCTGGGTTGTGGGTTTGTACCTAGTGGGAGCACTTACAAGAGGCAACCAGTTGATGTCTCTCTCTCTCTCTCTCTCTCTCTCTCTCTCTCTCTCTCTCTTTCTCTCTCTCTCTCTCTCTCTCTCTCCTGTCCTCTCTCTCCCAAATAAATAAATGTAGCTGCCTCTGGTAAGGTTAAACAAAACAACCAAACAAAAAAACTATTTGAGTTTTCCAAGAAGTAAAGGGAGGCATGGGTCTAGTCTGGAGGAGACCACCCTGGTTCCCTGAGGTTTTATTCCACCCCAGACAGTGTTGGGGACCAATGTCTTACAATATCAATGTCTGCCTTATCTTCCCCAGAGACTTACAGTAAAGGTCTCCGCTTAAGGCATTTAGGGTCCAAATGGATATGATTCCACTCACAGACTCCTAGGGCAACGAACTGGGAAGGCTCAAAGACACCATGTGCCCATGTGAGCTAGTGAGGGAGGGACGAGCTCTCCTTCCTGCTCCACACTGCCTCTCTGTATGTGCTAAGTCCAACTCAAATGAAGTGACAGTCTCCTCCCCATATACATCTCCTTTTCAGCCACTCTCCTTCCTCACCGTTCTCTGCTCCTCTGACCCTTCTGCTAGCTCACACTGGGACCTAAACCCTCAGTCTTGCCTCCTGCCTTTCTCCTACATCTTCTGTGATCAAATCTTATTAATTATACTCCAATTATTTGAATCTCTCTTCTTTCCTCTTCTCTCTGTCCTGACTACTACTGGTCTGTCCTAATCACCACCACCTCTCACCTGGGCTATTACAACAGCCACTTCTTGTCATTGCTTTGCTACACAGAGCTATAGCAATCTCTCAAAAACACAAATCTGATGACACTGCCCTGTGCCAAACCCTATCATGGTTCCACATGGCTCTTAGGAAACAGTCCAAACTCTTTTTTTTAAATTTCTTTATTGATTAAGGTGTCACATATTTGTCCTCATCCCCCCATTCCCATCCCCCACCCCTCCCCACGGATGCCCCCACCCCCCTGTTGTCCTTAACCGTTGGTTAGGCTTGTATGCATGCACACAAGTCCTTTGGTTGATCTCTCCCCCCTACCCCCACCCTCCCCTACCCTCCCTCTGAGGCCCGACAGTCCGATCGATGCCTCCTTGTTTCTGGGTCTGTTCTTGTTCATCAGTCTATGTTGTTCATCATTTCCCCTAGATGAGTGAGATCATGTGTTACTAGAAATATACTTATAAGAACCGAATGTGAGACGAGCAATAATAGTTATGCTGACAGGCAAATGAATCGGTCTGTAGTAAGTTTCTTTCTGGACCAACAGTTCTTTTGAGACCCAATTTCAATGTCCACCAGTTCCTTATGTGTACATGTCGGCACTGAATTTTCAGCTCTGGATGGCGGACAAATGGTGGTAATGCAGGTCCGACTCCCTCTGGTTTGGTCTCGCCCGGACCCAGGGGCACGGCTTCACCTGGACTCAGGGGCGCGCGGCCTCACCCAGACCCGGGACCCAGCCTCACCCGGATCCAGGGGCGCACGGCCTCACCCGGCCCCGGGATTCAGCTACACCCAGACACAGGGGCGCATGGCCTCACCCGGACCCAGGGACGCGTGGCCTCTCCTGGACCCAGAGGTGCGGCCTCACCCGGACCCAGGACCCAGCCTCACCCGGATCCATGGGCGCATGGCCTCACCCGGACCCGGGACCCAGCTACACCCGGATCCAGGGGCACACGGCCTCACCCGGACCCAGGGGCGTGTGGCCTCTCCCGGACCCGGGACCCAGCCTCACCCAGATCCAGGGGCGCACGGCCTCACCTGGACCTGGGATCCGGCTTCACCCGGACCCAGGGGCGCGTGGCCTCACCCGGACCCCGGGGCACATGGCCTCTCCCGAACCCAGGGGCGCGTGGCCTCACCCGGACCCTGGGGCGCGTGGCCTCTCCCGGACCCAGGGGCGCAGCCTCACCCGGACCCGGGACCCAGCCTCACCCAGATCCAGGGGCGCACGGCCTCACCTGGACCTGGGTTCCGGCTTCACCCGGACCCAGGGGCGCGTGGCCTCACCCGGACCCTGGGACGCGTGGCCTCTCCCGGACCCGGGATCCAGCTCCACCCAGACCCAGGGGTGGGTGGCCTCACCCAGACCCAGGGGTGCGTGGCCTCTCCCGGACCCAGGGGCGCAGCCTCACCCAGACCTGGGACGCAGCCTCACCCGGATCCAGGGGCGCAAGGCCTCACCCGGACCCGGGATCCAGCTTCACCCAGACCCAGGGGCACGTGGCCTCACCCGGACCCCGGAGAGCGTGGCCTCTCCCGGACCTAGGGGCGCACAACCTCACCTGGACCCGGGATCCAGCTTCACCCTGACCCAGGGGCGCGCGGCCTTGCCCTGACCCAAGGGCGCGCGGCATCACCCGGACCCGGGACCCAGCCTCACCCGGATCCAGGGGTGCACGGCCTCACCCAGACCTGGGATCCAGCTACACCCGGACCCAGGGGCGCGTGGCCTCACCCGGACCCAGGGGCGCGGCCTCACCCGGACCCGGGACCCAGCAGGGCTTCGTCTTCTTGATCCCAATTCCTGTCGGTCAATTCCCTCTCAGCAATTCCTTCGGCCATTTTCTCAAAGCTCCGGGGCGGCTTCCACGGAACTCGCTGGGCGGCGGGCTCGGCAAACCTCCGGTGCGTCCGGTGCGCGGCGGCGGGCTGGTCTGAGGTCATTGCGGCTGCGCTCGGGTCTGCAGCGGCGACCAGTTGCCGGGCGAGCGCACCTGGATCCGGGACCCAGCAGGGCCTCGTCTTCCCGATCCCAACTCCCATCGGTCAATTCCTTCTCAGCAATTCCTCCGGCCATTGTTCTGGATGGTGTCTGCTCTGTTTTCCAGTTGTAGTTTCAAAATTGTTGTGGTAGGCAACAATCAGGCGTCTGCCCTATGCCGCCATCTTGGTCCTCCAGAAGATTCTTAAGTAACCTTATAAATGTGGTTCTGAACACTGTGTCGTCCATTAGTTTACTTTCCTTCATCCCTTCTATTCGTGACCTGCTTCGGTGTCTTCACCTTTTGGCTGCCTCCCTATAGCTCAGCTTCCCCAATCTCCCTAGGTGGTCGCTCTTGATACCCCCCTTTGTGGGTTGAGTGCAAAGTCTTGGTGTTGTTAAGCCGTGATTGCTGTTGGTACACTGGGAGGATTTGACCTCCAGTCCAATTGGCTGTGAGGATCAGCTGTGTCTATGCCGGGAGACAGCCGTATTCAACTAGACTTGCAAAATTGTAAAAGCCTCTGTGCTCAGCTTGGATGGGGCGGAGTTTCAGGGTGGAGCCTACAGCCTTGGCTTCCCGTCAGCCCTGCCCTATGAGGTTCCTGGGTCTCAGTGTCCCTCTGTACTCCCTGCAAACACCTCTGAGAGAAAAGCGCCCTGGAGTTTCGCCCACTGCCAAACAGTCTAGTCTCTCCCCCAATGAACCTGAATTCCCAGATTCTCGCCCGGAACTGGGGTTCAGTGCAGTCGAAACTGGGGCTCAGCACAGTCTGGCGCTTTTGTCTCCTTCCCACCAGGGCAATTCAGCGGCACAGTCAACAGACCATCCTCTGCGCGCATTCCCGTGCGCACCTCCGGTGCTCTGCCTTTCGCCGCTTCTCTGCATTTCCGCCTTACAGTCCAGATTCCCCCAGCATGAGCCTGGCTTCCCAGGGTTTCGCCCAGAAGTGGGGTTCAGTGCAGTCGGAGCTGGGGTTCAGCGCAATCTGGAGCTTTTATCTCCTTCCTGCTAGATAATGCCGGCCAGGCCGTCAGCCGCCCCTTCCTCTCCGGCTCCGTCCTCCCCGCATGTGCGCATGCTTGTGTCTCCGCCCGTGTCTCCATACCTCAGGCTTTTACGGCTCCTCTGATTTTCCTTGTGGTTTTCTCTTTCCTTCTAGTTGTGGGCATTTCCGTCAGCCAGCTTTCCTGTGGTTCTGGATGATGTCCATTCTGACTTTTAGTTGTATTTTTGAAATTGTTGTGCCAGGCTGTAGGTTAGGTGTTTAACCTATGCCGCCATCTTGGTTTCCCTCCAAACTCTTTTCCATGGTTTACAATGCCCTGTACTATCTGTCCCCTGCCTGCTTATCCAGTCTCCTTTCCTTTCTCTCTCTGATGCATTCATTCATTCATTCATTCATTCAATATGTATGAAGCATCAATTCTGTGCCTCTCACCCCCTCATCTCACTTACCACTGGCAGCTCCCCGAATGGTTTATGCTCTCCCCTCACCCTAGCCTTGTCATATGTTGCCCACCCTTTGCCCTGAACACTCCTCATTCTTCACCTATTTCTTATTTGTCCTTCAAGAGTAAACTCAAACTCAACAGAGAAATGGGCAAAGGTCACAAATGTACTCCAGGAACAGATCCACCGAACCTCCTAATTAGCAGTGAGTGAAGAGATGGAAGACATAAGGAGAGAAACCCATAGGCTAGAATCAGGTCCTGTGGGCTCAAGTCCCAGGCCACCTCCTCCACTTTGGATCTGTTTGATCTTGACCAGACCATTCACTACATGAACCTCAGCTTCCTCAGCTATACAATGAAGGTTATTAGGCACATATGGTGCTTCGAACAGTGGCTGCATGAAAAAGGGGTGCAATAAATGTTGGCTAATGTTATGTGAGCATTAGCTATCATTATGAGTGTGTAACTATTAGAATGTATTATTATACATAGCAATAGCTTCTACCTCATAAAGTTGGCATGTGAACACTGTAAGTACCTAACACAAGAATTTATTTCTCCTGGTTGCTTCCAGCTCTGATTGCCTGTCTTTCCTAGATTAACACTGTTCTTTTCAGTATTGGGGCTCCTGGTGCCCACCTTAGGCAGGCCTCTAATCTCCATTCCCTGTCCTCTAGTTCATTCTGCATTTTCCTTCCCAGGTATCTTACAAGTTCATTTAGTTCATGCCCCTGCCTCCAGTCAGTACTCACCTAAACCACCTGAAAAATGAGTATTTTCCACAGACCCTCCTCCCATAGGGATGGTTTGCTTTAGCACCTAGAACACAGCGGCCAGCAGATAACTTTCACAACGTGTCTGTGATGGAGAAAGTGGGAAAAGCAGACAGATAGATGAATGAATTCTTCCACACCAAAGGTTTTCACAGCCTCCCTCTATCACTAGGACAATTGTCTCCTAATGATGGTCCACTCAAGTTCTTCAGGTTGCAGCTAAACCCTTTTCCTTGGCTATTCCCACTTTCCCAAAACATGCCCTTTGTGCCCCAGTGCAAACCCAGGAAGTTTCAACATGCACATTTGCAGCAAGACCCAATTTCACACATGTGCACACATGCCCCTACGTAGGCACACACCCATAAGCACACACATCCCCGCATGCACATTCACAGACCCCACGAGTACCATGCCCAGGTATGTCAGCCTACAGGCCAGAGGACCAACCATCTTGATGTGCTGGGGACCATCCAGGTTTTAACATTAAAAGTCCTGCTAAACCCTAAAAACCCTCAGTCCCAGGCAAACGCAGATGGTCACCCTACCGAAGGCTAAAGTCTCACCAATAACTAAGATACTGAGGGCCCAGTGGAAAATAGCAAAGAACTCCGGGGCAATCTTGAGGTCCTTCTTAGAGGACAAGAGCATTATGCCCAGGGTCCTAGTGGCTCCAGGTAAGTGCTGTTCGGATGCCCAGTCCCAAATGCTCAGGGGCCTGCCATGTTTCCCCTCTTCACGCTTTCTTCTACAGCCCCTGCCTAGTCTCCATGCCCTCATACCCCTTGTCCCCATCCCTTCACAGGATCATAGTACTGCGTGCTGTCTCTGCTTGTCCAGTTCCTTTCACCTCTCTAACCACCTGCACTTTTATCCACCTGGGGATGACATGGGATGAGATTATGACACTCTCTTGCACACCTGCATAGAGAACCGAGGGTGAAACTCTGATGCGGGAAGTAAGTGGGAGTGAGGGTGGAGCTGATGAGAGGCCTTCGGAGCCAGTGTGGATGGGAGTTGGGGGGGGCAGGGAGGAGCCCAGGGCACACAGGTCTGCATTTATTTTTGAGGCCCAGCTATTAGATTAAACAAGGGTCTCAAAGTCTGGGTAGTTCTAAATGTTATTTCTCACTAAATGTTAAAATGTAGCAGACTATTTTGTAGATGAAGCTGTAAACAGGATGAGCTAAGAACTCAATCCATGAAAGTAGCCAACTGCAAGGAAGGCTAAGCCTCCATTCGGTGAGGCAGAGTTTTGGATATGAATCCCCTGTCTCCTTTACTTGCTGCACATAAATAAAACTACCTTGGGACAACCACCTCTCATTTTTTAATAAAGCACCCAAAGCTGCAAACCCCTTGTTTTGTAACACAGCTATCTATGGTCTCTCAGTGACACTGTGATTGGAGGGGAGGAGAGAGGTCACAGGCCAGGTCAAGAAATACCTTTGGCTTTTTGGTCAGTCCAGAACTCACTGCTTTCCATGAACTGACATCAGATATAGTCTATAAGTGTATAGTAGGTGCTAAATAAAAATTTTTATTGAAGAAACAAATGTGAGTACTTATCAAATTATTCTGTGTACATGAAATTCTAGAACAGGTAAAACTCAGCAAATATGCACCTAAGATTTGTGCATTTCTCTGCATGTAAATTTTACCTATAAAGTAAACAAATACTGAACTCAGTGCTGAAGTGTTTAGGGGTGAAGAGTACTGATGGCTGCAATTCATTTTGAAATGCATATATTATGTATTGATGGATGAATCGAGTGATATGTTAAATAGATGTGTGATAAATTCATTTAACAAAATATCTGAACAATCTAGGTGGTGTGTGTTCACTGCAATTTTTTCAACTCTTCTGTGGGCTTGAAATTAGTTACAGTAGGACTTTGGGGGGAAATAGGTCCCTAAAGGTCATAGTAAAAATAAATTTTCAAAATGTGGTTTCTCCATTCAAAGAAGAACAAACACCTATCCTCTTCAAACTATTCCAAAATATCAAAGAGGAAGGAACACTTCCAAGCTCCTTTTATGAGGCCAGCAATATCCTAATTCCAAAACCAGATAAAGATACTACAAATAAAGAGAATTATAGGCCAATATACCTGATGAACACAGATGCTAAAATCTTCAACAAAATATTAACAAATCGGCCCAGCTGGCATGACTCAGAGGTTGAGCATTGACCTATGAATCAGGAGGTCACAGTTTGATTCCTGGTCAGGGTACATGCCTAGGTTGTGGGCTCCAACCCCAGGAGGGGGCCTGCAAGGGACAGCCAATCAATGATTCTCTCTCATCATTGATGTTTCTATCTCTCTCTGCCTTTCCCTTCCTCTCTGAAATCAATAAAATATATTTTTAAAAATATATTTGCAAATTGGATCCAGCAATATATTAAAAGCAGGATTTATTCCAGGGATGCAAGGCTGGTACAATATTTGCAAATCAATAAATGTGATACATTACATAAACAAATTGGAAGACGAAAAACACATGATCATATCAACATACACAGAAAAAGCATTCCACAAAATCCAACAACCATTTTTTTTATTTTAATTCTTTATTGTTTAAAATATTACATATGTCTCCTTTTCCCCCCATTGACTTCTCCCCAGCCGCTCCCACCCCCCAGCACATGCCTCACCGCCCCCTCCAACTGTCTGTGTCCATTGGTTATGCTTATATGGATGCATACAAGTCCTTTGGTTGATCTCTTACCACCACCCCCCACCCTCCACTGCCTTCCCTCTGAGGTTTGACAGTCTGTTCAATGCTTCTATGTCTCTGGATCTATTTTTGTTCATCAGTTTATGATGTTCACTAAAGGTCCAGTGTACGAAATTTGTGCACTTGGGGTGGGGGGGTCCCTCATCCTGGCCTGCACCCTCTCACAGTCTGGGACTGTTAGAGAGTGAGAATTTTTGAGCACTCCAGAGAGGCCGTGGACCATGCCACAAATAGAGTTGTCAGTGCTGACACCAGGCCAGGCCTTGAGATATGGTCTCATGGCCCCTTCCCAGCACGTAGGCCTTCTTTCATAGAATACTGTCAGCTTTCTGAAGAACAGGATGACCCTGTGAATAACATGGTCATCAATGGCATGACTCTGATGTTGCTTGGGAAAAACTGTTTTGTCTTGGGTTGCTTGCTCTGCAAGAACAGGATATGGTTAATGTGCTTAAAAGCGGTCCTACACAAAGGGTCACTGCTGCTCTCTGGTCTCCCTGTGTGGAGAAAGGAAGAGCAGTCGCCAGTCAGCCAGCCGGCTAATAAAGGCTCCCTAAATTTTAATTTGGTCTGGGCTCCAGTGGTCATTCACTCGCCTTCACTCCACAACAGGACCTCTCAGGGGATGTCCGCCTGCCAGCTTAGGCCTGATCCCCCCTGGGAATTGGGCTTAAGCTGGCAGTAAGACATCCCTCTCGCAGTCCGAGGCTCTTGCAGTCCAGGACCACTCACTCCTTATATCCCGCCTGCAGCAGAGGTGGAAGAGGCTTCCGTCACTGCTGCTGCACTCACCAGCCCTGAGCCCAGCTTCTGGCTGAGCAGCGCTCCTGCTGTGGGAGCGCATTGACAACCAGGCAGCAGCTTCTGCGTTGAGCATCTGACCCTGGTGGTCAGTGTGCGTCATAGCGATCGGTCATTCTGCTGGTCGTTCTGCCATTCAGTCGATTTGCATATTAGGGTTTTATTATGTAAGATTATATTCCACATATGAGTGAGATCATGTGATATTTATCCTTCTCTGACTGGCTTATATCGCTTAGCATAATGCTCTTCAGGTCCATCCATGCTGTTGCGAATGGTAAGAATTCTTTCTTTTTACAGCAGTGTAGTATTCCATTCTGTAGATGTACCACAGTTTTTTAATCCACTCATCTGCTGATGGGCACTTAGGCTGTTTCCAAATCTTAGCTACTGTAAATTGTGCTGCTATGAACACAGGGGTGCATATATTCTTTCTGATTGGTGTTTCTGATTTCTTGGGATATATTCTTAGAAGTAGGATCACTGGGTAAATGGGAGTTGCATTTTTAATTTTTTGAGGAAACTCCATACCATTTTCCACAGTGGCTGCACCAGTCTGCATTCCCACCAGCAGTGCACGAGGGTTCCTTTATCTCCGCATCCTCTCCAGCACTTGTTGTTTGTTGATTTGTTGATGATAGCCATTCTGACAGGTGTGAGATGGTACTTCATTGTCATTTTGATTTGCATCTCTTGGACCAACAGCCATTTTTTATAAAAACTCTCAGCAAAGTGGGAATAGAGGGATCATACCTCAATATAATAAAGGCCATATATGACAAACCTATAGCCAACATCATTCTTAATGGGGAAAAAACATTCCCCCTAAGAACAAGACAGGAATATCTGCTTTTACCAGTCTTATTGAACCCTAGGGGCCCTGTGCACGAATTTATGCACCTTGAAAGGAACTGTGGGCCGCGAGGCTGAGGTGGGCACAGGGGCATGTCTTGGACCATCCTCCGCACCCCTGCTCAGCCCCTCCCGCTTCAGACCCCGCTCCTGCTGCCACCGCCGCTCCCATGAGCTGACAGCGCCAACCCCGCTCGCATCCGCTGACGGTGTGGAGTGATTGAGGCTGGTGCTGGCAGAGGATGCGAGTGGGGCTGGCACATCAGTGGGTGCAAGTGAAGGCTGTTGCCCCGTTGCCCATTAAGAGCAGGAGGAGGTGGAGAAGCCATTAGGGGCGATCGGGGCTGGCAGCCACCACTCGCACCTGCTGACAGTGCCGAGCGATTGGGACCAGAGCTGGGCACCTGCAGCGGTGCAAGCTGGTGTGAGCAGTGGGTGCAAGGGGGGCCCTCGCCAGCAGTGGGTGTGAGAGGTGGCTGCCATCCTGATTGCCCCCTCAGGAGCAGGGGAGGTGGAGAAGCCCTGAGGGGCAATTGGGGCCAGCGCTGGGCACCGGCAACGGGTGTGAGTGGCAGCTCCAGCACCAGCAGCAGGTGCAGCGTGTGGGAGCAAAGAATTTTCAGTAACCACCAGAGGCTCACCCCGATGACAGCAACCAGTGCCCCACCTTTGTTTGGCGCCCCTGCTCACTTGCTCCACCATCCCGCCGTGGCCGACACCAGCCATGTTCCACATGCGCCCCCTGGTGGTCAGCGCACATCATAACAACCGGTTCAGTTGTTCCGCCATTCGGTCTATTTGCATATTAGGGTTTTATATAGAGAGATAGTACTGGAAGTCCTAGCCACAGTGATCAGAACACAAGAAAATATAAAAGGCATCCAAATTGGAAAGGAGGAAGTAAAATTGTCATTATTTGCAGATGATGTCATAGAATACATAGAAAACCCTAAAGACTCCACCAAAAAACTACCAGACTTAATAAATGAATTTGGCAATGTAGCAGGATACAAAATTAATACCCATAAGTCTAAGGCATTTTTATATGCCAATAATGATCTCTCAGAAAGTGAAATACACAAAAAAATCCCATTTCCCATTGCAACAAAAAATTAAGAACAAAGGTCATTACATAATACTAAAAGGATCAATCCAACAAGAGGATATAATCCTGGTAAACATATAAGCACCCAATATAGGGGCACCTAACTATATTAAAAAATCTTCTGTAGGACTTTAAGGGAGAGATCAACATCAATATAGTCACAGTGTGAACTTTAACACCCCGCTGACTTCACTGGATAGATCTTTCAGACAAAAACTTAACAAGGAAACAGTGACTCTAAAGGACACACTGGATCAGATGGATTTAATTGACATTTATAGAATATTTCACCTCAACATAGCAGAATATACATTCTTCTCGAGTGCACATGGGTTATTCACAAAGATAGACCACATGTTAGGACACATAACAAGTCTCTACAAGTTCAAGAAAATAGAAATCATATCAAGAATCTTCTCAGATCACAGTGGAATTAAATTAGAAATAAACTACAGTAAAAATACCCCCCAAAACATTCAAATACATGGAGGCTAAATAGTATGTTATTAAACAATGAATGTTTTACCAATGAGATCAAGAAAAGAATATAAAACTTCCTGGAAACAAATGAAAATGAACATACAACAACCCCAAATCCCTGGGACACAGCAAAAGCAGTCCTGAGAGGGAAGTTCATAGCATTACAGGCCTACCTAAAAAAAAACAAGAAAAGTTAATAATAAACTATTTACCCTACAACTTACACAATTAGGAAGAGAATAACACGAACAACCCAGAGTAAGTAGAAGGAAGGAAATAATAAAGATTAAAGCAGAAACAAATAACATAGTGAATAAAAAAATACCAAAAAAAATCAATGAAACCAAGAGCTTATTCTTTGAAAGGATAAACAAAATTGATGAACCGTTAGCCAGACTCAACAAGAAACAAAGAGAGAGGACCTAAATAAGTAAAATCAAAAACAAAAGTGGAGAAGTAACCACTGAAATCATAGAAATACAATGGATTGTAAGAAAATACTATGAACAACTATATGCCAATGAGCTGGACAATGTGGATGAAATGGAAAAATTCCTAGAAAAATACAATCTCCCAAAACTGAATCAGGAAGAATCAGAAAACCTGAATATGCCAATAACAACTGATGAAATAGAAGCAGGAATAAAAAAAAATCCCAGGAAACAAAAGCCCAGGTCCAGATGGCTTCATGGGGGAGTTTTACCAAACATTCATTGAACTAACACCTATACTCCTCAAACTATTCCAAAAAATCCAAGAGGAAGGAACACTTCCAAGCTCTTTTTATGAGGCCAGCATTATCCTAATTCCAAAACCAGATAAAGACACTACAAAGAAAGAGAATTACAGGCCAATATCCCTGATGAACATAGATGCTACAATCCTCAACAAAATATTAGCAAATTGGATCCAGCAATATATTAAAAAGATCATACACCATGACCAAGTGGTATTTATTCCAGGGATGCAAGGCTGGTACAATATTCGCAAATCTACATATTCAAGGCAATCCCTAGTACCAACAGCATATTTCACAGATCTAGAACAAATACTCTAAAAATTTATATGGAATCAAAAAAGACCCAGAATAGCTACAGCAATCTTGAGAAAGAAAAAAAAAAAGTTGGAGGAATCACAATACCAGATTTCAAGTTATACTACAAAGCCACCATAATCAAAACAGCCTGGTATTGTCACAAGAACAGGCATATAGATCAATGGAACAGAACAGAGAACCCCAGAAACCAATCTAAGCCATTATGCTCAATTAATATTTGACAAATGAGGCAAGAGCATACAATGGAGTAAAGACAGTGTCTTCAATAAATGGTGTTGGGAAATTTGGACAGATATGTGCAAAAATTGAAATTAGACCACCAACTTACACCATCCACAAAAATAAACTCAAAATGGATAAAGGACTTAAATGTAAGCTGTGAAACCATGAAAACCTAGAAGAAACCATAGGCAGAAAAATCTCAGACATCTCCCGTAGCAACATGTTTATGGATACATCTCCTAGGGCCGTGGTCGGCAAACTGCGGCTCGCGAGCCACATACGGCTCTTTGGCCCCTTGAGTGTGGCTCTTCCACAAAATACCACGGCCTGGGTGAGTCTATTTTGAAGGAGTGGCGTTAGAAGAAGTTTAAGTTTAAAAAATTTGGCTCTCAAAAGAAATTTCAATCATTGTACTGTTGATATTTGGCTCTATTGACTAATGAGTTCGCCGACCACTGTCCTAGGGCAAAGGAAACTAAGGAGAAAATAAACAAATGGGAATACATCAAAATAAAAAGCGTCTGCACAGCAAAAGAAACCATCAACAAAACTAAATGGAGTCCACTGTGTGGGAGAACATATTTGGCAATGATACATCTGATAAAGGGTTAATATCCAAAATATATAAGGAACTCATACAATTTAACAAAAGAAAGACAAACAATCCAATTAAAAAAAATGGGCAAAGGACCTAAATAGACACTTCTCCAAAGTGGACATACAGATGGCCAAGGGACATATGAAAGAAACTAGAGGCCCAGTGCACAAAATCAATGCACTGCGGGGGGGGGGGGGGTTCCCTCAGCCCAGCCTGCACCCTCGCAGTCCAGGACCCCTTGGGGGATGTCCACCTGGGGATTGGGCCTAAGCCAGCAGGTAGACATCCCTCTCACAGTTCGGGGCCCTCGCAGTCCAAGACCCCTCACTTCTTACCGCCTGCCTGCAGTGGAGGCATAAAGAGGCTCCTGCCACCGTTGCACTTGCCAGCCATGAGCCCAGCTTCTGGCTGAGCAACGCTTCTGCTGTGGGAGCGCACTGACAACCAGGGGGCAGCTCCTGCGGTGAGTGTCTCCCCGCTGGTGGTCAGTGCGCATCATAGCAAACTGTCGTTCCACCAGTCATTCTGCTCTTTGGTCGATTTGCATATTAGGGTTTTATTATATAGGATGCTCAAAGTCACTGATCATCAAAGAGATGCAAATTAAAACAACACTGAGACTGAGGTATCACCTCATACCTGTCAGAATGACTACCATCAACAAATCAATAAATGACAAGTGCTGGAAAGAATGTAGAGAAAAGGGAGCCCTAATACACGACTGGTGGGAATGCAGACTGGTGCAGCCATTATGGAAAACAGTATGGAGTTTCCTCAAAAAATTAAAAATGGAACTGCCATTTGACCCAGTGATCCTACTTCTAGAAATATATCCTAAGAATCCTGAAGCACCAATCAGAAAGAATGTATGCACCCCTATGTTCATAGCAGCACAATTTACAATAGCTAAGATCTTGAAACAGTCCAAGTGCCCATCAGTGGATAAAAAAGCCGTGTTACATTTATACCATGGAATACTATGCAGCAGTAAAAAAGAAGAATCTCTTACCCTTTGAGACAGCATGGAGGGACCTGAAGAGTATCATGCTAAGTGAAATAAGTCAGGCAGAGAAAGACAAGTATCACATGATCACACTCATATGTGGAATCTAATTAACAAAATAAACTGATGGCGTGTATCCAGAGACATGAAGCATGGAGCAGAGTATGGAATCTCGGAGGGAAGGCAGGGGAAGGTTGGTGGGTCAGAGGTAATCAACCAAGGACCTTGTATGCATATATGTCTCACTCATGGACACTGACAATGGAACAGTGAGAGCCAGAGGCGGGTAGCAGGGGCAGTCTGGCGGGGGTGAATGGGGGGAAAATGGGGACATATGTAATACTTTCAACAATAAAAAATTATTTTAAAAAAGATGTAGTACATATACAACACACAAAATATATTGTAAATAAAAATCAATGGAAAAAGTATCCTCCAGTGAGGATTAACAAAAGAATAATGAAAATAATAAAATAACAAAAGGAGCAGTCAGGGAAGACCACACTGAAAAGGTAGCAACTGAGCATTGAGATGAGATTGAGGAAGCAAGCCCCGCGGCTGTCTGGACTGTGAATGTTCCAGCCACTAGAGAGCGCAGCCGGTGCACAGACTGTGAGGTAGGTGGGCCTGCCGGTTTTTGAGGAGCAGAAGACTTGAGCCAAGTGAGTGAGAGGAACTGAGAAGGTGAGGTCAGAGAGCTTGGTGGGGCCAGATGGGGTAAGGCCTTCGTGACTTTGACTGAGCCTTTGTAGGATTTTGAGCAGAGACGAGACAGGATTGATTTGCGGTTTTGAAGAGCCAAGGAAGAAGGGGAGACTTTGGAGAGGTAATAACAGTAATCTAGGTGAAAGATGATGGTGGCTCAGGCCAGACTGTTGGCAGATGGTGGCAAGTGGTCACATCTGGATATGTCCTCCGAAGCAGAGGCCCCACACAGGCCCTTTCCTCTCTGAACCTCAGATGCCTCTACAGAGGTGTCCCGTTAGTGAGCACCCATTACCAAACTCAAGGGATTCGCATTTTGAGGTTCTCTATTCACAAATGTGGTTGTTGCAAGATAGTTTTATTACTTGTAGCAAGTAAAAGAGACAGGATTAATATCAAAAGCTCTGCCTGGGTAAGGGAGGCTTAGCCATTGTTCACATACTCTACCAGTATTTGGTCAATTTCATGTTGACTTCTTCTTTGCAGTTGGCTACTGTCATCCATTTGAGCTTCTGACAGCTCATCCTGCTTACAGCTTCATCTATAAAATATTACGCCTCATAACAAATAACATTTAGAACTGCCTAGTCTTGAGACCCTTGTCCTATCTCACACAGCCACCTTGGGTCCTGCCTTGGCCTGGGTACCTTCCTTGCATTCAGCCTGGTCCCATACAGTTCTTCAGGGAACCTGTGGAGAATGTTGGGTGCAACTTGCCTGCTTGGATGGAATTGTGGTTCTATGAAGGGGCTGGTGGAAAGTGAGGCTGAAAATGGCAGCAGAGCCAATCTCTGCAAGAGTCTGGACACCAGGACAAGGAGTGTGGGCTTAATCCTGTGGACACTGAGGAGGTGATAGCTTCTGAGCAGGGATGTTGACTTGTGCCAAATGTTACATGAGGATGACTTTTAGACACAGGGTGACTGTCAGGGCACAAGGGCCCAGCTTCCTCCCATGATTGACACACAGGCTCACCTTTTTCTCCTCTCTGATACCTACTTGCAAGACCAGCTCCACCTCCACACAATGAGCTTATGGGACTTGCCCCAGCACAGAAAAGCCTACTGACTTGCTGTCTCTCCCCACTAGACAGACTTGATAGTTTGGGGGTGGGGTAGCATACTCCTTATCCAGGGTTTTGTTGGGAAAACTTTCTGAGACTATCCCCTATTGGGGAACAAACCTCCATAAACACTGGACACAGGTGAATGGCAAGGGATAGAAAAGGCTCTGGCAGACATGAAATAGTCCTGTCTGGCTATCTGGTGTGGAGGTGTGGGGGAGAGGAGCCACAGCCAAGATTTTGACTTGGGTCATGAGGATGGGGAAGATGGGAGGCGGAGCACTTCTGCAGGGTGGCTAGAGCAAATTACCAGCTTAGTTTGGGCCACCACTTGTGAGAGGGGCCTGCAAGACCAGCAGACTCTGTGATGGCTAGTAAAACTAGCTGCTGCTTGTAAAGTGTTTGTGCTGACCCTGAGCTTTCAGTGCTCCAGGGGCAACTACAGTGGGGGCTGAGCAGAAGACTCTGGCTTGCCAGCTCCCATTCAAAACAGCACCAGCTCTCCTTTAATCTGTTTCCAATAGGAATTCCACGAAAGATTGTATTTAAGAAAGTGGCCACGTAGGGGAGGAGAAGGTTCTGCAAGACCCTGGGGGAGCCTAGCAGGGAAAGGATCTGCACTTCCCCACCGAGAAGCTGCCATAGTGGGCTGTGGGCCAAGGGACACTTCCAGGGGCCAGCACCAAGGCAGCAATGGAGCCTGTGGCCAGCCTGAAAAAAAGACAAAGAGCTGCTACTGAAAAGGAAGAATGCCTGGGGGTGAGTGGACACGCCCTCCACTGAGCCAGCCCTGAGGGTGTCCTCATTCATATTCAGCCACCCAGAGGACTTATGTTTTGTTATTTCTGCCTGTTCATCTGTTCACCAACCCTGACTTCTGACCACCCACTCTGGTCTGGGAACTCTCAAGAGCAGAAACTGAGTGATACTGGATCATACTGTTGTCATATGCCCAGCCCCTACCACAGGGCACACACTGACATGTGTTATAAAAATGCCTGAGTGGGTGGAGGCCCAACCTGGTGACTATTACTGGACAAATCTCTGGGGCTTGGTTTCCTCAAATGTCAATAGGAGATGAGTACCTCCTTCTCAGACTTGTGAGAATCCAGACATGTACAAGATGGCCAATCACTTTTTGAACTGTGAAATGGTATCCACATGTAAGTTGCTGCTGTTGCTATCATTAAGAGAAGGGGTGGGGAGGATAGGGCAAGGCACTAAGGAAAGAAAGCCCAGAGTTCAACTGGGCCTGTCCTGAGATGGGCTTCCCTTCAAAGAGTGTTACCTTGGAGAAAGGGTGTCAGAAACGCAAGAGCAAAATCAATGACAGCATGAGCATTTGAAATATTCTACAAGCTCTGACTCCCCATCTGCACAGAGAAGGTTATGTGCCTAGCTGATGCATCTGCATATATCCCACCATCCTAACACTAAACAGAGAAATGGTCAAGGCTGTTGGGGGGCTTCACAGTCTTCAGTCCTATCTCACTTCATCATCTCCTCACCTCATCCTCTCAAAATCCCTGGAGATTCTGAGGCTCAGAGACTGTCAGAACGGGAAAGGCTCTCTGAGGTTTCCAATTCCACACTATCTAGGGAGGGCTCCTCATGGCCTTCACTGAGCCCCCTGCCAGTGAAATCCTTCTTCCTGCTCTCAGACTCAGGCCCACTCCCCAGTGGTCCTACTCTAGGCCCCTGGAAACAGACAAAAAATAAAGCTAGTCCTTCCCTTACATAGCAGTTCTTTTTAAAATATATTTTTATTGATTTCAGAGAGGAAGGAAGAGGGAGAGAAACATCAATGATGAGAGACAATCATTGATCGGTTGCCTCCTGCACGCCCCCTACTGGGGATCGAGCCCACAACCTGGGCATGTGCCCTTGACCAGAATCAAACCTGGGACCCTTCAGTCCACAGGCAACGCTCTATCCACTGAGCCAAACCGGCTAGGGCACATAGCAGTTTTTACCACACTCGGGAAGGGTTGTAACCAAAAACACCGGTTCAGCTGCCTGCCAAAACAAAAGCCAGACTCCTGAGGCAGGTCCTGGTGCAAAAGGGAAGAGGTTTATTCACCTGATGTGACCTAGGAAATTGTGGACTATTGTCTCAAAGACCATTTCCTCCTCCTGCTTAAGCCCACGGTTCCTATAGGGCAGTGATAGGCAACCTTTTGAGCTTGGTGTGTCAAACTTCGCCAAAAACTGAGCATAACTCGGGTTGTGTGTCACTTTGAGGAAAAAACATTATTTCGCAAATGTTTCATCCTCAGGAGCAGCAAATGTTTCATCCTCGGCATGCGGCCGCCTCAGCGGCCACGTGTCATCAGAAATGGCTACGCGTGTCAGTGCTGACACGCGTGTCATAGGTTCGCCATCACTGCTATAGGGATAGGGAGGGGAGGGCTTTTTTTTTCTATGCAGTTATCTTACTAGCTTTTGGCATGCTTGAGCCCTGTCCATTCATATTTTGGTGTAGTTGGTGTAAGAACCACCCCATGTGCCATCTTGGTCAATGGGGGAGATTCCCGGTGCTCCCTGAGGGTCATTGCCGGGTCATTGGTGGAGGGGTTGGGGAGTGCTGCAGGACCTGTTATCAGGAAGCCTGGAGTCTCCTGAAGCTGGACACAACACCCTTACAACTGGGGGAGCCGGTTGGGGTCCCTGTGGGGTCCAGGGGGTACCCTTGGATCCCAGTATGCGAGTGTCCTCTCTGCAGCCCCCGCATTCCCATTCCTCCGAAGTGGCCAACCAGGCCCACGCTCAGACTGACAGTTGCCTTTGGTAACAGGGTTGCCTGATAAAACACAGGACACCAGTTAAATTTGAGTTTCACATAAACAATCAATAGTGTTTTAATATAAGTATGTACCAAATATCTCATGGGATATACTTATAATTATTCGTTGTTCACCTGAAATTCCAATTTAATGGAGTCCTTTGCCTTTATTTGCTCAATCTGTCAACCCTAAGGCCCAGGATCACATAGTCAGTAGTTGGCACACTGTGACAGCCAAAGCCAAGCCTTGTTTATCACATCTAGACAGCAGACAATACTCAGTGGCTCAAGAAGTCTGTGTGTTACCCTCAATTTCTCAGCTGTCCCAGAGATCAGGCTAGTCCCTATTCTCTGCACTTAATGATTTAGTCAAATTCTCTCAGGAGTATTCTCATTGTGCTAGGGGGTTCTTCCTGCATACCTCACACTCACCCCATCCCATCCATCTTTTCTGCTTGCTGAGGAGGGCTTTTAGGCCATCTGGCTCACATGCCAGTTTTCCCTATCTCTCATCTGGCAAAATAAGAATAATCAGGGGATGGAAGCCTGACCAAGAAACCAAAACTGAAGCTAAGTAATGGGGGGACAGGAAAAGCCAAGACTGACTCAGCTGGAAGGTGCCAGAGCAGGCCCCAAATGCCTCAAAGGATTGGAGAAGGCTGCTCTCCTCTGCCCTGCTGGTCAATGGGGAACTTTCCTATTTCCAAAGGGCCCCCAGGATTTGGGGGTCTCACATGGCCATTTCTCTCAGAAGACTCACTCCCATCTCTAACATCATGCCATTGGCATTGGGTCTCACACTCTCCCATGTGTACTCGTGTGGTCCCTTAGCAGATGTGGAAGGGACAGGAGAAGTTACTCTGAGTATAAAAACCATCGATGAGGAGGAACAGAGGAACAGGGCTAGGCCACTAGTCAAGAGGGAGATTGTGAACCTCTGTTCCAAAGCTCAGCTTCAAGTTTGCATGTCATTCTGTAGTTGTTTTTTGTCTGTCTTCCCTTGTTTGGCTGTAAGCTCCTTGAGGGATCTTTGTTTATTTTATTCATTGTTTATTTTATCCACAGTGCCTGGAACACGGCCTGGCATATAGTAGGACTGATAAATTGGGGCTGAATAAATGAATGAATGAATGAATGAATGAGCAAAACAGGTCAGGGTAGGAGCAAGGTCAGAAACAAGGTTGGGGTCGGTACAGAAAGTAAGCATGAACACAGCACAAAACTCTGTGATCATAGACCCTTAAGGGACAAGTGGGAGGATGAGGAAAGAGCAAATCCTCAGTGATGTACTAAAAAACCTTTAGTGACGCCCCAGCCAGTTTGGCTCAGTGGATAGAGTGCCAGCCTGGGGACTAAAGTGTCCCGGGTTCAATTCCGGTCAAGGGCACATGCCCAGGTTGTGGGCTCAATTCCCAGTAGGGGGCGTGCAGGAGGCAGCCGATCAGTGATTCTCTCTCATCATTGATGTTTCCATCTCTCTTTCCCTTCCTCTCTGAAATCAATAAAAATATTTTATAAATAAATAAATAAATATAAAAAAACCTTTAGTGAGGTTGGCTCCTTATTGCCCAGTCTCCCATACCCCCTTACTCACATTCCAACACCTATAGCTCAGTGATGTAATTCCTCATCAGTGAGTGTAGGGTAGAGAGTGACTCTCTAAATACCCAGGAGCTGTGAGCTCTGGACAAGATGACATGATTTCTTCACATCCTCTCTCGTTACACCAAAATATTGTGTGCTATTGTGTGTAATTAGGTTGACTTGAACAAAATGGCTTGTGTTTGACAATTTCTCAACAGCCTTTGAGCTCACTGGAAAGCTCCCTCTGATGTGAACTATGAACCCAGTCCAGACAGACACTTAGGGACCATTAAACTCCAAACTAATGAGGACACTGATTACCATGGAAACTGCTGTCTCTGGTGGCCTCTGAAGGGAGAAGGAATGGGTGAGATGAAGTGGAAAGGGGATATATGGAAGTAATGGAATGGGAGCAGGAGATAGGGACTCAGGTATAGTAGAGGGAAGGACCTGCCGTTCATTACTCTCTTCTTTGGTGCCAGGCACTTGGCTTGGGGCTTGACATACATTTGATCATCACAGGCCCCTGCAACCTAGGAAAAAATTCTCTTGCCCCTCCCTCCTTAGTGACTGGCAAAGCATATGGTATTAATCTACAAGACAGCCTATTGCCATTCCCAGTGCTTGTTATTGGAAAAGGTAACCTTGAACTCCCGGCCATTTATCCCTTTGATAAAAGCTGAGTTGTGAAAAAAGATACTCATAGAGAACTGCCTGAAAAGCAGGCAGCCCATCCATTGCTGGAGATGTGTGGTTCTACAAGGCAGGGTGTGTTACCTGGAGGTTGGATCATAATCTCCAGATGTGAGAGTGTGTTTGGGCAAAGGATGGGGATGAGGTGGGTGGAGGTAGAGAGGGTGGTAGACCTCAGTACAGAGCTGGAAAAGGCACATTGGATATTGTAATAACTATGGTTTACAAACTACAGACAGTAAAGCTCAACATTTGCAAAGCTGGTTTTTCTACACTTCAGGCCACAAAAATAAACCCATGCAATAAGGCTTGACATTCAAAGGGGCAATCTTGATTGCAGCAAACAAGCAGACTTTATGTGACCATTACTATCATGCTATTGAAGTCCAAAAGATGTCTCTTTCAGGATCAGCATAATGGTTTTCTGAAATTATCATTGCACTGATTCATTTTAATCCACAATATTTCTTTGAAAGATACAAATGACAGTAAGGGAGGGTGTGAAGTATTTCTGTTTATTTAAAATAAGATGAGGGAAGATGGACGAGATGTACTTTGCCCTTTTCCTCTTGCTATTACAACTAAAAACTCTGAACATTATATATAAAACAAACCTAAGAAGACTCTGAAAGAGAGAAGAAGGCAGACCACCTAGGTCCTCAGTATGGGAGGAGTGATATGAATTTTTTTTGCCTCATATACACAGATTGGAGCTGAAGAGTTCGGCAACCCAGACACGCAAACAGGCAAAGACTAAATGGGCCCCAACTGAAGCCCACTCTCCCTAGCTAAAGGACTAGGAAAAGATCAACCTAGTAAGACAGAAAATCTTTAGATAATAATAAATAGAAAGATGTCAAAACCAAGATGAAAGAGATGTGAAAATTATCTGACAAAGTTTTTTAAAGGGGCCATCATAAAAATGCTTCAACAGCCCTAACAGGTTTGGCTCAGTGGATAGAGCGTGGGCCTGCGGACTCAAGGGTCCAGGTTCAATTCAGGTCAAGGGCATGTACCTTGGTTGCAGGCACATCCCCAGTAGGGCGTGTGCAGGAGGCAGCTGATTGATGTTTCTCTCTCATCGATGTTTCTAACTCTCTCTCCCTTTCCCTTCCTCTCTGTAAAAAATCAATAAAATATATATATATTTCAAAAATGTTTCAACAAGCAACCAACATGCTTGAAACCAATGGGAAAATTAAAGAAGTTCCGCAAAAAATGAGAGAATACAGAGACAAAGAAAGATATAGAAAGCGTCAGCATAAAATAGAAGCTACAATAAAGAACCAAACAGAAATAGAAGAACTAAAATATAAATAACCAGATTTTTAAAAATCTTCAATAATAAGCTCAGCAGAATGGAAGGGGGAAAAATCAATGAACTTAAGACAGAACAATAAATATTACTCCATCTGAACAACAGAGAGAAAACAGGCAAAAAAATTAATCAGGACAATGAAAAGACAAGCCACACACTTGCAGAAAATATTTGCAAAACACATACCTGATAAAAGACTGTTATCCAAAATATTAAAACACTATTCTAAGAGGGAAGAGGGGGGGTGGGAAGAGATTCACCAAAGAATTTATATACGTATATGCATTGCCCATGGACACAGACAATAGGGTGGTGAAGGCCTGGGAACCAAGTGGAGGAGAGCAATGGAGGGAAAAGGAGAGGACATCTGTAATACTCTCAACAATAAAGCTTTTTTTTAAATCCTCACCCGAGGATATTTTTCCATTGATTTTTAGAGAGAGTGGAAGAGAGAGGGGAAGACAGAAAGAAATATCGATGTGAGAGAAACACATCAATTGGTTGCCTCCTGCATGCGTCCTGACCAGGACCCGTGCCAGGGAGGAGCCTGCAACTGAGGTACATGCCCATGACCGGAATTGAACCCGGGACCCTTCGGTCCACAGGCTGATGCTCTATCCACTGAGCAAAACCGGCCAGGGCAACAATAAAGATTTTTTAAAAAGAAAAAACAGCCCTGACCAGTTTGGCTCAGTGCATAGAGCATCAGCTTGCAGACTGAAGGGTCCCAGGTTCGATTCCGGTCAAAGGCACAGGCCAGGGTTGTGAGCTCAATCCCCAGCAGGGGACATTCAGGAGGCAGCCAATCAATGATCCTCTCTCATCATTGATGTTTCTATATCTCTATCCCTCTCCCTTCCTCTCTGAAATCAATGAAAATATATTTTAAAAAAACACAAAAAATCAAATATTAAAACTCAACAATAAGAAAATGAACAATTTTAAAATGGGCAAAAGACACTTCTACTGAGAAGTTATACAAACGGTAAGTAAGCATATGAAATGATGCTTCATATGTCATTAGCAGATTGCAAATTAAGACAATGAGATAGCACCATATACTTACCTATTAGAAGGGCAAAATCCAAAATGCTAACAACACCCAAATACAGGCAAGGATATGGAGCAATAAGAACTCTCATTCACTGCTGGTGGAAATGCAAAATGGTACAGCCACTTTGGAAGACAGTTTTGCAGTTTCTTACAAAATTAAACATTTAAAAATAATACTAAAAAAATTAAACATCCTCTTATACAATCCAGCAATCACACTCCTTGGTATGTACCCAAATGAGTTGAAAACCGAAGTCCACACAAAAACCTGCACACTAAGGGTTATGGCAGCTTTACTGATAATGTCAAAACTTGGAAAGCAACCAAAATGTCCTCAGTGGGAGAATGAATAAACTGTGTAGTACATCCAGACAATGGAATAGTACTGATTGCTAAAAAATGAGCTATCAAGCCTTGAAAAGACAAAGGAACAAAACTTGAATGTATATGGCTCAGTCAAAGAAGCTAATCTGCAAAGACTACATACCATATGATTCCAACTACATGAAATACTGGAAAAGGCAAAACTTTTGAAATAGTAAAAGGATCAGTGGTTGCCAGGGGCTAGAGGAGAAACAGGGATGTGGAACACAGAGGATTTTTAGGGCAGTGAAACTATTCTGTATGATACTATAATGGTGGATGCATGTCATCATACATTTGTTCAAACCCATAGAATGGACAATGCCAGGAGTGAACTTTAATGTACTAGTAAACTAGGGACTTTGGGTGATGATGATAAGTCTAAGTTCATCTATTATGACAAATGTATCTATCACTGTGATCAAGATATTGATGGTGGGAGAGGCTGTTGCTGTGTGGAGGCAGGGGTATATGGGAACACCGTGTACTTTCCATTCAATTTTGCTGTGAACCTAAAACTGCTCTAAAAAAGAAAGTCTAAGATACATGCAAAAAAATGACACTAGACCATTTTCTTACACCATACTAGTATACAAGAATAAAACTCAAAATGGATTAAAGACTTTATTGCAAGACTCAAAACCATAAAACCCCTAGAAGAAAACATAGGCAGTAAACTCTCTGACATCTCTTTTAGCAATACTTTTTCTGATACATCTCCCCAGGCAAGGAAGACAAAAGAAAAATAAACAAATGCGACTACATAAAACTAAAACAGCCCTAGCCGATTTGGCTCAGTGGCTAGAGCATTGGCCTGCGGACTCAAGGGTCCCGGGTACGATTCTGGTCAAGGGCACATGCCGGGCTTGCGGGCTCGATCCCCAGTAGGGGGCATGCAGGAGGCATTCAACTAATGATTCTCTCTCATCATTGATGCTTCTATCTCCCTCTTTCTCTCTTCCTCTCTGAAATCAATAAAATATATTAAACAAACAAAAAACTAAAACATTTTTTTCACAGCAAATAAAACCATTAACAAAATGCAAAGACAACCTAGTGAATGGGAGAACATATTCACCAATATACACCTGATAAGAGGTTATTATCCAAAATTTATACAGAACTCATACAACTCAACACCAAAAAAAACAACAACCAAACAATCCAGTTAAAAAATAGGCAAAGGATCTAAATAGCCATTTCTCCAAAAAGGACGTATAGATGGCCAATAGACATATGAAAAGATGCTCAACATTAGTAATCATCAGAGAAATACAAATTAAAACTACAATGAGAAAAAAACTACAATAAGATATCATCTCACACCTGTCAGAATGGTGATCATCAATAAATCAACAAACAACAAGTGCTGGTGAGGATGTGGAGAAAAGGGAGCCTTTGTGCACTGTTTGTGGGAATGCAAAGTGGTGCAGCCACTGTGGAAAATAGTATGGAGCATCCTCAAAAAATTAAAAATGAAACAGCCTTATGTACCAGCGATTTCATTTCTGGGTATATGTTCAAAGAAACCCAAAACACTAATTTGAAAGAATATATGCACCCCTGCATTCATTGCAGCATTTATTTACAATAGCCAAGATATGGAAGCAACCCAACTGTCCATCAATAGACTAGTAGATTTTAAAAAAAGGCTGTGGTACACATACAGAATGGAATGCTACTCAGTCGTAAAAAAGAATGAAATCTTGCCCTGGCAAGGTGGCTCAGTTGGTTGGAGCACCATCCCATATACAAAAGGTTGTGGGTTTGATTCCCGATCAGGGCACATACCTAGGTTTCAGGTTCTATCACTGGTCAAGGTGTGTATGGGAGGAAACCAACAGATGTTTCTCACATCTATATCTCACTCCCTTTCTCCCACTCTCCCTCTTTCTTTCTTTTTTAAATATATGTTTATTCACATATAATACCTCAATAAAAAAAAATGAAAAAAAAATATATGTTTATTGATTTCAGAGAGGAAAGGAGAGGGAGAGAGAGATAGAAACACCAATGATGAGAAAGAATCACTGATTGGCTGCCTCTTGCACGCCCCCACCCACCACCCCCACCACCCCCACCCCCCTTCAGCCCCCCCACCCCCCACCCCCGGCACATGCCCTTGACCGGAACCAAACCTGGGACCCTTCAGTCCTCAGGCTGACACTCTATCCACTGAACAAACTGCCTAGGGCTCCCTTCCTCTTTCTAAAAACATCCTTGGGAGAGGATTTTTTTTAAAAAGAATAAAATCTTACCTTTTGCTACAGCATGAATGGACCTAGAAGGTATTATGCTAAGTGAAATAAGTCAGTCACAGAAAGACAATAGGATTTCACTCATATGTAGAATCTAAAGAACAAAGATAAATGAACAAACAAAATTGAAACAGACTCATAGATGCAGAAAACAGACTGATGGTTGCCAGAGGGAATGGGATTTGGGGGACTGGGTAAAAAAAGATGAAGGGATTAAGAAATACAAATTGGTAGTTACATGGGGATGTAAAGTACAGCATAGGGAATATAATAGTATTGTAATAACTGTACGGTGCCAGGTGGGCACTGGAAATATCGAGTGAAACACTTTGTAAAGCAAGCATGTCACACTCAAAGGCTAACACGGGCCAAATAAACAAGGTTTAAGTTGATGTGGGCTGCAAAAAAACAAAAGCTTCAATTTTCATAGAAGCATAAGTTTATTTCTATAGAGACATGCTGAATACAAATGGCTGAAATAAATGAGTAATCATTAACATAAAATAATAGAACATTTTAATAAAAATTAATATTTTTTCTTGAACATTAACTCACCAGACACTGAATAACTGCACAAATTAATAAGCAAATAAACCTATTTTTCTTGTTCTCTGAAAGTTTCCTGTTGCGCACACCAAACAAGTCAGTCTAAGACTAATGATGTGGCAATCGGCTGCTAAAATATTTGCTGGTAGTATTAGTGGAGAGAAATGGTGCGCCTGCATGTAAGGCGCATAAGGGAAATGAATGCAACACAATTATAGTAATCAGTCATTAGCAAACATTGTAGTTTGTTCTTAATAATTATGTCTAACAGGATATTGTAAAAATTAAGTTATGAAATTTTTATCAAAACGTTTCTTACATACCGTTATATTGGCTGGGCTGCAAAAATATTGGTTGTGCGCCACATGCGGCCCACGCCCATGAGTTTGACATGCTTGTTGTAAAGTATATGATTGTCTAACCACTATGCTGTACACCTGAATCTAATACAAAATAATATTGAATGTTAACTGTAATTCAAAAATAGAATTTGAAAAAAAAAAGAACCCCTACCAAATATAATCTATTAAAAATGTTTTTTAATTGAACAGAAACTCAGGGACCTATAGGACAACAACAGAGGATCTAATGTGGTTGAAAAAGTACTCAAAGCCTGGCTCAGTGTGGTTCAGTGATTGAGGGTTGACCCATGAACCAGGAGGTCACGAATCAATTCCTGGTCAAGGCACATGCCTGGGTTTTGGGCTTAATCCCGAGTAGGGGGTGTGCAGGAGGCAGCTGATTGATGTTTCCCTCTCATCATTGATGTTTCTATCTCTCTCCCTCTCCCTTCCTCTCTGAAATCAATTAAAAATGAGAGAAAAAAAAAGAATGAAGACAAGCCCTGGCTGGTATGCTAAGTGGTTAGAGCTTCTGCCTGCACACTGGAGGGTCTTGGGTTCGATTCCAGTCAAAGGCACATACTGGAAAATCAGGAAGGAATAACATAATAAGCAAAACTATGGGGAATACAATAGACTTTCTTTGTCCTATTGAAATGTCTGTTATGTTTGAAGGTTGAAGCAAACATTAGAAACTAATGTGGTTCTGAATTCATGTAGACGACATTTAAGACAACTGTATTGTGAAATGGGTGAGGGTAAAGGGATGCAAAAGGAGGTAAGGTTTCTATGCTTCACTCAAACTGGTAAAATGGCAACATAATAGATTTTGGCATGTGTGCTCCTGCCTGCACACACAGACACAAATGTACCAAGAGTAACCATTAAAAAAGTTATACAAAGAGATACACTCTCACACACTACTGATAAATCACAATGCAATTCTAAAAATGTTCAAGTAACCCAAAGGAAGGTAGGACAAAGAAACAGATAAATTAACACAGAAAGAACAAACAGAAAACAAAAAATTAAATGGCAGACTTAAGCCCTAACATATTAATAATTACCTTAAAAGTAAATTATCTACTAGTATATACTAGTATGGCAATTAAAAAACAGAGACTGGCAGAGTAGATTTAAAAATATGACCCAATTAGAGGTAAAATCTCAAAATATAATGATGTTGGAAGTAAAAGGATAGAAATACACACACACACACACACACACACACACACACACACACACACACACATACACACACACATATATAATGAAAACATTAATAAAGAAAAGGTAGTGGTTATGTTTATATCAAATAAAGTAGATGTTAGAGCAAAGAAAATTACTGGAGACAGAGAGGGGCATTGCATAATGATAAAAGGGTGAATTCACCAAAAATACAAAGTGATCCTAAGTGCTGATTTGCAACAGAGGAGCAAAATACGTAAAGAAAAACCTGATAAAACTGGAAGAAGAAACAGAAAAAGTAAAAATTACAGTTGGACACATCAATACTCTTCTGTTAACAATAAATAGAAGAATTGGACAGAAAGAATATAGACAAGTTGATAACACTATCAGCCATCGGGGGAATCTAAACAACATTTATAGAACACATCACCCAACCACAGCAGTATAAACATTGTTTTCAAGTGACCATGGAACATATGTCAAGATAGAATAGATTCTAGACCATAAACAAACCCTAATACATTTAAAGGAATTGAAATCATATGGTGTATATTCTACAACCACAAAGGAATCAAAGTAGAATTCAGTAACAGAAAGGTAACAGGACAATCTGCAAACACTTGGAAACCAATAATTCACTTCTCAATAATTCATGAGCCAAAGAATCTCAAAGAAACCTAAAAGTATATTAAACAGAATGAGAATAAAAATACAATATATCAAAACATATGAGATACAGTCAAAGTAATACAGAAAAGCAGATTTATGGCACTGAATGCATATATTAGAAAAAGACGAAAAGTCTGAAATCAATCATCAAAGCTCCCACCTCAAGAACCAGAAGAGTGACCTACAACCAAAGAAGGCAGAAGAAAGAAAAACAGAGCAGAAATCAATGAAATTGAAAACAAAAAAGCAATAGGGAAAAATCAATGAAACAAGCTGGTTCCTTGAAAAGACCAATAAAATTGACAAATATATAACAAGACTGACCAAAAAAAACACACAAATAAAAAAAAGAGAGAAAACACAAATTACCAATATCAGGAATAAAGCAGGAAATATCACTACAAATCTTGCAGACATAAAACACTAATAATGTAATACTACAAACAACTCCACACACATAAGGTTGACTACTTATATGAAATGAAAAAATTCCTCAAAAAACACAACCAAAATTCATCCAATATGAAATACAGTATGATTAGCCCTATAACTGTTAAGGAAAGCATTTTTAAAATATATTTTGATTACAAAGAGGAAGGTCGAGGGCAAGATAGAAACATCAATGATGAGAAAGAATTACTGATTGGCTGTCTCTTACATGGCCCTGACTGAGGATTGGGCCCTCAACCCAGGCATGTGACCTGACCAGAATGGAACCTCAACCTCCTGGTTCATAGGTTGACCCTGAATCACTGAGCCAAGCTGGCCGAGCAGGAAAACATTTTCTTATTTTAAAATTCCCCAAAATGCAATCTTTTGACCCAGGTGTTTTCACCAAACATTGAAAGAATTAATATTGGTTTTAAACTGTCTTTTCCAGAAAAACTAAAGAGGAGGGAACACTTCCAAATTCTTTTGATAAAGCTAGAATTACCCTGATACCAAAACCAAACAAAAAAGTACCAAAAAAGAAAATTACAGACCAATGTCTGTCATTAATGTAGATTTAAAATATTAGCAAATAGAATATATCAATATATAAAAAGAATTTTAAACCATGACCAAGTATAAGACTAGCTCAAATATTGACCATAAATCAATGCAATCCACCATATCGACCTGCTAAATAAGAAAAATAAACAGTTCAATCGATGCAGAAAAAATGACAAAATTCAAGACCATTCATGTTAAAATCTCTCAGAAAAATAGAAACAGAGGAGAACTTCCTCAACTTGATAAAGAGCATCTACAAAAAACCTATAACTATTATGATACTTAATGGTGAAGTTGAAATGCTTTCCCCCAAGATCCAGAACAAAGCAAGGCTGCCCGTCCTCACCACTATTATTCAACATAGTGCTGAAAGATAAAACCAATGCAATGAGGCAAAGAGGGAAATAAAAGGATACAGATTGGGAAAGATAAAATAAAAATGTCTCTATTCATAGATAACATGATTCTCTAGGTATAAAATTCCAAAAAATCTACACACAAAATAATATTCCCAGAAATAGTAAGTCAGTTGAGCAAGGTCACCCAATGCATGATAATCATATAAAAGTCTACTGTATTTCTACATACTAGAATAAACATATGGACACTGAAATTAAAAATATAATACCATGAACAATACCTCAAAAATTAAAATGCTTACGTGTAAATCTGACAAAATATAAGACAAACTTATATGCTGAAAATAACGAAAACTCATGAAGTAACACAAGGAAAATATAAATAAATGGTAATACATACCCAGGTGTCAATTCTCCCCAAATTTATATATGGCTTTAACACAATTCCTATGAAAATCACACTAAGATTTTTTGATAGATATAAACAAGATTATTCAAAAATTTATATAGAAAAGCAATTTGGAAAAGAAGAATACAATTGAAGGAAAGGGTCTACCTAATCTCAAGACTTATTACAAAGCTATAGTAATGGAGACTGTATGGTATTGGTGAAAGAACAGACACATAGATCAATGGAACAGAGCAGAGAACCCAGAAATAGACTCACACAAATATGCCCAACCGATTTTTTACAAAGGTACAAACCAATTCAATGGAAGAAGCATAGACTTTCCAACAAACGGTGCGGGGGCAATTGGACAACCGTAGGTTAAAAACTGAACTTTGACCTAAGCCTTACACAAAAATAAACTTTACATAAAAATAAACACAAAATGGATCACAGATTTGAATTTATAACCTAATGCAAAACATTTTTTCCTAAAAAACAGCACAAAATCTTTGGAATCTAACGTTAGACCAGGGATATGCAACCAGTGTGCTGCAGGAGTTTCTAAAACATGCAATACCCAACTATTTAGTCAGGGGCACTGACCTCTTTTCCCTTAGATTGTCAAATAAAAAATGACAATAGCTAACACAACAATAGCTGTCCCGTATGATGAATCAAAATTATGCATATTTTTTGTCAGATCGGCAAAATATATAATAATGTGTTTTTGGTGGCTACAGAATTTTAGCAATTAGTTTAGGGGAACCATGAGATGAAAAAGATTGAAAATTGTTGGGTAATACAAAGAGATTTGCCATAATAAACTGAACCCATAGAAGGAAAAATGGATAAATTGGACTTCATCAAAATTTAAAACTTTCACTCTGAGAAACATCAGGTAAAGAGATGAACGGACAAGTCATGGAGTGGGAGAAAATATTTGAAAACCACTTATCCAACAAAGAACTATTATCTAGAATATATTTTTTAAAAATCTCAAAACAACAGTAAAATGGGCAAATGACATAAGCATTTTACCCAACAGGTTATGGCACAGAGGGTAAATGAGCACATGCAAAGATGAACATCATTACCCACTAGGGAAATGCAAATTAAAACCACAGTGAGATGTCACTACAGAATGGCTAAAATACAAAAAAGAAAATGACAATACCAAATGCTGGTGAGGATTCAGAGAAACTGGATCCCTCATACATAGCCAACTCTGGAAAATAGTTTCTTAAAATAGTACACATACACTTATGGGCATTATGGGCAATTGCACTCTTGGTCATTTTCTCCTAGAGAAACAAAGACTTGTGGTCACATAAAAACCTGTATATGGATGTTTATAGCAGATTTATTCATAATAGCACCAAACTGGAAACAACCCAGATGTCCTTCAACAGGTGCATGGTTAAAGTACAGTACATCAAAATCACAGAATACTACTTAGCAATAAAAAAGAATGAAATATTGATATATACAACAACTTGGACAAATGTCCACTTCCTTCATTTGTTCCAAGGAGGGGAGGGGTTGTCTCAAGGGCCTTCCATTTTGGGAATTCAAGATACAGATGAGCAGGGTGGGACAGGATGGGAACAGGGCTTTAAAATTTTTAATGTAAAAATTTTAGAACTTTTAGAGACTCAAGAACAAACATAAAGAAGTACTTCCTGGGGAGGATCCAAGATGGCGGCATAGATAAACATCTGGGCTGCTGCCGCCCACAATATTTTCCAAAACTACAACTAAAAGACAGAACGTCTATCACCCAGAACCACGGGAAAGCTGGCTGAGCGGAACCTCTACAACTAGACCGAAAGAGATAGGAGCAATCAGGGCACAAACGCTGAAAAACTGAGGTACAGGGGAGTGCACGCGGGATACGAACTGGCGGCGGAGCCCAGCTGGAGGCAGGTGTTGCTTTCTTCAATCTGAAGAGAGACAAGCCCCCAGTCTCTCTGAAATCCAGTTTCTGGGGAGAGACTGGGCTGTCTGCCAGTGGGTCGGAGAGTGAGGGTGGCTTACTAGCAGAGCTGCGTGGAGGTAGAATTGTTGGCTGTGCCGGGGCGCGAGACTGCGGGGACGCAGTTGCAGGGACGCGGTTGGAGGCGGCTCACTGCCAGCCATGGCTGTTGGCCACGTCCTAGCCTAGTGATGCCCTGAGACTCCGCCCCGCACAATCTACAAACACACCCAAGCTCCTAGCAGTGGATTTTGCATATGAATGGCCTTCTCTATTGCAGTTTAAACTAGTAAAATTGCAACCAGTACAGACAGCTCCAAGGCCTCCAAACTCCAAGCAGGGAGGAGAGAACGCCAGTTCTCACTGTAGCTCCTGCAGGGTAGCCTCAGACAGCAGCTGAACTAGCCAATGCACCTAGTGGTCAGCGTCAGACACCAGATTTCAACTCCTCACATCCATAAGTGACACATTCGGGAGGCGGACTCAGTGAGCACCAAAGCCACACTCAAACAAGCCCTGTACCACAAGCGTGTCTCCAGCGCAGCAGCGCTTCCATTATAGACACAGCAGGTCCTCACAGCCAATTGGCCTGGAGATCAATTCCTCCCAGTGTACCAACAGCAATCAAGGCTTTTAACTACACCAAGACTTTCCACTCAGCCCACAAAGGGGTGTGTACCAAGAGCGACCACCTAGGGTGATTGGGGAAGCTGAGCTACCAGCCCCTATAGGTCACTGACCACACAAAGCCACTCCATCAACACAGGGAGGCAGCCAAAATGTGGAGACACCGAAGTATGTCACAAATAGGAGAGATGAAGGAAAGTAAACTAATGGACGACACTGTTCAGAACCACATTTATAAGGTTACTCAAGAATCTTCTAAAAACCGCTGAGAAACTTGAAGAGACCTTCAAGGACCTTAATGAGAATACCAAAAAAATGGAAAAGGACCAGTCAGAAATTATGCATACACTGTCTGAAATAAAGAATATACAGAAACTCAACTATAGACCACCGTACCCCAAGAGTCAAACCAAAGATCTGGAATATGAGGAAGCAAAAAACACCCAACCAGAGAGGCGGAAAGAAAGAAGAATCCAAAAGTGTGAGGATAGCGTAAGGAGCCTCTGGGATGGCTTTAAGCGTACCAACATCTGAATTTTTGGGGTGCCAGAAGAAGAGAGAGAGCAAGATACTGAAAAACTATTTGAAGAAATAATGACAGAAAACTTCCCCCACCTGGTGAAAGAAATAGACATACAAGTTCAGGAAGCGCACAGAACCCCAAACAAGAGGAATCCAAAGAGGACCACACCAAGACACATCATAATTAAAATGCCAAGGGCAAAAGACAAAGAGAGAATCTTACAAGCAGCAAGAGAAAAACAGTTACCTACAAGGGAGCACCCATACGACTGTCAGCTGATTTCTCAACAGAAACTATGCAGGCCAGACGGGAGTGGCAAGAAATATTCAAAGTGATGAACAGCAAGAACCTACAACCAAGATTACTCTACCCAGCAAAGCTATCATTCAGAATTGAAGGTCAGACGAAGAGCTTCACAGACAAGAAAAAGCTAAAGGAGTTCATCACCACCAAACCAGGATTACATGAAATGCTGAAGGGTATTCTTTAAGAAGAGGAAGAAGAAAAAAAAGGTAAAGGTAAAAATTATGAACAACAAAAAGACATCAAATACATACCTACCAACAAGTGAATCTAAAAATCAAGTGAATAAAAAATCTGAAGAACAGAATGGACTGGTGAATACAATAGAATCAGGGATATAGAAAGGGAGGGGATGGACAATTATGAGGGGGAAGGGGGTCTGAGGGGTGCAGGAAGAGATTGTACAAAAATCTTACACTTATGGATGAAGACAGTGGCAGGGGGGTCAGGGCATGGGGGGGTGGGGAATAAGGAGAAGGGGAGCTATTGGGGGGGAGGGGAAAGAGGAACACCTATAATAATCTGAACAATAAAGATTTATTTAAAAAAAAAAAAGAACTGCTTCCTGGGCATTCAATAGAGCCCATTTTGGAAGGTGGGAAAGAAGTTTAGGGAAGGTACATTCAGTTGGTACAAACCAAGGTCTGCTAGTTGTAGTGAATGACTTAAGGAGAGTGGTTGTGGCCTTTTAAAAGTGAGATGGGACAGGGTAGATTTGAGACCTAAACTGAAAGGACTCTGTTCCCAGGAATGTAAGGAAATGTCTTTGTTCTAATACACAAACTTAATGGTTTGCTGGTCAAGAGACCTGAAAAATTGGAAAAAGCCACATTGCCTCCTGGACATTAGGAGTTATGGGAAGTCCAGTGTCAGAGCACCTTCAGCTGTTGGTATAATATTTGTTATGTAATTCTCAAACACGACAAGTGTCTGCATTGTGTTCAAGCTTGGAAATAAAGTAGGGAGTGAGAGCCTATGAAAAATTCTACAAGCCCAGTTGCTGCACAAAACCTGCAAAGGCTGGATCTTCCAGGCCTAGTTTCAAACCGAGCTCTGAACCGGAAACACCAGTTGCTATGGTGTCTAATAGGGGCATGTCTAGGGTCTCCCAGCAGCCAATCCCAGTGCCAGCGCCTTGGGGGCGTGGCCATGTTGAGACAGTGGCCAATGGCAGAGAGGACAATGAATAGTGGGCGGGCAACCAGGGTCTTAAACGAACAGAGCAGCCCGCCACTTGAGGCTGAGATCAGCTACCTGTTGGACGGTTTGAGCAGTTGGACTGAACTGTAACGGGTCCTCTCGCATCCACCAAACTTCGGTTCTCGCCAACCGTTAAACTCCATGGAAGATCTGCAGCTTGAGTATCAGCGGCTAAAACGTCGCCACCTCCGCGAGAAAAAAGAGCTGCAGGACCGCATCCAGGCCATGAAGAACTCAGTCCCTAAGAACGACAAGAAGAAAAGAAAGCAGTTGCTCCTTGACGTGGCCCGCCTTGAGGCTGAAATGGAGCAGAAACAACAGCAGGAGCTGGAGAAGTTCATAGAGCTTCCCCCTGCTAACAGCAACCTCGATTCCCTCACTGAGGGTCTGGCCAAGATGGATCTTGAGAACCGGCCTCCTTGCCTCTCGAGGGCCCAGAGAAGGCGCGAAAGAAGGGCGGCGCTCCAGAGAGAGCGCCAGAAGATGGCGGCGGCCGACGCGGAAGATGTGGGGTACCTGGCCGGCTGTCGCCGCGATGAGGAGGAGAAGCTAGCGGTTATCCTGGAGGCCAAGAACCTGGAGATGAAGGAGATCCCAGCCGATAGCCACTGCTTGTACCGCGCGGTCCAAGACCAGCTGTCGTTCTCTGTGACAGTGGAGAGCCTGCGGGGCCGCGCAGCCAACTACATGCGGAAGCACGTCGACGAATTCCTGCCCTTCTTCAGCGACCCTGAAACCGGCGACGTCTACACCCGCGACGACTTCTTCAACTACTGCGACAACATCGTGCACAACGCATCGTGGGGAGGCCAACTCGAGCTGAGGGCCCTGTCGCACGTCCTGCAGTGCCCTATCGAGGTGATCCAGACGGAGTCGCCCGTCCTCCTCATCGGGGAGGAGTACACCAAGAAGCCGCTCACCCTCGTCTACAGGCGCTACACTTCCAGCTTTGGCGGGGAGCACTACAACTCGGTGAAGCCTCTCAAAGCCGAAGCCAGCGCCGTGGGGGGCGTTGCCCCGCCGTTCTTGTAGGCCGTCGCCTATGCTGCCCTTGCTGTTGCCTTGGCTGCCCGAGCCGCCACCTGGTCTCCTCAGTAGGCTTTGTTGTTTCCTTTGCCTTGCTCTGGTTTTTTTCTTCGTCTTATTCAAAATTTAACAGCCCCCAGCCCCGCTTTTCCACCTGGTCGTTCTTCCTCCTCCCCCTTTCCCTCCGTGCCTCCTTAGCAGGGTGGGGAACAGGGACTTGGTACAGGGAAGGGGTCTGTATTGTACCACTTGAGGAGCGTCCTGTTTTAAAGTTCCAACCACTTCTTGCCCTTAAGGGTTTTTGCCTCCCTGGCCGATGAGAATTGGTTGTGTTACAAATAATTTGGGGGTTAAAATGGAAACTGGGTTTGATGGCGTTCTTAACTTGGGGAAAATCAGTTTAGCTCAGAATCTTCAGATTGTCCATGAATATACTGGATTACTTAGATAGAATGCCTTTTGCCTAGTTCTTGGTGGTGGGGGGGGGGGGGGTTGTATCATGGGCTGTTTGGGGGTTTCTTTTTTCCAAACTACTGTACATGTTGAAATAATCACCTATCTCTTGTCTCCAACTGTAAGTTTCAATAATGTTGGAAGTGCTTCAGGTTGTCTACATATGCTATTACCATTCACTACTGACGTTTGAGATCGTCTCCTTTAAGAAGATTTCTTCTATGAATTTCCTGGAGAGGCTTCCCTCCTGGGTGTTTCTGTCATACCCTGTGTGTATCACCATAACGTGTGTTGTCTCTCTCCCTCAGGTAGTTGGTAGAGCCTTTGGAGCAGAGTATGCATATTTATATCCCAGCAACTAGCACAGCGGCTGGCACATAATAGGTACTCAATAAATATTTAGTTGAATCAAATGCCTCCTGCTTGCTTATGGCAAATCAAGTCTGCACTCTTCTGGCTGACTGTATGTACATCCTCCCTAAGGCAGGCCAGCCTACTGATTCAATCTTGCTTCTTTTTACTTATTAGCACAAGTCTGTTACATGTCCATTTCCTTTTGTTCTTCAGTAGGTCTTTCATTTTGCCCTCTTTTGTAATATAGCTTAGTGGTTGGGCTCTGGAAACTAGATTCAATGGAGTTGGGTTCAAATCCCAGTATAAGGGAAGACTGTTAGACCAGTTACTTTAACGTCTCTGAACCACAATTTCTCATCTGTAAAACAAGGACAACTATAACAACACCTATTCTTATGGCAGTTGTGAGGATTAATTGAGAAAATCCATGTAAAATATGTAGACTAGTCTCCTGGCAGGAAGTGAGTACTCAGAGAAGGCTAGGTATTATTATTATGCAACTTTATTCATTTAACATACCTAACATGCTATGCTGAGGTAAATAAAGACATATAAGGTACTCTCCTTGGCTTCAAGCAGTTCTCAGTCTAGTGAGAGACAGCTGTGAATAAAGAAAATCATAGTCCAATACTAACATAGGGAGCAGAATAAAGTGTTGTAACTAACAGTTAAGAAGAGGGCGTATCACCTGCAGGTAAAAGATAGGAAATGCTTCCTGGAGGAAGTGATCCTTGAGTCAAATCCTAAGTAACTAATAGAAATTTGCCAGGCAGACAAGGGAGAGAAGGGCATTCCAAGCAGAAGGCACATCCCATGTTAATGCATGAAAGCCTAAGAGAATATGATAGGTTTGGAGAATTAGGAGAATCTGGTAAAATATAGGTTAGGATCCATGGAGAACAGGGGGGAAGAAGGATGTCATATCAGATCAGAAAGGATCTCATAAGTCAGATAAGGAGTTTGATCTTTAAGAGAATGCTCCCTCAATGCCGAAGTTATTTCCTGCATTCTTACCAAATTACGATTTGATTGTTTACTTGTCTCTTCTGTTGAACTATGGACACCTTAAGGGCTCAAACCCTGTGTCTTGTTCTTTTCATTCCCAGGGCCTAGCATTCAGATAGCACACAATGAATATGGAAAGAAGGAAGGAAGGGACTTCTGCAAAGTCACACAGCTACTCAGTAGAAGAGGTAGGATTCAAATCCTGATCTCCAGAGTATTTTTAAGCGCTGTACCACATTTCTCAGAGTTGGCTATAGAAGTAAGAATTTAAACCTTTCATTTAATGCAAGCTTCATTATATTGGAGTTTTTCCTTTCATGGCTTAATGAAAACTCTTGACACTACCAGGTAAATTCAAATATCAAAAATACTTTGTAAAGATAGTTTGAACACTTATGGATTAAGTAATTATTCTATAAATTTTTGGCAAATTACACTATACACAATTTGAACTTTTCTGGTGTTATTGCTGGCATTACAGATACAAATGTCAGTAGAGTATTACTCAAGATAAAACAGCAGTAGACACACTAAAGCCAACCAAAGAATGCCTCAACTGCCAGCCAAGCACCTCAATTCAGATGAGCAGGAAAAGGTCTACTTTAACATTTCTTTCATGAATCATACAATTATCCAAGATAACAAATCTGTGTTAAGATCCTTATGGAACAAAAGAACATCTATCATCTCTACCAGTGAAGTCACATCAGGAAATATTTGAAAGGTCATCTCATTTCTATGGTCATGCGTAGATTAATTAAAATGCTTTCTACATTCTGGACTCTTAGTTTTTCCCCATCCCACCTCACTCTATATACTGTTGCCCAGTTTATCTTAGCTGTGTGACCTTGGGCAAGTCACTTAACTTCTCAGGGTCTGTTTCCTCAACTGCTAAAGGAGGAGGCTGTGCCAGATTAGTGCTTTTTATACTGTTACTTAGAGCCCTTGAGTCCCTCAGACACCCAACCTTGGTGTTGTGGGTGCCACTAAGCAGGTTAGGGAAAAGATGGGCTGAGTAGGCATGGCAGGGGTATCCATCTCCAGCACAGCAGCCCTTTTGAAATCATGGCCTGTCTAAAACTTGGTTTGGAAAAAGAGTTCTGCTACAACAAAAAGCTTAAGTACAATTATACTTACACTAGAGGCCCGTTCGTGCAAGAGTAGGCCTTCCTTCCCCCAGCTGCCGGCACCGGCTTCCCTTCAGCACCCGGGACCCGGGCTTCCCTCCGGCCGCCGGCAGGCACCTGGGACCCAGACTTTTCCTTTGCGCCCCGGCTTTGTCCAGAAGGAGGTCCAGTCTAATTAGCATATTATGCTTTTATTATTATAGATGATTTCTAATGGTCCTTCCAGTTCTCCTAAATTAAGATTTTATAAAAATCTTCTATATAGCCCTAGCTTTTTTGGCTCAGTGGATAGAGCATCAGCCTGTCCCAGGTTCAATTCCAGTCAAGGGCACATGCCTGGGTTGCGGGTTCAATCCCCAGTGTGGGGTGTGCAGGAGGCAGCCGATCATTGATTCTCTCTCATCATTGATGTTTCTCTCTCTCCCTCTCATTTCCTCTCTGAAATCAATAAAAATATATTTAAAATTTAAAAAATCTTCTATACACAATAGGGATTTAATATGATAAAGTGTTTACATACAGAAACACAATAAACAACTAATTTATATTATTCTTTTTTTAATATTTTATTGATTTTTTACAGAGAGGAAGGGAGAGGGATAGAGAGCTAGAAACATCGATGAGAGAGAAACATCGACCAGCTGCCTCCTGCACACCCCCTACCGGGGATGTGCCCGCAACCAAGGTACATGCCCTTGACCGGAATCGAACCTGGGACCTTTCAGTCCGCAGGCCGACGCTCTATCCACTGAGCCAAACCGGTTTCGGCTATTCTTTACTTATTAATCTTGGTATCTCAAAATAAGATGCAATGCAATGCTTATAATGACAATTTAATATGCACTCTGAAAGTAATTGGCAACTCCCATAAAGACTGTCATTTTGGAAGCCATAGAAAAAAATGGCTCACAAAGTTCAGGACCAAATTCAAATTCTGTTTGTTTTTTTTTCTCTTAGACAACAGTAAAGCTATACCTTAATCCAAGCAAATGAACACGAACAAATTTTCTTTAGTCTCACAATTACTGAGTTTCCAAGTCTCCTCCACAAGTACTACCTTTTTTTAAAAATATATTTTATTGATTTTTCACAGAGAGGAAGAGAGAGGGATAGAGAGTTAGAAACATCGATGATAGAGAAACATCGATCAGCTGCCTCTTGCACAACCCCTACTGGGGATGTGCCCGCAACCAAGGTACATGCCCTTGACCGGAATCGAACCTGGGACCTTTCAGTCCGCAGGCCGATGCTCTATCCACTGAGCCAAACCGGTTTCGGCAGTACTACCTTATTACTTTGTATTCCTGCCCAAGGCTGACCCAGAAAGTTAAATTTATTAGTCATTAGAGGTGCCAGACAAATAAAACACTAGGTAATTTGCCAGTCTCCCTTCCTCTCAGCTAAAGTGAGGGGTCTCAAGGGGAGGTTTATTAGAATCATCTGGGAAGCTTTTCCAACCTATACTTAGGTCCCATTCTCCTCTCCCTCTTGCAAAGCATTGTTTTAGCCAAGGACTTCATTCTGCCCCACATAAAAGGCCCTGTCCATCTTTTTTTTATTGATTTCAGAGAGGAAGGGAGAGATAGAAACATCAATGATGAGAGAGAGAATCATTGATCTGCTTCCTCCTGCACGTCCCCCACTGGGGATCAAGCGTGCAACCTTGGGCATGTGCCCTAGGCCAGAATCGAACCTGGGACCCTTCAGTCCGAAGGCCGACGCTCTATCCACTGAGCCAAACCAGCTAGGGCTGTCCATCTTTTTAAATCCAGCTCAATTTAAGATTGATGGAGTAAAAACAATTGAATTTGGAAGACACTGGCTTTGTCACAACTGGTTGGGCAAGTAACTTAACCTTTCTGGTGTCAGTTTTTCCTCTGATTTTTGAGGTCCCCTTCCAACTTTGAAATTCTATGACAGCATATCATGTCTAAGAAGCTTTCTGAATTCCTAGCATAGAATGACTTGTCATTTCTTAGTTTTCTAAAAGCCTGTGCAATGTTACATATCACCTAGTTATATACTGTCCTATATTGCCCTCTAGTTGTTTTTACATGAAAATTTTTTTCTTTTCAACTATATTTAGTTTAATACCTTATTTTCCAGGCCAGAAAATAAGCTTATTTTCTACTTATCTTAAATCTACTAGGACAACTCGGGGTGTATCCTAAGGTAATCAGTATATATTTATAATGATTTGTTCAAAGCAATGACACCCCCAAATTATATTTTTACATCAGCACTGTGCAGTAGAAATATAATGTAAGCCACAAATGTGAGCCCAATATGTAAATTTAAGTTTTCTAGTAGGCACGTGAAAAGACAAGTGAAATTAATTTTAATACATTTAACCCAATATATACAAAATAACAGCATTTCAACAACGTAGTATAAAAATTACTGATATATTCTTGTTTAGTAATAACTTTTCAAACTCCGGTGTCTGTTTCACATTTACAACACATCTCAATTAAAAATAGACATTCAAGTCCTCAATAGTCCCATGTGGCTAGTGGCTATGTATTGACACTGAGCACTTACTTCATAAGTACCAACTGGGCTAGCCAGAGGGTAGCAAAAATTAATCAGACTCATTCTAGTAAGGGATATACACAGAACTGTAGATGCACAGAACTGTGCTTGGCTGGGGCGGGTGGGGGTGTGTCAAGGAAGGTTTCACAGAGGAAAACTTTTGAAAGGCAGTGGGTGGGAGGAAGGGTGACCTGAGGCGGAAGCGGGAGGGAGAGGATTGGGTGGGAGGATCCTGGAGCTCCAGCTGTGGAGGCGACACTAGCACTTGGCGCTCAGACCTGCGGGCCTCGGGTGCGGCGCAGCGGCTGGAGCCCAGGGAAGCGCGCCGCTCGTGCTCGGTACTCGGCCTCGCCGTAGCTGGGTCTCTGAGCCCTCGGAGCTTCCCAGCTCAGCCTCCGCGACGAGGAGCAAGTCGTAAAAAGGGCTGCGCGTTTTGCTCATGCGCTTGTTTTTCTCCGAGGCCGCCTCCAAGTAACAACAGCCTGGTCAGATGAGCCAGCGGAAACGGTTGCCAGGGCAGGCCATCAGCCGCTTCAGAAGGTTCTTTGGCGCTTCGGCAACAATGGGGCCGCTGGACCGAAGTAGCGCCCCTTCCGGTTTCGTAGGTTCTCACGGCGCTGGTAGCTGTGTTTTACCCCGGAAGTGAGGTCTTCCGGGTTCCTCCCTCCCTCAAGATGGCCGCGGCCGAAGAGAACGAGTTACCGCTGCCACGGCTACCCGAGCTGTTTGATATCAGCAGACGGCTTCTGGACGAAGTGGAAGTAGCGACTGAGCCCACCGGTTCCCGGGCAGTCCAAGAGAAGGTGTTGAAAGGACTCCAGCTCCTTAAGCAGGCCGCCGAGATGTTAGCGCAGCTCGACTTGTTCAGGTATGGGGAGAGGGTAATAGCTGACAACGTAGGTAATAATAGTTACCAAGGGTGGAGCCATTGGGCCTGGGTGGAGGAAACTAAGACTAAGGGCCTCTCGTGCCTACCTCCCATTGTGATCTCCTGTACATTGTTTACATTCGCCACCTCTCTTCCCGAGTAGTCAATATCCCACGACTCTGTTACATAGTATCGGCTGTTGACGGGTGCGAGCGCCCAGCCACTTGGAAGAAACCAGGCCACTGTTCCCCTAGCCTCCTCCCTCTGCCTCACTCCCACCCCAACCCTTCCCACCCTCAGGAAGCAAGGGCCACGGTTTTGATGCCCAACCAGGCTTCACAGCCTCCTCTTTGCCTTTTCCAGCCAAAATGAAGATTTGGAAGAGATTGCTTCCGCCGACCTGAAGTACCTGATGGTGCCAGCATTTCAAGGAGCCCTCGCCATGAAACAAGGCAACCCCAGCAAGCGCTTAGATCATTTGCAGTGGGCTCGAGAACACTTTTTAAACTACTTAACTCAGTGCCATCACTATCATGTGGCAGAGTTTGAGTTGCCCAAAACCAAGAACAACTCAGCTGAAAATAACACAGCTAGTTCCTCCATGGCCCATCCTAGCCTCGTTGCTATGGCATCTCAAAGACAGGCTAAAATAGAGAGGTGGGTCGGTAATTATAATTTGAAAACTACCCAATGGCAAGTGCTGTTGAGGATGGTGCATGTTTTTTTGTGTTTTTTTTTTTGGTGGGGGGGGAGCGGGTGGACAATGATATATGCCACTCTTTTCATTTTTATTGAGCATAGGCCCTGGTGCTAGCAAACTCTACTGAGTTTTTCAAGAACCCTCTACCTTTGTTGAGATGATCATTCCTAACCATTAGACTCTTTATGGTTGCCAACAGCAGCAATGTAGTTTAGCAGAATGTCTCCCAGTCTCTCCCACATCACAACATGGTAATATTTGTATAGGACTGTGGGGCAAATAGCTCTGTAGGGCACAATATCTTGTAGTTGTAGTCCATTTACAATCCATTGATTGAGAATCTGTTCTAACAGTACTGGATCAGGTGTGTAACATCCCGAACTAATCTTAGCCCTGGCATAGCTTCATCGTGTAACCTTGAACAAGTTGCTTGCTCTCAGTTTAGTTTGTTTTTTTTTAATGTATTTAAAGAATGCTCACAGTGTCTAGGAACTATGCAAGTCATTGATGAGAACTATACAGTCTGGTGAGGAAAAAAGGCATAGAAACAGTATCAACATAAAATGATGTGATAGAAAGATGTACAAGGTACCGTGAGAGCAGACTGGAGAGGCACCTAACCAAAGAGGGAGCAGAAAGAGGAGAAGGCTCCCTGGAACAGGTTACTCTTATGATGAGTTGTTTAAGGATGAATAGGAATATTATCTAGAAGATGAAAGGAGGGCATTAGGCAGCACAGATAGCATTACTAAAATATAGGGGCATTAAAGAGCTGTGCCGGGTTGGAGATGTGTGGTGGGGGATAACTATAAGCAATTAGGTGGTGTTAGAATGCAAAGAGGGTTGTGGAGAAGGGGAAGGAATAATGCTCAAGAATGGAGCCTTGAGACCTAGGGGAGCTTGGGGTGTGAGGAAGTTGAAGGTACAACCTCAATCAATGATTAACATAACAATGAGGGAGTTTGTGGTCTTCACCCTGGTGCCATTTGTCATACCCTGAGGGGTCCAGACAAAGGGAAGTTACAAGTTACCCTGACATTCTACAGCTATATTATCTTAGATGCAGAAAGACAAGAGATTCAGTAAAGAGTTCATCTTTGTCAGAGAAGATACTGGCCTAGGACATGACTACCCACTATAAGCTGCTTTTTAATTTTTAATTTCAGACCATCCTTTGTGGTTACTTTAGGTCTCTTAGTTTGCAAGACTGCCATGCAGGCCTTCCCTGAATTAGTCAGATTAGTGTGTGGCCCCTTTTCATCCACACAGTGTTGTGGAGAAAGAACAGGGAGTGCTCAGATCTGGTTGGAGGGATTGGGAAGGTTTCAGAAGGTAACAGCATTTGCGATAAGCCTTGAAGGATGGTTAAAAATAGACATTACAGGTTTTCCTGAATGTAAAGGTAATACCCATAGTAGAAAGTTGGAAAAATAGAGAATATTTTTTAAATTAAAGTAATCCTTAATCCTAGCACTCAGAGATGAACTTTGTTAACTTTCTGAATGTTTCCTTTTAGATATGATGTAGTTATTTTAGTTAATAAATTTGGAATAATACTGTATATATAGTTTTTCATCTTTTTTAACCTAACATTATATTGTGATCATTTCCCTGTGTCTTTTGAAACCATGGTATTTAATGACTATATAACATTTCAGCCCATAGATATACCATAAGTATTTAAACTAATCTTTTATTGTCAAATACTTAGACTATTTATGGTTTGGGCTTTTATTTTTGATATTCTAATGTTAACAAACATCTGTTTTTATTTTATATGTTTTTATTAATTTTAGAAAAAGAAGAAGGGAGAGGGGGAGAGAGAAACATTGATGAGAGAAAAACATTGATAAGCTGCCTCTTGCATGCCCCCTACTGGGGATTAAGCCCAGAATCAAATCAGCAACCTCTTGGTGCATGGGTCAACTCAAGCACTGAGCCATACTGGCCAGGCCAAACATATATTTTTTTTAATTTAATTTTCCCACCACCATTTATCTCCTCTATGCCCTCTTCCACCTGCAGCCCCCACTCCCTACCCCCTCAACCCCACATCCCCCTCTCCTGCCATCACCACACTTGTCCATGTGCATGAGTTCTCTTTTTTTCTTTTTTGCTCAAACAAACATCTTTAACTGCATCTGTCACACAAATATTTATTGTTTCCTTAGGATAGATTTCTAGAAGGACCAGTGACTAGATCAAAGGTTTTAAATATTTTAAGACTCTTTTAAAAATATTTTTTATTGATTTCAGAGAGGAAAGGAGATGGAGAGGGGAGATGGATACATCAATGATGAGAGAGAATCATTGATCAAATGCCTCCTGCACGCCCCACACTGGGGATCAAGCTGGCAACTTGGGCATGTGCCCTGACCAGGAATTAAACCATGACCTCCTGGTTCATAGGTCAATGCTCAACCACTGAGCCATGCCTGGGTATTTTAAGACTCTTGACTGTAACAGTGTGTTGCTTTCCACAATAACAAATTGCAGAGTGTGTCCCACTGCACTGATCTTGGATGTTAACACTTGGAAAATCCAATTGGGCAAACAAAAGTATTTCATTGTTTTGATTTGCATTTCTTTAGCTAGAAAGCTTGATCTTTGAACATTTTCTTGACATGCCTGACAGATGAGATATCAACATGTTCTTACTTTCAGACTCATACTTCCAACACCCTACATCAGTGATTTCCAACCTTTTTCATCTCGTGGCATACATAAAATAATTAGTAAAATTCTGCGACCCATCAAAAAATATACTTTTTGCAGATCTGACAAAAAAATAGGTCTAATTTTGATTCGTTCACACCAGGTGGCTATTTTTGTGTTGGCTGTTGTCTCATTTTTTTTATTTGACAATCTAAGGGAAAAAGAGGTCAGTGCTCCTGACTAAATAGTCAGGTATTGCCTGTTTTAAAAATTATTGCAGCACATCGATTGAAAATCTCTGTCCTACATGGATGTTTCATAGACATCTCAAACTTAACATGCCCTTAATTGAACCCTTGGCTTCTTAACCTGCAAATATCCTCCCACACCCAAGACTTCACCATCTTAATAGGTTTATCACCATTCACCAGGTGTTTAAGCCAGAAACCTATAAGTTAGCTTCACTTCGTCCCTTCTGAATCTCCACATCCAGTCAGTCTTCAAGGCCTGCCAATTCTAGCTACAAAATGTATCATGTCCTTCTGCTTCTCTCCATCTCCATTATCTCATACCTTAGTCTAGACCAGTGGTCAGCAAACTCATTAGTCAACAGAGCCAAATAACAACAGTACAACGATTGTATAGTTTGGGTTTGTATAGTTTGCCAAGGAATAACATGTAGAGGGAAAAAAAGCCAAGGATAAAACCTTGGGGGCAAGTTAAGGGAGAAGGAAGAGAAATGAAAGAGCAACCAGAAGTAAGAAAGAGATTGAACAAGGTACAGATAAAATTACTTGTAGAAGCCTGGGGAAGAGAGAGCAAAAGTCATGTCCTCCTTGAATCTTCTCCCTACCTATCACCACCCTCCTCCCACATATTGTAACACTTAGTTTATGGTTCTTATAATAACTACTAGAGGGCTGGTGCACGAAATTTGTGCACAGGGGGGCGGTGTCCCTCAGCCCAGCCTGCACCCTCTCCAATCTCGGACCCCGCAAGGGATGTACGACTGCCCGTTTAGGCCCGATCTCAGTAGGATCGGGCCTAAACAGGCAGCCGGACATCCCTCTCACAATCCAGGACTGCTGGCTCCCAACTGCTCACCTGCCTGCCTTCCTGATTTCCCCTAACTGCTTCTGCCTGCCAGCCTGATCACCCCCTAACCACTCCCCTGCCAGCCTGATTGATGCCTAACTGCTCCCCTGCCAGCCTGTTTGCCCCCAACTGCCATCCCCTGCAGGCCTGGTTCGTCCGAACTGCTCTCCCCTGCAGGCCTGGGTCCCCCCCAACTGCCCTTCCCTGCAGGCCTGGTCGCCCCCAACTTCCCTCCTCTACCGGCCTGGTCACCCCTAACTGCCCTTCCCTGCAGGCTTGATCGCCCCCAACTGCCCTCCCTTGCAGGCCTGGTCCCTCCCAACTGCCCTCCCCTGCTGGCCATCTTGTGGCGGCCATCTTGTGTCCACATGAGGGCAGCCATCTTATGTGTTGGAGTGATGGTCAATTTGCATATTACTCTTTTATTAGATAGCATAGAGGCCTGGTGCACTGGTGGGGGCCAGCTGGTTTGCCCTGAAGGGTGTCCCGGATCAGGGTGGGCGTTCCTTTGGGGCGCGGGGCGGCCTGGGTGAGGGGCTTGTGGTTTGCAGGCCGACCATGTCCCCTGGCGACCCAAGTGGAGGCCCTGGTATCTGGGATTTATTTATCTTGTATAATTGAAACTTTGTATCCTTGAGCGGAGCGGAGGGCAGGGCAGGCCAAGGCAGGTGGGAAGCTTGCCTTCCTCCATCACCGGGGGCAACTCAAGCCTCCTGCTCTCTCCAGCTCCGTGGCTGCCACCATTTTTGTTGGGATTTATTTATCTTCTATAATTGAAACTTTGTAGCCTTGAGTGGAGTCCAGGGCCGGCCAGGGTGTGCAGAAAGCTTGGCTTCCTCCTTTGCCGGGGAAACCCAAACCTCCTGCTCGCTCTGTGGCCACAGCCATCTTGGTTGGGTTAATTTGCATACTCGCTCCTGATTGGCTGGTGGGCGTGGCTTGTGTGGTTGTGTCGGAGGTATGGTCAATTTGCATATTACTCTTTTATTAGATAGGCTATTATTCTCTAGACTTGAAATTCCTAAATGTCAGAGTCTGACTAATTGTATTTTTTTTAATTGATTTTTTACAGAGAGGAAGAGAGAGGGATAGAGAGTTAGAAACATCGATGAGAGAGAAACATCGATCAGCTGCCTCTTGCACACCCCCTACTGGGGATGTGCCTGCAACCAAGGTACATGCCCTTGACCGGAATCGAACCTGGGACCCTTGAGTCCGCAGGCCGACGTTCTATCCACTGAGCCAAACCGGTTTCGGCTAATTGTATCTTTTGTATCCCAATTGTATCACTGTATTCTTGGTGCCCAGTAAGTGGATTATAGTAGGTACTTGAGTTGTCTTTGGGAGAGACAGAGTGGTCTTTAGGAAGATGGAAGCAATGTGGTATAGCAGAAAAAGCCTGGGCTTTTTAGTCAGACAAACCTAGGGTGACCAATTTCTACCACTTAATTGGTGGGGCATCATCTAGCCCTTCCTAGACTCAAATTTTTTTATTAGCTAACAATATTCATATTACATTGCTGCTTACAAAGCACTTTCATGTGTGTTGTTCCATTTGATCCTCTTAACGACTCCACAAAGCAAATATTATCCCCATGTTAGAGATAAGGAATTTGGCTCTGAGAATTGACATGTCCAAGTTACATAGCTAGTAAGTGCAGGCTAGGATTTAAACCTAGGTCTTCAACTTCCCAGTTCTGGTGCCATTTCCACTATAGCATAGAACAAAGAGATAGAATATGTTTGGGGTAAGGTGTGTCTAGGAAAGGGGAAAGACACCAGTAGAGTCAAAAATTGTAACTGCTAATGACGGAGGGTAATTGATAGAGTGAGTCCTGGAAGAATGTGGGTGGGGGTAGGATTTGTAGCAAGAGTGGAATGGTAAAGAGATGGCCTTGGCTCCTAAAGATAGCATTAGCCCCTTATGGATGAGAGGAAAGGTGAAGCTACAGAGATTTTTTTAAATTATGTTTATATTGATTTCAGAGAGGAAGGGAAAGGGGGAGAGAGAGATAGAAACATCAGTGATGAGAGAGAATCATTGATCAGCTGCCTCCTGCACAGCCCCCACTGGGGATCGAGCCTGCAACCCGGGCATATGCCCTGACCTGGAATCGAACCATGATCTCCTGGTTCATGTGTTGACGGTCAACTACTGAGCCACACCGGCTGGGCAAGAGATTTTAAGGTAAAAGGGGAAGTTGAATTGCAGGCCATCTGGTATGATGGTGGCACGGTATCCACAAAAGATGAACAAAAGGATAGCTGAGCAAGAGTGACCACTCAAAGTGGTCACAAATTTGTAATTCATTAGCTCTCTTCAGCAGCTTGGGAACTGGAAAAGGGAACAGTGAAAGTTGTCCAGAGTCAAAAGGGTGATAGGCATTGGGGTTCCTAGGGTGATAAGGGAGTGTTTTTATGTAATGGCTTACTATTACAAGAAAAGTGCATATCTATAGAATTCTATATAAAATTTTAGAATGTTCAAGGACCACTGCCCCCACCCCCCTTAAAAAAAAAAAAAACACAAAAAAACAAAAGAAACCTCTGTCTAGGATCTCATGTTAAGAACTGCAGTTTTGGGTGAACACCTCCAGAGGAGCATCCGATTCTGGAGGGCTAGAGTGGGGTTTCAGACTTGGATATTTCATGATACTTCTCTTGGAAACCATGGAGTTTTTCCTTGACTCCTCTCTTTCTCTCAAGCCTTTACATTAAAAAATTAGCAAGTCCTGTTTTATATTTTAAATATATCCATATCTCACCGCCTCCCTATTGCAGATCACTATCTCTTACCTGGATTTTGGCAGTGTCCTCTTACTTGATTTCCCTGTTTCCACTCTTTGTTCCCAGCTCCCATGGTCTAGAGCAACAGTTGCCAACCAGTGGTCGGCCGACTACTGGTGGTCCGTGAGGTCCGAAAGGTTGGCAACCGCTAGTCTAGAGTCCACACACACAGCCAGAGTGGTCCATATAAAAGAGTTTTCATGTCACTCTATTCCTGTCCTGTATTCTATCCAAAAGCCTTCAGTGGCTTTTCCATCTCACTCGAAATATCATGGCATTTGATATGCTTGGTCTTATTCCCTACAGGGTTCTGCAAATTATGGCCCTGGCTGTATATCTGACCCCATTTCCTGTCGTTCTTCACTTTATACTAGTGCACTGGCCTCCTCGCTATTTCTCAAACATGTTTGGCCAGTCACTCTTCCAGCCAGGACCTTCCGATTTACTTTTCCCCCTTAGAACAAATACTCAGAGGGAACCAAAGTTTTGCCACCCTGAAGCTGCCTTTTTGAGATATTGATTTTAAGCTGTTTATTAAGAAACAAGACTTAGAACCTTTGATTCCCCCCCTTTCCTGCCCAAGAGATTCAGACAGAGATCCTAGGATGCAGCTTTAGCCCTATTTGAATTAAGTGTGGTAAATGAGAGGGCTTCCGGCAGGCTCTTGTTAGCTAGATACCCCCTGTGTCCCATTGTCTCTGCGTCACCTAGCAAGGACTTCCTTGCCATGCCATGCATGTTCCACTCTTCCTGAACTACCAGTAAATAGTCCATTCTCACTTCTGAAATCTAATACCCCATCCCCACTCCTTTCTCCTTTGTCCAAAACTGTCTTATATACCCAATGTAGCCTCACTGTCTTTTGAAATTTACACTTATGTGAGTTCCCCATGCGCATGTATTAAAACTTGATTTTTCTCCTGTAAAAAAACAAAAATACCCTTCCAGATATTGACATGGCTTGCTTACCAATTTCTTTGAAATCTTTGCTCAAATGTCATTTCTTCAGAGAAGTCTCTCCTGATCATCTTGTATATAATAGCACCCCTACCTTCACACCATCAGTCTACCCATTCTGCCTTGCTTTTTGCTTCTTCGTAGCACTTATCACCACCTGACTCCTCATCTATTTCTTTTTGTCTTCTCCCACTAGAACGAAAGCTTCAGGAGAGTAAGGACTTGTATACACAGCTGTATCTCCAGCACTGAGAACAGTGCCTGTCATACAATAGGTACTCAGTAAATATTTGTTAAATGAATGATAGATGAGACACTAGAGTGCATCCCGAGAAAGGTAGGCAAGGTGATTATGAGACTTTAAATTTTATTAAGATGCATCAGAAGAGCTGGGAATGTTTTGCTCAGCAGAAAAGAAAAGATCATTTTTTAGGCTGTTTCACAAGGAATTCCTACATCAGTGGCAGGTAAATGACCCCTAAGATTCTATGATTCTTTGAAGTTGTAATTCCCAAGTGGATATTATGTGGTACTAAACACCCAACCTAGTAAAGGTTGATATAAAATGACTAAGGCACTCCATCTCTAAAGAGGATGGGAGGAGTTGCTCAAATCAAGTTATGTCTGTACTTCTCTGGCTTCAGATGTATTTCTCAGCTGCTGCTGATCCCTTCCTTGCCTTGTAGTCTTGAGAGAACTATTGGCAAATTCTGAAGTATAGAATCTGTACTGTTGCCAAAGTGGAAATTGGCGTGCTGACTTCCTGGTCACTTGCGAAGGTAAAATCTTACTGTGGCCTTCTTTTGAAGGAAAACCGCTTTATTTTTAAGTTCATGGGTAATGCTTTCCTGTGGAACAGATACAAGCAGAAGAAGGAGATGGAGCATAGGTTGTCTGAAATGAAATCTGCTGTGGAAAGTGGTGAAGCAGATGATGAGCATGTTCGTGAGTATTACCTCCTTCACCTTCGAAGGTGGATTGGTATCTGCTTAGAAGAGATTGAGAGCATTGACCAGGAGATGAATATCCTGAGAGGAAAAGACTCTTCAAAAGAGGTAAGTCTGTTCACTGCTATATAATTAAAAAAAAACTATCAGAGATTTGAATGTTCTATAGGACAATCAAATTTAAATGCTTTTGAGTCTTCATAAAATCATTGTTCTTATTAAGTTCAGTGGAAGAAGGCTGAAGGTTCACTAGGGTAGCTTTCTCTCTGGTTTACAGTTTCGTTCCCCAGTGCCTACTAACCTGTAACACACTTTTAGTCATTTGTAATTTTGTGACATGCCTCGGGGGAGGGAGATTTCCCTGAAGTAAAAATTGGTTTTGGCTATGGAAAGTCATAACTGCTGAAGGAGGCATAGGGAGATAGGCTTTTAAAATCTGTTTGACTATAATAAACAAAGGGAAAGAGGAATTGGATGGGAATAGAGAAGAAAAGTGGAACAGGAGAGAGAGAAAAGAGTAGAAAGATGAATGGAATCCCAGTTTAACCATACATAGTGATGCACACTCACCCCTTTTGATCCTCCAGTATGAGACACAGCAAAATGTTGGGCATACTGGTGATGAACACCTGGTGTCTTACAGCTTTGGCTGTATTTGAACATCATGATCCTGTTTTGGAGCTGCTGCTTCAAAAGATTAGGCTCTGCTGCCACTTACTTTTTGGTTCTGACATAAGAGGAATTGAGTTGAATTTATCAGCTGGTCATAGGCATGTATTTAAGTCCTCAGGGAAACCTTTCCCTAATTTGATTTGTAGTAATTAGCCCAGGAGGTTTTGCCTCAGGTAACACCAACCTAGTCCCTCATGTTAAAGGATTAAAGTATGAACAATCATGAGGCCCCTTGAGCATATCTAGAGTGGTTTTAAACAGTATGAGACTGGACTCTTCTGGGTCCTCCCCTGCCCCTTTCTTTGCTGCTGGTTTTTTCTTTTTCTTTTTTAAAATATATTTTATTGATTTTTACAGAGAGGAAAGGATAGGGATAGAGAGTTAGAAACATCAATGAGAGATAAACATCGATCAGCTGCCTCCTGCACACCTCCTACTGGGGATGTGCCCACAACCAAGGTACATGCCCTTGACCGGAATCGAACCTGGGAGCCTTCAGTCTGCAGGCCGACGCTTTATCCACTGAGCCAAACCGGTTAGGGCTGTTTTTTTCTTTTTGCATGCTCTCTCATTTGGTATTGAGATTGGCTCTGGGAGTGATGGAGCTTGAACCAAGTGAACACCTTTTCATTGACCAGATTTTGTTTCTTTGTGCACCTGGATAGCCAGGGTTCCTTGAAACATTTCTATATAGCTATATATGAAAACTGCTAACCTGTTCTCCCCCTTGCATTTAGGGACATCCACTTCTAAAGTACCCTAAGGGGTTCTTGACAGTTAATAGCATAATTACAGGGACATAATTGAACTTTAGCACTAAAGGCCAGGCTAAGGAAAGGGACTTAAAATTTATTTCAAGGGATTAAGATGGATCATTAAAGAAGCCTTTGGCATCTCCTTTGGAGGAGGGACATTTTAAAGCCAAACAATTTTTTACTTGTGGTGAGATGATTCCTGAGTGAGCTTTCTCTTTCTCTTTAGCAAGGTACTCAGGTGTCCTCAAGAGAGCTAAGCAACCTCCATCATTAATATCTGCTGATATGTCTCAGAGACTGATATGCAGGGAGTAACTGAATTTTGAATCCAGGGCTTTCTGAGCATCTGAAGACCTAAGAGGCTGCACAGTGGGGTGGGCAAAGGCAAATACACTTCTGATATTTAATTTCCTTTTTAGGCATCAACTTCTCACTCATCTCGTCCGTCCAGGCCTCCAATGAAACCCTTTATTCTCACTCGGGATGCAGCCCAAGCCAAGTAGGTAGTACTAAAAAGTGGGGTGCCTTTGCAAGCCCCTTGCTTTTGTGGTTGATTTGCAGTGCATGGTGCCAAGTAGAATGGGCATTATTAAGAGGGCATGGCTTTGCCTTGGAGGCTATTCTTTCATCAAAGGGATATTATCTCTTCTAATAATGTCTCTCTCTTTGGCCTTCAGCAAACATTTCCCTCACAAACCTGAGCTTAAAAAGATCTCAAAAGGAAACCAATAAAAATAATATGTTAATTAATTAAAAACAAAGAAGAAAGGAATCAAATGGAGAATTGTACACTTTAAAATTTTTTCCCATTGCCTTCAGCTACAGTTCTCAAAACGACATGTTTACCTATCTGAGTTCTTGAGATGCTTTTCCATAAGGTGGCGGGAGAGTCTCCTTCCTCTGCATACCTTTTAGACTCACCAAGTATAAGTACCCTTTTCACAGTATCATAATTGCTCTGTGGGGCATTGGCCTCTGGAATTGCTTATTGGGAGATTATCCTGGGCCTGTGGTCGGCAAACTGCGGCTCGCGAGCCACATGCGGCTCTTTGGCCCCTTGAGTGTGGCTCTTCCACAAAATACCACGGCTTGGGCGAGTCTATTTTGAAGAAGTGGCGTTAGAAGAAGTTTAAGTTTAAAAAAATTTGGCTCTCAAAAGAAATTTCAATCGTTGTACTGTTGATATTTGGCTCTGTTGACTAATGAGTTTGCCGACCACTGTCCTGGGCTATTTATCATCTCATGAAAGACTTTAATGCCCCTTCCTGGATGCCTCTTTTTACATATCCTCACAGGAGTTTGCACAACTCCTCAGAAGATGCCTGATTAGAGGAGGGAGGATAAAACAGACATAGGTTTTGCCACTGAAGAGAAGAGGCTTTTTAATAGTGCTATTTATGTTTAGTTTTCTAAATACAATGTGATTTTTGCAGAGTATTTGGAGCTGGTTATCCAAGTCTGGCAACCATGACAGTGAATGACTGGTATGATCAGCATCGGAAGTTGGGAGCTTTACCAGATCAGGGAATAGCCAGAACAACATCAGGTATGAAGGGCTGGGAGGAAAGTAGTTACACTATGGTTCCTTATTCCCCAGCAATGAAATTCTGACCAAGTATTGTTGTCCTTTAGGAGCAGAAGTAATCTGGACAAAGATTCTGAGTAACATAAAGACTCTAGGCAGTATTTTATTTCACTTATTAGTAAAATAAATAGCCGATGATTCTGGGAGGATTGGGGCAGTGGAGAAGTGTAGGTTTTGAACCTCTGCAAATATTATGGCATAAAAACAAACTGAGCAACAAGATAGTAAAACCAAAAATCCACCAATAGCAGCTCCGCTTCTGGTATTAGTAGAACAGGTTGTATTAGGTCAACACGTCCTGTGGTTAACAATTACAAACTGGAAAAGCTATAACAAAATAACTACCTAAAGGCACTGGAGAGTGACCAAAAGCAGACATAGACTGGAGCTCAGTCAACACTTACAAGATAAGAGTGATACTTAGAACTTCTTGAGGGCAGGGATTTTGACTTACTGTATTTTTGGTGCCCAAATTGGTAATTAGATCATAGAGATACTTGAAGGTGTCTTTGGGAGGGAAAGGTGAAGGGTGGTCATTAGAAAGATGAAAACAATATGGTTTTAGCAGAAAAAGCACAGACAGAGCTGGGGTAACCAATTACTCCTATTACTTGATAGGACATCATGTAGCCCCTCTGAGCCTCAGTTTCCTTATCTCATGTATTATCTCATTTGGTCTTAACCCATGAAGCAGACATTTTAACCACGTTTTAGTATGAGGAAATGGTGTCTGAGAACTGACACATGCAAAGTCAACATAGCTAAAAAGTGGCTAGGTTAGGATTTTAATTCAGGCCTTAATATTCCAAGTTCTAGGGCTATTTTAAATATAGCACAAAGGAAAGAAGAGTGGTCAATTTGAAAGGCTTTTCTGGGTGTTTTTTTTATGACTTTTCACCCATGGGCAGGCTTCAGATGCTGTGATGGGAGTAAAACTTGGATAGAAACAGTCTTTTTGGTTGTACAATGTGAGAACTGAGTTCGGGTGACTATAGGAACTGAAAGGTGAGAAGAATATCCCAGAAAGAAGAGAACCACAGAGGAGTCCTGATTCTCTACATAAACCTGCCCATATCTCTGGCTGACTCAAGCTCCACATGCATAGGATAGATTCCAAGCACCTTAGGGAGGGTCTAAAATAACTGAATGGAAAATGCAGTTACTGCCCAATGCATAGGAAATAGAATTTGGAATTTGGTTTTAGATAAATTAACTGCCTGCTAAAATGAAAAATCAATACTCTTTAGTGGAATGAAACAATTCAGATTCTGTATAACATACCATTTATGAAGTCTTGTATTCAGTCATAAACTACATATGAAAAAAAAAAACAACACAGAAAAATGTGACTTATATTCAAGAGGAAAAGCAATCAATGGAAACCAACTCCAAGATGACTCAGATGTTGAAATTAGCAGACAAGGACTTTAAAGCAGCTTATTTCTATGCTCAAGGCAGAGGGGAAAATTTGCTTGTAAAGAATTAAAAGAGAAGATGTCTCAGCAGAGAAGTAGAGACTATACACAAAAAAATCTGGAACAAAAAATATGGTATCCGAACTTTAAAAACCATTGGATGAGCTTGAGAGATTGGCAATGACAGAAGAAAGTGTCAGTTAACTTGAAGATAAATCAACACAAATTAGCCTATCTGAAAAACAAAAACGATTGGAAAAAACATAGCCTCACCTGGCTGGTGTTGCTCAGTGGTTGACATTGACCTGTGAACCAGGAGGTCATGGCTCAATTCCCATTCAGGGCACATGCGGGCACATGCTTGAGTTGCAGGCTTGATGCCCAGTAGGGGTGTGCAGGAGGCAGCTGATCAATGATTCTCTCTCATCATTGATAGTTCTCTCTCTCCCTCTCTTCTCTCTGAAATCAATAAAATTATATATTTTTTAAAAACATAGCCTCAGTGACTTGTGGAATAATATATAAAGGTCAATTATACATGTAATAGAAATGACCATACCAATAGAGAGGAGAAAGAGAGAGAAGGGGCCAGAAAAAATTTTTGAAGAAAAAGTCTTGAAAGCAGCCAGTAATAAAGTACACATTACAAATAGCAGAATGATGATAGGAATTATTGCTGAGTTCCCATTAGAAACAATGGAAGCCAGTGATAGTGGAGCAACATTTTTAAAGCACGGGGGGCGGGGGGGGGACCTTTTCTTCCCAGAGCTATATTTGCAGTGAAAATATTCATTAAAATGAAGGCATAAAGACATTTTCAGATAAATGATAGCCAAGGAATTCTTCATCAGGAAACTGGCATCATGAGAAATGCCACTTCTTCAGACTGAAAGGAATGATACCAGATAGAAACTTGGATATTCAAGAAAGAATGAAGAATCCTGGCTGGTGTGGATCAGTTGGATGGGCGTCATCTTGTGCACCAGGGGGTTGCCAGTTCAATTCCTGATCAAGGGCACATGCCCATGCAGGAAGCGGCTGATCTATGTTGCATTCTCACATCACTCTTTCTCACCCTCTTTCCCTCTCCCTTCCTCTCAAAATCAATAAACTATTCTTTAAAAAAAGAATGAGGAGCACAGAAATAGTAATTAAGTGGGTAAATACAAAGGGCTATCTATCTTCTCACTTCCAACTTTTAAAAACTACATATGGCTTCTTAATGCAAAAAATGATATTGTCCTGTGGGGATTATAATGTATATAGATGTAAAACGTGACAGCTATAGCAAAAAGGACAGGGAGTAAATGGAATTATTTTTGTGAGATAGTTCTATTTTATGTGAAGTGGTGCAATTACCTATTGTTGTTAACAAATGACTCTAAAACTTAGCACTTAAAATAATAAACATTGTCACGTGTAGTTTCTGAAGGTGAGGACTCCAGGAGCAACTTACCTAGTTGGTTCTTGATTAGTTCTGAGGTTGCTGTCAGCTGGGGCTGCAGTCTTCTGAAAGCTTGACTCAGTCTGGAAGATCTGCTTCCAGCTCATTCACTCATCCATGTGACTGTTGGCGAGAAGCCTTCTCATGTGGGTCTCTCAGGTTTGCTCACAGCTTAAGAGCTTCATTTCCTCAGTGAATGATTCAAGAGAGAACAACTAAGTTTCTTTTTTTAAAGCATTTTTTTGTTTTGTTAATCCTCACCTGAGGATATTATTTCCATTGCTTTTCAGAGAAAGTGGGAGGGAGGGAGAGACAGAGGGAGAGGAAGGGAGGGAAGGAGAGAGGAAGGGAGAGAGAGAGAGAGAGAAACATCAGTTGGCTGCCTCCTGCAGCCCCCTACTGAGGATCAAGCCTGCAACATTGTGATGCATGGAACAATACCCAACCAACTGAGCCAGTGGTCAGCAAACTGCAGCTCGCGAGCCACATGTGGCTCTTTGGCCCCTTGAGTGTGGCTCTTCCACAAAATACCACGTGCGGGCTTGCACATACAGTGCGATTGAAACTTCCTGGCCCATGCGCAAAAGTTGGTTTTCGGCTCTCAAGAGAAATTTCAATCGTTGTACTGTTGATATTTGGCTCTGTTGACTAATGAGTTTGCTGACCACTGAACTGAGCCATACTGGCCAGGGCAAGAATCCTCATTATCTTTTAAAACCTAATGTTGAAAGTTGCAAACCATGACTTCTGCCATATTCCATTGGTCGCCAACCCCAATACAGTGTGAGGGGACTACATAAGAGCATGAATACCTGGGATCCGTCTTTGAGGCTGTCTCATGGTATAATATTAATGACAGGTAGACTGGGAGGTTAGGGATGATTGTATTTCTTAGAGCAGCGATTTTCAACTGGTGTGCCACAAGAATTTTTAAAACATGCAATACCTGACTAGTCAGGGGCATTGACCTCTTTTCCCTTAGATTGTCAAATAAAAAAAATGATAACAACCAACACAACAATAGCCATCCAGTGGAAATGAATCAAAATTATACATGCCTGGTCAGTGTGGCTCAGTGGTTGAGCGTCGGCCTATGAACCAGGAAGTCATGGTTTGATTCCCAGTCGGGGCACATGCCCGGGTTGTGGGCTCCATCCCCAGTGCAGGAGGCAGCCAATTGATGAGTCTCTCTCATCATGGATGTTTCTATCTCCTTCTCCCTTCCTCTCTGAAATCAATAAAAATATTTTTTAAAAAGAAAAAAATATATACTCATTTTTGTCAGATCAGCAAAACATATAACATTCTAGTGTGCCCCAGAATTTTAGTAATTAGTTTATGTTTGCCACAAAAATGAAAAGGTTGAAAATTGCTGCCTTAGATCAACCCTTAAATAATGCATCAAGAAAATATGAAGACAAGCTCTAGACTAGTGGAAATTATTTGCAAAAGACACATCTGATAAAAGACTATTAATCTAAAATGTACAAAGAATTCTTAAAACTCAACAATAAGGGAATGAACACCCCAATTTAAGAAAAATGGGCAAAATACCTGAACAGGCACCTCCCCAAAGAAAATATACAGGAATAAATAAGCCCATGAAAAGTTGTTCAACATCATGTGTCATTAGGGAATTGCCAAGTAAAACAACAGTGATACCACTACAAGGATGACTGAAATCCAAAACACTGAGAACACCAGATGTTGGCAAAGATATAGAGCAACAGGGATTCTTTTTGTTAAATATATTTTTATTGATTTCAGAGAGGAAGGGAGAGGGAGAGAAAGAGAGATAGAAACATCAATGATGAGAGAGAATCACTGATCGGCTATCTCCCGCACGCCCCCCCCTCCCCCCACTGGGGATCAAGCCACAGCAGGGATTCTTATCCAGTGCTGGTGGAAATGCAAAATGGTACAACCACTTTAGAAGTTTCTCAGCTTTTTACAAAACTAACCATACTCATTTCATACAGTCCAGTAATTATGCTCCTTGATATTTACCCAAATGAGTTGAAAACAGGTCCAGGCAAAAACCTGCACACAAAGAGTTATGGCAGCTTTACTGATAATTGCCAAAACTTGGAAAACAACCAAAATGTCCTCAGTGGGAGAATGGATAAACTGAGTGGTACATCCAGACAGTGAAATAGTAGTATTCATTGCTTAAAAAAAAAAAAAAAAAAAAAGCTATCCATAAAAATAAATGGAAGAACCTTAAATGCACATTAACATGTGAAAGAAGCCAATCTGAAAAGGCTACATACTATATGATTCCACCTATATGATATTCTGGAAAAGGCAAAACTATATATATAAAAGGATAATATGCAAAGTGTCCACCCGGGAGTTCAACCACCAGACTGGGAGTTAGATTGCTCACTATAATGTGCGCTGACCACCGGGGGTGGTGCAGAACGAAGGAAGGCCCTGGCGGGCAGCCAGAAGGCCCCGATCAGGCCTGATCCCTGGCCAGTCCTAGGGACCCTACCCATGCATGAATTTCATGCACCGGGCCTCTAGTGGAGGCAATAAAAGGACCAGTGGTTGTCAGGGGCTAGAGGAGAAGGAGATATGAAGATGTGGAGCACAGAGGATTTTTAGGGCAGTGAATAGGGTAGTGAAACTATTCTGTATGATACTATAATGGTGGATACATGTCATACATTTGTTCAAATCCATAGAATGAACAACATCAAGAGTGAACTCTAATGTAAACTAGAGACTTTGGGTGATGATGATAAGTCTAAGTTCATCTATTGTGGCAAATGTATCACTCTAATCAGGAAATTGATGGTGGGAGAGGCTGTTGCTGTGTGGAGGCAGGAGTGTATGGGAATACTGTGTACTTTCCATTCAATTTTGCTGTGAACCTAAAATTGCTCTAAAAATAAAGTCTATTTTTTATTTAATTATTTTTTTTACATTTTTTAAAAAAATGCAGTCTTTTTATTATTATTTGTTTTATTCATAAGTATTTTTTTATTGTTCAAACTATTACATATAGTAGTACATATATCTCCTTTTTCCCCCCATTGACCTTCCCCAAGCCTCCCCTACCCCTGTTGCATGCCCTCATCCCACCCCCCCAGTGTCTTCTGTCCCTTGGTTCTGCTTATATGAATGCATACAAGTCCTTCGGTTGATCTCTTTCCCCACCTCCCCAACACTCCCCAGCCTTCCTGCTGTAATTTGACAGTCTGTTCGATGCTTTACTGCCTCTGTATCTATCTTTTTGTTCATCAGGTTATAATGTTCTTTATTTTCCATAAATGAGTGAGATCATGTGGTATTTTTCTTTCATTGCCTGGCTTATTTCACTTAATATAATGCTCTCCAGATCCATCCATGCTGCTGCAAATGGTAAGAATTCCTTCTTTTTTATAGCAGCGTAGTATTCCATTGTGTAGATGTACCACAGTTTTCTAATCCACTCATCTGCTGATGGGCATTTAGGCTGTTTCCAAACCTTAGCTATGGTGAATTGTGCCACTATGAACAGAGGGGTGCATATATCCTTTCTGGTTGGTGTTTCTAGTTTCTTGGGATATATTCCTAGAAGTGGGATTACTGGCTCAAATGGGAGTTCCATTTTTAGTTTTTTGAGGAAACTCCATACTGTTCTCCACAGTGGCTGCACCAGTCTGCATTCCCACCAGCAGTGCACGAGGGTTCCTTTTTCTCCGCATCCTCGCCAGCACTTGTCGTTTGTCAATTTGTTGATGATAGCCATTCTGACAGGTGTGTGATGGTACACATTATCGTTGTGATTTGCATCTCTCGGATAATTAGTGACTTTGAGCATGTTTTCCTATGTTTCTTGGCCTTCCTTCTGTTTTCTATCAAAAAGTTTCTATTTAGGTCCGTTGCCCATTTTTTTATTGGATCATTTATCTTCCTTATGTTAAGTTGTATGAGTTCCCTGTAAATGTTGGAGATTAAACCTTTATCAGTGATAACATTTGCAAATATGTTCTCCCATACAGTGGGCTTTCTTGTTGTTTTGTTGATTGTTTCTTTTGCTATTCAAAAGCTTTTTATTTTAATGTAGTCCCATTTGTTTATTTTCTCTTTAGTTTCCATTGCCCTAGGACTGTGGTTGGCAAACTGCGGCTCGCGAGCCACATGCGGCTCTTTGGCCCCTTGAGTGTGGCTCTTACACAAAATACCATGGCCTGGGCGAGTCTATTTTGAAGAAGTGGCGTTAAAAAAAGTTTAAGTTTAAAAAATTTAGCTCTCAAAAGAAATTTCAATTGTACTGTTGATATTTGGCTCTGTTGACTAATGAGTTTGCCGACCACTGCCCTAGGAGCAGTATCAGTGAAGAAATTGCTTCGGCATATGTCTGAGATTTCGCTGCCTGTGGATTCCTCTAGTATTTTTATGGTTTCCTGTCTTATTTTTAAGTCCTTTGTCCATTTTGAGTTTATTTTTGTGTATGGTGTAAGTTGGTGGTTTAGTTTCATTTTTTTGCATGTATCTGTCCAATTTTCCCAACAGCATTTATTGAAGAGACTGTCTTGACTCCATTGTATGTTCACGCCTTCTTTGTCAAATATTAATTGAGCATAGTGGTTTGGGTCGATATCTGGATTCTCTATTCTATTCTATTGGTCTATATGTTTGTTCTTGTGCCATTACCAGGCTGTTTTGAAAATAGTAGCTTTGTAATACAGCTTGAAATCTGGTATTGAGATCCCACCTACTTTGTTCTTCTTTCTCAGGATTGCTGTGGCTATTTGGGGCCTTTTTTTATTCCAGATGAATTTTTGGAGAGTTCGTTCTAGGTCTGTGAAATATGCCGTTGATATTTTAATGGGGAGTGCATTGAATCTATAGATTGCTTTCCGTAGTATGGACATTTTAAATGATGTTTATTCTACCAATCCATGAACATGGTATGTTCTTCCATCTGTTTATGTCTTCCTCTATCTCTTTTTTCAGTGTCCTATAGTTTTCCGCGTATAGGTCTTTTACCTCCTTAGTTAATTTTATTCCTAGGTATCTTAATTTTTTTTGGTGCGATGGTAAATGGGATTGTTTTTTTACTCTCTCTCTCTCTCTGTAAGTTTACTATTGGTGTATAGAAATGCCATAGATGTCTTGGCGTTAATTTTGTATCCTGTTACATTGCCGAATTCATTTATTAAGTCTAATAGTTTTTTGATGGAGTCTTTAGGGTTTTTTATGTACAGTATCATGTCATCCACAAATAAGGACAGTTTTACTTCTTCTTTTCCAATTTGGATGCCTTTTATGTCTTGTTCTTGTCTGATCGCAATGGCTAATACGTCCAGTACTATGTCAAACAGGAGTGGTGAGAGTGGGCATCCCTGTCTTGTTCCTGTTCTTAGGGAAATGGTTTTAGTTTTTGCCCATTGAGTATGATGTTGGCTGTGGGTTTGTCATGTATTGCTTTTATTATATTGAGGTATGATCCTTCTATTCCTACCTTGCTAAGAGTTTTTATCAAGAAGGGGTGTTGGATTTTGTCAAATGCTTTTTCTGCATTAATTGATATGACTATATTATTTTTATCTCTCATTTTGTTTATGTGATATATCACGTTTATTGATTTGCGGATATTGTACCATCCTTGCATCCCTGGGATAAATCCTACTTGGTCATGGAGTATGATCTTTCTGATGTACTGCTGTATCTGATTTGCTAGAATTTTGTTGAGGATTTTTGCATCTATGTTCATGAGGGATATTGGCATGTAATTCTCTTTCATTGTGTTATCTTTATCTGGTTTTGGTATTAGGGTGATGCTGGCTTCATAGAAGGAGCTTGGAAGTGTTCCTTCCTCTTGAAATTTTTGGAATAGTCTTAGGAGGATAGGTTTTATTTCTTCCTTGAATGTTTGGTAAAACTCTCCTGTGAAGCCATCTGGCCCCGCGCTTTTGTTTGCTAGAAGCTGTTTGATGACTGCTTCAATTTCTTCCATAGTTATCGGCCTATTGAGATGTTTAGATTCTTCCTGATTGAGTTTTGGAAGTTTGTATTTTTCTAGGAATATGTCCATCTCCTCCAGGTTGTCCAGTTTGTTGGAATAGAGTTGTTCATAGTACTTTTTAACAATCCTTTGTATTTCGGTGGGCTCTGTTGTTATTTCTCCTCTTTCATTTCTGATTTTGTTTATTTGCATCTTCTCTCTTTGCTTCTTCGTGAGCCTGGCTAAAGGTTCATCAACCTTGTTTATCCTTTCAGAGACCAGCTCTTGGTTTTGTTGATTTTTCTATTGTTTTTTGGGTCTCTATGTCGTTTATCTCCACTCTGATCTTTATTATTTCCTTCCTTCTGCTTACACTGGGCTTTTCTTGTTGCTCCCTTTCTAACTCTTTGAGTTGTAGGGTTAGGTAAATTATTACCATTGTTTCTTGTTTTTTGCACTAGGCTTTTAGAGCTAGGAACTTGCCTCTCAAGACTGTTTTCGCTGTGTCCCATAGATTTTGGATTGTTGTGTTTTCATTGTCATTTGTTACCATGATGTTTTTTATTTCTTCTTTGATCTCTCTGGTAACCCAGTCATTGTTTAATAGCATGCTATTTAGTCTCCATGTGTTGGGTTTTTTTGGATTGTTTTTATTGTAGTTGATTTCCAGTTTTATGCCATTGTGATCTGAGAAGACGCTTGATATGATTTCTATATTCTTGAATTTGAAGAGACTTTGCCTGTGACCCCAATATATGGTCTATCTTTGAAAATGACCCATGTTCACTTGAGAAGAATGTATATTCTGTGGCTTTGGGGTGAAATGTTCTGAAGATGTTAATTAATTCCATCTGGCCTAGTGAGTCATTTAGGATTGATGTTTCTTTGCTGATTTTTTGTTTAGAGGATTTGTCAAATGGTGATAGTACAGTATTAAAGTCCCCCACTATGATTGTATTGCTGTCAGTCTCTCCCTTGATATCCTCCAGGAGTTTTATTTTTATGTTTTTGGGTGCTACTGTATTGGGTGTGTATATGTTTACCAGAGTTATTTCTTCTTGTTGGATTGCTCCCTTTAGTATTATGAAGTGGCCTTCCTTATCTCTTTTTACGTCCTTCACTTTGAGATCTAATTTATCAGATACAAGTATTGCTACCCCAGCTTTTTTTTCATTTCAATTTGCCTGAAAACCCTTTTTCCATCCCTTTACTCTCAGTCTGTGTGCGTCTTTTTTTCTGAGGTGTGTTTCCTGTAGACAGCAGATATATGGGTCATGTTTTCTTATCCACTCAGTTACCCTATGTCTTTTGATTCGGGCATTTAATCCATTTATATTTAAAGTTGTTATTGATAGGTACTTGTTTGTCGCCATTTTTATTCTTTACCCCTGTGTTCCTTCTTCTCTTCCTATTTCTTCTTTTTACATCAGACCCTTTAGCATTTTTTGCATTGCTGGTTTGGTGGAAATAAACTCCCTTAGTCGTTTTTTGTCTGTGAAGCTCCTGATTTCACCCTCAATTTTGATTGTTCGCCTTGCTGAGTACAGAATTCTTGGATTCAGACCCTTCCTTTGCATGACTTTGTATATTTCATTCCATTCCCTTCTGGCCTGGTGTGTTTCTGTTGGGAAGTCAGTTGCTACTCTGATGGGGGATCCTTTGTAGGTAACTTTCTGTCTCTCTCTGGCCGCTTTTAAGATTCTTACTTTGTTGTTGGTGTTTGCTAATTTAATTATAATGTGTCTTGGCGTCGGTCTTTTGGGGTTCATTTTTTTGGGGACTCTGTGAGCTTCTTGGATTTGTGTGGTTTTATTCTTCCCTATGTCAGGGAAGTTTTCTGTCATTATTTCTTCAAACAGGTTTTCTATTCCTTGCTCAGTTTCCTCTCCTTCTAGCACCCCTATTATGCGGATGTTGTTTCGTTTCATGATTTCCCAAAGTTCCCTTAGGCCAGTGATTTGCGAACCTATGACACGCGTGTCAGCGCTGAGGCGGCCGCATGTCGAGGATGAAACTTTTGCGAAATAATGTTTTTTCCTCAAAGTGACACACTGCCCGAGTTATGCTCAGTTTTTTGGCGAAGTTTGACACACCAAGCTCAAAAGGTTGCCCATCACTGCCTTAGGCTCTCCTTCTGCTTTTTAATTTTTTTTTCTAGAAGCTGTTCTACTTGGGTATTTTTTCCGACCTTTTCTTCTAGCTCACTAATGTGGTCCTCTGCTTCTTCTAGTCTACTGTTGATTCATTCTATTGAGTTCTTTATAGCAGCAATGTCATTTTTAACTTCTTCTTGGTTCTTCTTCATTTCCTCTTGGTTTTACACATATTGTTGAATTTGTCTTCCATGCTTTTCATCCACCTTAAGACCATTTCTTTGAATTCATTCTCTGACAGGTTGCTTTCCTCCATTTCATTTACTTCCTTTTCTGATGATGGCTGCTTTTCTTTCATATGCGGGCTGTTTCTTTGTCTCCCCATGATCCCTCTTCTCCAGGTGTCTGGTTTTGTAGTTCTCTCTCTCTCCAGCATTGAATTAAAGGCACAAAATACAACACAACAAGGCACAAGGCACTGAACACAAATGTATTCACGATATGAATAACCCCAAATAAAGGTGACCACCAGAGAAAGGCGAATTAGAGGATAAGAAAGAAAGAAGAAGAGGGGGGGGAAAGGAGTGCAAAAATGAGATTGGGAAAGGGGAAAAAAAAGTAAGAGAGAAAAAAAAAGAATAAGAAAGAAGAGGGGAAAAACTATTTATATGGCGAGAAAACCCCAATAGAACAGCCACTAATCCAAACAAATGCCAACAACAAATACCTAGAGATGAATGTAAACTACAAACAAAAACTAATATCAAGCAAGGCGAGGTAAAACAGAAGCAAAAAACTAAAAGAAAATTAAAAAAAAGAAAAACAATCTCACAAACAAGCATAAAAAAACCAATATAATCAACAATCAAGCAAACAACAACAAAAGGGCAGAGAGAAAAAAATTTGGATAGTGAAGAAAGAGAAGAGAGAGGTGTGTATGGACTTGGAGCAGGGGATTGGAAATTAGATATATAAGTTGGGTGAAATTTTAACAGCATAAAAAGAAGGAATAGGAATTCCTTTAAAAAAGGGCAAAATAGTAGTAGTAGTAATAATACTGATTAAAAATAGAAATGTAGTAATTAAAAGGTAAAATCAAATGAGGAAAAAAAAAATTTAGTTTCTTAAGTAAAAGATGAAAAAAAATAAAAATGTGCAGTAGTGAAGGTCATTCACTTCCTCCGCTGTTCTGTTTGGCACACCTGTTTCCTAGTCAGGACAGTATTGAAGTTCCCTGCGTTCCACTGCTCCTCAGTGTTGTAGGCCACAGTCCTGATTTTCAAGCATGCAGTAACATCTTTATTTCTTATACCCCTTTATTTGTGTTTACACAAGAGTCAATTTGTGATTCAACCCCTTGGTGGCAGTGTTTCTGGATTGACCTCTGGGTCTATAGGTCCTCTCTAGCTAGTGTTTAGATTTTGTTTTCCCCGTGGCACTTAGTATCGGTTTGGGGGAAAGGGCCGTCCCAGAGCTGGTTCTCTGATTGCCACTCCCCGCTCTGATCCCCAGGTTCCATAAAAACAACTTTCCCCTGCAGTCTCTTAGAGTGTCCTCAATTGGGTGATCCTATGCACTGGGCTCAGCAATCAAAAGCAAGGATCCAAACAGAAAAAGAGAGGGAGAGAGGGAGAGAGAGAGAAAAGCCGGAGGAAGCGCGCGAACCCTGGCGCTGCGTGCACATCTGCGCAGTCTCCTTTCCCCTTGGGTCCAAGCAGCCGGCACCCCCCCAAAATCTCTAGGCTGTCCTTCTATGCCCAGTTCAGCTATGGGTTGCTTTTTAGAGTTCCCTTCTGTTAGCAGCTCTGCAGACCCCCTTCCACATTCGCGGATCACACCAGCCCCAACGGCCACGAATTTTTCTGCTCGCAGACTTCCCCAGGACCTCCAGCTCTGGCAGTGCGCGTTTCTCTCTCTTGCCCACACCACAGACCTCACCTTATCCCAGGCGAAATCTGACCTTTCGTGAATGGGTGCAGAGCTCCTCTGAATCCACGTGCTTGTGCCACTTGGGAACCAGTGTTCTCAGGTTCGCAGCTGTTCACTGGGTGCCGTAGTTGTAGGTTTCAGGCTTCCCATAACATCCACTTTCCCCTTCAAGTTGGCGTGGTCTCCATGTCAGAGCTGGTTGCTCCGGGAGGGAACCCAGCAGCAGTGGGGGCTGCCAAGTCAGGGGAGCCCCGTCCAGCCGTACCCCACAGTCTCCTGGAGTATAGCTGTCCCTCAACTCACTAACAAACACTCCCCTTGTGACCACACACTCTCCCTTTGTTCCCTCACTCACACAGTATCTTGCAGTCTGCCTTCTGGTCGGCAGCCATCTTCTCCATTCCTCAAGTCTAGTCTTTTTTAAAATAATGCTGAAACAAAGCTGTAGTCAGTAGAGAAATTAAAAGGCTAGAAAGAATGAACAGGAACAAAAAAACAGATGAACAGAAATCCAATAGTGGAATGGTAGACTCCAATCCAGCCATATCAATAATTATCTTAAATATAAATGCAACAAACACTTTTTTTTCCTTTTTAATCCTCACCTGAGGATATGTTTTTCATTGGTTGTAGAGAGAGGAAGAGGGAGAGAGAGAGAGAGAGATTGGTTGCTTTCTATGCATCCTTACCAGGGATCTAGCCCGCAATCTGGGTATGTGCCCTGACCAGGAATCAAACCCAAGACCCTTTGGTGCTTGAAACAACAATCTAACCAACTGAGCCACACTGACTCAGGCCAACCCAATAAACTTTCAAATTAGAAATCATATCATTAGACAAATTAGAAATTGATTATGAGACTCAACTGCAAGCTGTCTGTAAGAGATGTATTTTTATTTATTTTTAGATTTTCAATGATCTCATTTTATTTTTTAAGTATATTTTTTATTGTTGATAGTATTACAGATATCTCCCATTTCCCCCCCTTCTCTGCCCTCCTCCCAGCATCTACCCACCCCTCAGATCTTCACTACCCCATTTCCCGTGTCCTTGGGCTATGCATATCTATATACTTAAAAGCCTAAGCGACCATTAGGACTGAACGACAGGAACGACCGACAACTGGCTGGTATTTATGATGTGCACTGACCCAGACCTTGCTGCAGGGACTCTGACAGCCCCAAATCTGGTTCACCCACACCCCGGACCCAGACAGGAGGGAGGAGGCAGCCCGATTCCTCATGGAATTGGCCATGCCTTAGCTTGCTGCTGGGGCCCTGACAGCCCCGAATCTGGTTCACTTGCACCCCAGACCCAGACAGGAGGGAGGAGGGAGCCCGATTCCTCGCAGAATTGGCCATTGGTTAGCTTGCTGCTGTGGCCAACCTCCTGCGGTCCCTCCCCCCGGCCGGCCAACCCCCCCCCCTCTCCCATCGGCCCTGATTGGGGGGGCGGGGTCTGGTCAGCCAACCCCCAACCAGCCAGCCCCCAATTGGCCCTGATGGCAGGCCAGGCCAAGAAACTCCACCCATGCATGAATTTGTGCACCGGGCCTCTAGTAAGTATATAAGTTCTGTGGTTTATCTCTTTTCATCCCCAAACCCCACATTGAGGTATGTCAGTCTATTCTATGCTTTGGGTGTTATTTTGTTGGTCAATTCATTTTGTTCATTAGATTCCACAAATAAGTGAGATTTGTCTTTCTCAGTTTGGTTTATATCACTTAGCATAATATTTTCCAGATCTATCCATGCTGTCATCCCACAGGGTAAGAGATCCCTCTTTTTTACAGCTCCATAGTATTCCATAGTGTAAATGTCATACAACTTTTTTATGTATTCATCTGATGGGCACTTGGGCTGTTTCCAAATCTTAGCTATTGTAAATAATGCTGCTATGAACATAGGGTGTATATATGCTTTCTAATTGGTGTTTTGGGGTTTTGGGGTTATATTCCCAGAAGTGGGATTGCTGGGTCAAATGGAAATTCCATTTTTATTTTTTTGAGGAAACTCCATACTGTTTTCCATAGTGGCTGCATCAATTTGCATTCCCACCAGCAGTGAACTAGGGTTCCCTTTTCTCAACATCCTTGCCAGCACTTGTTTGTTGATTTGTTGATGATAGCCATTCTGACAGATGTGAGGTGATATCTCATTGTGGTTTTAATTTGCATCTCTCTGATGATTAGTGACTTTGATCGTTTTTTCATGTGTCTCTTGGCCATTTGTATGTCCTCTTTGTAGAAATGTCTATTCAGGTCCCCTGCCCATTTTTTAATTGGATTGTTTGTCTTCCTTTTGTTGAGTTGTATGAGTACTTCATATATTTTGGATATTAACCTTTATCAGATATATCATTGGCAAATATGTTCTCCCATTCAGTGGGTTCCCTTTTCATTTTGATGGTAGTTTCTTTTGCTGTGCAGAAGCTTTTTATTTTGATGTAGTCCCATTTGTTTGTTTTCTCCTTAGTTTCCTTTGCCCTAGGAGATGAATCTGTAAACATATTGCTACATGAGGTATGAGATGCATTTTAAGTATAAGGACACAAATTGGTGGATAGTAAAAAATTGAAAAAGATATATTGTGCTAACAAAAAGCATTAGTAGGTACAGTTAGATCAGATAAAGTAGACTTCAAGACAAAAGGTATTACTGGATATAAAAAAAGACATTTCATACTGATAAAAGGGGCACTTTATTAGGAAGACATAGCAATCATAAACATGTTTGTGCCTAATAAGCTTCAAATTACATGAAGAAAAAGTTAACAGAATTAAATGAAGAAATAGACAAATCTACAATCATAGTTGGAGATTTTAACACTTCTCTTTTAGTAATTGATAGAATTACTAGACAGAAAATTAATAAAGACATAATATCTGTACAACACTAGCAGCCACCTTACCTATTTGACATTTATAGAAAAATATATCCAACAATTGCAAAATGCACCCTTTTTCAAATACACGATTGTACAATCACCAAGCCAGACCATATTCTGGGCCATCTATTAAGTCTCAATAAATTTTCAAAGATTGAAATCACACTGAAAATGTTCTCTGACCACAATGGAATTCAATTAGCAATCAATAACAATTTACCTAGGAAATCCTTAAATTTTTTGTTGTTGTTAATCCTCACTGGAGGATATTTTTCTATTGATTTTTAGAGAGAGAGGAAGGGAGGGGGAGAGACAGAGAGAAACATCAATGTGAGAGAGACACATTGACTCGTTGCCTCCTGCATGCACCCCAACCAGGGCCTGGGATCAAACCTGCAACCAAGGTATGTGCCCTTGACAGAGATCAAACCCCAGACCCTTCAGTCTGCATCCACACAGCCAAACGGCCAGGGCCCTAAATATTTTTAAATTAAACAACACACTTCTAAATAACCCTGGGTCAAAGAAGAAATCACAAGGAAAATTAGAAATATTTTTAACTGAAAACAATGAAAATAGAATATCAAAATTTGTGGAGTACAAGCAAAGCAGTGTTGAGAAGGAAATGTATAACTTTTAGTACTGTTGCAGAAGACCAAAGAAATACCAAACACGCTTCCTAGAGAAAGGGAGGGACCCCATTTATTAACACTAGTGGACTCCGGGAATAATTTCCAAATCAGAGTGAAGAAACACGCAGAGGGCTTCACTTTTTATAACCTTCTGGGGTTACAGATATGGTTCCGCCCCCTTTCGTGGGCTTACAGGAAGGCCCCCAGGTGTTGGGGGTCCCCAGGCCATATCCGATGATCTGTCCTGGGGCCAACGATAACGACCCTCCCTCCCCCCAGGGCAGTGCATTGTTCACAGTTTTTATGGCCTGACATGCCTTGAAAGACCAGTTTCCTCCTCATTCCCCCCCTTGTCCCACAAGCTTCTTTTAGCCTTGTGGAGCAACGACCACGGGATGTTATGGTGAACAGGGGTGACAACCACTTTTAGCTATTTCCTGCTGGAAAGGGACGATGACCAAGGGGTTAGCATCCCGCTTCTTCCTCTCAGAGGGGTTTGTAGTGAGTTCTGATTTGTAGGACCATCTGAAGTTTAAAGGCATTCCCATCCAGTTTGCAGGCAGGCAGAGGTAAGCAGTGGTCCCACACGTGTAGAATGTTCCTGCAGGGGGCACCAGGGGTAGGTGGTGTTTTCAGCTTTGGGGGTAGAGTTGCATTTTCATCTGGGAGATGACCTGTTGGATGTTGGCCCTGCGTACTGCTGAAACAAATAGGAGCAACATTTGTTAGCTGCACATTGGCCGTGACAGGTCCTATTATTATTTTTTCCGTCTAATACAATTCCCGCCCCTGCCCCCCCCCCCCCCCCCCGTGCATTTGGTAGTAGAGTCGTAACATGCAGCAGGCTGATAAGTATAGCTAACAAAAATCTGGCTTGATTGGGTTTTCTCATGGACTACCCGGTCTAGCATATTTGGATAGCGAGTTTCTAAGCAAGGAGCAAACGATGGCATGACAAGGTGTAATCCAACAATTTATGATAAGGCCTTTGTTTCCTTGCTGTATGGGGAGCAGTAATTTTATGGTGCTTCTGTGTCCCAGCAAGAGCAGATGAGTTCTCCTCCTGGTACTAGTCTCGGATTCCGCTGGCACTCATAAAAAGACAAAATAAGAATTATTAGACAAACCCAGTGATTATCCAGAAATAGAGCATGTTACGTTAGGAGGAGATAAGAAAGAAAGATTAGAGTTAGGGAGAATTCAGCAGGGTGTTATCTGAATTCCTTGGAGCAGGTTGCTCGGCCAGGTCTGCTGTCTTCTTGAGGGTGATTCGCAGTGGGTGTTTCTTGTCAGAGGTCACCTTCCACTCAGACTGGATGTCACTTGGCTGGTGGGCTGCCTTCACCCGGGAGTGGTGGATCCAGGTGTTTAGTCCTGCAACCTTAAGAGCTGTAGTGGTGGTTAATATGACTGGATAGGGTCCCTTCCAGGTAGTCTTGAGGGGCTCCTTTTTCCAATCCTTGACCCAAACCTGGTCTCCAGGTTTATAAGGATGTACAGCTGTTCCTAGAGAGATGGATAGTCGGTCGATAACCCACCTGTGGACCTCAAAGACAGTTTTTCCAAGTCCTTGTAGTTGTTTCTGGATTTCTAAGTTCCCTATTTCCCCCAAATCTCCCTTTGTCCGAATTAAGGGAGGGGGTCTACCATATAGAATGTCAAAGGGAGAGAAACCTACCCTGGCCCTTGGGGCACAGGATACCCACAGGAGTACAAGAGGCAAGATATCTGTCCAGGGTAAGGTTGTCTCTTGGCATAGCTTAGCCATAGCCTGCTTTAGAGTCCGGTTCATGCGCTCCCCTTTCCCTGAACTCTGAGGCCTGTAAGCTGTATGTAGATTCCATTTAATTCCTAAAGCCTTGGCTACCTGTTGTACTATTTCTGCTACAAAGGCTGGGCCATTATCAGACCCTATGGGCAGAGGCATTCCATACCGTGGAATTATATACTTTAGCAATGCCTTAGTGACTTCTCTCGCCTTTTCAGTGCGAGTGGGATATGCCTCAACCCAGCCTGAAAAGGTGCAAACAAAGACTAGCAGGTATTTATTCCCTCTGGTGGCCCTATTTCTGTAAAATCTACTTCTAAATCCTCAAAAGGAGCTTTCCCACAGCGCTGAACTCCTATCGGTCCCACAGGACCCTGTTTAGCATTATTCTGAGCACAGAGGAGGCAACGCTGAGAGACTGAGGCACACAAGCAGGGTAGATGGGCAATTAGGTAGTACCTGCCTAACAAAGCTTCTAGGGCAGCCTTTCCTAAATGAGTGAGTTCATGCTGCTTGAGGACTACCTTATGGGCTAACTGTTCTGGGACATAGACCCTATGATCTGGGAGTATCCACCAGCCTTCCATTGTTCTCTTGCCCCCTTCTTTCTGGGCCCATTTCTCTTCCTGAGGAGTGTATTTTGGAGGTTCAGGTAATGTGGGGACCAACATGATCTGTGACGGTGCTACTTGTTCTTTAGCAGCCAGCTTGGCTGCGGCGTCAGCACACTGGTTTCCTTCTGATACTGAGTCTTTCCCTTTCTGGTGACCTCATGCTCGATGACCTCATTGCAATAGATGTCGGCTATTTCCTTAGGCTTCCAGACTGCTTCTAGTAACTTTAAAATCTCATTCTGATTTTTAATTCCTTTACCTCCTGCTGTCAAGAGCCCCCTTTCCTTATATATGGCCCCATGGACATGCAGGGTAGCAAAGGCATAGCGTGAGTCAGTGTAGATGTTGGCACGCTTATTCTTACTGCATTCTAGGGCTCTTACTAGGGCCCAAAGTTCTGCCCTCTGTGCTGACCATCCTTCAGGCAGGACCTGTGCTGCAATTGTCTCAAAGTTTGATACCACTGCATATCTGGCTCGTCTTTTTCCTTCATCTAAGAAGCTGCTGCCGTCTGTGAACAATACCAAGTCCGCGTTTTGCAGGGGCCTATCCCTTAGGTCTGGCCGGCTGGAATAAACCTCCTCTAGGACTTCCAGGCAATCATGCTCAGGGGCCCCGTCAGCTATGGGTAGAAAGGTGGCAGGATTAAGTGTTCTCATTGCTTCTAATCGTACCCGCGGATTCTCGTGCCCTTGATACTGAGTCATTCAAGCATGAGTCAGCCAGTGCTGCCCCCTTGCTTCCGTCAGGGTGACAACAGCATGAGGTACTTTTACATTTAAGTTTTGTCCTAAGGTAAGTTTATCCGATTCCTTGACTAATAATGCCGTGGCTCAAGGGCCCTGAGGCACAGGGGCCACCCGGAGGCAACTGGGTCAATCCGCTTGGAGAGATAGGCTACTGGTCTTTGTCAGGCTCCAAACTCATGGGTTAGAACTCCTAGTGCTACCCTGCTGTTCTCGTGAACAAAAAGATTAAAGTCTCGCATCACATCTGGTAGCCCTAGTGCCGGGGCCTCAGTGAGCTTTGCCTTTATGGTGATGAAGGCTTTCTCCTGTTCGGGACCCCATTCGATGGGTGCCTTCTCTTCTCTTAAAGCTTCATAGAGAGGCTTGGCCAGGTCTGAAAACCCCGGGATCCAAATTGACAGAACCCTGCCGCTCCCAGGAATTCCCGAATCTGCCACCGGGTGCTAGGGATTAGGATGGCACATACTGCCTGCTTCCTTTCAGTCCCTAGCCTTCGTTTCCCTTGCGTGATCTGGAAGCCTAGATACTTGACTTCTTTCTGACAAACCTGTGCCTTTTTCTTAGACACCCGATAACCTGTTTCAGTTAACAGTCTCAGAAGGGCTCGTGTTCCCTCCCAGCACTGAGCTCGTGTGGAGCTGCCCAGAAGGAGGTCGTCTACATATTGGAGTAGAACACACCCCAAGTCCTGTCCTGGGAACTTAGACAGATCAGATGCTAGTGCTCCACTAAAAAGAGTAGGGGAGTTCTTGAACCCTTGTGGCAGTCTGGTCCAGGTGAACTGCTCCTTGGCCCCTGTAGTTGGGTTTTCCCATTCGAAAGTGAAGAGAGGCTGACTGGAAGGTGCTAATTGAAGACAGAAAAAGGCATCTTTCAGATCTAGGCATGTAAACCATTCCGCCTCTGATGGGATGAGTCCCAGAAGAGTGTAGGGGTTCGGCAGTGCTGAATGCAGGGTTATAACAGCCTCGTTAACAGCCCGTAGATCGTGCACCGGGCAGTAGTCATTTGTCCCCGGCTTTTTGACAGGCAAGAGAGGCGTGTTCCATGGAGACCTGTATCGTTTAACAAGTCCCCACTGAAGCAGCCGGTCTGAGTGGACCTGGATTCCTAGGCGTGCTTCCCTTGGAGTTGGATATTGGCGGATTTTAACAGGCTGTGTCCCAAGCTTTAACTCAATTAGCACTGGGGCGTGGTCCTTAGCCAGGCCTGGAGGATTCCCTTCTGCCCAGACCAGCAGGAATTCTTTCTCTTTATTCAGGTTCTAATGGTGAGGCCTTTGTCTGGGGGGTATAAAGTCTCCATTCTTCCTCCCTTGGCACTGCTAAGGACAGGATCATTGGGGAGGTCTCCTCACCTAGGCGAAGCTGTGCTGAGCCATCTGGAGCAAAAGTGATTTCTGCCCCCATTTTGGCTAAAAGGTCTCTAAGCATTAGAGGCACTGGACAGTCTGGCAAGTACAGGAATTCATGAATTACTTGATGACCGCCAAGTTGGCATTGGCGAGGGTGGCAGAATGGTCTACGGGTCTGGTCCCCAGTAGCTCCAATAATGGTGACCTCCTTTCCTGAGAGAGGTGCTACTTTCTAAGTGACTACTGAGTGCTCAGCTCCTGTATCAACCATAAAGTCCACAGTCTGGCCCCCTATTTTCATTCTGACCATGGGCTCATGGGGGCCTAGCTGAAGTGAGCCCGGTCTGTTTTAGTCGGAATCAGTCATTGCTAGCCCAATGAGATCTGCTTCAGGTGGCTCTAGTTGATTGCAACTGGGCAGAAAAGGGGGCCTAGTCGTTTTACTTTGCCGTTTGGGGCATTCATTCTTCCAGTGTCCTGTTTCCTTACGATAGGCACACTGGTCTCGCCTCAGGTTCGCTCTTCCTTTTCCCCCTGGTCTGTATCCTTGCTAATCTGTCTGGGAGCCTGAGCCTCTAAAAGCCGCTGCTATTATATTGGCCCTTCTTTGTATTCTCTTTTCTTCCTCCTTCCTTGCTGCACTATCTCGATTAATGAAAACCTCGTTAGCTATCTCTAGCAGTTCAGTAGCATTCTTTCCTGCAAACCCTTCCAGTTTCTGTAATTTTCTCCTGATGTCAGGCTGGGCTTGGCCTACAAAGACAGCATTTACCATGGTTTGATTTTCTGGGGCCTCAGGTCTAAAGGGGGTGTAGATCCAGTATGCCTCACATAGTCTCTCATAGAAAGCTGCTGGACTTTTCATCAGGCTTCTGGAAAACCTCAGAGATTTTAGCCATGTTGGTGGGCTTCTTGGCTCCGGCCCTGACCCCCTGGATGAAGGCCAGATGATATCTTTCTAGCCCGGTCCTTCCATCTTCTGAGTTCGGGTTCCAATCGGGTTCCTCATCTGGGAAGGCCTTCCTGGCCCATCTGTCTGTATCTAATATTCCTGCCAGGGTCTGGGTCTGGAACCACTTTCGAGCCTCTGTTACTACTCTCATGCGCTCCTCAGTGTTAAAGAACGTGAAAAGGAGCTGCTTGCGGTCCACCCAGGTGGGCTTCTGGGTCTGGAAGATCGTTTCTAGAAGGTCTATCATGGCCTGAGGTTTTTCAGAATAAGCTGGGGTGTGATGTTTCCAATTCAAGATGTCAGTGGTGGTAAAGGGCTGATAATAATAGACTGGCCCTCCCTCCTGCAAGGTCCCATCTTTACCAACTACTTGGGCGCCCCGAGTCTCCCTTAGAGGCATCTTATGTGCTGGTTGTGGCCTGGGCCCTTGATCGGCTGAACGCAAGCGCCGCCCAACTGGCTCTGGAGAGCCTGGTTGAGGAGAAACGGAAGGGGGTGGTGTTTCTGGACCTTTCAGACCAGCTGGGGAAGCACTTGGTGCTGCCTGTGGCACATATGGAGATGATAAAACTAGCGGGACTTCCTCAGGGGATCCTGACAGAACAAGGGGTTGTGTTCCCTTCTGAGAGATCTGTTTCTTTTCTCCTACTACTAAAACCTTACAGAACCGGACCCAAGGCGGCAAGGTTTGAGCAATTTCTAACCAGCTCTCTATGTAAGGGAACTGATCTGGGTGTTCGGGGTCTGTCGTGACTACATTCCAGACCGCCCTGACCAGTCCTACATCTAAAGAGCCTTCCAGGGGCCAGCCGACCCCAAAGGCTGGCCATTCTAATTCACAGAATTTCCTCAGTGTTTTGGGGTTCATTTTAATACCATAGTCCTCAATGAAACCCTTTTCAAAAATTTCCAATGTGCAATTGAGAACAGTGGGTTTACTTTGTCCCAACCCCAAGATGATTGGTGGTGAGAGACAGACAAGGGTTCAGGGAGATTTACTAAAAGCCTGGAGGGTCTCCTTAAAGAAAAGATCCTTAATCAGCACAGGCAGGGGCAGGGCGGGTAAAATCTCTTCACCCTGCAGAGCTGTGAGCCCCGTCCCTGAAAGTCCCAGCCAGCCAAAAGAGACAAGAAAAGCTGAAAATACCTTTAAATCTACCCCAGAATTCCAGAATTTCAACCTAACACAGCAAAATCACAGAGCAAACCAAAGCCCCTAGTACACAAACATAGACAGAAGTTTTTATCAAACATCTCTGAGAAAACTAACTCAACAGCGCTGCTTGAAAACCAAATGTTTTAACCAGATGAGCAAACAGAAAATCAAAGTAGCTTTCACTTTCACACAGACCAGTTAATCAGCAGATAATTATGCCAAGACAGACAAACATCCGTACTCACACTCTCTCAGTAGACTAGCCCAGACTGGAGCTGAGCAGATAATGCCCAACTCCCCAGATGGGCATGGGGGCACTCCCGGCACCCACACCCCAGAACAGAATTCTCGACCGACGTCTCGGTGAGAACCTACCAGAGGAGTTAAGTCTGCGTCCAGCCCCACTTCTCGGTAGCAAATTGGCTAGTCCCACACACAAGCAAACAGAAGAGTGAACCCAAAATTCCTTAATCAAATCTGAATTCACTCACCTCCGAAGTCCTGATTCCTGATTTACCTGACGAAGTCCTATGACTTCCGGGGAGGTGATCAAGCTCCCCCTTCCACTCACTTGGAGTGGGCCTGACTGACTGGGGCCCCTACCTTACCGATTCTGTCGACAGGTCCAGAAGTGTCCATCCACTTTCTCCAGATGCCGGCCGGGTCCTGGTCTGAGGTCTGGGAGCGCCTGGAGTCCCCCCAGGTTCAATTCTTTTAAAATTAGCAGGGCGCGCCTTCTGGAGACCTGTCCTGCGCCCCCAGGTCCCAAAGCCCGTCCACTCACCGGAGGCAAGAGCCAAACGCCGTTAGATTCTCGGTCAGGGAACCAAATGTTGCAGAAGACCAAAGAAATACCAAGCACACTTCCTAGAGAAAGGGAGGGACCCCATTTATTAACACTAGTGGACTCCGGGAATAATTTCCAAATCAGAGTGAAGAAACACGCAGAGGGCTTCACTTTTTATAACCTTCTGGGGTCTTTCTCTTGCAGATATGGTTCCACCCCCTTTCGTGGGCTTACAGGAAGGCCCCCAGGTGTTGGGGGTCCCCAGGCTATATCCGATGATCTGTCCTGGGGCCAGCGATAACGACCTTCCCCTTCCACCCCAGGGCAGTGCATTGTTCACAGTTTTTATGGCCTGACATGCCTTGCAAGACCAGTTTTTTCCTCAGTACTTACGTTAGAAAAAAATATAAAAAATCAATTATCTGAGGCCCTACCTTAAGAATTCAAGGGAAACAAGAACAGAATAAGCCCAAAGTACATAGAATAAAGGAAACAAAAATAGAGAGTCTAGTGGTGTGGTAGTGATAGTGATGCAAAAAAGTTGAACATAATGTACAACCCCATGACCTGGCAGTTTCACTCCTAGGTATATATTTAAGAGTGTGAGACTATACATTCACAAAAGACTTGCACAATAATGTTCCTAGCAGCATTGCTTGTAATACCCCAAATTGGACACTACTCAAATGCACATACATAATAGAATAGATAAATAAATGTTGCTATATTCACACAATGAAATCCTACTTAGCAAAAAGTTTATACTAATGGTAGTTTATCAGCCATAAGGGACAAATATAGCCAAATTTTGTAAACATATTCATGAGTGAAGAAAGCCAGACACAAAAGAGTATATACTGTATGATTCCATTCGTATAGAGTTCAAACAGATGAAGCTTCTATTTGCTGATTAAAAGCCTGTATGGTGTTACTCCTTAGTGGAGGCTTATGAATGGAATGGGACCTTAAGTGGACTTCTAAGTAACAGTACTGTTTTCTATCTTGATCTGGGTACTGATTACATAGATGTGTTCAGATATGAAAATTTATTGAGCTATATACTATGTTTTTTCTACATGTATGTTATCTATATATATAAAAGCCTAAGCGATCAGAATGACCAGAATGACCGGTCGCTATGACGTGCACTGACTACCAGGAGGCAGGCACTCAATGCAGGATCTGTCCCCTGCTGGTCAGTGTGCTCCCACAGCCAACCTCCCCTGGTTGGCCAACCTCCTGTGGTTCCCTCTCCCCGGCCGGCAGGCCCCGATTGCCTGATTGGGGCCAGCCCCTGGGCTAGGATGGATAACCAGGGGTGGGTGGCGGCAGATGCGGTTCTTTTCCCAGGGGGGCTGAGGGCTGGCTCCCTCCTTGGGGCTGGCAGCCAACCTCCCATGCCCTGTCCCTCCGCCCAGCTGGCAGGCCCCAACCAGCCTGCCGTTCGCCCGCCACAGTGGCAGTGTGGTGGCGAGGGAAGGAGGAGTGGGGGAGGCAGAGAACTATGCGGTGGCAGAGCGCCGACGGTGGTGTCGGCATCTGGCATCTGTTCCTTCCGTGCCTGGCCCAGCAACTGTCGCCTCCTCTCCGAACCCCGCCAGGGCCTTTGGGCCCTGGGCTGGGACGGGGAGCCAGGGGTGGGTGGCAGCAGATGTGGCTCTTTTCCCAGGGGGGCCAAGGGCTGGTTTCCTCCTCTGGGACAGCAGCCAACCTCCCGTGCCCTGTCCACACACCCCCAGCCGGCAGACCCCGCTGCCTGCCCACCGCGGTGGCAGTGCAGCAGCGAGGGAAGGAGGAGGGAGGAGGTAGGGACCCGTGTGGTGGCGGAGCGCTGACGATGGTGGCATCCACATTCGGCATCCGTTCCTTCTGTACCCGGCCCAGCAGCTGTCGCCTCCTCTTCAGCCTGACCCTGTTTGGCCTGGCCCCTATTGTCCCTGATCGCCAGCCAGGCCTAGGGACCCCACCCATGCACGAATTTCGTGCACCGGGCCTCTAGTACTTTAATAAAAACACAAAAGAAAACTGACAGATAATATTCACAACAGAACTAGGTAACAATGTATCCCCATGACTCTCACACTAAACAGGTAAGGGAAATCACCCTTAGCACAAGATCAATAGGTGATTGGCATCTGTGTGGAAGAAAGCAGAAGAGTTGACAGACAGACCATGTGAACAACTTGACAGACACAAGAATTCCAAACAGCAAACAGGTATTCACTAAAAAGCATGACAGTCCATTTAAGAACAACACTTGAAATAGGAGTTTTGCCACCAATAAAAACTGGGTGAGCCCCGGCCAGTGTGGCTTAGTGGGAGTGTTGTCCTGTTCACTGAAAGGGTTTGGGTTTGAATCCTAGTCAGGGCTTGTGTGATGTTTCACTCTCACATTGATTTTTTTTCCTCTCTCTCCCTCTCTCTTCCTCTTTCTCTAAAGTCAATTTTGAAAAGCATATCCTCAGGTGAGGATTAAAAAAAACACCTGGGTAAATACAAGGGGCTTGTGGTCAGAAGGTCTGAAAGGGGTGGAGTAGTCTAGTCCTTAGTGAACTTTTGAAAATGACCCACCAGATCTCCCTTCCAGGACAGGGTTCTACCCTGAGGAGAAATTGCTGAGAATAGAATTGAAATTGAGGAGAACAGGCACAATAAAGAAAAGAAGGAAAGAGAAAGTCCAGATAAAAGTGTAAGAAAGGACCAGAATCAAGAGCTAATTAAACAAGGCCTATTTCTTTAACAACAGAAAGACAGCTTCTGTCAAGTTAGAAAAGCCACCCTGAACCTACTTCTTTCTAAAAGTAAAGGACAACTTAACCACACATCAGAATTAACAATAGGCTGTGGTGATGATTGCACAGCTCTGAATATACAAAACAAAACAAAACAAAACAAAAAAACCCCGTTGATCTGTACACTTTAAATGGGTGAATTTTATTTTATAGTATGTGAAATATATACAATAAAGCTGTTAGAAAGTGAACAAAATTATCAAGGCCAAAGTTCACACAAAATTACTATAAGGGGAAAAAAAATCAAGAGCATTCCAAAACACAACAAATCTAAAATATACTTTTAAAAAATGAGTTGAAAGATATTAAGAAAATTATATAAGACATGGAAGAACAGTATAAAGCAGGGTTAGAAGAACTCGGAAATGTGGTGACAACTTAGGGAAAGTAAAAAAGAAAGAATCATTTCGCCTGGAGAGTGTGGCTCAGGATCTATGAGCCAGGAGGTCACGGTTCAATTCCCGGTCAGGACACATTCCCTGGTGGTTGCGGGCTCGATCCCCATTGGGGGCATGCAGGGGGCAGCTGATTGGTGATGTTTCTCTTATTGATGTTTCTACCCCTCTCTCCTCCCTTCCTTTCTCTGAAATCAATAAAACATACTTTTAAAAAAAAGAAAGAAGGAATTTTAGTACACTGCTGGTGGGGATGCAGACTGGTGCAGCCACTGTTCAAAACAGTATGGCATTTCCTCAAAAAATTAAAAATGGAACTCCCATTTGACCCAGTGATCCCACTTCTAGGAATATATCCAAAGAAACCAGAAAACACGAATCAGCAAGAATATATGCACCCTATGTTCATAGCAGCACAATTTACAATAGCTAAGATTTGGAAACAGCTTAAGTGCTCATCAGTAGACGAGTAGATAAAAAAGCTGTGGTACATCTACACAATGGAATATTACACAGCTATAAAAAATAACTCTTGCCATTTGCAACATGAATGGACCTGGAGAATATTATGCTAAGCGAAATTAGCCAGTTAGAGAAAGATAAGTATCATATGATCTCACTCATATGTGGAATCTAATGAACAAAATAAACTGATAAAGTAGATCCAGAGACATAGAATCATGGAACAGACTGAGGAATTTCAGAGGGAAGGTGGAAATGAGAGGGTGGGTAGGGAGTGATTAACCAGGGAACTTATATGCATACTAGAGGCCCAGTGTACAAAATTTTTGCACAGGTGCAGTCCCTATGCCTTGTTGGTGATCGAAGCATGAGCATCTGGCGTGAAAGGGCAGGTCCCAGCTGACCTCTGGGTCCTGGGCAGCACCTGGGCTCCTGAGCCCCCACGCACCCCCCTCCACCTGAGTCATGGTGCCCGAGTCTCCACGCAAAGATGGCGGTGAGCTTGGCCGGACACCGTGGTCCTGGGCTCAGCATGGGCCTCTGGGCTGCCCAGCAGTGCTGCATGGAAGCCGGGTGTGCAGTGCACTCTCTCCCAGCTGGCCTCACAGACCAGCTCCTGCACAAACCCATGGGGAGCCCGACTGGTCCCTGCAGTCCAGTTGGCTGCAGCCTGGCTCACCAGGAAGAGGCCGCACAGATGCAGGGTGGGTTCCTCACGGGCACCCGGCACCTGAGTGTGGTGGCTTCCCCAGCGTGCAAGCCCTGGTGTTCTAGGGGAGGGTAGTAGGGGGAGTGAGAGCAAGCTTGGACACCCCACATTCTCACCGCACCTCCATCCCTCTCACACCCACCCCCAGGTAGCCAGTGAGAGGTTGCAGCACATCACCCAATGTCCGTCATTTTCTGTGCCACCCCCTGGTGGTCAGCACACGTCATAGCGAGCAGTCAAACGACCACCGAGGAGACAGTTTGCATATTAGGCTTTTATTATATAGGATATGCCTAGCCCATGGACACAGACAATAGAGTGCTGAAGGTCTGGAGGGGCAAGTGCAGGATGGAGGGGGTCAATGAAAAAAAAAAAGGGACATTTGTAATACTTTCAACAATAAAGATAATTTTTAAAAATGTTTCAGAAATGAAGTCTGGAGCAGAGGAAAGCAATAGGAAATGCCTTACTAAAGTAAAAAGGAACATGTTTTAAATAAAAAGATTTGACATATCAAAGAAAGTAAGGAAGACCTGGCGTAGGATAGTAGGATTACCTGAAGAAGAAAACCAAAGCAAGGAAAAAGAATAAATGCTAAAAACTAATAGTAAGGAGACTTTCCTGAAACTTAAAAAAAAAAATAAGATTTGATTATAAAAAGTGTACTGTGTACCTGAGAATTCTGACCCAAAATGACCAACAAATGATAATAAAAGTACTAGGCTGGAAAGAAGAAAAACAGCTGTGGAAATTTCAGCAAAAAGAACCGGTGGTTTATAAAGGGAAGAAAATTAGATCACCCTGAAACTTTGGCACCAACATTTCATGCCAAAAAAAGTGGAGTAACAGATATTACAATATTCAAGGGGAAAAATGTGAGCCAAGGATATATATCTGCTAAAACTGTCTTTTAAGTGAAGGGTACAGAGATTTATCAGTATGCAGTAACTTAAGAGCTACTGTTCCCATGATTTCTTCCTGAGGAAATTGCTAGAGAATGAGCTTCAGACAACCAAAATGGTGAGAGACATTAACATAAGGACTGGTGGCAAGCATCCTATATAACATAAGAAAAACATGTAAATTGACCATACCTCCACTACGCTCACCAGCCAATCAGGAGTGAGTATGCAAATTAACCTGACAATGATGACGGGTTAATTTGCATACACAGGCGCTGGGCGGAGAGCAGAGGGGGAGAGCTGGCGGAGAGTGGAGCAGCTTGAGGAACTTGGCTCCCCAAGCTGCCAGACGGAGAGCAGAGAGGGAGAGCTGGTGGTTTGGAGGACTTGGCAGAGTGGGAGGCCGTGGGACAGAGACAGAGCAGAAAGGGAAAACCCAGAGCTTGGGGAGCACCAGGAATTCTGGGAGTAGTAGTTCTGGTGGCAGCCCCAGGACCAGAAGTGGAAGCCCAGAGCACGGGGAAGCACCAGGAATGCTGGGACTCATAGTTCTGGTGGCAGACGGATCTCCTAGACCCATGGTCGGCAAACTGCAGCTTGCGAGCCACATGCAGCTCTTTGGCCCCTTGAGTGTGGCTCTTCCACAAAATACCACAACCTGGGCGAGTCTATTTTGAAGAAGTGGCGTTAGAAGAAGTTTAAGTTTAAAAAGTTTGGCTCTCAAAAGAAATTTCAATCGCTGTACTGTTGATATTTGGCTCTGTTGATGGCTGAGTTTGCCGACCACTGTCCTAGACACTAGAGCAAAGTGAGCCTGGAGCAAGTTACTGTTGCAGTGGGGGATGGAGGGAAAGCAAAGGTGAGAGACATAAGTAAAATCAGAGTGTCTAAGAAAAATTAAAGGGAAGATATCCTAAAACTTCCAGGAAATCTCCACCAATGAAGCAAAGAAAAAAAAAGTCTTTATTATTCTGTGAGCAACAAACCAAACTGGGTTGGGGTCTCAAACAATTCCCTCATATGATTGCAAAGACAGCCAGAAACTCCCAGATTGGAGAGGGCTCCCCTGAGGGCTGTCAGATTGGAGAGGGTGCAGGTTGGGCTGAGGGACCCACCCCCCATGCACGAATCTTTGTGCACTGGACCCCTAGTTAAATATATAGTGACTTGTAGAACTAAGACTAAATGAGGCATAAAGGGGAGAGAGTAGAGTATGCAGTGCCTATATACTCAGTACTCAGATCATGTAGATTCTTTTATTTAAATTTTTAATGTAGGCCTTTTAAAAATGGAGAAATGGGGAAAGCATATGCAAAAAAAGAACTATTCTCAGTTATATTAGTGACATACAATATTAGTGTTATTACAAGACTGTAATATGAGGTATTATAAATAAGTAATTATGATACTCTTATTTTATCCTTTCTTTGACAACTAAGACTTTTAATGTAGAATACAGACGTAATTCAAAAGAATTTAAGAAATAAAACAACCCTGTTGTCCTAAATATGAAACCATGAAAAATTTTATTTAAAAGTAAACATATACACCTTTGCTTTATCCACTGAAAAGGCTTAGAAACAATGACCAGCCCAGCAGCAATGAGCATACCTAGTCACTCAGATTGTGGTTTTGAAATACCATTCCCATTAAAAAGAAGCCAGGGTGGCTAATTCCAAATCTGGGACAGGAAAAATACAAGATAAGCATTGAAGAAGGAAGAGCTGAAAAAAAAAAGACAATTGGAGTATGTTATTGGGACACAGGCCAGCTGAAAGAACTCTAACTGACCAAAAACTGGAAGAATTGAGTGAGCAGTAAAATAGCAGAATTGGATTATAACACAAGGAATAAAATAAATATCCATGATTCTACAGTGATAGAAATAAATTAAATAAATAAGTGGGGGAGAAGAGAATAATCTCTATGTGAAAATTCCAAATAATTTGTCTATATGCTTCTGTCTCAAGGAGGTGGAGCATAACTCCTCACTCCTGAAGTGTGGGCTGTGGTCTACAGTATAGAAGGTGTGGGAAGGAGTAACTTTACTATTGGGAACCGTGCAAACACTACCTTAGTCAGGTGGTCCAGGTTAACATCAGCAGTGATAATCATGATGATGTGTAGCCTTGATTTGATGTGATGAGACAGGTACTTCACTTCTGTGGTCTCCTCCAACCCACAACCCCAGACTAATTATGAGAAAAACATCACACAGCCCAAATTGAGGCACATTCTGCAAAATACCTGATGGGGACTCCTCAACACAGGAAAGGCTAAGAAATTATCACAACCAAGAGGACACGAGGAGAAATGATGACAAAATGCACTGTGGTGTTCAGGATGGGATCCGGGGACAGTTAAAAAGGGCATTAGGTAAAACCTAAGGAAACCTATATCAACAATTTAATCTAAAAATCAAAATAAATGAACAAGACATCTAATGAACAAAATAAACTGATGAATAAAATAGAACCAGAGGCATGGAAACATGGAACAGACTGATGAATCTCAGAGGGAAGGATGACAGGAAGAGAATAACCAAAGATATATATGCATTACCCATGGACACAGACAATAGGTAGTAAAGGCCTGGGGCAGGGTGGGATCCAGGTGAAGGAGGTCAATATATCTAATACTCTCAACATTAAAATTTTTTTAAAAAACAAAAAACAAAGGAAATCTCATCACATCATATGTATTTTGCTACATTTTACTGTTACTCTCGGGGTTATTTATGCTTATTGTATCTGTAGGTGGAAATACTATATAATGTGTGCTACTGCACATCTATTCCCAATTTTGTTCAGTGATGCCATGCTAGTAGTTTGAAATTAGCCATGGTGGGAGGATTATACTATGGAAATCATCAAATGCTACCCAATCCCTCCCCAAAGCTAGTTGCTAAACATTTACCAGCATATTGAGTTGTACACTTGAAACCTGTATGGTTTTGTTAAAATATATTTTTATTGATTTCAGAGAGGAAGGAAGAGGAAGAGAGATATAGAAACATCAATGATGATAGAGAATCATTGATCAGCTGCTTCCTGCATGCCCCCTACTGGGGATCGAGGCCGTAACCTGGGCATATGCCTCTGACTGGAATCGAACCAGGGACCCTTTAGTCTGCTCTATCCACTAAGCCAAACTGGCTAGGGCTAAACCTGTATGGTTTTGTTAACCAGTGTCACACCAATAAATTCAATACAAAAATTGACCAGCATAAAAAAAACCCAAGGAAGTCTGAATAAAGTATGGACTTTAGTAGTTAATATTATAACAGTATTGGTTCACTAGTTGTGACAGAAACCATCTACCTAATAAAAGAGTAACATGCTAATTGACCATACCTTCGTGACACCCACCAGCCAATCAGGAGGGATTATGCAAATTAACCCAACAAAGATGGGTTAATTTGCATACACAGGCGCCGAGTGGCCAGGGACAGGGTGGGGCGCCTGCATTGTCGCCATGGCAATGATGCATGTGTTCTGCACCACCCCAGCAGCTCCGGGTCTCTGGGAAGCATGGGAAGGCAGAAAGGGGGCTCCAGCCAGAGCAAAGGTGGTGCCAGCAGCCAGGGGAACGAAGGCCTATTCTTGCACGAATCTTCATTTGTGCATTGGGCCACTAGTCCTACCTAATAATAGACAAATATGCAAATTGACCATACCTCCGACACACCCACAAGCCACACCCACCATCCAATCAGAGCGAGTATGCAAATTAACCCAACAAAGATGGCTACAGCCACAGAGAACAAGGTTTCCTAGGTAACAGAGGAAGTCAAGCTTTCTGCCTGCCCTTGCCAGGCCTAAGCCTCCACTCAAGCTACAAAGTTTCAATTATAGAAGGTAAACAATTTCAAACAAAAATTGTGGCAGAATGGAGCTTGAGAAAGCAGGCCAGGGTTGCCGGCGGCAACAGGGGAAGCAAAGCTTTCCACACACCCTGGCCAGGCCCACCCACTTAAGGCTACAAAGTTTCAATTAGAACTCCAACAGAAATGGCTTGGCTCCGCTCCAGGCTACAAAGTTTCAATTGTAGAAGGTAAATAAATTCCAGATACCAGGGCCTCTGCTTGGGTTGCCAGAGGGCGTGGCCGGCCTGCAAACCACCACAGGCCCCTCGCTCAGGCCGCCCCATGCCCCAAGGGAACCCCACCCTGATCAGGGACACCCTTCAGGGCAAACCAGCTGGCCCCCACCCCTGTACCAGGCCTCTATCCTATCTAATAAAAGAGTAATATGCAGATTGATCATCACTGCAACACACAATATAGCTGCCCCCATGTGGTCAAAGATCCTGCCCCCATGTGGACACAAGATGGCCACCACAAGATGGCCAGCAGGGGAGGGCAGTTGAGAGGGACCAGGCCTGCAAGGGAGGGCAGTTGGAGGTGATCAACCCTGCAGGAGAGGGCAGTTAGGAGTGACCAGGCCGGCAGAGGAGGGAAGTTGGGGGCAAACAGGCTGGCAGCGGAGTGGTTTAGGGGGTGATCAGGCTGGCAGGCAGAAGCGATTAGGGGCAATCAGGAAGGCAGGCAGGCAAGCAGTTGGAAGCCAGCAGTCCTGGATTGTGATTCCCACTGGGATTGGGCCTAAACGGGCAGTCAGACATCCCTCGAGGGGTCCCAGATTGGAGAGGGTACAGGCTGGGCTGAGGGACAACCCCCTCCGTGCACGAATTTCATGCACCGGGCCTCTAGTCTATATATATAAAAGCCAAGCGACTGGAATGACAGAACAACCAGTCTCTATGACATGCACTGCAGCGGCCAACCGGCCTGTTTGGGGCCCTGATCGCCCCCCCCAAACCTCCCATGGCCCCTCCCCCCTGCCGGCCCAGCCTAATCAGCCCCCGTCAGGGCAGGCCAACCAGACCCCACCCGTGCAAGAATTTGTGCACCAGGCCTCTAGTTGGGTATAAATGTATAAGAACTCTCTGTACTATCTTCTCAATTTTCCTGTAAATCTAAAACTATTCTAAAATTTAAGAATGTAAGATTTTTTATCTTTTTTTTTAAATATATTTTATTGATTTTTTACAGAGAGGAAGGGAGAGGGATAGAGAGCTAGAAACATCGATGAGAAACATCGACCAGCTGCCTCCTGCACACCCCCTACCAGGGATATGCCCGCAACCAATGTACATGCCCTTGACCGGAATCGAACCTGGGACCTTTCAGTCCGCAGACCGATGCTCTATCCACTGAGCCAAACCGGTTTCAGCGAGAATTTAAGATTTTTTAGAAATCATTGCAATTTATTAAAACCCATCAAATATGTTTAAATCCATGAGTTCATAATAGTCCTTTAAAACAAAAACTGTTCAATTTTAGAGGATGATAAAGAACCAATTATCTTGAAAAGTGGTAAATAAAGTGAAAGTATCAAGCATTTATTTTGTTTTTCTCCTGGGTAACCAAATAGTAGTAGATGAGGGGAAACCTCTCTTTATAAATGTATTCTAGTTAATAAAAAGGAAATGTTAAAAATAAGAGTGTTACCTTTTTGAAACATCTGGAAAATTAATGAATCTAGGCATTGAGCATCAACAGCTGCTGACATTGCAACACATGAGACACATATGTGCCACCTGATGAGGGAAGGCAGAACCTCCTATAATCATGATGAAGGGATCAACCTGAATCAGATCAAGCCTCTGTATGAACTTGCTAATCTGCATAATTTCAAAAGAACATGTTGGACTGCATCATGACTATTCAATTAACAAAATTCCAGATTTGAGGAAACTCTACAGATCAGATACCCCCAGCTTCTTCAAGACAACATTTAAGGAAGGGAAAGGATGGAAGAGGAACCTCTAGATTAAAAAGATACCAAAATAGCTCTAGCTGGTTTGGCTCAGTGGGTAGAGTATTTACCCGAGGACTGAAGGGTATCGGGTTTGATTCTGATCAAGGGCACATACCTCGGTTGCAGGCTCCATCCCTGGCCCTGGTTGGGGCATGTGCAGGAGGCAGCCAATCGATTGTGTATCTCTCAAATTGATGTTTCTCTCTGTTTCTCCCCCTCCCACTCTCTCTAAAAATCAATGGAAAAATATCCTTGGGTGAGGATTAACCAAAAATAAAATATAAATAAATACATCATAAATAAAAATCAGTAGAAAAATATCCTTGGGTGAGGATTAACAATAAAAAAACAAAAAGACACCAAAATATTTTAAATGGGCAAGTCTAAACTCAGAAATATTTGGCTAAGTAAAAGAAATGAGATACAAGACTATATATTACTTGATTCTGTTTCTTTGAAATGCCCATCCTACTATATAAAAACCCAGGGTCCGTAACAACTGACCGAAGGCTCAACTGAACACTGGAAGTCAGTCCTGCAGTCAGTGCTGGGTTGCCGTGGAGACCCAGCACTGACTACTGCCGGTGCGGGCGAGGCGACCCAGCTCTGACTGCCAGGGGGCTGTGGATCAGGCCCAGAGAGAGGCAGGGTCTGATCCGCAGCCTCCTTGGCAGCTGTTCATCAGCCGTTGCCTCTCTCTTTCTCTCTTGGCTTCGCCAGCAGCCACGCCTCTGATTCTCTCCGGGCCTCCACGGGGGCTGCTGATCAGCGCCGCCTCTCTGATCAGGCCTGGAGAGAGGCCCAGATACACTGACTGGCATAGAAACTGACCAATCAGAACCAAATCTGAGTGAACTGTGAGGAGCCAATGGCTGCCTAGGAGGCGGAGCTTTTGACGCTGACTGGCATAGAAACCAACCAATCAGAACCAAATTGGCTGGCAGGGGAGGGCAGTTGGGGGGCAAGATCAGGCCGGCAGGGGAGAGCTGTTGGGGCAAGATCAGGCCAGCAGGGGAGGGCACTTGGGGGCGATATCAGGCCTGCAAGGGAGGGCAGTTAGGGGTGATCAGGAAGGTAGAGGCAGTTGGGGGCGAGATCAGGCTGGCAAGGGAGAGCAGTTGGGGGTGAGATCAGGCAAGCAGGCAGAGAGGTTAGGGGTGATCAGGCAGGCAGGCAGAGGGGTTAGGGGCAATCAGGCAGGCAAGCAGGTGAGCGGTTAGGAGTCAGCGGTCCCAGATTGCGAGAGGGATGTCTGACTGCCAGTTTAGGCCCGATCCCTGTCTGGCAGTTGGACATCCCCTGAGGGGTCACAGATTGGAGAGGATGCAGGCTGGGCTGAGGGAACCCCTTTCCCGCCCCCTCCCCCTCCCCCCGTTCACGAATTTCGTGCACCGGGCCACTAGTAATAGACAAATATATAGAGAAAGAAGGCAGAATAGTGATTTCCAGGGGCTGGAAGAAGGGAGGGAATGTGAACTAACTGTAAATGGGTACAAGGGGTCTTTTCGAGGTGATAGAATTTTTTTAATTGGATTGTGGTGATGGAGCCCCAACTCCGTACTAGAAGTCATTGAGTAAAATGTGAATGTACAAATGGACAACTCTGGTGTCCTGAGATGCACATTTGGATTATAAAGCTGTAATAAAGTCCAGAAAGTTATTTCTATAAAAGGTGGTTACCTTTGGGGCAGAGGGGGGAGGGTGTTGTAATTTGGAAGATGCTCATGGAAAAGCTTTTGGGATGGGTACAGAAGATCTTTTGACCCAGGTGGAGGCTATATAGGTATAGCCTTGCCTCCTTGTGAAAACTGAAGTTAAATATATATGATTTACAGTATTCTTTGTTTTACAATAAAAGTGTTTTTTAAAGAACACAAGGCTCCTAAGCTATTAGAGTAGATCATATCCCCACACATTTCATTCTTTATCATAGTCATGAAACTGTTTCTCATAAGCAAACTCAGAGTCACCAGGATATGTTCTTTTACCTCGGAAGAGAAAACAATTAGTGCAAAAGAGATACAGCAGTTGGTTCAATTTCTTTTGGGTGTACACCGCATGACAAGTGCCATTTGGACCTTAGACCCTGTTCTAGGCATGTGCAGAATAACACAGATATTCTCTTCTGGTAGATTCAGCTGCCCTGTGATTTCCAATTTTACACACAAGCAAAATTGTATAACTAACAGGAAATGGGTGGAGGAGGGGAAGTCACCTGTAGTTCCTGCTCCTTAGCATATCACAAATTATAAAATCATACATATTTTTTACTTTAGTGTTTTGGCTTGCTGGGGTTTTGTTGGTCAGTTGGTAGTTTGCTTTTTTGTGGGTCTTTTTCTTTTTGGAGGGCAGACTGGGGTATTTAGCAATTTTAGTAATAATTCTTTCCCAAAATAGAATTCATCCTGAGGGGCAACTTTTATGTTTTAGCTTTCTTGTGAAAAGTACTCAGAGCACCCTTTCTTACTGTTGAACATGTCCTCTGTTAGGTATCTAAGTGCTCTCCCTGCTTCTGCTGGCCCCAGGCATGCAGCCAGCCATATGCCTTTTTCTCCTTTTATGTGATTGTGTTTAGAATGGTGCTGAGGTTCCTGACATTCCGTCACTTTCTTATTTTTCTACTTTGGCAGAGGCCAAAAGAGCAGCTCAACAAGAAGATCAAGAACAAAGGGAGGAAGAGGATGATGAGCAAACACTCCACCGAGCTCGGGAGTGGGATGACTGGAAGGACACCCATCCTAGGGGCTATGGCAACCGAAAGAACATGGGTTAGTCTTTCTACAACAAGATGGGACTACAGGGCGCGCACATCTTCCCCACAAAGGAAAGCTGTGCAGTCTCCCCCTCCCTGGGCTCCTGCTTCAGCTCTACCAGGAAGGCAAAGACACCTAATCTTGCTTTGCGTTCAATAAAGTGTCAAGCAATTAAGAGTGTTTTGTTCCCTAGGTGATGAACCAGTGATTCTTATTTTTGCATTATCCTAATCATGTTGTATTTCAGATTCCTAGGTAGGAAGAAAAAGAGTACTGAGAAATGGCTCTATAATCAATGGCTGAATGAATTTTCCTTAAAAATAAAGTCCTTTCTATTACATCTATACAGAAATACTGGTGTCAGCTGGTTTTGTGTGTGCTTGTGCGGGGGAAGGGGGTCAGGAGTGGGTCCCTGGGCTTATGGAGAGATCCTGGTTGTCTGCCTTTGATCTGGGCAGTGAGTTTCTCAGCCTCAGAACTGCAGAGCTGGGGCTTTCGCTCTTCTACCCCAGCGCTGTGAAATGACTTAATTCCGCTCTACAAGGGGTGAGCACAAAACGCAGGACTTGCTCTGCCAGACAACACTTTTTTCAGGAATTACAACTGTAAATGAATGGATCATAACAATCCTTTCTAACTGGTCTTCCTTGCCTTGGCCAGGAGAAATGAGAGAAATAGATCAGGTGTTATGCAAGCCATCCTTGTTTATGCATATGAGGCTGGTGTCTTTACCCTCATGGAACTATTTGCCATAACCCTTACTTAGGGAGAAGAGCACCTCAGGCTATAACATAGCTCTTAAATGGGCCACCATAGAGCATTTTGGCCCTTCTTACCTGTGCTGTGCAATACCTGACACAGTCTGAAGTGATACATGTGCCAAGGCGGTCATTTTGCTGATGAGTAAGGTGCCCATGACTGGGTGTGGAGGAGGGGTGTGGGACAGATAAGCGGTTGCCAACCGGTGGTCCACGGACCACCAGTGGTACATGGGGTCCAAAAGGTTGGCGACCACTGGTATAGATGACACTGAGAGGTACCTACTTTATGCAGTAGAAAGAAGACATGTCCTCAGCTCTTGGGTTGATAGCTTTAAAAAGCAGCCATGTGTTAAAGATATGTATAAAAAACACTTTGTTCTAGTGCCTTTGGTACACTTAGATTTTCTAAGAGGATGATGACTCAGCCTTCCTATTCTCGCTTCTGCAGTCTAGCTTAGGAGGGGGTTTGAAAAGGAGACTCAGTTCCCTCTTATTTTTAGGGAGGGAAGTGGAGGGCTGTCAGGTGATGAGTAGGAGGTTGTGTTTAGTGGGAGATGACAGAAGACTACCGATTATATATTTGTATACTGCTTAATAAAGGACTCATCTCACCCTCACAACATAAGCTCCTGAAACTGATAGAGCACAGATTAAATTCCCCAAGGATTTGGGAAGCAAACATTCAGTTTTTAGCTCTTTCAATTACTGCCAGGCTGCCTCTGGCAATGGCCTGTTTCCTGTCCTTGAAGCTCCACCTTGAATTTATTCTCAAAATGGGCCAGTTTTGGGTTACCCTGTTGATCCAACTCTATTTAAAGATGAGCCTTCCAGAAGATCCAGCTTGATTAAACCCCCTCATACATTTTGATTATCTAAAAAGCAAACTAGACATGGTGGGTGTGAGTCCTGCCTTTAAAAATTGCAAGCTGGCCCTAGCTAGTTTGGCTCAGTGGATAGAGCTTTGGCCTGCTACCGTAGGGTCCCAGGTTCAATTCCAGTCAAGGGCATGTACCTGGGTTGCAGGCTCCTCCCCAGCCCAGGCCCTGGTAGGGGCACATGCAGGCAGCAACTAATTGATGTGTTTCTCTCACATCGATATTTCTCTCTCTCTTTCCCTCTGTAAAAATCAATGAAAAAGTATCCTTGGGTGAGGATTTAAAATTCCAAGCTGACCCTGGCTAGGTAGTTCACTTGGTTAGAGCTTCAGCCCAATACGCCAAGGTTTGGTTCCCAGTCAGGGTACATATAAGAATCAACCAATGAATGCAATATATCAGTTTCTCTCTCTCTCAAAGTCAATAAAATAATTTGCAAGGTGTGTGATCTTGGGCAATAAAACTTCTCTGACCTGTCCTGTTTCCTTGATGTCTGTAGATGAGCTGTCTCATGGGGTTGTGAGAATTAAATGAGTAATGGCAGCCACTATAATAGAATCAAGCAACTGAAGAGTAAGTGCTTTCTGTTCCTCTGAGCTCAATGACCACAGTCTGTCCACTAGGAAGGGAAAGAAAATGGACAGGTATTGGGCCTCGGTTGTGTGCCAGGCATTGGACCCAGCACTTTCACATACTGTTAATACTCACAATGACCCTGCAGTGTCCCCATTTTACAGGTGAGAAAACAGGCCCAGAGAAGCTGAGTAATTTTCTCAAGTTCACACTAGTAAGAAGCTGTGCTTCTATCATTTTCCATGTGTTTGCCAATTACTTGTGCTTTTAATTATGTCTTAAAGCTGCTTTAAAAGAGGAAGCAGCTTTAAAAATCCAAACCTAAACCAACACTTATACATAATTGGAGCTCTAGAAATTCTTTCTTAGCTGACTCACCAAAGAAGTTATGCCAGCTCCCCTGCTATTTCCCCCTCAGCTGGGGGATAAGAAGACAGGCTGTGAGCAACCCCATTTTCCTCTCTGGTCTTCAGGCTGGAGAGACCAAAATAGAACCACCTTCTCTATTCCCACCAGAGCCAGGCCTTTCAGGGTCCTAGAGTGAGTTGGGTTTGGGGGACTCTGGGAAGTGAGGATACAAAGCTTTCAACTAGATAATAATACTGCTCCATAATTTACAAAAGGCTTTCACATATGCTGCTTATTTCATTTCCACAATCTGTCAGGCAGGAATTGATGTCTTCATCTTACAGAGAAGGAAACTGGCTCTGGAAAATGAAGTGGGTAACTTATTTCAGTCACACAGCTAGTAAGTAGACAGTGCAAGCATATCAGTGTAGCCGCATTTGCTCTCAATAGCTCTCACCTGGAGGCCCATTTGAATAGGAAAGGTGAACTTGGAGCACTGTTTCTTTTAATGCTATTATGCAGTGATTTGTCCTTTCCACTCTTGTTCCTCTCAACACCCCTGTGAGAAAGGCCGAGGAACTGAAGGAGCTGATTCCAAGCCCCAGAAGTGCACTTAAGAGCCCTAAGTTAGAATCTCAATCCTGGAGGCTCTGCCACTCCCTAGCTGGGTGACCCTGGAGCATCCAAGTCACCTGCATCACTTATGTCATTTAGAACAACTTGAAAAAGTGAAACGTTTGAAATAAATCTACCTTTCTGTGTCATCTGAACTCCAAAGTTGTCCTCTGCTTCCCCTGGGCCTCTAGTTTGCTCATCAATAGAACAGATGCATTGCCACTATCTCTGTTGGACACTCTGCAGCAAGGTGCTGTTGTTATCACTATCTTCTTGCAAGACATCATTTCCCCACAGGTTGCTTTGAACCCATTTATCCAAGGTACAGTTGAACCTGGCACAGTTCACTCATGTTCTGTAACAAGGAGACCTGGCTCCAAATCCCAATTCTGTCATTACCTTAGCTCCTCTGTTGCAGACAACAAATGCCCTACTTACCTCACAGGCTAGAGTGAGGAGCAAATGAAATCCATACGTGGAAGCATTTTGAACAGTTCTAAAATGGGGCACAGGAACAAGGAGTGAGAGTAGCAGGCTGTTGATAGGCTAGGGGGACAGAGAGCAGATGCAGTTTTTTCTTCATCAGTGTTTCACAACTTTATTTAATCCCTGCCCCTCTAATGATTTCTCAATCTATCTTCTATATAACACCACCAGCAAAAGGTTTGTGAAATACTTTTCTTTGTGTGCTGAGATGAGCAACAAAGAGAATTGTTACATGCAGTGGGAACCAGGAACCAGTTTTTATATATCTGCCTGCCAAGACACCTTTGACAAATGTATGTGAAAGGGTGGTGAACAGCCTTAGAACTCAGTGTCTTGTCCCAGCTGGCAATGAACATCTCTCAAAGAGAGTACCGCTCAGCAATACCTTGGGCCTGCCTATTCTTGGTGGTAGCACAAATAAAAATAGTAGCCATGCAGGTACATACTAGTGGTCATCTATTGAGCGCCCACTATATATTAGGAGCTTTACATTATTCCTAATCCTCACAACAGCCCAAGGTAGATGGTATTGTAGCCTCAATTTGTACTAGTAAATGAGGAAAGTGAGACTCAGAAGAGTGATTACTAGTTTGCCTGACTCCACGGTCTACCACACTGCTTCTCTAGGAAGCACAAAGTACAGGGGACACAGGAAGGTGGGCAACACTGCCTGGTAGCACACTGCTCTGAGGAGAACCTCTCCCCTTTCTCTAAGTTTTGAGCAACAGTTTCATCAGCTTTGCCTGCTAGGCCCTTCAGGGGCACCTGTGAGACCTGCTCACCAAGGGAAGCCCCACTTCTTCGAAATCTCCACTTCCTGGGACCTCACATCCCCCAATCCTGCAAGCCACAAGGGAACCTTCCTGCTCCCAGAGCCAGGCCCACCTATGCCCTTTCAGACCTACCTGATCTTTGTACAAGTAAATATTTTACTTTTTATTTTATTTTTTATCTTTTTTTCATCTTTTACTTTAAAAAAAATTTTATTGTTGAAAATATTACGTATGTCCCCCCATCTCCCTCATTGACTCCCTCCAGCCCACCCCCACACCTCCACCTCAGGCTTTCAGCACCCTATTGTCTGTGTCCATGGGTTATGCATATATGCATATATACCCATGGACACAGACAATAGGGTGCTGAAAGCCTTCAGCTCCTCCAACCTTCAGCTCCGAGATTCCACACTCTGTTCCAGATCCACTCAGTTCATCAGTTCATTTTGTTACTTAGATTCCACATATGAGAGATCATGTGATACTTGTAGTTCTCTGAATGACTTATTTCACTTAGCATGATACTCTCCAGGTCCCTCCATGCTGTCTCAAAGGGTAAGAGATTCTTCTTTTTTACTGCTGCATAGTATTCCATGGTATAAATGTAATACAGCATTTTTATCCACTCATCTACTGATGGGCATTTGGACTGTTTCCAGATCTTAGCTATTGTAAATTGTGCTGCTATGAACATAGGGTGCATACATTCTTTCTGATTAGTGCTTCAGGATTCTTAGGATATATTCCTAGAAATAGGATCACTTGGTCAAATGGCAGTTCCATATTTAATTTTTTTAGAACACTTCATACTGTTTTCCATAGTGGCTGCACCAGTCTGTATTCCCACCAGCAGTGTACTAGGGTTCCCTTTTCTCCACATCCTCACCAGCACTTGCCATTTGTTGATTTGTTGATGGTAGCCATTTTGACAAATGTGAGGTAATAACTGATTGTCGTTTTAATTTGCGTCTCTCTGATGACTTTGAACGTTTTTTCATATGCCTCTTGGCTTTCTGTATGTCCACTTTGGAGAAGTGTCTATTTAGGTCTTTGCCCATTTTTTAATTGGATTGTTTGTCTTCCTTTTGTTAAGTTGTATGAGTTCCTTATATATTTTTGAGATTAAACCTTTATCAGATGTATCATTGCCAAATATGGTCTACCATACAGTGGATTCCCTTTCTTTTTGTTGGTTTTCTTTGCAGTGCAGAAGCTTTTTATTTTGATGTTTATTTTCTCCTTAGTTTCCTTTGCCCTAGAAGATGTATCCATAAACATATTGCTACGAAAGATGTCTGAGATTTTGCTGCCTATGGTTTCTTCTAGGATTTTTATGGTTTCACGACTTACATTTAACTCTTATCTATTTTGAGTTTATTCTTGTGTATGGTGTAAGTTGGTGGTATAGTTTCATTTTCTTGCATGTATCTGTTCAATTTCCCAGCACCATTTATTAAAGAGACTGTCTTGATTCTATTGTATGCTCTTGCCTCCTTAGTCAAATATTAATTGAGCATGATGGCTTCGGTTGATTTATGGGGTTTCTGTTCAGTTCCATTGATCTGTATGACTGTTCTTGTGCCAGTACCAGGCTGTTTTGATTACGGTGGCTTTGTAGTATAACTTCATATCTGGTATTATGATTCCTCCAACTTTGTTGTTCTTTCTCAAGATTGCTACAGCTATTTGGGTTCTTTTTTGGTTCTATATAAATTTTTGGAGTATTTGTTCTAGATCTGTGAAATATGTTGTTGGTATTTTAATATGGATTGCATTGAATCCGTAGATTGCCTTGGGTAGTATGAACATTTTAATGATGTTGATTCTACCAATCCATGAACATGGTATATTCTTCCACTTGTTTATATCTTTTTTCAATGTCTTGTAGTTTTCTGAGTACAAGTCTTTTACCTGCTTGGTTAAGTTTATTCCTAAGTATTTTAATTTTTTTGTTGCAGTAGTAAATGGGGTTTTTGTTTAGCTTCTCTTTCTGAGAATTCATTATCTATATATATAAAAGCCTAAGCAATCATTAGGACTAAACAACCAGACGGCCAGACGACCAGCAGATAGCTATGACATGCACTGACCACCAGGGGAAGACACTCAATACAGGAGCTGACCCCTGGTCATCAGTGCACTCCCACAGCCAACCTCCCACGGCTGGCCAACCTCCCATGGTCTCTTTCCCCTCCCCCCCCCAACCCGTTGGCCCTGATCACCAGCCAGGCTGAGGGACCCCACACGTGCATGAATTTGAGCACTGGGCCTCTAGTTGGTGTATAAAAAAGATATTGATTTTTGGATGTTGATTTTGTATCTTCCTACATTGCCAAATTGACTTACTAAATCTAGTACATTTTTGGTGGAGTCTTTAGGGTTTCCTATGTACAATATCATGTCATCCGCAAATAATGAGAGTTTTACTTCCTCCTTTCCAATTTGGATACCTTTTATTTCTTCTTGTCTTATTGCTGTGGCTAAGACTTCCAGTACTATGTTGAATAAGAGTGGTGAAAATGGACATCCCTGTCTTGTTCCTGTTCTTAGGGGAAATGGTTTTAGTTTTTGCCCATTAAGTATAATGTTGGCTGTAGGTTTGTCATATATAGCCTTGATCATGTTGAGATATGCTCCCTCTATTCCCACTTTGCTGAGAGTTTTTATCAAAACTGGGTGTTGGATTTTGTCAAAAGCTTTTTCTGTGTCTAGTGATATGATCATGTGATTTTTGTCTTTAAATTTGTTTATATGATACTAGAGGCCCGGTGCACGAAATTCATGCACGACGGGGAGGGGGTAGCAGGGGGTGTTGTCCCTCAACCCAGCCTGCAGTCTCTCCAATCTAGGACCCCTCAAGGGACCTTCATTTTTTCCTTCAAGAGTGTGGTGGAAAAACCCTAGATTACCTTCTTGGATTCTTATAACCCAAATTACCAAGAACACTGCAATTGGTGGCCTACAGGGAGCTTAGCCAATGAGTTGTCAGAAAAGGTATTTACTCTCAAAATGGTTTGGCTCAGTGGATAGACCGTGGGCCTGCAGACTGAAGGGTCCCAGGTTTGATTCCTGTTAAGGGCATGTACCTTGGTTGGAGGCATATCCCCAGTGGGGAGTGTGCAGGAGGCAGCTAATGGATGTTTCTCTCTCATTGATATTTCCGACTGTCTATCCCTCTCCCCTCTTCTCTGTAAAAAAAAAAAATCAATAAAAAATTTTTTTTAAAAAGTGTATCCTCTGCAGCTCATGCAGCCCTTGGGTTGTGTCCACTGGGCTAGGGGCGTGTCCCTGCCACCCGGTGGTGGCTGCCGGGGTCTCCACACACCCCAGAGGCCAGCAGCCATACCCCTGTGGAGGGCGCTAGGCTGGGGGCATGGACACAATCTGCCACTTGGTGTTGGAGCTTGGAAAGCCTCTGGGGCGGGTGGGAACATCCCCATCTCCAAACGCCCCAAGGCCAGCAGCCAGCCCCACCATGGGCCCCAGGCTCGAGGCTTGCAGGGACCCTGGGCAGCACGCAGTGGTGGCCGCCAGGGTCTCGGCACACCCCAGAGGCCAGTGGCAGCCCCCGGTTCTGGGCGCCTGGCTGGGGGTGTGGCCCCAAACCACCGCTTTGTGCAGGAGCCTTTGCAAGCGGCTTGGGGAGGCCAGCAGCCAGCCTGACCATGGGCCTCAGGTTCGGGGCTTGCAGGGACCCCGGGCAGCACACAGAAGTGGCCTCCAGGGTCTCGGCACACCCCAGAGGCCAGCGGCCAGCCCCTGGTCCTGGGCGCCTGGCTGGGGGCGTGGCCCCAAACCGCCACTTTGTGCAGGAGCCTTTGCAAGCCGCTGGGGATGTTCCTGACTGCCAGGTTGCTTGGCGCCTATACCCATAGGCTCTGAGTGGCCAGGGGGCGTTCTGGGACCCCTGCCGCTCAGGACCTAAGCACGGTCCTACAGGCTAGGAGCGGCCTGGGTCCGGAGGATGTTTCCTGAACCCAGGCTGCTCAGCGCCCGCATATGCAAATTAACCGCCATCTTGTTCACTCTGATTGGCTGTGGGCGTAACGGAGGTGCGGTCAATTTGCATGTTTCTCTATTATAAGGTAGGATATCATGTTTATTGATTTGCAAATATTCTACCAGCCTTTCACTCTTGAAATAAATCCCACTTGGTCATGGAGTATGAACTTTTTAATATATTGCTGGATTCGATTTGCTTGTATTTTGTTGAGAATTTTATTTATTTATTTATTTATTTATTTATTTAAATTTCTTTATTGATTAAAGTATTACATATGTATCATAATCCTCCATTAACCCCCCAAACCACCCCTCCACTCATGCCCTCACCCCCCTGGTGTTTGTGTCCATTGGTTTGGCTTATATGCATGCATACACGTCCTTTGGTTGATCTCTCCCCATTACCCCCACCCTCCCCTACCTTCCCTGTGAGGATTGACAGTCTGATCAATGCTTCTCTGTCTCTGGATCTGTCCCTGTTTATCAGTTTATGTTTTCATTATATTCCATAAATGAGTGAGATCATGTGGTATTTATCTTTCTCTGACTGGCTTATTTCACTTAGCATAATGCTCTCCAGTTCCAGCCATGCTGTAGCAAATGGTAAGAATTCCTTCTTTTTAACTGCAGCATAGTATTCCATTGTGTAGATGTACCAGTTTTTTAATCCCCTCATCTGCTAATGGGCACTTAGGCTGTTTCCAAATCTTAGCTATGGTGAATTGTGCTGCTATGAACATAGGGGTGCATATATCCTTTCTGATTGGTGTATCTAGCTTCTTAAGGTATATTCCTAGAAGTGGGATCACTGGGTCAAATGGGAGTTCCATTTTTAGTTTTTTGAGGAAATTCCATACTGTTATCCACAGTGGCTGCACCAGTCTACATTCCCACCAGCAGTGCAAAAGAGTTCCTTTTTCTCCGCATTCTCGCTAACACTTGTCCTTTGTTGATTTGTTGATGATAGCCATTCTGACAGGTGTGAGATGATACCGCATTGTCGTTTTGAGTTGCATCTCTCAGATAATTAGTGACTTTGAGCTTGTTTTCATATGTCTCTTGGCCTTCCTTCTGTCTTCTTTCTAAAAGTATCTATTTAGGTCTGTTGCCCATTTTTTGATTGGATTCTTTATCTTCCTTTTGTTAAGTTGTATGAGTTCCCTGTAAATGTTAGAGATTAAACCCTTATCAGTGATGACATTGGCAAATATGTTCTCCCACGCAGAGTGCTTTCTTGTTGTTTTGTTGATGGTTTCTTTTGCTGTGCAAAAGCTTTTTATTGTGATGTACTCCCATTTGTTTATTTTCTCTTTAGTTTCCATTGCCCTAGGAGCAGTATCAGTGAAGAAATTGCTTCGGCATATGTCTGAGATTTCGCTGTTTGTGGATTCCTCTAGTATTTTTATGGTTTCCTGTCTTATGTTTAAGTCCTTTATCCAATTTGAGTTTATTTTTGTCTATGGTGTAAGTTGGTGATCTAGTTTCATTTTTTTGCATGTATCTGTCCAATTTTCCCAACACCATTTGTTGAAGAGACAGTCTTGACTCCATTTGATGTTCATACCTCCTTTGTCAAATAATAATTGGGCATAGTGGTTTGGGTTGATTTCTGGGTTCTCTATTCTATTCCATTGATCTATATGCCTGTTCTTGTGCCAGTACCAGGCTGTTTTGAGAACAGTGGCTTTGTAATACAGCATGAAATCTGGTAATGAGATCCCACCTACTTTGTTCTTCTTTCTCAGGATTGCTGTGGCTATTTGGGGCCTTTTTTTATTCCAGATGAATTTTTGGAGAGTTCGTTCTAGGTCTGTGAAATATCCCGTTGGTATTTTAATGGGGATTGCATTGAATTGATAGATTGCTTTGGGTAGTATGGACATTTTGATGATATTGATTCTACCAATCCATGAACATGGTATGTTCTTCCATCTGTTTATGTCTTCCTTTATCTCTTTTTTCATTGTCCTGTAGTTTTCCGCATATAGGTCTTTTACCTCCTTAGTTAAGTTTATTCCTAGGTATCTTAATTTTTTTGGTGCAATGGTAAATGGGATTGCTTTTTTACTCTCTCTTTCTGTAAGTTCACTATTGGTGTAGAGAAATGCCATAGATTTTTCTTGGCATTAATTTTGTATCCTGCTACTTTGCCGAATTCATTTATTAACTCTAATAGTTTTTTGATGGAGTCTTTAGGGTTTTCTATGTAGAGTATCATGTCATCTGCAAATAAGGACAGCTTTACTTCTTCTTTTCCAATTTGGATGCCTTTTATGTCTTGTTCTTGTCTGATCACAATGGCTAATACTTCCAGTACTATGTTGAACAGGAGTGGTGAGAGTGGGCATCCGTGTCTTTTTCCTGTTCTTAGGGGAAATGGTTTTAGTTTTTGTCCATTGAGTATGATGTTGGCTGTGTGTTTGTCATATATGGACTTTATTATGTTGAGGTATGATCCTTCTATTCCCACCTTGCTGAGAGTTTTTATCAAGAAAGGGTTTTGGATTTTGTCAAATGCTTTTTCTGCCTCAATTGATATGACTATGTTATTTTTATCACTCAATTTGTTTATGTGATGTGTCACGTTTATTGATTTGTGGATATTATATCATCCTTGTATCCCCGGGATAAATCCTACTTGGTCATGGTGTATGATCTTTCTGATGTACTGCTGGAGCCGATTTGCTAGAATTTTGTTGAGGATTTTGGCATCTATGTTCATGAGGGATATTGGCCTATAATTCTCTTTCATTGTATTGTTTTTATCTAGTTTTGGTATTAGGGTAATGCTGGCTTCATAGAATGAGCGTGGAAGTATTCCTTCCTCTTGAATTTTTTGGAATAGTCTGAGGAGGATAGATTTTATTTCTTCCTTGAGTGTTTGGTATAACTCCCCTGTGAAGCTGTCTGGCCCTGGGCTTTTGTTTGCTGGAAGTTTTTTGGTGACTGCTTCAATTTCTTCCTTAGTTATCGGCCTATTGAGATTTTTAGAATCTTCCTGATTGAGTTTTGGAAGGTTGTATTTTTCTAGGAATATGTCCATTTCCTCCAGGTTGTCTAGTTTGTTGGAGTAGAGTTGTTCATAGTATTTTTTAACAATATTTTGTATTTCTGTGGGGTCTGTTGTTATTTCTCCTCTCTCATTTCTGATTTTGTTTATTTGAGTCCTCTCTCTTTGCTTCTTGGTGAGCCTGGCTAGAGGTTCATCAATCTTGTTTATCCTGTCAAAGAACCAGCTCTTGGTTTCATTGATCTTTTGTATTGTTTTTTGTTTGTTTGTTTGTTTGTTTTGTCTCTATGTCATTTCTTTCTGCTCTGATCTTCATTATCTCCTTCCTTCTGCACACTCTGGGCTTTTCTTGTTGCTCTCTTTCTAATTGAGTTGTAGAGTTAGATGATTTACTACCATTTTTTTCTTGTTTTCTGAGGTAGGCCTATTGAGCTATAAACTTCCCTCTCAGGACTGCTTTCATTGTATCCCAGCGATTTTGGATTATTGTGTTTTTATTGTCATTAGTTTCCAGGATGTTTTTAATTTCTTCTTTGATCTCCTTGGTAACCCAATCATTATTTAATAGCATGCTATTCAGCTTCCAAGTGTTTGAGTTTTTTAGATTGTTTTTATTGTAGTTTATTTCTAATTTTATGCCATTGTGGTCTGAGAAGATGCTTGTATGATTTCAATCTTCTTGAATTTGAGGAGACTTTGCTTGTCACCCAATATGTGGTCTATTTTTTAAAATGTCCCATATGCACTTGAGAAGAATGTATATTCCGTGGCTTTGGGGTGAAATGTTGTGAAGATGTCAGTTAAGTCCATCTGATCTAGTGAATCATTTAGGATTGCTGTATCTTTGCTGATTTTTCGTGAAGAGGATTTATCCAGTGATGTCAATGGTGTATTGGAGTCCCCTCCTATGATTGTATTGTTGTCAATCTCTCCCTTGATATCTTCCAGGAGTTTTTTTTATTTATTTGGGTGCTCCTGCATTGGGTGCATATATGTTTATCAGTGTTATATCCTGTTGTTGTATCAATCCCTTTAGTATTATGAAGTGGCCTTCCTTATCTCTTGTTATGGTCTTCACTTTGAAGTCTATTTTGTCAGATGTAAGTATTGCTACCCCAGCTTTTTTTTCATTTCCATTTGCCTGAAAGATATTTTTCTATCCCTTCACTTTCAGTCTGTGTGAGTCCCTTGTTCTGAGGTGGGTCTCTTGTAGACAGTATATATATGGGTCATGTTTTTTTATTCATTCAGCCACTCGATGTCTTTTGATTGGAGCATTTAGTCCATTTACATTTAAAGTTATTACTGAAAGGTACTTGTTTGTAGTCATTTCTATTTTTGTGCCTGTGTTCCTTCTTACCTTTTTATTTCTTCTTTTTACAGCATTCCCTTTAGCATTTCTTGCATTGCTGGTTTGGTGGTGATAAACTCCCTTAGCCTTTTTTTTGGTCTGTGAGCCTCCTGATTTCCCCTTCAATTTTGATTGATAGTCTTGCTGGATAGAGTATTCTTGGATTCAGTCCTTTGCTTTACAACACTTTGTATACCTCTTTCCATTCCCTTCTAGCTTGATGTGTTTCTGTTGAGAAATCATTTGATAATCTGATGGGGGATCCTTTGTAGGTAACTCTCTGTCTCTCTCTTGCAGCCTTTAAGATTCTCTTTGTTGTTAATATTTGCCTTTGAAATTATGACGTGTCTTGGTGTTGGTCTTTTGGGATTGATCTTGCTTGGGACTCTCTGTACTTGTGTAACTTTTTTCTTCCCCATATCCGGGAAGTTTTCTGTTATTATTTCTTGAAATAGATTTTCTAATCCTTGCTGCTCTTCTTGTCTTCTGGCAGCCCTGTTATACGCATGTTACTTCGTTTCATGTTGTCCCAAAGCTTCCTTAGGTTCTCCCCCTGCTTTTTAATTTTTTTTCCATTTCCTGTTCAGATTGAGCTTGTTTCTCTACCTTAT